>NC_137116.1:2411250-3017500 GCF_949357685.1 Gobio gobio | reverse complement strand
TAAGACGCTTGCATACAGTTGAGCGAAATAACGTCAGTTGACGTTATTCATTTGGATTCATCGAAAGTGTTAAGCAAAATGCTGGTATGAAATAAATTAACGTTAACTGTTGCCATGGAGACGCTCCCAACCGTCGCATAAAAATAAAACACCTAAATAAACACCCGTTTATTCATTCAACCACACACTGAGTCATATAGAAAGTGAGATTTTTTTGAGTGACATGACATAGCCTACTGTGTGAAGTTTATTGCTTTTTTTATTATTATTTCTCGGAGACCCCCAAACAAAAGTAACGTTAGAATTGTTACAGATCACCTTTGAAACATGCTATAGAAATAAACGCGTTTATAATCAGTTCATATAGCCTTCAATTAGTTAAAGTCAAGAGTTACAAACCCATTTGTCATAACTATGTTTTTGAGCTAAAGACCCCAAACAACATGGGGTAAACATTGTCTAATTTAAATGTAACGTTATGTAAGAGTGACGCTTAACTTTTGACCATAAAATAGGCTACATAGCCCACTTTGAAAGCTAAAAAAAAAAAGATGTGAAGAAAGTTAGATTTGTCATCCAAACACACAAGCAGCTGTGTCAAACGTAACAAAAAAAGTGACATGATGTGACAAGAAGTGGTTGTAAATACAAGTAACTTAGGCCTATAAAACTGCAGCCACCTCAGAACATATTCAAGCAGTTGTTATTGTGGGACTATGACTATATGGCTAGTAACAGAAGTGGGTGAAAAGAGTATTAATAGTGCTGTTGAATGAAATACCTCCCACCATGGAGCCATTTGAAACTTCACACTGACACACAAGTGTGTGCTTTTGGGAGGAGGTGGCATGGAATGCAGACCATGTGCTTGATGGTGTGAGGTCAGAGCGTATGAGGTTTCACCCATCTGCTGGAAAGATAGAACAGTGTTTCCCAACCGGGGTGCCGCTGCACCCTGGGGTGCCGTGTGACGAGAGCAGGGGTGCCGTGTAAAAGTCCTTCAAATATATAAAAATATTTTTTCCACATTTTTCAAATTATTCTCTCTGTAAACTTTGTTCAATGCATGCGAGTGCTGCCGTATGTTCGAATATGACCAGTAATTTTCGCTTTCATCACCCGGGTGTAGTGCCAGAAGACGCAAATGAGAAGTCGCGAGAGCGCGCACGTCTCACAGCGCGCAAATATTGAGTTCTCTTTCAAGTCTCGCTCTTGAACGGACACATTCACACAAAAAGTATGTCAACATGTCCATCTTGATGAGTATTCTAGCAGACATAGTCTGTATATGCCTTAAGTAAACTTTATACAGTCGAGAAAGATGACGCATATCCATGCTTTAGGTCTTAAAGGGGCAGTAGCCTTTACTGCTTTCTGTTTAATGTCAAACAACAAAAGACAAGGACATCACTCACTGCTCTTGATTGAATAGCTTTTGTAAGTTTAACAGGATTAATCTTTAATTTATACACTCAAATATGCAATGTTATTTTACATTTGATCAATTTCTGTACCTGAAAACTAATGTTAGACGTACCTGAAAAACCTGAAAAGCATAGTTTATTTTATTAGTATCTTTGCTCAATAGTATTTATTTGTGCTGCTGCTTGTATTTAAATTATTTGTTCTTTTTAGTTTCTTTTTTTTATTTGACAGTAGTCCCTTTTTTCCCTGAACATAGATCATAGATCATCTATAACTAGCTTCTGGCGGTCAGCGGTGAGCGGTTTTGGGTGAACTAACCTTTTAAAATGTAAACGATTTATTCACTGAAATGCTCAAATCTCATTCCCACTAACAAACGACAATCATTCTTGTGTGCCAAGTTGTTGACACTTTTTTTGTCCTTTTTGGAGCTTGACAGAACTTGGTCACTATTTGCTTCCACTGAACGCAAAGCATGCCAATCAAACAGTTTTGGAATGACATAAGGATGAATAAATTATGACATCATTTTAATTTTGGGGTGAACTAACCCTATAGCCAGTAGTGGGACATGAGGTGTGCTTTTTATTGCCTTATTGCCCACATATCTCACCCTAGTGAAAAATAAATATAGCGAAGTGCAATTGTACTTTTGGTATACTAAATTGATATACTTAAAGTCTGCTAAATTGGAACAACAAATTTTGTACTTAATGCACTTTAGTTATCTGGAAATAATGCTAAGGTCCAACTAAAGATAATATACTTAAGTTAAGTAAGACTGTGCTAAAATTTAACTTTTGCAAATATACTTCAGGCACACGCTTGTATTTAAAGACTGATATTATACAGAGATCATACTATCCTTACTAATAGACAGTTTAGGCTTAATAGTAAGAAATATGCATTGTGTAATGAAAATGTACTTCACATAAAGTTTAATTATTAGATTTATATCAGTATGCGATATGTCAGTAAATATGTTAATTGTTTGTATTATACTTAGAATGAAATGCATGTATTTTAAATACATTTTGGTATAGGTTTTAAAGGCCTTCTAAAGCGATCTATCGATCCATTTGTGTAAGAAAAATATCCATATTTAAAACTTTATAAAGTAAAGTTCCAGCCGATCGCCTTCCGTGGAAAAGTGTTGAAAGTGCCTTCTCGCAATTCAAGATGCGTACGCGACGTCTGACGAGCATAGCTGGTAACGGACGCCTTTTGAACGCCAGAGGCACTTTCAACACTTTTTCCATAAATTGAATACGGAAGGCGATCGGCTGACACTTTACTTTATAATATTTTAAATATGGATATTTTTCTTACACAAACGCATCGATTCGCTTCAGAAGGCCTTTATTAACACCCCAGAGCCAGTGGAGCACGTTATTCGACGGACAGATGCATTTTTATGGACTTCAAAAAGAGAGCAACAATTACTGCTATTATAAAGCTTGGATTAGCCAGGACTTTTGTAACATAACTCCGATTTTATTCATCTGAAAGCAGAATGTCATCTACACCTAGGATGACTTGAGGGTGAGTAAATCATCGGCTAATTTTCATCTTTAATTTGTGTTCTGAAGATGAACGGAGGTCTTACGGGTGTGGAACGGCATGAGGGTGACTAATAAAGGACATTATTTAAATTTTTGTGTGAACTAACCCTTTAAAGACTCATTCAATTTTAAAATTGGAAATTGCGTTACCATATGGCTTTGATTTTTTTTTTAGCAATTTAAGAGTCCAAATTATTTAGTGAAATATATATTTAGTATGAATAGTAGGAAACTTAAACTTCTATAACTTCTTTACACTTGTTTTTTTTTAAAGTGCTTTCACTTCTGCAATAATCTGCTGACGCGTGTCTTTGAAAAGCCAAACCAACCTTACGTCTTTCAAAGCATTCATGAATCACAACCATTTAAGTTTAGATCTATCCTCATATAGGGGGTGACAGACAGTTAACAGATTTAACTAAACATACATTTCTGTAATATCTCTTATTATTGTAAAAACCCATATTATAGCAAATTAATAACATGGCTATAAAAAGATACAGTACGTGTACTTACAGTGTACTTCCTTAAGAAAGTACTGGTAATATAAGGTAACTACATGGGTTAAGGTTAGGTTTAGGGATGGGTTATAGTTATTACCCAGTTATTGTAATTACTATAATAAGTACATGGGGAACGGCACTGTAAAATAAAGTGCTACCAATTTTTTTCAGGGTGAATGATTCAAATAGGCGTTGACAAAGGGATTTTGGAGATCTTGTCTTTGCATAAAATATACATAAACTATTGGAGTTTATGAATGAAAAACCAGCCTGAATGAATCTTTCCTAGTTCACCACATTTCACATGCCCTGTGTCCTGCTTAAATATAACAGCAGCAGCATATTGTGTCCTTATCAAAACAATCTGAATTTGTTGCTTGGCCTATCTTCCGATCAGATGAGGGAATGACGCCTTCCTTGAGATGCTATTGAGTAACTAACACAAACTACTGTAGTATCAGGAGTGGCAATGATAGCAAGTTATACAACTAATTGATGGTTAAGGTCATGGACGTTGGACATGATACACTCATTTTCAAGAGTTCAATTTTGTCATGCAGACACACCCACAACTAAACGTGTAGAGTCACGGTCAAGTGAAATGACACACCTAGTGTCTTACAGTAACAAACCATGCATGCTGGGACTTTACTGAGACTTAGATGAGTGATGTGTAGCTCTGTGTAGCTCTATTATATTTAGCTGTTTTGGATCGAAAAAAAAAAACACATGTAAACACATGCAAGAATGTTTGGTCTAGTGAGCAAGCTGTAGGCGCCTTGCCATCACTAAGTGTGTCTTTGTGCGTCTTTGCCAAATGATCAGTGTTTGGTTGTTGAATATTCTTCATATATTATGAAGTAGTTTGCATATTTCATTCATGTTTTATGTGCCGTATTGTAAAAGTGTTACAATTAATGTTTTCGGTGTACATTTAGTGTATTTTAGGTATTTTTTTATTTCTGGTGTTTCCTTATTTATCTGTTCACCCTCGTGACCCTGTTCAGCTCGGAGCCCTCAGTAGTGGGTGTTCTTAAAGGGGCAGCGCTGCATTCTTGAATAGAGCTTCATTGTGCGCTGGCTGGACTTCAGTCTGTTTGTGAGGCTCATAGAGGCAGTTTGTGCCAGTCCCCACAACTCATAAAGCTCTGATACATATGTGCATGAAGGAGGGGTGCCTGATGACATCATGCTGCCCGATCCGCTCCTCGCCGCCCACAGGCATGAGCCTGGCGTAAAGACTCGCCTTCTCTGGGCTGGTGTAGTTCAGTGAAGTAGATTTAATGATTATTAAAAACTTTTCAGCATGAGATTAAAAATCATTTTCTCAGCTATTCAAATGAGGCAATATATTAACGTTTGTAAAGCTACTAGGGGTGCACCGAAATTTCGGCCGCCGAAAATGTTCCGCCGAAAATGGCATTATCGGTTTCGGGCCGAAATAAGAAAAACAGCCGAAAACGTAAACCGAAAATGATTGTCACCCGCCCCTCCCATCCATGCGCAAGCGCTTAAGCCTTGTTATACTTTCGCCTAGCTCCTTAGTGCGAGCCTCCGCTGACTGCGCGCGCTCCTCCCCAAACGGACGAGGCGTTTATACTCGACGCGCTCGCCGTTGTACTATTAAGTTTCACTCACGGTCGAGCTGTTATCACGCGACGTGGATGTCAGCGGTAGGCCCTATGAGAACAGTATAGAGACGTATCCAGCTGAACTACCCATTGACAGAAGCGACAATCCCCTTGACTACTGGCGCGCGAACTAATGCCGCTTTCCATTGCTTGCGCAGATTGCATGCAGGTTATTTATCTGCCCCAAACACCAGCACAAACAGTGCACAGACAGACTATTCAGTGCAGCATCTCATGTTCTTAATGAGAACAATTCTGTGATTTTCTGTGCAGTTATTCAGATAATTGTGGATCTTTTTTTGCACAACTGTTAAAAAACTATTTTATTTGATGGAACATAAAACTTGAAGAATAATATTATTTGGTATTATTATTTGTATTTATTGTAAAAAATTTAAATATTTTAGGTTTTGTTATGTAACTTAATAAAAGTTTGATTATTTTATTGGTTTGTGATTTTTTTTTTTTCATTTCAGATCCATTAAATTCAAGCAATGCAATATATATATATATATATATACACATTTTTAAAAGAAGCCATTTCCGGCTTCAGTTTCGGTTTTCGGCCAAGTGCATCCTAAATTTTCGGTTTCGGTTTCGGCCCAGAATTTTCATTTCGGTGCATCACTAAAAGCTACTGTGAGCTTTTCTTTAGGCATGTTCGTGCCTATTTATAGGGGTGTGACGAGACAATTAGCTCATACGATGAGATGAGACACGAGATTAGAGAACAAGACAAGATTTTTTTTGCTCTGTATTTTTAATCCTCAATGACAAAATTCATGACCGGAAAAATAGACTGCAAGTGCATTTTAAAATGATTTAACTAATCATCTTGTAATGCATGTCATTTCAGTTCTACGTTCTGAGTATGAATTATCAAATGCATTGAAAGTCAACAATACTCTAAAAGGTTTTGCCACAAACTCAACTGACTGGCTTCTCTCCTGTATGATTTCACATGGGTCTCTTCAGACCTGTACATGAATTATGAGCTTCCAGAATTGAACTCTTTACCATAAATCGAACATAGAAATAAAAACAGTATAATTAACAAAAATAAATAACACAGTTTTTTCTTAGTCTCATTAAGTGCAACCATAATCAAAGTACTATCTCGATATTCAAAGTGCTAACAGAGACCAGACCAGAGCTAAGAGGTAGTTACAACTACACAGCCCAGCCTAAAGGCCTGTGCACACCGGGACAATTATCGCGCGCTTATCGCCAGCGTTTTTCGAGACATTTTTCGGCGCGTCTTTGTGTTCACACCCTAACGATTTTCACTGGCGAAGCGTTGAGTAAACGTGCAAATTCAGTAGATGGCGCTCCCGGTACACGAGGTGGTGATGCGCCACTTTACGCTACTGACACTCGCTTGTCACACAGAAGAAGAAGAAGAGAGACAGTATTTACGTGCTTGCCAAAACCATTCACACACTTTTAAAGTTTAAATCCTCCACATTCAATTTAATTTCCTACCATATTGGAGAGAAATGATCTGCCATTCGTGGGTCTTTAATGCAGAGACTCCACTCATGTGTTTGCAGTTTAAATATAATGATGCATTTAAAAGTTAATGGCCAAACGTATCATTACAAAAGTTCTCAATGCTGCTGCAGATGAATAAATATCTTTTCGCCAGGTTAAATACTCATAATTGATCACTCAAGCCCTTTTATCTAAACCTCCCTACTTAACCCTCGGACTCGCACATCCGTCATGTTTGTAGTTTTTTAACACTTTTTATCCGCGTTTGTAGTTCTAACCGAATCCTCGGTCCAACTCGCAATTGGTTGTGGACAATATCAGCCGTTAGAGTGTGCGTCGATCTGCACTTTGAATTCTGACCATCCGGGTATCTTTGGAATACTCTTTTCAGCATACTACGATTTGGGACATACTAATTCTATTTTCGAATACTATTTAGTACGGATAGTATGCGAATTGGGACGCAGCATTTGTCTACTTACTTCCTCTTCGTTGTATCAATGTGTGCTCGGCAAGACCGTTTTGTGCTTGTGTGCCACCAAGTCGTGTTTCACTGTGACTTCAGCAGCTCCAGGCACGTGAACAAAAACGTCTATCTAATTGGTCGGCCAGTTTTTAACACAGCGTCAAAACAAAAAAAACTAACCCAAGGTGTCTTTTACGCCTGGCGTTTTGTGCGTCGTTGTGCACACTCACATTGGCGCCCTTTGTTTAGTCACGAGGCATTAAACATTTACATTTTACATTTACATTTATGCATTTAGCAGACGCTTTTATCCAAAGCGACTTACAACTTGGGGGTACAATAAGCGATTGGTCATGAAGAGTTGAGTGAGCTCAACAAGTGCCTGAAACACTGAGTCCGTGTACATTTCTCAGTGTAGCACAGGCTAGAGTAGGGAGGGAAAAGGGAAGAAATAATATATATATATTTTTTTTAAGAGGTTAAGTGCTCACGGAAGAGATGAGTTTTTAGTTGACTTTTGAATGTTATCAGCGAATCAGCGTTTCGGATGGCGGTGGGAAGATGGTTCCACCAGCTGGGAACGTTGAATGAAAATGTTCTGGAAAGGGATTTTTTGCCTCTCTGTGATGGTACCACAAGCCGTCGCTCCTTAGCTGAACGAAGGCTTCTGGTGGGGGTGTGGACTCGTAGAAGCGAGTCAAAGTATGCAGGACCTGAGTGCGTGGTGGCTCTGTAGGCAAGCGTCAGCGCCTTAAACTTGATTGGCGATAAACGTTGGCGAAAAATTCAGTTTGCCAACACATGACGTTACCCATTCAGAGTAAATAAGAAGCGGTGACGCAGATGCCCTGTGTGAATGCAGCGTTAGATAGCTTTGATATTGGGAGACAGGCTACTGATGGTCACCTAGTTTGTGCGCATCAGGGAGCTTGCGTTTTACTTTCGAATTCATGATTGCACGTACTCTGTGAATAGCCAGTGCTGCCAGTGCTGAGGGTGCATTCTACATGATAACACATTTATCAGACGCATAGGCTCAGCTGTTGCGCAACGAATCCTCCTCCATGGTCCTGTCAGTCATCTCGCCAATGAGGGGATTCCTGCTGCACTGTGTGCGACTCTGCAGCTCGTGCTGGATGTGCAGAGCAGACGTTTACAATAGTTAACAATCTAACCCTAACCCTAACAATATATAAATTTTTGAACTACCTTGGTTCAAAGGAGCAGGTGCACCTTGTTACTATGGTTTTGGGAAACAGCATTTAGCTATCACTGTAAAATAAATTCCGTTGTTTTTACAAAAACAATTTGGCAGCTGGGTTGCCAGAATAATTTTGTAACAATTACAGCGCACTGTAAAAAAAACTATAGTTAAATTCTCCAACGATTCATTGTACTATGGTAGTAAAGGAGTGAATTATCCTGTTGTACAGGAAACACACCCTTATGTATTATTTTTATTATTTTATTTATATATATTTATTGCATTATTGCAAGTCCACCACAGGAAGTTTGGAATTATAATTTAAATAGATAACTGAGTTAAAATTTTGGTCACTTAGTTTGTGTTTGTCTTGTAATAAATAATTCATTTTAATAGAAAGAAAATCACTAATTTACTGTTTCAAAACATGTGTGTCATACCTCTTCAACCCTGTTACATTCAAAATGTTTTTGGGTCATTAAAATGGTATAGGAACATGACTTTGCTGAAGTTCTGAGGAAAACCAAACATGTAAAAATAAAATGATTGTACATAAATCTTTAAAACCTAAAGTTTGGAAAGAACTGCGGAGTAGGCTTCAGTCATGTAGCATCTGTGTGAAGAACTGTGAATGTAGTGTTACACGTTTGTCAAACTAAGTTATGTTGAAGCCAAACAGCAGTCATTCTGCTGGCAGCAATATATTTATGTGACTCATGCTGGCTTCATTTCAAAGACATGGAGAGATAAGATTGTAAATGTGTTCAACTGGCTACCCTAATGGAAAAAATGCCTTTCTCTGCTCTTTCTCTGGTATTTTGAGCTTAGCTGAAAATGAAAAATGTGCTAAAAATGGAGCTTCGAAACGTTATGAATCAGTGAGTCGATTCAGCGGTTTGGATCGCCAAAGTCACGTGATTTCAGCAGTTTGGCGGTTTGACACGCGATCCGAATCATGATTCATAACGATTCAAGCTTCATGATGCAGTGTTTTGAAATCGGTCATCACTATATAAGTCGTTATTTTATTTTTTTTGCGCACAAAAACTATTCTCGTTGATACGTAAAATTATTGTAGAACCACTGTAGTGAGATGGACTTAGTAATGACGTCTTTAGGACCTTTAATGGGTCTTGAAAGTGTAAAGTGCATTGTGCCTTTCTGAGCCTTCGGATTTCAACTAAAATATCTTAATTTGTGTTTCGAAGAGGAACGCAGGTCTTACAGGTGTTGAACGACAGGAGGGTAAGTAATTAATGAAAGCATTTTCATTTTTGGGTGAACTAACCCTTTAAAGGTGAACTATGTAGGATTTTTGCAGTAAAACATCCAGAAACCACTAGGCCAGTGTTATATATTTTGTTCAGTTGAGTACTTAGAATATCCCAAATGTTTTCAACTATTTGTAAATCGTGAGAAAATTGCTATTTTAACCAAGGAACCGGGACGTGTGAGCTATGCGTGTGAGGGAGTCGCCTGTCGATTGCGTCATATCTACGTCACCTTCGGTCTCCGGTTTTATTCAGTGAAACGCTTTACTCTCACTGCAGTGTGAACAAGTGTCATAGCAGCCGCCGAGCGAACGTCATAACTTCCTTTTCAACACACTCAGATATATCTAATACGATAAACAGAGTTAGGTTACCTCACACTCAGCACTGGAGAAGAGGAAGTGCCGCCGGCAACCGTGTCATAATAAAAGTCCCGCCAGCGACTATGCCATAATAACAGTCCCGCTCTTCAATCGCTCCTGCGGCCTTGCTCAGCTCCACAACACTCGCTCCTGCTCTGCTTCAGACTACAGTAATGTTAATAATCACATCCATGAACATGATTTCTGCCCGAGTCCTATCCTGACTGTTTCCCACCGGCTGTGAGGTGAAGACCACATGTCCCGAGAATCTGCGCTCAAACGTGGCGTCATCAAACTACGCCTTTGTTTTGAACAGGCGACCTCTAGTGGACGGAAAAGTTACATAGTGTAGCTTTAACTTTCATAGGAATTCATTGAAAACACTTGCTTTGCTTCGCACCGCCCCGTTATGAATGCCCGAGCGGCCGTGCGCATTTTACTTTCGGTTTAAAATTACAGATTTGAAAAGTTGAAAAGATTTCAAAAGTTGTTGTCACACATCGATTAACCGGTGGGAAAATTTCCTCAACGTCACATCCCTAGCTCAAACAGCAAATTACACACTAACTAAAGTTGAAAAAAATTAGACCCTATAAATCATATATGTACGTACGTATACATATACAGTATAAATCACAAATTTTTCTAAAGTGACACTGTCCAACAACACCAGTAGAAGGCAGTGTCTCTCTTGGCTCTGAGTATGAACAGATGCAACTTACTAAAGCATGCCGGGATCATGAGACCTGCGGTCAGTAGGTGCGTTTACATGGAGCACTGTAATCGGTTTAAAAGTCCAATCCGAATGAAAATGCTCCATATAAACACCTCAATCGGAATAAAAAAGGCCAAACCGAATGAAATTGTAATCGGTTTGAGAGGGGTGGGATAAACCTTTTCATGAACCGATCAAACGAAAAATTCCACCATGTAAACGACCTGATCCGATTACTTTGAGTGCACGTCTTTCTGTGACGTGATATACAGCGCGCGCCTCCTCAACTGAAGAGCGTGCGCCGCGCTCACACCAGGTTGACAAGAGAGGAAAGTTCATTTTTCTGAGGTATTAAACTTTTTTATTTCGTAACATGTTATGAACATGATGTTGGAATAATGACACAGACATAGCCTGGCTACAGCATCTCATCTTGACAGCGTTTGTCCTATAGGCTTCAACTGCGCCTGACAGAATAATTTATTTTTCTGAGGTGATTCTTCACACTTACGACAAATAGGCTAATAATAGCTTTTATATACCTGTAACTGTAAGTCCTGGTGGCCGTTGAGAGTTGTCATTTCAACGGGGAACATTCAAGCTGCTGGAGCTAGGACGTGCCGACATTTCTCTGTTTCTCGTAAGTTAGATATACAAAAAAAGTTCAACAACTGCTTCAAATTGGTTAAGTAACATTACCCACAGTCTACTTTAATTACTTTTGTTAATATTTATACCTTTGTGATTATGGTATCTTAACTTAATCATCTGAAATATCTATGTTTAGTAGGTTACGTTATTAGTAATGATGCTGAACACGTCTTGAATGCTTTTCATTCACAGATGTTGAAATAGCCATTGTATAGGACATAAATTAGGTTAAACTACTGCATGTCCGGCCACAGAAAAATAAATGAATATAAAAATTACCAACACAGAACTATTGATTCACGATACTAACGTTACGAATCTGAGGCGGCAGACAAACTGTGTGCGCATGTCACAAAATGATTCCTACTGAAAGTCAGCACATGTAAACACCAGATCGGATTAGATAACGTCTCTTGTAAACAGTCCACCGAATCTTTCAATCTGAATGATTTTAATCGGAATGACAAAAAAGTGCGCATGTAAACGTGGCTAGTGTTTACCGAGCTTTGATGACTGATGATTTGAAAATAACTACTAAAACAGCTGAAATTAACAAACAAAAAAATACTTGAAATATGAAATTTGTAACTGCGTTCTTGTAGTTATTATTTTGGAACTGGTGAGATGGTGGTCCAGTGGGTTAAACCATGGAACTGATACGCATAAGGTTGCTGGTTCGATCCCAACGGTCAAGGTACTTTACTCCATGTTGTTCTAGGGGGATTGTCCCTGTAATAAGGGCACTGTAAGTTGCTTTGGATAAAAGCGTCTGCCAAGTGCGTAAATGTAAAATTAATAAATATAAAACGGATGAGAAAACTTAATGAGAAACATAGTTCATCTTAAGCAGAACAAAAATTACGTTGTTAATGCAAAAATACAAAATACAACCCCAATTCCAGAAAAATTGGGATATTTTGTAAAATGCAATAAAAACTGATTTGTTAATTCACTTTAACCTGTATTTAACTGACAAAAGTACAAAGAAAAGATTTCCAATGTTTTCACTGAACAACTTATAAACCAATTTTGATTTTGATGGCTGCTACACACTCCCAAAAAGTTGGGACAAAGGCATGTTTATTATTGTGTCACATCACCTTACCTTTTAATTACACTTTTTAATAGTTTATTTGAGGATACTAATTGTTGCAGTTTTGCAAGTGGATTTTTTTGCCCAATCTCACCTATTATAAGACAGCTGTCAACAGTCTGTGGTAGCTGTGGTTAGATTCTCCTTTGCATGATGGGCCACACATTTTCAGCAGGAGACAGATCTGGTCAAGCACATCCACTCTATGGTTTAGAGTGTCTACAAAACCACTCTGTTGTAGCACATGCTGAATGAGGCCTGGCATTGTCTTGCTTCCCAGGAAAGATGTCATCTTGATGTCATTAAATGTGTCTGTACAATCCCAATATACGCCTCCACATCAGTGGTACCTTCACACATGCAGATCCCCCATGCTGTTTGCACAGATGCACCTCTATACCATCACAGATGTTTGCTTTTGCACCTGTCGCTGATGAAAGTCTGAATGGTCTTACCTTTTGTCACTGTCCGTTTCCCCCCCAAAATGGGACTTATCTGACCACAGCACACATTTCCACTGTGTTTTGGACCATCTGAGATGAGTTCTTGAGATGGCATTTCTGCCTTGCCCTACATGTACTGAGATTTCTCTGGATTCCCTGAATCTTTTTACAATATTAGATGGTGAAAGACCTAAATTCTTTGCAGTCTTGCATTGAGAAATGTGATTTTTGAATTCTCTCATTAGGGCTGGGTAAAAAATATAGATTTCTCGATTTTAATCGATTCTCATTTGTATGAACCGATATTGATTCTTAAATCCCAAGAATCGATTTGTTATCCTGTTTTTCAGTTTTCAGTTGATGAATGAATGGAACATTAGCTATGTTTCCATCCAAAGTTGTGAATATAATTTATGCGCAAAAATGCAATATTGCATAAAACATTTGCGAATAAAGTATCGTTTCCCTCCAGTGAGTCGAAGAGAACATAATCGTCACTTCCTGTTAAACTACCGCTAAAAAATCACTAAGAAACATATGAGAAGCCACAATATATAATCATTTTCGTATATAATAAATTATTTGCGTCTCAGAGAAACTTGTGCGTCTCAATAAACATGTTGTCATGCTTTCAGAGGCAGATGTGCTGTTTGGGAACGCAGTCGTGTAAGACAGTTCTAGGAGGGAAATATACCGAGCATCTTTGACAATACATTTACATTTAGTCATTTTTTAGCAGACGCTTTTATCCAAAGTGACTTACAAATGAGAGCAAAAGAAGCAACTAGAACAGTCAAGGGCAACAGTATGCAAGTGCTGTAGCAAGTCTCAGTTAATCTAGCTCAGAACACACAGGACAGTTTTTTTTTATATTTTTTTTTTTATAAATAAATTAGACAGACAGAAAATGAATATAATGATAAGTGCTATTCTTGATTGGTCAGGTGCTGCTGGAAGAGATGTGTCTTTAGGTGTTTTTTGAAAATGGCTACTGACTCGGCCGCACGAATTGAGATAGGCAGGTTATTCCACCTGGTGGGAACAGCCCAGGAAAAGCTCCGTGAGAGCAATTTCATGCCTCTCTGGTATGGCACCCCAAGGCGTCGTTCACTAGCAGAACGTAAGTTCCTGGAGGGTGTGTAAGTCTGAACGAGCGAGTTTAGGTATATTGGTGCAGAGCCAGTGGTTGCTTTGAAGGCGAGCACCAGTGCCTTGAATTTGATGCGAGCAGCTATTGGCAGCCAGTGCAGACTGATGAAGAGAGGCGTGACGTGCGCTCTCTTCGGCTCATTAAAGACCAACCTCGCCGCTGCATTCTGGATCAGTTGCAAGGGTTTGATAGTGCATGCCGGAAGGCCAGCTAGAAGAGCATTACAGTAGTCCAGTCTGGAGAGAACAAGAGCTTGGACCAGTAGTTGTGTGGCATGCTCTGATAGGAAGGGTCTAATCTTCCTAATGTTGTATAATGCAAATCTACAGGATCGGGTTGTTGCAGTGATGTGGTCAGTGAATTTTAGCTGATCATCAATCACAACTCCAAGGTTCCTGGCTGTCCTGGATGGAGTTATGGTTGATGATCCTAGCTGAATGGAGAGATTATGGTGAAGTGCTGGGTTGGCAGAGACAACAAGAAGTTCTGTCTTTGCAAGGTTAAGTTGAAGGTGATGTTCCTTCATCCAGGCAGAAATGTCTGTTAGGCAGGCAGCAATACGAACACCAACCGATGGATCATCAGGTTGAAATGAGAAGTTGAGTTGAGTGTCGTCGGCATAGCAGTGATAGGAAAAGCCATGTTTCTGAATGACCGATCCCAGTGATGACATGTAGATGGAGAAGAGAAGTGGTCCAAGCACTGAGCCCTGGGGAACGCCAGTAGCTAGATGATGTGACTTAGACACTTCACCTCTCCATGACACCCTGAAGGACCTACCTGACTTGAACCACTGGAGAGCAGTTCCTGAGATGCCCATCTTCATGAGAGTTGACAGGAGGATCTGGTGGTTAACTGTGTCAAAAGCAGCAGACAAATCCAGTAAGATAAGTACTGTGGATTTGGAAGCTGCTCTTGCCTGTCTGAGTGCCTCCGTAACCGAGAGCAGGGCAGTCTCAGTTGAGTGCCCGCTTTTGAAGCCGGATTGGTTGATGTCCAGGAGGTTGTTCTGTTCAAGAAACGTAGACAGCTGGTTAAACACCACTCGCTCAAGTGTCTTTGCAATGAAAGGAAGAAGGGATACCGGTCTGTAGTTTTCTAAAAGTGCTGGGTTTAGAGAGGGTTTCTTAAGCAGTGGGGTTACCCGAGCCTGCTTAAATGCTGTGGGGAAGGTCCCGGTGTGAAGAGAGGTGTTGACAATGTGAGTGAGTGCAGGAGTAACAGAAGAAGAAATGGCCTGAAGGAGGTGGGTGGGGATAGGATCAAGCGGACAGGTAGTGGGATGATTGGAAAGGATGAGTTTGGAGACATCTGCTTCAGAGAGCAGAGGGAAGGAGGGGAGCGTGTGTGTGATGGTTGTTGAGATGTGTGTGTCAGTTTGTGGTGTGGAGAATTGACTGCTGATGGAGGAGGTTTTGTTTGTGAAAAATGATGCAAAGTCGTCAGCTGTAAGAGTTGATGAAGGAGGGGGAGGAGGAGGACAAAGGAGCGAAGAGAATGTTTTGTAAAGTGCACGAGAGTCAGAGCAGTTGTTGATTTTGTTGTGGTAGTATGTAGTTTTAGCAGTGGAGACATTAGCAGAGAATTAAGCAAGAAGAGACTGATACAGGGTTAGGTCAGTAGCGTTTTTAGTTTTGCGCCACTTCCTCTCTGCCGCCCGGAGTCCAGAGCGATGTTTGCGGAGAACATCAGACAGCCAGGGGGCAGAGGGGGTGGTGCGGGCTGGCCTGGATGTAAGGGGACAGAGGTTGTCTAAGCAGGATGTTAGAGTGGAGCAAAGAGTGTCAGTAGCACTGTTAGTGTCTAGTGCTGAGAACTGAGCAGGTGGAGGGAGTGAGGATGAAACCATAGTGGATAGACGGGAGGGAGAGAGCGAGCGTAGATTACGCCGAAAGGTGATCTGTGGAGGAGTGTGTGTTGTGTCCAGAGTCAGTATGAGGTTAAGAGTGATGAGAAAGTGATCTGAGGTGTTCAGTGGAGTAACTAAAGTGTTGTCTGTGGAGCAATAGCGCGTGTAGATAAGGTCCAGATGGTTACCTGATTTGTGAGTAGCTGTAGTAGATACTCGCATGAGGTCAAATGAGGTCAGAAGAGTGGTGAAGTCAGCAGCCTGGGGTTTATCAAGGTGGATGTTGAAGTCACCAAGCAGCACCAGAGGAGTGCCATCCTCAGGGAAGTGAAAGAGGAAAATATCTAATTCCTCTAAGAAGTTACCCAGTTGACCTGGAGGGCGATAAATAACTACAACATGGATTTTAGCAGGATGAGGGATAGTATGATAGACTTCTGAATGACCAAAACAGCATTTCAGATGTTTTGCAAACAAGATTTTTCAGCCGGTTAGTACAGATAGGCCTCGATCACACAGAACGCGTTTTTGCAGCGAGAGGCGCCTCTTTTGAATAGATTTCTGTTGGCAGAGAGCGTTATGCGCGCTGCTTATGCGCCCCGGGCGCCTCGCGTTTTAAACGCGTGCTGCGCCTCGCGTTTTAGAAGGAGTGCTCTGAGCGCATGAAGTTGAAAAAAAGTCAACACTGAGCGGAAAAGCGCACGATGTCATTGCGTTTTTTTTTCTATTGTCCAATCGAAAGAATGGAGAGGCGGGCTTGTGCAGTTCGCCTCGCATTTTCGAACCTGAAAAACGCGCTCTACGTGATCGCGGCCTTATGCTGTTACATCGCAAAAGTCACATGATTTTTTTTATGCGCATCAAGGAATTTATTCTGTAAATGCGTTTCCATTGTAGTTTATGTGCATGTTTTAGTATCAAATAGAACATTTATCAGACTCAAACGAGCGCATACGTTTTTTATGCACATTTTTAGAATTAATGCGCATCTTACCGTTTCCATTCAGCATTTTTTGATGCGATATCCCAAAATGCGCATAAAAAGAGGTGGATGGAAACATAGCTATTGTAGCGCGCCTCCCATCCAATAAATCGCTATAATCTTTGTGTTTTGCTACTATTCATATGAAATAAAGCGGCAGTGCGGAGAGCGCATGAACTGATCTTTGACCAGTCACAGCGTCAAATAAACATGAATGAGCATCTGAAAGTGTGTTAAAAGATAAGAGTACAACTTACAGAAATCTGTATGTTACATGGAATCACTCAATAAGTGTTTCAACCGTGGAAAGACGTCAATAAAACAGCTTGTAAACAATGTCATGTAACGTCACATTTACCTCAGAAAAACCATATCCAGTGTCCATAAACTCGTTAGTCAGCAAGAAAAATTAACTCTAGAGAGGAGCATTTTGCTAAATATATGCACCATATTTCATATTCAATATAATTTATAATGTTCTTCAATATTTAATGCTTGTTTGAATAAATCCGGCAAGTTTTTATGACAGCAACCATTTAAATGTTTATATTTAAAAAAACAAATTTAAGTAGAAATATGATTATGTAATTGTAAAGTTAATATTATAACTTTATCATAATTAAAAAACCCATCATTGAGTGTAATTTCAGGATTTGTATACAAATCAGTTAATTTTTACCTTCAACATTATAGTAGGCTAACGAAGCCTTGTAGGCTAAAACTGACTCCCATAGTTTATTTACAGCATTAGTTCAGAGATTTGTTTTCCTTGAGAAAATTTGCCATGTATTGTACCTGATATATATCCAATATTGAATCCAATTGCAAGCTTGTGAATCGAAATCGCATCGATTGTGAAATTTGTGTCAATACCCAGCCCTATCTCTCATGACATTTGGCACAAAGTGGTGAGCCATGACCCATCTTTGCTTGTAAAGAATGAGATGCTCCTTTTACACGCGATATCCTCACCTATTACCAGTTCACCTACTTATTGTGGGCTGTTTAAAAAAAAAACTTGGAGTGTGTAGCAGCCATCAAAATCAAAAGTTCAGTGAAAACATTGAAAATCTTTTCTTTGTACCTTTGTCAGTAAGAATTAACAAATCACAGATTATTGCATTGCATTTTACAAAATGTCCCAACTTTTTTGGAATTGGGGTTGTAGAATAGTTTTGGTTGTTGTTGTTTTTTTATTAGACTAAGTAATGTTTATGTAACCAGAAAAATGTGTCAGTGTTAAGTGTAACTGGAACATGAATTTACATAAAAAAAACTGTGAGGATTCCTTTCAGTGCTTCCTCTTTTCAGAACATCACTTCTGCAGATGCATGCAAATCGGCTGAATAAGAGCTTGCAGTAGATTGTAAGCTGACTAAATAATTGGAGAGGTTGAAGAAGCCCTGCATACATCACCAGAGAGAAGTCTGGAAGATTGAGTTATGATATTTCAATTCAAAATTACAAGGTCAAAAATAAAAAAACATGCATGGATGAATATTTCACATTAAGATCAGTAACATGCAAGGAAGAAAATAGGGGAATTTTTATTTCATGTTTCATTTAATGTTTAGATGCTAGATATTACCATGGTTGCATAATTTTGTTGTTTCCCCAAGAGATGGTAAACAGGAAACTCGCACTCCTAACACATTAAGAATCTTCCTGTTTGAGAACACAGTCATAATCTTCACACTTGCGTTTGTTTTAGTCGTTGTTACTGTGGCAGCAGCAGCACATTGCAAACACAAGGCACAGGTGTTTTAGGTGGCATGTGTACAAATCATTAGTGCCATGGCAACATAAATAACACTTCAACTGAACCCTGTAAGAACATTAAATAACACCTGTTCTGTCCTTGATACAACTATTATAGAAATATAAGTATTAGTTGTGTTTGATAAGGCAGAGAGACATATGTTTGTAGGCAATCTGACATTTAAAAAAAACCCATAAAAATGTAATAGAAAAAAGGAACAGAGCCATATCAAGCAACCAGAATAAAGTGCTTCATTGAGGACATTTTTGTAGGCCAACCCTGCATTTAAAACGGTCAATATAAATCACCATACATGCAATGTATTTGCTTGTTTTCACTTCAAGAATGACCACATGGCTGACATGATCTTAATTCGTATAGCACTCCTTGCACATGCGAGTTATTGCAGGCTCATATCAACACGTTATCATATCGACAAGGCATAGCAGCATAGTTTTTCATATCAGCCGATGCCGATTTTTATATTTTAAGTGTTTATCAGCTGATTCTGATGTCGTGCCGATAATATCGTGCATCCCTATTCCACATGTAATACTCATTTCATATGCAAAGATGTCAGCCAATCACAGCAGTGGTCGTTTACACTGAAGTCTCACAGCAGACACGAACCTTCAAACAGAGCGTTCATATCAGAGGCTAAAATCAGGGTAGGAAAAAAATGCCCATTATTTCAAAATTGTGACAATTTTTGATGTAAAAATCATACTAACATAAGTGCACCCAGGAAACATAAAATAATAAATCCAGTTCATGGCCCCTTTAATGTCTCTGACAATAGCCACTTGTTAGCAACCGCCTCTTTAAAAGACAAGTACAAGCTTTTAAAAAAAAAAGGATGTATTTTGTCTAAAAATATGTGTTAACCACAGACCTTATTTCAGGCATTTTTTGTCAGTCTGCCTTGCTTTTCTTATGGTTCTGTAAAAACAAACATGAGTCATATATTATATATATGTAACAATTAGTCCACTGGAGGCAAGCTTGCAGAATCCAAGTGCAGTTTATTCAAAAAGACTTGGCTTAACGTGGCATGGTTAAACAGAAAACTCACCATACAGCAGGCTACACAAACATTCAAAACCAGACCAGGACAGATGGCAAACATGAGGGCTTAAATACACAAGGACTAATGACTAGACAAGGGACACCTGTGAACAATGATTAAACAATGAACCAATGACAACATGACACAAGAACACATGAGGGCATGGGAATCACAAGACAGTGAACTTGACAAACTAAGGCCCCGTCCACACTAGGGCTGAACGATATGGACAAAATTTCATATCTCGATTTTCATGCCAGATATCTCGATATCGATACAATACGATATGACTACGTGTTCGGTGTAAACCAGAATCTGAATTAAAATGTGTTTATGATAATGGCATAAAATGAGAAAATAACTATTGGTGACATTTCATATACCATTAAAACATAATAAAATAATTCAATAATTTAAAATATTTTGAATCTGCACGTACGTTGCCATAGGCAACATTACTTTGTGCAAAAACAAAAAACAAAAAAAAACGTCACTTCTGCTAATTGAGTTGGTCGCGGGCAGACGGTATACATACTCTACATGAGATAAATTGAACTATAAAAAAGAAAAAAAGATTAATTATGGCTGATGATGCAAGTCATGCAAAAAAGAAAAAGACTTATTATTTCAATGAGGAGTGGGAGACAGAATTCCTCAGGGCCGGCCCGTGGCATAGGCGGAATAGGCAAATGCTAGGGGCGCCACTCATCCTTAGGGGCGCCAAAATGTATTACCGATATTTTATTAATATTCATTTGAAATATTACCAAATAAAGCTCAAAAAAAGCGTCCCCCGCCTCTTCCCAGTCCGCCGCATCAATCTCCCCCCGCCGAGCTACTTGAAGTGCGTCAGAAATATAACGTGCAATCAGTTTAACGTTAGGGGAATTTGTTGTGTCGCGCCGCCTTTCGCCGCATCCAAAGCAGACAGGATTGCTTTTATTTTTTAGGGTGCTTGGCCGCTCGCGCCAGGTGTAGACTCAGTGAAAGTTGCCTGATCATTTATGACGGATGGCCGAATTGTAGTGTCAAAAAAGACAGAAGCCCTCTGATGATGGGAAGATAAGGAATACACTGCTCTTCTTACTTAGTATTTGTGTCTTGTTTCTAGTCTAAATATATACAAATTCTTAAATCAAGATGCATTTACTAGATAAGTTAAATGACATAAGATATGTTTTCTTGAAAATAAAATCAAAATGAAGTGAGTTTTTGCTTATAACAAGCAAAATGATCTGCCAATGGGGTGAGAAAAATAATCTTGTTCCTGATTGAAATCTTGTTTCTTTCCCAAACAGAAATAAGATTATTTTTCTCACCCCATTGGCAGATAATTTTGCTTGTTTTAAGCAAAAAACTCACTTCATTTTGATTTTTTCCCCCCAGAAAATAAGAAAAAATATCTAATGTCATTTTACTTATCTAGTAAAGGCATCTTGATTTAAGCATTTTTAGATTTTATACTGGAAACAAGAAATAAATACTAAATAAGAGCAGCATTTTTTGCAGTGTAAAGACCGAAGTAAAGTGATGTAGGCTAATGAATGAACAGTGTATCTATAATTGCATAGTGGTAAAATACTAATGTTCGCTAATTTAATTCGTTATTTTTACCTTAAACTATGCAAGCAGCTGTTCTGGGTTCTCCAGAGGCCACACAGCCAGTGTGATTTTGTAAAAAAAAAAAAAAAATTGTTTTTATATATATATAAATATTAAACGCATGTAATATCACTTTTTTTAATAGCTTAATGTTTTTACTCTGCAGTTGTGCAGTTTTAAGGGGATATATAGCAATTTGAAAATGTATTTGCCAAAATTAGTAATGATATTTATATACAGGTTCATTTAAAATAGTCAAGTCAAGTCAACTTTATTTATACAGCGCTTTTAACAATGTAGATTGTTTCAAAGCAGCTTTACAGTGTTAAACAGGAAAATAATGCAACATAATTTTATTCAGCTGTATAGCCATTCTGGAAAAAACGCTGATGTCATCAGTTCATTTCAATTATCATACAGTGACAGTGTGGGCTTTAGATCAATAATTCGATCAGTAATTTAGTTTAAATGGTTAATTTAGTTTATTATTTAGATTTATTTCGATGTTTAGTTGAAAAATTTAGTGTCCCCAACTGAGCACGCCAAGCCAGAGGCAACAGAATAACAAAATAGCAACATTTTAGGTAAAATTCACATTAAATATCTAAATTTCACAGTTTAATTCCTGGTGAAAACATGAATGCTCATAGTCAAGTGTAAGATTGCTGCCATCTACTGGAAAACAAACACTTTTGCTAGTTCTCAATGAATAGTTTGTGCATGAATGCTAGATGCTATTACTCTTGCTCTTTGTGTTTAGGCTGTAATGTGGCGTAGGTGCTATTTTTGTATAGTTTAACTATCATCAGCCTTTAAAAAATCAAATAATAATAATAATATCATGAACATAATGATGGGGTAGAATGGACTGGACATCATATAAAACAACAACAATAAAAATAAAACATCAATGCATTACAAAAATAAAACTGTACGAGTGTTTCCACAACTTAGACTGATAACGTGTAGTGCTAAACCTTGATACAAGGGGCACCAAATAAAATCTTGCCTAGGGCAGCAAATTGGTCTGGTCAGGGCCGGCCCTGTGTGTGTGTGTGTGTGTGTGTGTGTGTGTGTGTGTGTGTGTGTGTGTGTGTGTGTGAGTGTGTGTGTGTGCGTGTGTGTGTCTGTGCCTATATTAAACAAGTAGCCCTCAAGACTTTTTTATCCCTTCAGGGAGCCCTCGCTCACAAAAAGGTTGGAGACCCCTGCTCTATTCTATTCCCAGTTCACCAGCCACTTACTTTTAAGTATTTCGGGAGAAGTGGATGAATTCACGTGTTGTAAACATAGAGGTTGCAAATCCAACAGATCCGATTCTCTGAACTGCGTCTGCGGCACAAACTAACACGGCGGCGCCCATCGCGCATACAGCTCAACTAACGCCATCGTTATAAAGTCGTTTAAACAACAATATACTTCCACTTGCATGTATTTGACAATCGGAATATCAGATATTTCATGCCATAGCTAACACATTTGTGAATATTCTGAATAAAAAAGGAAAAAATGACAAAAGCAGATCATCATTCATTCAGCGCTGTTGCTGCTGCGGTGTGTCACGTGACAAGCAATGGCGTGTCACCATGGAAATGCCGCCCCCCCTCTCACAATATAGTTCCCGCGTCCCTGTAGTGTGCGTGCGCTGGCTTTAGCGGGGCATTCAAGGGCACTCGTAAAACTGATGTGTGTTGTGACTGCCAGAGTTGTATGCAGGGGAAATCTATATTGTCTATATCGTTGCTTTTTTCAAAAGCCATCTGTTATAATCGCGTTGCGCATTATAACCACTTACACGTGTTTCTATTGAATTTATGAATGCAATGTCTCATAATCAGAGGCGTTCAAATTAGCGGAGTTTTGTTCAGAGCGCGCGCCGCTCTCACTCGCTGAAAAATGCACTTAAAGTCCCTGTAAAGTCAAAACTAAACATGTGTTCTGAGTTCCTCACACCACAGATAAATGTGTTATTAACCACCCAGCCAAATTTGAATCATAAAAAAATCCGGGAAGTACATAAAATAGCTTATCAAAAACCTGAAAAAATGAGCAGCATTCTCTGCTCTCAAACGCTGGGGGTGTGTCCGCTGTCAGCGCCGAAACCACGCCCACTCGCGGGAAAGCGGCAGTAGCACACAAGACAACACTCACTGATCACGAGTGTCTATGATCACGACGCACCAGATGTCGGCGGGACGGGAGGATAAAGGCCTGGGCGGGGGATAGTCGGTTCTGCAGCGGATTATCAGTGAATCCCAGTTGTCTCCGGTGAAAGTTTGTAAAACGATCCGGTGTAAAGTCACTGCAGAGGTAGGTGTCGGTGATGATCTCCAACAAGGTTGCTGTTCACAAAATTAATCCACCTCTTCATCGTTTTTGTTTTGTAAGCTGTTATGCAAGTTGTTGACTATAGTAACTAACAGTACTAACAGTAACTCGCGATCGAACTGATGCGAATGTGCTCTAGTTATGATCGTGTTAGGGGAGGAGCCAGGCTCGGTGGCTCCAGTGCGTCATCGAGCCACCGTTTTAGCCCCGCCCAGAAAATCCTGAACACAGCAACGGTGAAAAACTGTTTAACGGTCTAACTTCTGAAATTCAGTACTTCATAGTTCACAGTCTTTGTAATGTGTTTCAGCAATACATTTCTAACATTTATAATGTGTTTAGAAACAAATCTCAGAATTGCCTTTACAGGGACTTTAAATCAGAGATAAACGTGGGATGCAGGAGATTCACTCATCATACAGTGGTTGACTGTTTTTGTTCTATTTCAGCGGCGAAAATTGTTTCAAACAAACACAGCAGAACCACAGCGCATCTGATATGACTGGCATAAGGCAGGTGAATTTAGGGACTGTCTCTAAAGTTACATACAACATTGATAACGTTATAAGCGTTTCAAACTTCAATAGCATTTGAAGAGAATGACAGTCATAAAACTGACTGTAAAGTGTTCATCTAGGTGTCAGGTATGATGCACACCTTTTGATATTTAATAAAATAAACTGTCAAATCATATGGAAATATGGATATGCATTATTTCACTAGGATACTGTTTGGGCTCTTACACAAAATATGCTAGATTTAAATGCATCATTGCTGAACACTGATGAGAATATTGCTTGAGAATATATTTACAGAGATAATATTAGAGATTATATTTACAACAAATTATTATTTTTTATGCGTTATCCGTTGCTATTGATGACGGCCATTATAAGGAAGGAAATCCCACAGAATAGAATCTAGCTTAAAAAAAGTGCATAGAGCTGCTTTAGTTATTTGTTGTTTGTTGATTTTCAAATATAAAACTTGTTGAAATGTTTTAAGTGTGTGCATCTGTTCTTTTTGAACACTTTCATCTCATTTGAACAAAACCGTGATAATATTGATAACCGTGATAATTTGGGTCACTATAATCGTGATGTTAAATTTTCATACCGTTTCATCCCTAATCACGAATGAACCAAAAACACCTCAAATAAAGGATTCTCCAGCCTGACAGCGTGCTAAGGCATGTTCAGTTAGACATGTACACATCAACACGATCTGTAACAATGCAATACTATGACATATAAAAAAACATGTTTTACTCACAAAAGTGTGTTGCACCGTTCCTGTCGGATCCAATATAGAAGGCACAGCATTGTGTTTTAATCTCAATATGTCTGCAATCCAGTCTCGACCTGTATCTTGTTTACAATCGATTCCGCGGTGAAATGAAGCGAACAAGCGCGCAATGTCTTACGCACGTGACCCGTTTAGCTCCACGAGTCGGTGGGCGGGCTTGAGGCGGCGCTTCAGCATTCGATGACGTCAAGGGTCGACATATTCTGGGCCTGGTGTCAATAAAAGCTTTTCTTTGACTAACAAGGAGGTTTTCAGCTTTAGGTTTACAGGATATTCTTATATCACGATGAACTTTTCTATATCAAAGGCTCAAGGGAAAGTTGATTTCTCAATTCATCACCCCTTTAAGACTGGGTTAAATACATGTCCACAGAAGGGTTTTCACCTTGGGAGAATGCATATCGTCATTGTCATGTTGAAAAAATACCCAACAACGCAGGGAATGAGGAGAGGGTAGCATCTTCTGTTTCAAGTTTTTGTATTACATCACACAGTGGTGGGTGAATTCATGACAGCATTGATGAAGCACAACTCTCTCACACCTTCAGCACTCATACATCACTATATAAGAGCTTTCCTATCACCAAACTTCACTGTTGGAACCAGGCACTTTTTGCTGTAGTCCTCCTCTATCAACACCAAAACATTTTAGATGCTGTTAGATCGAAAATGATTGACTTGGTCTCATGAGACCAGAGCATGGATTCCCAGAAGTCTATATTTTGTAAATATGGTCCTTGGAAAAGGCTAATTGACTTTATTGTGCTTTGGCTACCGTAGGTAGTTCCGGTGTGGACAACAACCATACATGTCACTTCTGCATCTTACTCTGAGATAAACACTCACTCTTTGAATAGCTTTTGCTGGCTCTGTGACACTCACTTGAAATTTCTCTTACTCTTTGCTAGGGATGTGACGGTGAGGAAATTTTCCCACCGGTTAATTGATGTGTGACAACACCGGTAATACCGGTATCACCGGCGGAGGCTTTTAAATCTAAAGTAACATGCACACGACCGCTCTGAACTGAAAACGCGCCAGGGCGCGCACACCGTGAATGACAGCTCGTCTGTAAATGCGCGCTCTGTGAGGCCATGGGTGCCTCTCAGTTCCCTAGTTCAGTACTCAGGGCACTGATCAAGCATTGATCAGTCTGATTGAGATGCACGCCATGAATGAATAACAGTTCGTCCCCTTGTTTATACTCGACGCGCCCGCACGAGCGCGAGGGTGCGCGCGGCAAAAAATAAATGCGCGGAGCGCGGAGGCTCGCACTGCGGAGCCAGGCGAAAGTAAACAATGCGCGCTCTGTGCGGCCGTGCACATTTTACTTTCAGTTTTGAATTAGCGCCAATTCGGCTGCGGGTTGCTTGAATTGTGGGTTCATTAGCCTATTATTTTTAATGAAAAACACAACAACAAAACAAATGACAAACTCCCTTAAATAGGCGCTTTTACGTTTCGCTTTGAAACCAAATCTTCCGCGATCATCAGTCAGCTCCTCACTCTAAAATCTGATGAATGACTCCTGCCGCTGCCTAGACTCACGGTCGGATCCTGCTTTATTAAGCAGATACGTTCAGTTTTTATTTGTATTGTCTGTTCTCTAACTGAACTAAATTATTTTATTACTATAAAAAAATCAAAAAGACGGGGGGCGGTGCCACGGTGGGCAAGTGATGTAACCGGTGTTGAGTCTGGACACCGGTAACACCGGCAACACCGACTATCGTAGCAAGCCTACTCTTTGCCTAGCAAAAAACAATCACTCATCACTAAATGAAAGCTTACAATGAAGGCCTGATTATTTCAGTGGCCTTGTCTCAAGTCCATTGTTTTTGAATTTCTGTTACTTCAGCTATATTTTCACACCTAAAATAATGATTTGGTAATCCTCTTGTACCACTGTCCTCTTTTGTGCTAAGAAATAAGTCTCTTGATAGTTCTCTCCCAAGTGGTTCAATTGTAGAGATGCACCGATTGATCGGCCAGGGATCGGAATTGGACGATTTTCTGCATGATCGGCCTGATCGGTGATCGGCCGATCAGTCTCATGTGTCTCCGATTTTGAGCCGATCTACATGCGGCTGAGAGCACGAGCGAGGCCGCGACGTTGACGTCACAGCCACATGCCAACATGTCGTTGGTATGGAAGTGTTTTACTGTGAGCAAAGAAGACACTATTTATGCCATTTGTAAAACTTGTAAAGTTAAAATAAACCGCGGGGGAACCACCAGGAAAGCGCACAACACGACAAACCTAATTAGACACTTAAAACTCCATCACCCCGCTGAACATGCCCAGTTTGAAGAAGGTAACGTTAGTAAAGGTAAAACGGCTAAAGCTGGCCAGAGCTCAGAGCCAGCCACAGGTCTGCAGCCTCTCCTATCTTTCCTGGGTATAAGCAGCGAAAAGACCAAAGCAATTACAAAGAAATGATGGACTTCATGGCGCTGGATGATCAGCCGAACGCTTAAACCGTCACTTCATGGGAATTTACCATTTAATTTGAGAAAACTGTGAACACAGACACTCAAGGGTCTGCACGGCAACCCGTCAAAATAAAAGTTCGGTTTAAAAAAATTTAATTGACAGAATATATTGGCCTACTTTTGTAGACTACAGTAGATTTAGCGCCGTCTCTATGTAATAATAATACGTCTCTACTAATAATAATAATTATGCCTAGATGGTTGATAATTTTTTTGATATTTTTTTTATAAACAATATTTACTTTTAAACAGCGTACAGCCTTTAAATGTTTATGTATTATTTACTTATAATGATTATCATCATAAATAATAAACTAAATACATTTAATTCACTGAAATTGGTACAGAAAATTTGTATGGTATTGGTACGGACTACTGGAGTTTTGGTAGCGTGACATCTCTAGCTGGCAAAATTTCTTACCCAATTACTGAACTATTATTTGGAGGAGTACTGTACACTTCAGGTTTGTTGATTTATAGGATCTTTTGACTTTTGTAAGACAAGTAAAAAAGAGAAAAAGGTCCATTTATAATGTTTTGTTTCATAAAGCAACTGATTTTCAGTTATTTGTTATTTCTACTTCTTTCCAGGCACAGAACACTTATTTTTTGAGAGTTGTTTAAGTGCGAGAAGATCCTGTTGTAGTGTTTAATAATTTATTTTATAAAAACAAAAATTGCTTTGAAGAAAAAGTGGATTTTTGTTTGTATATGCTGTCAATTATAGTTCTTAGAAAGAAAATCGGAATCAGCAAAAATCGGTATCGGCCGATCTCATTAACAAAAAATCGGAAATCGGAATCGGCCAAGAAAATTACAATTGGTGCATCTCTATTCAATTGTTGTCAGCATTAAGTCTGAGAATGATTCAGTGGGCTATAACACTTAAAAATGGTCAGGAAATTACTTCTCTTTAAATGTTTTGGTTCAACATACTTACCTGTTGATCAAAAGTTGCCTTAATCTTACACCAGAATTTTTTGTTTATTTTTTTTTATTTAGTAACTTTCAGGAGGGTGTACTCATTTTTGCAACACAACATTGTATAACTTTGATAAGAAAATCTTATTTTCCTGAATAATTTTAACATGCTTCTTTGTTAATTGGTCAAGCAGACTTCCTGGAACATTATACCTCTAAAGAACTCTAAGTAATTGCTGAATTTGTTATGTTTCAGAGGGGGTGTACTCACTTATGCTGAGCACTGTATGTCCACAGCAGAAACAAACCTTTCCTAGTAGTAGTTGCTGGCAGTGTTTATTTGGATAAAAAAACTTTTTATGGCAGATAGCAGTATCAGCAAATGCACGTGTCGAGTGTTTGAGTTTAAGGGCTGATTTGATTACACATTCATAATGTTTCTGTACTCCCAGAGTATTCTTATAATAGTTCTTTGTTTATAACCATATAAGGACCCCTTCTACTGCTCTCTGCACGAATTGTGCCGCGTTACACCCATGCCGTATTCCTCTCTTTAGTCCTCCTCACCACATGTTTTAGTAATCAAAGTTCAAAAAGCTTCCCAAACTCTGAAGGGATGTGAGAAATTTAGAGCTCCACTGTTAACTGACACCTAGAGCAGATGGTACGTTCATGAATTGTGGGTAGTGAACAGTAGTAGAAAGGTTTGGTGATTTGGCAGCAAACATGGGTGACATACTTGGGAGGGGGAATTTCCACTCTAAAAAGCCAAGACATTTGGGGAAATAGTAGAGAAAATAACCATACACACTGACTCTTTAAGAAAATACAACACAATTTATGGTTTTAAATCAATTGCAAACCAATGCCACTGAAGGCATATGGAAAGGAGATGAAAATGGAATATTTTATATAATATAAAACTACTTTTAAATGGCTGTCAGTGGAGTAGGGTCAGTATAGTTTTCATTTTATTTTCAATTAGATTAGTTAGATTAGTTTGTTTTGAGTCCATCATTGTTTTAGTTTTAGCATAGTTTTTTTTTCATAGTTTCACTTTATAAAGTTTTTATAGTAGTTTTAGAATGCTAGGGCTACCAAAGTTAACTGGTTTAATTTAAAATCGTGTAAAATTTCTTAGCTCAGTCTAGTGTTATTTCTGTCTAGTGGCATTTTCATGTTTAAAGGGATATTTCACCAAAAAATGAAAATTAACCCATGATTTACACCCCCTCAAGCCATCCTAGGTGTATATGACATTCTTCTTTCAGACGAACACAATCTGGGTTATATTAAAATATGTCCTGGCTAATCCAAGCTTTATAATAGCAGTGAATGGCAGCCCAAAATTCCCCCCAAAAGTGCATCCATCCATTATAAAAGTGCTCCACATGGCTCCGGGGGTTAATAAAGGCCTTCTGAAGCGAAGCCATGCGTTTGTGTAAGAAAAATATCTATATTTAACACGTTATAAAGTACATTATCTAGCTTCCGGCAGACAGCCTTCCATATTCAACTAGCATGGCTTGAGGGTGAGTAACTCATGGGGTAATTTTTTTTTTTTGGGTGAACTATCCCTTTAAAGTCCTCATGAAATCAAAATCAATCTTATTTACTTTGTTAGCAAACATTACTGGTCTTAGGGTGAACAATTAATCCGTGCAAGTTAATACACAGAAAAAAAATTGTTTGCCGTGGTAATCTTTAATCAAAATCTGAAAAGTAACTTCTAGCCTGGAATGACGTTCCCTTTCCGATGATGGCTGTGTGACGGCTTGGGTTTAATATTCTGCTATGAGCGAGATATGGAGAGGAGGAGCGCTGAAGTAAAACCAATCAGGGTATCTTGTGTCCATTCCAAATCCGTTTTCAATTAAAAAACAGAAAACGAAAAAACAAATAGTTTTTCTTTTTTTCATTATTTTCAGACAAACGAAAAACGAGATTTCTGCTTGATTTTTCGTTTTTCATTCAGAGGTGGAAATATGTATAACCAGTTTGAATATTCAATTTCTACATGTGGGCGAGAATTGTACGCCCCTTTCTGCTGATTGGTCAGCCGAAGATCAAACTATTCCGTCATCGGTTCTTCCTCAGTTCCGCACAGCAGAATAAAAGTCATGCGCTGCCACAGCTGTGTGGATTCTTAATGCTTTTATTGCAACTACATTTCATATATTTTTCTCATCAAACAACCAGACTAACGAATGGCTCGACACAACCCGTACCAGGGCAGAGCCTTGACAGGGTTTTCTTCTGTGTAGACCAGCGGCTTTAGACCAGCAAAGTGTCAGGGGGTCCGCAAAATAATTTGCTAGGCTATCCTACCGTATTTTCCTGACTGTAAAGTTACATTTTTTTATCACAAAACATTATATAATGTATTGAACGTCAAATAATCGAAATGTTGACTTTTTTTAAAGTAGGCGCGTATTCGCTGTATTTTAGTTCATGTTTCCGGTGTGCGTCAGAGAGATGTTCATATGAGACAGAGACGCGCTAAAGCAGCACATCCTGTTTTCTTTATTTTACAAAGGCATGACCTTTTGTAGTAATTTTAAATGTGAACAAATAAAATAAATATTTTACTGCTTCCAATGAGGAAAAAATGAAGTGATGGCGCCGGAGACTTGTGTGCTCACATAACAGTTCTGGCATTGCTGACTTGACATCGCAGCCTGTTCATTATCAAAATAAAACCAAACATATAAAAAGTTATTCTGCTTAGCCTTAATATTGTACAACAGACAAATTAAATTGTGCCAGTCAGTACTTGCTTTTATTCCAAACTCACACCTATCTCTGCATGTAAAGATACCAATTTAGCCTATGCGCGTATGAGACTGGAGGAAGCCTTCTTTACATAAATAGGCCTAGTATAATAAACAAATGTTACATTGCAAATATGGAAACTTTGGACCGAATGAAAGATGTCCGATACAGTCCAACGTCGATACAGTTTCTATTCAAATAATTTCATTTAGGCTTGGTATTTAAACTAAATGTTGTTTGTAATAAATGGCACAATATATAGGCTAGACTTAGACATGTGCCGGTAAACGGTAATATGATATACCGCAATAATGAACATGCACAATATTGTTATCGTGGGCACTTCAAAATACCGTGAATAATTATTTATTACGAATTATTCAGATTTTTAGAATGTATTTTAAGAATACTTTACCCATCAACCGTTTAAAATGAACAACGCGTCAAAGAGGAACGCGCACTGATGTAAATAGACCGTGCATGAGCCGAGCACATGGCGGAAGGCGTGAAGACGCACTGAAGTGCACATTCACTTTCAGACAGCAGAGGGCGCTGATGGAACAGCAGAAATACAGCCGTTTCCCCAGTAACCACAATCCGGTGCTCGTCATCACATAACCTAATACTTAAAGACTTAAAGTAATTTTTAAACTTAATTTTTTTTTTTTTTTTTTAAATCACATGCCCTAGATATTGTTTGAATATGTTCTGACTGTTGTTCAATCACACACTTTACAATATGGCTCCATTATTTAACATTAGTTCATTCATTAACAAACTGACAATGAAAAATACTTCTAAAGCATGTATTAATCTTAGTTAAATGTACATTTCAGCATTTAATAACACATTATTAAAATCAAAAGTTGTAACTGTATTATTTGATGGACCTGAGCTTACACTAACAGTTGCTTTTTTAACCTAACATTATCAAAGAAGAATAACTTCTGTAAAAATGTAGCTATTCGCTCTTTGTTAATGTTAATGCATTAACTGGCGAGACATTATTGTAAAGTGTTACCTATTGTTCTTTATAATTCTTTAGCACTTTAATCGGTTTCAAATATTTGTTTACTTTATACATTTTTGTGTATTGCTTTATTGTATTTAAATGTTTGGTTCTTTTGTTATAAGAAAGTTTTTAAACCTGTTATAGTATGACAACACTTTTTTTGCAACTTTTTTTAAAATATCGTGATAATACCGTATACCGTGATAAAAGCTTCAGCAATTAATCGCAACATGAAAATTTGATACCGGCACATGCCTAGCTAGACTATTTTTATATAGGCTTCTATGTATATTTTTTTATTATATGGCTACTTATATATTTCATTCTTGTTGTTTTCTAAATAACATTAATTTAAGGATTTGTCATACAGCGAGGGGAAGTAAAATACGCATAGCCGTGTTAATAGTGTTTATTAGGCCTATGTTAATGTTGTATTTTATTTACCGGTATTTTAAACTAGGCTACTTCAGAATGTAGGCTAATAATAAAATGCAGATTTTACTACAATGCAACGTTCGCGTGTTTCTCTCTCAACATGACCCGGCGTGTGAATCAGGCTACACTTGGTGCGACTTTTCTGGCAAAAAGGCTATGGTCAATTATAAAATATGCTGTATTATTACAAAATGCATAGGATGCATTATAGGCTATACATTGTGTTAATTATCCTCACCCACATTAACTTTGTCACTGCCTAATTATATGGGGGTCATTGGACATTTATTTACTCAATATGAAATAAACTCAAAGTAATAACTGCTGCGTATTTCCTGAACATGTCCCCGCCTGACTGGTGCATTTATCTGCAGTTTATTACGTTTATTTAACCCATCGCAATTTATTGGAACTGTGTGAAATAGGGTTCCTACAAAATTATGTTATGCTTATTACTTTCTTTTTTTCGGAACACACACACACACAGACACAAAAAAAAAATTCCTGCTCGCATTTGCCCCTTTTTTTTAAAAGCGGATGCAAATATCTTGTAACATAATTCAAATATATAACTCGTGCCATAGGCTATATATTCCAAGCGCTCTGAAGGTATACTGGGTTTGAGAAACAAACTGAAATGGCAAGATATTACAGGCTTTAATGAAAATCTTGTGTGCAGCAGTAGCCTACACAAGCACCCTTTCGAGGTATCAATTATAATCCATTTTAATAAAACAGGCATAAATCATAAAATAAAAGAGTAGGCCTATGTCTTTTAATATCTGTTTTTCTCCAGTTGTCTGGTTGCAACGCATTATTCTTTCCTTTTTGTATTAGTGTTTAAAATATTTATTTTTAATTATTTATTTAACGAAGGTAGGCTATGACAGCCATCATATATCCTGCCAGCTGATGCAAAGAAGTGAATTTATATCTACACAGAAGAAAACCCTGTCTAGGCTCTGCCCTGGTACGGGTTGTGTCGAGCCATTCGTTAGTCTGGTTGTTTGATGAGAAAAATATATGAAATGTAGTTGCAATAAAAGCATTAAGAATCCACACAGCTGTGGCAGCGCATGACTTTTATTCTGCTGTGCGGAACTGAGGAAGAACCGATGACGGAATAGTTTGATCTTCGGCTGACCAATCAGCAGAAAGGGGCATATAATTCCCGCCCACATGTAGAAATCGAATATTCAAACTGTTTATACATTTTTCTACCTCTGAATGAAAAACGAAAAATCAAGCAGAAATCTCGTTTTTCGTTTGTCTGAAAATAATGAAAAAAAGAAAAACGATTTGTTTTTTTTGTTTTCTGTTTTTTAATTGAAAACGGATTTGGAATGGACGCAAGATACCCTGATTAAAACCCTGCCCTCTATTCAATATTCCGTTTCACTTGGAAATACATCACAGCCAGTGGTGCCTGGAGAAGTGGGTATACTCTTAATTTATGCCCCCAATTTTTTTTAAAGTGGCCCAGCAATAGATGAACATCCTGTTTTATAAACAGTGACATGTAAGACTAGTCTTGCATATTTAGTTCACCCGAAAATGAGCCAGTAGTATTTGCACATTGTCTCTTGACTTTGCTGCTTGACTTCACGGAGTAAGGATCACTATGACATTAATATTAGCCACGGAAGAGGTGCAGATTTTGCAATCAATACTGGCATACAGACAATAAAGACAACTACATACTTATACACTTTGACAATTCCTTAGGGGTTTTCAAACCTGTCAAACAACTATTCTCTCACCTTGCAAATAGTCTCTGCCAGTAGTTTATTTTGTGAACTATGTCTTAGAATGGCTCATTTGCAACAGATAGTGTAGGCCTGAGTGTGCCAACATTATAAGTTTAAGTTGCAATTTACATATAACTGGTCCTACGCAGGCCTAATGAATGAATATAAGATATGGTGGCAAGCATGGTGTCAGAGATTATTATTTATTTTATTTTTTTTATCTTTCAAAGAATTCAACAATATATTCAAAACAATATATTAAACTATTATACAGGGTTTGACATGAACTTTTTTGCTCAGCAGTCACTGTGGCTCGTGGTTTTCCAAAGTTACTAGCCACTCAGCATTTTCACTGGCCACAATTTTGCTGTTAAATTACTTGATTTTGAGTCATTTTACTTGATTAAGAAGATTTAAAACCCTTTCAAACTTTCAAATGCAGAGTGACCACCCAAATCAAGACTACATTGCATATCAGCTGGTTTGTGCAGGTGGGCAATATGAGCATCAGGCTAATATGAGAAATTTAATATGAGTTATTTTTTAGGCTATATAAAAGAACAAAGAAGCAAATAAGCAAATTACAAAAACAATAGTAGCCTAAATTAAATAAAAAACAAAAACGGATACAGTATGTTTATTTAATATGTATACATTTATTTAACACCTGTAGTTGTTTGATTAACATTAAGACAGACAGGTTTTTAATTTGGCTGCTGAATAAATCGACGTAATATTCTGACACATATCCAGTTATTACCCACCTGTTTACGTACACTTAAGCCATAACCGACTGTGTTCTTGTGAGATAGGCTACTCCACACGATGGATATTTTGACATCTGTGTGCGTGTGTATTTGAATATTCAGGCGCAAGGAGAACGGATTGCGCGTGCGACAGAGAGAGAGAGAGAGCGCTTCTGTTGAATGTCATTAAAGGGTTAGTTCACCCAAAAATGAAAATTCTGTCATTAATTACTCACCCTCATGTCATTGGACACCCGTAAGACCTCCGTTCATCTTCGGAACACAAATGAAGATATTTTAGTTGAAAGCTGATGGCTGAGAAAGGCTTCAGACAGGCCTCCATTGGCATTCAGTACATTGACACTTCCAAGATCCATGAAAGGCACTTAAAACGTCGTTACAAAGTCTATCTCACCACAGTGGCTCTACAATAATTTTACGATGCGACGACAATAGTTTTTGTGCGCAAAAAAAAATCAAAATAACACCTTTATCCAACTTGTTCTCGACTTCCGTGTGTGCCTCCACGACGCATGCGCGTGAATATGACGTAGCGCCGGCGTTCGGGAAATCCATGAAATACACACTTTATCCCCATTTTGAGCACTACGCCGAGACCTAAAGCACGATCAATGTAGAATCCAACAGCTTAGACACGCGCGTCTTCCTCTGCTCGTAAACAAATCGGTTCTGGGTCATATGTCCGAACGCCGGATCTGCGTCATATTCTCGTAAAATTATTGTAGAGCCACTGTTGTGAGATAGACTTTGTAACGACGTTTTAAGTGCCTTTCATGGATCTTGGAAGTGTCAATGTACTGAATGCCAATGGAGGCCTGTCTGAAGCCTTTCTTAGCCATCAGCTTTCAACTAAAATATCTTCATTTGTGTTCAGAATATGAACGGAGGTCTTACGGGTGTCCAACGACATGAGGGTGAGTAATTAATGACAGAATTTTCATTTTTGGGTGAACTAACCCTTTAAGCGCGATTCCCTAACTGCAAGTTAATCGATAAAGAATAGTAATTGAATTGTAATTTTGTGATACAACGTTATATACATATAATTATAAATTATGTGCTGGACTCTCATGGCTAATGCAGAACTGCTGAATGATGCGCATCAGAGGGGATTTAAAAGTGGGTATACGCAATGCCGACTGATAAAGAAGTGGGTATACACCGTATACCTGCGTATAGCCTGCACTACACCAGTGATCACAGCACTGAAATAAAATCGGTTGCAACTTCCGGTTCACTGGGACTTTATTGTTAGGCCATTTCTAATGGTTTCAAGTTTCATAATGCATCAAATTATCATGTATCAAAAAGTTTATTTAATTTGTGGCTATTTTTATTTTATTTTTTTTCAGTTTAAAATACATTTGAAAGATTTTTTTTAACTCTCCCAGTTGACAAAAATGTTCTCATTAAATTTTAGTTTAGTTTTTTAAATTCATCTGTTTTGTATATACAAGTTATACATCTTATTGTGAACAATTCATCCATGTATATGTTTCATGCTTGAAACGTTTATTTATTTTTTTACCTCGTAATGTTTAATCGATCTTCCGGTGAAAAATGTCAGACTTCTCTCTTTTGAATGCTGGGCTGCGTTCAGCCCCAACAAAACGTTTTTTAAACGGAAACGGCGCTGCGTTGAACACCCTGTTCTGATGACGCAAGAGTTGCAACTATGGCAGCTGAGAAGGCACATTCTTTGTGTTCTTTTTGAGGAATTTTCGGAGCCTGATAAAATCGATATAAATTCGTGTTTAATACTGCAAAATACATGCAATCACTGCCCTTGCCGTCCAGAATAAAAGACAACATCCCAATCCCATTTAATTAACCTTTTTTTATCTCCTGGTAATCAATTCTAATTGTATTTTATTTTATTTCTAGTTCTTACTTTTTTAATAGCTTGTATTTTCTTTCTCATTTTTATGTAAAGCACTTAATTACCATATATGAAATTTGCCTTGCAATGAAGCTAAAAATATAAATAAATACATCATCATGTTGATATATATAATGTAATTTTTTTTTTACGACAATCATGTCTTCTAATATCTTCAATTGTTGCGTATACATACTGAGCTGCAGCGGACACATTTGTAAAAAACTTTACTTGGACCATTGTGTGAGCTGTCTCTTTAATACCGCGTGTTTTATATACATGTTGCTGCTGATTGGGCTGACATTTTTGACACACCCACCAAACGAGATAAAACGCATCTCAAACCTGTTACCTGTTCCAGGAAACATGACGTTCAACCGGAAACCGTAGCAAAACGTTGCACTTTGAGCTTTGAACGTGCCCCTGAACTTCTCCAATCAATCAGCTTAAAGGGATAGTTCACCCCAAAAATTTTATTTTGTCATAATTTTCTCACCCTCATGTTGTTCTAAACCTGTATGAGTTTCTTTCTTCTGTTGAACACAAGAAGATATTTTAAACAATGTTGGTAATCAAACAGTCGATGTAGCTATTGACATACATTTTTCCTACTATGGAAGTCAATGTGCTGTCAACTGTCTGGTTACCGTAAGTAATGACAACATTTTCATTTTTGGGTGAACTATCCCTTTAAACCCTGCCCTTCCAAAATCAACTGCAGTTTCGCAATCATTTTTTAGTGCAATGGCAACATCTCAAAATCCAATCAATAACTGATGGATAGAGCCAAACCTCGCCCTTAATTTTTTTTTCCTCTGTAATCTGATACACTCAGATGCATGTCACAATATGGAAGAATTTGCCACTACTTCTGCTTCATCACTGCAATAGGCCAGGCTTTTAGTCTGGAGAATGTTGTAAGGGCCTAACAGCTAATGCTTGACTTCCTGATCAAAACCATGTTCACATCCTTACAACTACATGTTCTAATGCAATGATGTTTTTTGAAGTTAGTAAACTTTCTGTCTGTCTGTTTTCTTTAGCTCATCAGTTTCATCATCCTTATCTGTTATGCCGCATCAATGTATGGAGGGTATTCAGCTGTCGCCATCTGCGAGATGGTCTTTGCCATCATCTTCTTCATTATCTTCATGATGGAGCTGGACAAACAGTTCCTGGTGGTGAACTGGCTCTGGAGCGTGAGTATGAATTCACACACACTTGCATTGTGATGGCGAGTTTTTCATGTGCAATTGTCACTCAGATTTTCTGTTTGCTCCTTCAGGATCTGTTCCGCGCTGCAATCGGTGCAGCGCTTTATCTCATTACCTCTCTCATCTGCGTGATCGGTGGAGCTGGGGATGGGGCCCGCATCGCTGGTGGGGTGAGACATCCAACTTTCAGCATCAAAACATTCCGTTCTTTCATTTTTATGAACAAATCGAATTTATTAGGGCTATATATCCTTCTCTGATCATCACTCTGCTGGCATCTGTCTATAACAAAGCTCACCTTCTCTCCCAGGTGTTCGGTCTGCTGGCTGGGATCTTGTTCGCTTATGATTCCTACACAATCTTCTTGGAGCTCAAGAGCAGCAGACAGCACACAGCTGCTCCCACAGGTGCATAAACACACTCGCTCATTTCTTTAAACATTTTAGAAAGTACACTGGCCGCAAAGGGTATTTGGAAAATATGAAAAAAATTAAATGATCCCATAATTTACGCAGTCGCAAAGTGTATATGACTTTCTTCTTTCAGCCAAACACAATCAGAGTTATATTCAAAAATATCCTAACTCTTCCAAGCTTTATAATGGGAGTGAATGGGACCAAAGCGCATCCATCCATTATAAAAGTAATCCATACGGCACCAAGTGATGCATTTTTGTAAGAAAAATATCCATATTTCGAACTTTATAAACTATAAACACTGGCTTCTGTAACGGCCGTACGTGAGTCTAGTACCGCCCAAAGAGTGACCTCTGACCCGACGCACATAGGTGTAAATCGTCAGGACCCCCCCCCCCCATAGTTATACATACTTAAAAGTATTGTGTAAGTAGTAAAACAATACAAACGCAAATGGGGCAGAAATGCACTTTTAAGTTTAGAAACATTTTGAGTTCCCCCTCTCTTGCCTCACAGTGGTTTGGTCCATCACGCACCTCAACAACACACACAAGTCCGTTGGGAGAGAACAAAGTTCTTCAGTAGTTGTGGAACTCCAGTAAATAGGAGTTATTTTATTCACTTTAAACATCAGATGAATTGATCATTTTCTCTTTAAAACAGACGATGCTGAGCTATTAATAAATTAGCAATGACACAAAATGATAATAACCAATGTATTTTTCCATAAGTCTGATATTTTAGTGATAGCTTGTTGTAAGTCACCCACTACAACTAACACGGCGATAAGCCTATGTGTGAACTGATATTAGGCTAATATTGTAGATCTACCGCTGAGTAGGGTTTTGCTCAATGCTATTTGGAAGAAGCAAGATAATTTAATAATTATATTACCGCATGGTGAACCTATGATAACTCATATTTAAACAACTATTGCTTTGTGTTGTTGGCCAGATAAAATGTCAGAGAAAAGAAAAACGGACATTTTTTAGTGCACCACAACGTCACACATATCCTTACAAGTACAATTTTGGCTGTATTATTTGTGTCCCATTCAAAAATTGCCCTTGAGAAATTGTATGTTTATTACCCCCCCAACTGTTAGATTAAATTTACACACGTGCCGACGCATGACGTATTGACGAACACTGAACCGCAGAGGATAGAGCAAAACACCGGTCACAAATTAGAAGTCTATATCGAGTATTTTTAATAGAATTGTGATATATAAACTCGCAATTCTGAGAAAAAAGTGGTCTCCCAACCCCCCCACCCCTCATAATTGGACTTTATAACTTGCAATTGGAAATCACACAATTCTGAGAAAAGAAGTCAGAATTGCAAGATAAACTCACAATTGTGAGATAAAAAGTCGCAATTATCTTGCTGGGAAAATGTTTTATTCTGTGACGGAAACAAGCTTCCATTAGCCTGACAAGCCAGACCCACATCAAGATGTTGGGTCTGGAAACACACCATTGGCAGGGCTCAATCCGAGGGGTGAGATAAACGGTTGTCTTTCAAATTCCCTCTGCACGCAATAGGATAGCGCTACAACCAACCAGAGCAACGAAGAAGATGAAGCGGAGCAAGTTGATAGATAAAACACATCTTCGGACACATCTTCCTTTCTTAAGAATGACATCAATGCCGTTCTTTGTTCTTTTCTCCAAGAAAAGCTTAACTCCAAGTCTTCCAGAGTCGCAGCCAAAGCCGATTCGAAATACACGATGTGATTGTCCTGACCAGAGTTTGGTTTTTCCAGCTCGCAAGCCAACGGAGAGTTGCTAGACTACCCTGCCTGCAAATTATATTTGCTGCCACTAGGGTGCGTCTAGATTTCTAGACTAAGCTTTCATAGTTTTTGGATATTTTAATCTAAAAATCTTGCATATTGTGCCTTTAAGCAAGTACGATTGAGCGCCCGTTTACCATATTTGATGTGCTCTGTGCATTTGCCAACGCTAAGTTAATATATGTATATTAGACGCCTAAAATAAATCTGCTCATCATATTAAGCGATTGTGTCTCTTCAGAAGACTTGATTCGTATGGATTACTTTTTACAATGCCTTTATGATCTTTTTGAAACATCAAAGGTTTGTGGAATGGCTTTCAGTGGAGGGACAGAAATCTCATTAAAGATATCACGAGGTGAAAATGAACAAACTTTTTAAGGGTTTGGAATGACATGAGGGTGATGTTCCTTTTTGGTTGAACTGTCCCTTTAAATCTGTTCACCCAGCAGCATCTATGCAAGTTTTTCGAGGTTTAAGCCTCTAAAGGTGACACATGTTGTAACTCTCTTTGAACAGGTCGCTGAAGGCCGTCTGTGGGATGTTTACAACTGACATTTGGCATTTGAGCCAAACAGTTATTCTGGTAGAGACGCCAGTGGCAACACTGGTATCTAACCAAAAGCTATGCCGTTTTACATGTCCCCTCTTCGCTTCGTGTAACTATAACAACTAAACCGAACTAACTATTCCCCAGTTATTTATTTTGCATTTCCCTTTTTGTTTTCTCTCTTTGTTTTTTTAACAGATGACACAGTTTGAAAGCTACTTTCCTCACTACAACATTAACAGCAACCAAAACATGGAGAACGATTCTAAAAATGGCAAAAGGAGAGAATTCCTGAGAGTTATCGCAAAGTTACCGTGAGAGATGAAGACCAGAGGAATGCAAAAGGAATGAAACCATTACACAGAAAAGGGATTGAAAAGTGAGCTGTAAGTTAACGAACAGCCATTAAAGATATATGAAGGAACAGAAAGCTATGGCATCCAAAGATTCATTACTGTCCTTTTCGTCAGGCGGCTTCTGTTACCACAATTTTTTTTTGGACAGATTGGGTGGTTACAAAAGCAAATCACAACATTTAGTAGGATATAGGGCTAATAAAATGTCAGATAAAACAGTTATCAAAAGAGTTGTCTTCCCATTCTTTACTAGAGAAAGCCTATTATTATTATTATTATTATTATTATTACGTTTTGTTGGAAAACTGGATCTTATTCAGTTTGGTGCTGTTTTTTTCTGAAGAAACGTTTAAGCTCACCATAGCTTGCAACTGTAACTAAATTCTAATTACAATTGATGTTCTTGTGTTTAAAATAAGTTAATTGTATACGTTTTTGATTATTTCAAACAGGATTTGTGTCAGTCTAACCAGTTATATTCAACTCAGGTGCATGCAGTCAAGAAAAAGTCAATTTAAAGGGATTTTCTCATTGAAAAGGAAGGAATATCTTCTACGATGGCACAAATTTGTACTAGAACGAGTTTAGATGTCCATGTGTTGGTACAATATGTTCATTTGTATTCATCTTTCTTATATATTGCTATTTAACCTGTTACCTCAAAGGTTGCTCACTGCCATAATTGTGTTCTTTTTGTATTCTAATAATAAACCAATTCATATATTAGACATCAGCCTCTATTCCGTTCAACCCTATTGAGTAATGTAGAGTAAGAAATACTAAAACGGCACTGTCATCGGTTTGTCATCATTTCCTCCTTCAAGATTTCCTGAGGAAACATTAATAAAAAATGTTTACTCAACTGTGTAATAAGAAATTATTTTTCGGCGTGCCTTGAAAGAGATTCATTGAGGAGTTTACTGCCAGCTACTCCCAGTTGGTCGTCTTCACGTTTAAATAAGCAGAACAGCTTCTGGAACAGGAAATTATCTTTCTCACCTGACACATGATTGCTGTAATGCCATATGCACAACAGTTGTAATTTTAATGTAAAACATGGGACGCTTGACTAAAGCCCTATTCGGACGGGAATAGTATTACCTGAGGTAAACCTTTTTACAGAAGGTTAAAGTCGACGTAATCTTTACTGATATTGTCCATAATGATTACTGAGATTGCACATTCCGACGGGACTAAAATCACTGAGAAGCTCTGGTAATAATTACTTTACCCCACCTCGCCATGTTAAACTAATCCCGTCAGAATAGGGCTTTAGTCAAGCGTCCCATGTTCAGAGATTCATAAATCTTCCATTTTAGTAAAACACAATAATCTGGCCTGTTTTGTTTTAGACTAGTGTCTTTTTTCTGTTTGGAAACCATTTATAACATGTATCTATTGTTGTAACAATTTATAAATGATAAATTGGAATTTGTGAAGACTGTTTGCCTGTTTTTTCCTCTCATGTCTGAAGTATTGGTTTTTGCAGCCTCCCTCAGGCTACCACACTACCCGACGACAGCATTTATTTGTGAGATGGTCAGAAATGCCAACAGTTCTGTAAAAAAATATTAACTCAGGATGTTCTGCTCTCTTAAAAGAGACTTATTTTCAGACGAACGCTTTTTGCATGTTTTTTTGTTTTCAGACATAGCCTACAGCATGTGGAAGTAATTCTGCAGGATTCAAGTCTCTGTCTAATTGGTGTTGCTGGTATTTTTGGAGTTCTTTCGATAACATTCAATAAAAGGCTGTTATAACGTGTTCAACTTTTTAAAAATGTGTGTGTGTGGACCTTTACATCTGTATGAAAACATTTGAAGAAACGGTACAGCGAGTGAGTGAAGAATAAGGTGCGCGCGCCACCTGCTGGAATGAATGATGACGACTGACAATGAGGTTTTATAAGCAACAGAAATTTACTTTATATCATATTTGCAGTAGGCTTATGTTTTAAAAGTAAAGACAAGAAGAGAAAATGTGACAAATGTCACTAGATGGCAGCTTCTTCATCGTAATTATAAAAAAAACCTGACAATTAAATGGCGAAAATAGATAGGTAGCCTATTAATATTAGCATACCTTTACAACTTCATAAAGAGATATTTTTAAATAAATATATAGGCTACACAGTCATTCATAAGAAGTTAAGTTAATCACGATTATTTTACTTTATTTTTACATTTTTGTGTAATTTCTAAAAAAAAGTCTATCATTTTTAAATATAGCTACAAAATAGAATATTATTTTAAAGAATAATAAAAAAATACATAAAGATAGATCAATCGATAGGTGGGAAGGGACAAATAAGTAAAAAATGCTTTTTTGTAAAACACCCCTTTTGAAGAAAAAAATGCATTTCGTTATAGTGTGAAGTCTGATGTTTGACAAAATATAAGGGGTCACTAACTTTTCAATTCTTTCACTGAACATTTTTACTGAAGTGTGTCCTATGGTGTGACATAATTAACAATATAGGGGTATCGCACCAAAAGACAACAGAAATGAATACTTTTATAGTGGTTCCAAAAAAGTTAAATAGGCTATTTGAAAAATTCTGAGACTAATCTTACCATGTGCATATGTCATGGGCTTCACAGTAACATGATCTTGAATGGGGTCCTATAACTAATTAAACTTGTCAGTGGACAATTTTGCCTGAGGTAAAAAATCTAAAAACAAAGCAGTTTTTATAACAACAGGTCCATGCAAGACAAATAATTGTTTAACTATTTAGGCCTACTGCATTTTATATGATGACAATACTATAGCCTATTAATTTTTATCGTGTGTGACAGTGAAAATGCCATGTCATGTCAACAACCCAGATAGATAGATAGATAGATAGATAGATAGATAGATAGATAGATAGATAGATAGATAGATAGATAGATAGATAGATAGATAGATAGATAGATAGATAGATAGATAGATAGATAGATCATCACAATACACTTTACACACAATACTAATAAAAGTATTTTTAATGCCAAACCCCATTAAAAAAAATCACTTTGCAGTGTGTTACGGTGTTTCGCTCTCGTACAGATGACTGGTTGTTGTGATGAGAGTGGAAGGTAGGCTACAGTAGGGGGTGGTCCTGATACACTACAGTTAAACACTTGTCCTGTAGGTGTAGCCCGTCTGGTTAGACGTTCTTACGGGCAACTTCTTGTGGAGTTGTTGCCAGCACAGACATCTACAGGCCAGAAACCAGACCCCGGAGACGAGCGAGAAGAAGTTACTTTAGATTCGAGGAAACTACAGCGGACATATGAGAGTGTTCGCGTGAATCCAGGCGCGAGACGTTACAGCCGCCGACATGTTCACGCGCGGATCAAAGAAGCGACGCTCCAACCGCTCGGTAAGTTGCTCTAATGTCGTGGCATCCCGCTTTTAACACAATCTACAGGCATTTGATCCTTTTCTACCGTCTGTCCTCAGGCGTTTGAATGGACGTAGCGTGGTTTGACGTTTTAAAGGTCGTTTAAACCCATCGTGTTGTTGTTCTGATGGTCGAAAGTTACTTTTGTGTACCTGAGGAGACTGTTTTCATCGCAAGGCACGTATTATAACCTAGGTTACATATTATAACTTACACTCCTACATTTATTTTTAATTGCATCAGCAGCAAGTTTTGCCTGCAGCTTGTATAGTTATCAAATTATTATTTCCCCCTAACCATTAATGTGCCATTTTCGTGATCTTGTTAACTATTGAATTGAGGAGGCGTGGCTTATTTTTGCCTACGTCACCGTTACCTGTGCAGGTGACGACATCGGTTGAAGTATCATTTCATAATAATAAATAAATTAGACGTTTTAGTGTTCAAATTTAGCATGAATTTACCCAAAATAATGTGTGTTTAGCGTATGTATAAAGTAACAAATTTGGGCTAATGCTAAATTATTCTTGAAATGTTATTTAAAACGACTACAAGAATAGAACAAATTATACCACAGATTTAAGTTCAGTTTTAAGAATATTACTAAACGTTAGCCTATGACTTTTTTCATGTTTTCCTTTCTGAAGGTCGTGCTTTGAGGAAATATCTGGAAAGGGAGAGTGGACAAAAAGTAAACATAACCTAAAAACATCAGGACATGCTTAGGCCTATATTCATTGAAGATGCTAATTGGATTAGAATATTTTGAATGGATTAGAACAGGAAACTCTTTGTTTCCTGAAGCTGCTCTCTGTAATGTGTTGATTCAGATCCGTACCAGATGGGCTTAGCGGTGAAATAAATCTTGTAGTTATGTATCAAAATGAAATGAATGGAGATCAGAAGCTGATGTTGTCCTTTTAAATTGGACCAGGAGTCACAAGCAAGCATCTTGGCATACATACAGATCCGTGACCCCCTTGTAAATGCCATAGTTTTAAATCAGAATGTCCTACTCAGGACAGACCATGAGGAAACAATGATAGTGGGCCTCATAAAACTTTAAAAAAGTGATTTTGAGCTCTTTTGACCTCTTGTAACTGTTGTCATGGTCACAATCGAGAGGAAATTTCCCCTGAGGGTGTGGACAGGAAGACACCCAGAGGGCATCCTGTCTCACCGTAAAGAGACGGGAGACTAGTTTTCTACATAAAACCTTCAGGTTATAGTATTTTTTCTACGCATACACTGCGTGTCACAATTTCTTTTGATTAATGCTTTGTCACATGATCTTTTCTCTGCAAATGTCTTCACAGTAATCTGCACAATAACCTTTGAGAGATAAATCTTAGGTCATTGTTTTGTTTTTATGAAAGTAGTTTGTTTTTGTACTAATTTTTGCATTTTTTACATTCCGTACTTCCCTTACTTGCATTTTTATTCACATTGCGTTCTGCACTTTTGTTACTTTTTTTATTTACCGTACTTACGTCACCTGTCATTACCTCTTTCACTTCTTTTCTTTCTCAGGTTACTTATGTTAACTTTTGTTACTTTTGCTACTTCATTCAATTCAATTTCACTTTATTGTTGGAATTTTTTCCAAAAATTGTCTTGCATCTCACAGCGTTTACGGTCTCTCATGAATTCACATCACTACACATCCACATCATATAATAAGACACTACAATAGACACCACTTGGGAAGAAAACAAACATCCTGTTTCAGTGCAACACTTAAGTCTCTTCAGAATCCTGAGGCCTGCTTAGAGCCCCAATTCGGGTTTATTAATTTTACTGACTGATGAACAAAATATTTCCATAATCTGTTCATTCCAGCATATGGTACTCTAAATCTTCTGTTTGATGGCAAAAGTTGATATCCCTCGTATACAATATGGCAAGAGTCAGACATAATTGTTCCTGTCAGGGACAAGGTTTTTTTTTTTTTTTTTTTTTTAACACGCCGCCCATGAAAACTTGGCTCAAGCATCTAATTTAGGATAATAAATGGAGTGGAGGTGGATATTTTAAAGGCAGACTAACAGGTCTTTGAGGGTCAGAATTCTAGCTGATAGACAGGTGTTCAAATACTTATTTGCAGCTGTATCATACAAATAAATAGCCTATATAATAGTTAAAAAATCATACATTGTGATTTCTGGATTTTTTGTTTATTTTTTAGATTATGTCTCTCACAGTGGACATGCACCTACGATGACAATTTCAGACCCCTCCATGATTTCTAAGTGGGAGAACTTGCAAAATAGCAGGGTGTTCAAATACTTATTTTCCTCACTGTAGTTATTACTATAGTAACTGCATGTAACATATGTAACAATGACACTGTAAAATAAAATTTTTCCCATTTTTATTACCTCCATTACTTTCCTTTTATTACATTCATTACTTTCCCTACTTTACTTAATTGCGTTAATTTCCTTATATTACTTTTGCTACTTTCCTTACTTTACAGACAGTACTTGTTACTGTAGGTTACTTGTATTACTTTCAGCACTTTTATTACTTACATTACTTTGCTTACATTACTACTGTTACTTTCCTTACTTTCGTTTCTACTTCTGCATTTCTTTTGTTACGTACCTTACCTTTGTTACTTTTTGTGTTGTGTTCTTTGTTTGTTTTTGTCTAAGTACTGGTTCTTTCTTTAGGCACAATAGAACAAATTACCTTCCTTAACAGTTCCCCGCCAAAAAAAATATTTTACGGCTTTCTGTGTTTTCACTGTTATACAGTAGGGGATGCTATGACACATCTTTTGAAAGAGAATCTCCTGCTCAAAACACAGGAGAAGAAGATACAGAAACGTCTCAGGTTACTTGCGTAACCTATGTTCTCTGAGTAGGGAACGAGACGCTGCGTCACTTTAATGACGTAATGGGACGCCCTCTGGGTGTGCCGATTGTCTGAAGCCCTTATAGAATCACGCCAATTGATTGGCTGATGGCGCGCACGTCGCCCCACCTGACGTAGTCACCTATATTAGCGCGCGCGCGCCATCTGCTCCTCAGATTTCTCTGCCGAAAAGGAAAACCTGTCGGCAGCGCGAGGAGCTTGGCAGCGTACGCAGCGTCTCGTTCCCTACTCAGAGAACATAGGTTACGCAAGTAACCTGAGACGTTCTCTTTCATAGGTTCACTCGACGCTGCGTCACTTTAATGACGTAATGGGAACGATATACCAAACACGCCAAGCTAAAGCGCTGCCGTATCTGGCTCAAAGAACACCAGATAACCTACATGACTAGGTTAAGCAGACAGGACATGCGAACCCGGAGCCATGTCGAGATCCAAACTATAGAATCTCACAAAAGTGTGCGGAGAGGACCAACCTGCCGCCACACAAATATCTTCCAAAAGAGCTCCTCTAAAAAGTGCTTGAGAGGAAGCCACACCTCTGGTAGAATGCGCTCTAATATCAAGAGGTGAAGGTAAACCACGCACCTCATGAGCTAAGGAAATAGCCTCTGTCACCCAATGGGAAACCCTTTGCTTCGAAGCGGCAAGCCCGCGGCGGCCAGCACCGAAGCACACCAACAGCTGGTTAGATTTCCTCCAGCTGTCTGAACGGTCAACATAACACTTCAACGCTCGAACTGGGCAGAGCAAATGAAGTTTCTCGTCTTCCTCCGAGTCAAACGGAGGGGGGTGAAAGGAGTGAAGAGTAACAACCTGAGAGCGAAATGACGTGGACAAAACTTTGGGCACATAACCTGGCCTAGGTCTTAAGGTAACCTTGACTAAGCCAGGGGCAAAATCCATACAGGTCCCACTAACAGAGAGAGCCTGTAGATCGCCCACTCGTTTCAAAGAAGATAGAGCTAACAAAAGAGCAACTTTGAGAGTCAGAATTCGCTCAGGAGCTGACTCCAAAGGCTCAAATGGAGCCAAAGCTAGCCCTTCAAGGACCACGGAGAGGTCCCAAGAGGGAATACCAGGGGAGCGTGCCGGTCTCAGGCGCCTAACCCCTCGCATGAAAGATGAAACCAGTCTATGCTTGCCTAGAGGGATTTCGTCCGACTCCCTACCGGCAGCTATAGCTGCGACATAGACCCGAAGGGTGGTGGCCGCTGCTCCAGCAGCAAACTTCTCCTGCAGGAACTCCAGAACTGAACCAACCGGGCAGTTAACTGGATCCGCTGCATGAGTCGAGCACCACGACTCAAAGACCCTCCACTTGGAGGAATAGAGCTTCCTTGTGGAGGGGGCTCTCGCATTAGCAATGATCTCCTGAACGTCTGCAGAAAGACCAGCGTTTAGTGTCGTTGGCCCTTGATGGGCCATACCCACAACTTCCAAATCTCCGGGTGAGGCAGGGCTCTACGCTAACATTTTTCTTGAGGAGCACTTGTGCTCCTAATTTAAAAAAATTAGGAGCACAGTCCAAAATATAGGAGCACTTTCTGATCAATAACACGCATTCCAATTATAACTTTCCCAGGATAATCTTTGTCCCTTTAAATTAATGTCCAGGGGCATTTTTACCATTATAAGAGCAATGTTTTCTAATCTTATTAAATGTATGCATCATCTTTTGGCAATTTCTTCAATTAAAATAGAAATTTTGTTTTTAAAATGTTAATTTCAATAAATTCAGTTAGAGCAATAAGACACAACCAGACTGTTACCAATCAAATTAAATCAGCATCAAAAGATCAATCTTTGCACTGTAGAAGTGCCACAGCAGCTCTATCTGAAGTGCTGTTTAGACACATTTACATAGATTTAATGCAGCTCATGGGTGAATAATGTTGTATGAATGTTTTAAATATAACTTTTTGAATTTAGAAATAGGCTATATACAAGTTAAACTGAAACTTAGTTAAAAGCTTTATATTTTAAATAAAAAGTCCATGCAAAGAATAAATGAAAATAAAACCGCCAGTAGGTGGCGTCAAGTCTTATGTGCGAGTCGTTCATTCAATCGTTCAAACGCAGATTCATTCGAATCAAACCGCTTGGAGATGCGCAACGTTCTGGTGTAGTTTCCCGAAATAGACAGTATTGTGCCTAAAACGTTGTTAATTAATATCAACTTGTCTATTGGACTTTTGTACAAGATCACGGAGCAATAGCTGTCCGTAACTTTATGCGCTCTGGCGCTTAATAAACAGAACAGCACGCGTCTCGCGGAAGAACACTGCAGCCGGATCTACTTCTCTCTGTTTGTGTCTATGGCGAGTCACGCAGGGACTGTGCTCCTCCGCAGCGCTGCGACCCAAACTGGAATTGAATAGTCAGAATATAAACACTTATTATATGTGTACCGTAGTGATTCAGGGTAAGATAAAAACACGGTTTGGTAAATGGATTCATGATGTACTCACTCATATGCATCTAGTCATTTGTATGGACTGCAGCTGATACAGATTAAATCAAGCACTCATACAGGGGCGTTTTAAAATGATTTTTTATTAATTCATTTTTGGTGGCATTTTTGCCCCAAGCCCCTGTTAATTTCCGACCTGGTTTATGATAATCCAAATGTAGTATTTCTAGTTAATTTTGGTTGCAAAGAAACATCAGCGCGAGTCTGGTAAGCGCGCATGGCTGCGTCACACACGTTTCACCTGGTAAACAATCTGTGAAGTGTAGTCCGTCGCACACGTTTTTTGCTCATGCTCTGCTGACAAAAGGCATGAAAAGCAGTTGATTGCAGCACGAAACGCAACAGTTGCTCAGTCAGTCAGTGTTGATGCACTTTGGCAGTTGTAGTTCTTATTCCGATTGTATTGCATCTATTCATGAGAATCGATCGGGTCACTCGCACCGGTGCGCCTAAATATTTTTTCACAGTCGCACGCAGTCATTTTCAGGCGGAAATGCGCCCAAAATGGGCGCTATGTAGAGCCCTGTGAGGGTGCCAAATCCTGCCCTGAAGTTGCGTCAAAAGGTCCTTCCTGACCGGTATCTCCCATGGGGAGGAGTCCAGGAGGAGAACCATCTCCGAGAACCAAGTCTGGGATGGCCAGTGTGGAGCCACCAGCAGGAGGCTGGCCCCACTCTCCCTTACTCTGTACAGAACCGCCGGAATCAGCTTGATGGGCGGGAACGCATAGAGTTTCAGATTGGGCCATGGATGCGCGAACGCATCTATCCCCAACGGGGCCAGAGAGCTCAGAGAAAACCAGAGCCGACACTGGGACGACTCCTTCGAGGCAAAGAGGTCCACTTCCGCTTTCCCGAACATCTCCCAAATCTGTGACACAGTTTGAGGGTTCAGCATCCATTCCCCCGACCGGAGCTTCTGTCTCGACAGATAATCTGCAGCGAGGTTTAAGACTCCGGGTACATGGACTGCTCTCAGGGACAAAAACTTGTCCTGAGACCACAGGAGGAGTCGGCGCGCATGCCTGTCCAGGGTGCGCGACCGTGATCCTCCCTGGCGATTTACGTGAGACACCACTGCCATATTGTCGGTCCTGACAATGACATGATGCCCCCTGAGTGAGGGGAGAAAATGCTGAAGGGCCAGGGATACCGCTCTCAACTCCAGGCAATTTATGTGCCAGGAGAGAACTTCCCCCTCCCAGATCCCCATAGCTGGTCTGCCCTCGAATACCGCACCCCAGCCGGTAAGAGAGGCGTCCGTTGTAACCATTTGGCGACGGAAAACAGCCCCCATCTTGACCCCTTTCTGAAGAAAAAGAGGGTCCCGCCACATTGATAGGGCACGAAAGCAGCCGCGTGACACCTTCAATAGGCGAAGGGCCGATCCTGTTGACCGAGCCCCTGAGCGTTTCATCCACCAGAGGAAGGGCCTCATATGGAGCAGTCCCAGGGGAAGCACCGGGGAAGCTGCGGCCATGAGACCCAGGAGCCTGCGACACGTACCCACAGAAACATGATGGCCTAGCCTGAAGCGGACCAAGCATGTTGTGATACTGGAAACCCGAGCAGGGGCCAAACGGGCCTGCATCGGAACGGAGTCCAGACGAACACCTAAGAAGGTGGTCTGCTGAGCCGGAGTAAGAACGCTCTTGTCTGTGTTCACTCTCAAGCCAAGAGATTGAACGTGTCGAAGAACGACATCTCTGTGATGACAGGCTAACTCCCTGGAGTGGGCCAAAATGAGCCAGTCGTCCAGGTAATTGAGAATACGGATGCCCTGGAGCCTCAGCGGGGCCAGAGCAGCATCCATACACTTCGTGAACGTCCTTGGTGCCAGGGCAAGGCCGAAGGGAAGGACTTTGTATTGATAAGCCTTCCCTTTGAAGGCGAACCTGAGAAACTTCCTGTGTCGTCTGACAACCTGAATATGGAAGTAAGCATCTCTCAGGTCTATAGTGACAAACCAGTCCTCCGCACGTATCTGAGACAAGATAGTCTTTAGCGTTAGCATCTTGAACTTCCCTTTGTAGAGGGCGAAGTTCAGGCGGCGGAGGTCCAGGATGGGACGCAGACCGCCGTCTTTCTTCGGAACAAGGAAATAACGGCTGAAGAAGCCACATTTCTCCTCTGTTGCCGGAACTTCCTCTATTGCCCCCTTTAGGAGGAGAGAAGAGAGCTCTTGTTGTAGCACAGAAGCCTGAGAGGCGCTGTTTACTACCGTCTGAGCGACCCCGTCGAAGCGAGGAGGGTTGCGACAGAACTGAAGCGTGTAGCCTGACTGAATCGTGCGGAGGACCCAGGATGATATCCCTGGCAAAAGTTTCCACTCGAGGAGGAAATTTGACAAAGTGGGAGGTATGATGAGGTGCGGTGGACATACCTGAGTTGGGGTGTCGAGCTGGACCTCTGAGGGGGGTGTGGCCATCCGCAGAGGAGAGCACGTGGCGTCCTGGCGCGGAGTAGGCAGTGGAAGGCTGGGCCGCTCTGGTTCCCGGAGAAGACCGGATGTGTCTCCGTCTGGACGAGCGGCGGATGGTGAGCCAATCAGACGTGAGGGGAGAAAGCAGAGAGCGTCTCCTTCCTTCAGCGCCGGAAAAGGCGAGGATATAGTCGGTTCTGTATTCCGAAGCGCGCTGGGCGGCGGAAATGACAGAGCTGGATAGGGAGAGCTGGTGGGGGGCGGGCAGAAACGCTTGCGCGGTCTGACCCAGCCCCGGTCGTGAACTGCAGCTCCCCTTTTTCTGACCGGAGGGTCAGGAGCGACTCGAAGTGGCCGAAGCAGAAGGTTTGCTGGGCCGCTTTGGGTCGATGCGTCTGTGAGGACGTTGACGGGGAAATGGACGACCGCGAGCTCCCCAGACCGTGGTGGGTGGAGGATAACTCTGGTCGCTCCTCCGGGCGGTAAACTCTCTTTTGAAAGAGGGGCGATCTCTGGACTGAGAGGGGGAGGGGGAAGGAGCGTCCCTCGCTCTCCTCGGCATGAACTGCTTAAGAGCGGCAGACTGGGATTTTGCAGATCTAAACTTCTCAACCACAGTGTTAACTGCCTCCCCAAACAATCCGGACTGGGAAATCGGAGCGTCCATAAGGAAAACTTTCTCCTTGTCGCGAATCTCAGTGAGATTAAGCCATAAGTGGCGCTCCGCCACCACCGCGCCCGCCATAGAGCGCCCTACAGCGCGAGCTGTGTGCTTAGTTGCTCGTAACGCTAAATCCGTGGCTTTACGGAGCTCCTTTACAGCTTCCGGCGTCAAACCGGTGCCCTAGTCCATTTCCTTCAAAACATCCGCCTGATATGCCTGGAGAATGGCCATAGTATGAAGGGCCATGCCAGCCTGACCAGCCGCCATGTAGGATTTTCCAATCAGAGCCGAAGTGGTCCTGCACGGCTTAGTGGGAAGAAGGGGGCGGGACTTCCACGAGGGAGCTGAAGATGGCGCGAGGTGAGTGGCCAGCGTGTCCTCAACCGCGGGAATAGCGGAATAGCCCTGTTCCTCAAAACCCACGAGGTTGGTGAAATCAGCGGCTGCCGCGTTAGTTAGGCGGGCTGAGAACGGCTGCTTCCAGGATCTAGAAATCTCACTGTGTAGATCACTGAAAAATGGTAGCTTCCTCCGCGGAGGCCTAGAATTAGGGCCGCTGAGGAATCTCTCATCCAACCGAGAAGATTGAGCTTCGCGGGGTTCATCCGGCCACTCGATCGCGAGCTTCTGTGTAGCGCGCGCGAGTACATCCACAAGCTCGTCATACGCCGCTGATGGCCGCGCTTCCTGGCCGCTTGGCGGGAGAGCGTCGTCAGTATTTGCAGCACCGAAATCCTCGGAGTCGGATGCTGCAGTGAAAATGACATCCTCCAGTCCGAAGGAAACCGCATCGCGTGCCTCCGGGCTGGGACAGAGATAATCGTGCGAGTATTCCACAGGCGGAGTCCCGCGCACGTGCTCGGGGGAGAGAGGGAGAGAAAGGGCGAGGCCCGTCTGCTCGCACTCCACATCCTCGAGCTCTACATCCGAACCCCAGGTCGCGGATCCAAGAGAGGCCTGCGCGGCCTCGGGAGCGCGACGGGGAAAAACGGATGACTCCCTCTCAAAAACCGCGAGCCTCGAGCGGAGGGTTTTGAGAAGGAGGTTATCGCAGTATTTACAGTTAGAGAACCCCTGAACCGCGTCGCGTGCGTGTGGAAATCCCAGACATTTAACACACTTACTGTGGGGATCGTCGATCGCGATGAAGCGAGTGCACGGCGGTGGGCAACGTCGGAATTCCATAGCACTTCACCACAAGGAGAACAAAGTTCCACAATCCGCGGTCGCTGAAGTGCTGAGGTAAATATCGACTGTTTTTGGGCCATAAAAATCGATAACCGAAGGGCATGAAATGGCCGCTTCGTGAAGGCAGAGAAATCTGAGGAGCAGATGGCGCGCGCGCGCTAATATAGGTGACTACGTCAGGTGGGGCGACGTGCGCGCCATCAGCCAATCAATTGGCGTGATTCTATAAGGGCTTCAGACAATCGGCACACCCAGAGGGCGTCCCATTACGTCATTAAAGTGACGCAGCGTCGAGTGAACCTATGAAAGAGAACAAGTGATTATCATATGTAAGCAGATGCATATGTAAAATAATGCGATCACCAATATTAAACCGCATATAAATCAAAACTGCCTAATGTTACTGAATGAAATGTCGACCCAGGACGAGCTATAGGACAGTGAAGCTTTGAGGTGTTGATGGACTGTTTGATCATCATTCTGAATCCGATCTGGATGTAGGATTTGATAAAAATTTGTTTTTCTCAGGATTTTGTTCAAAATGTTGCTTTTTTATGAAACTTACCCATATTCACGTGCTGATAAAAAAGAATGCATGAAGCTAGAATAAAAATATGATTTCATTTTTGGCAACTTTTTTTTTTAAAACACTGGCAGGGAAAGAGTTAACAACCATCGTTTTGTTATTTTCCTTAAGTTGCTTTTAGTGTGTTTGTTACTGTTATTTTCAGTTCTTGAGGTACTTTGAGAACTTTCAGATTCTACATTTTGTCGTATATTGGTATTGATAAATCTATTTAACAATATACATTTTATAAATACAACACAAATATACAATAAAAACAAAAAATACATAAAAAAGTTCAAACCCACATTTGTGACCCTGGACCACAAAACCAGTCATAAGGGCCAATTTATATAGCATTTTGAGATTTATACACCAGCTGAAATACAACTATCTGAAACCCCCCCGAAATATTGAGAAAATCGCCTTTTAAGTTGTCCAAATGAAGTCCTTAGCAAGGCACATTACAACTAATATATTTTTTGATATATTTACGGTAGGAAATATCTTCATGGAACATGATCTTTACTTATCCTAATGATTTTTGGCATAAAAGAAAAATACCATATTTTGACCCATACAATGTATTGTTGGCTATTGCCACAAATATGTTGGCAAATTATGACTGGTTTTATGGTCCAGGGTCACATTTATGCATTGATTGTTATCTTATATACTGTGATACAATGCAGCCTTCTTTCAGTTCATAATAGTACATTAAATCAAACCCATGAACACTGCCAGCTTTGGACCTGACTGGCAGGTTTTTCTTTTTATAACCACCTTAATCTTAATTTGTGAACATAGCAATTTTGTTTTTCTCAGAACTCTTGGACTATCTACAGTTTTGTCTGTACAAAGAGACACACAAAAAAACGTTTGTGAGATGTTTTTTTTTTCTTTCTCATACCTCCCCCTTCCTTCTCTCCTATTCATTCTTTTAAACAGGCTAATGCAATTAACTATTCAGCAAAGAAAAAAAAAACACTCAAGGATCCTGTCCACTCTCTCTCTCAGCAGTGAAAAGCAATGCTCTGGTCTTGGTTCAGTGAAGTGTTAGAGTTCACTGATCTTACAGGCAGTGTTTGTTTTAGCACGCGTGTTTCCATAGATGTCTCGTTCCTGGCGACGAGAGCCCGCCGTCCGGCTGCAGTTTCTCCCTCACACTCTTCACAAAGCTTATTAGTGTTTCTTGTCTGCATTATTCATGACTAAGAAATTCAAATTATATCAATCATGACGTATTCACAAACTTGTTTAGTCAAATTAAGTGCATTGTCTATTTTTGTACTAACCCACATGTGTAACAGGTTTCATTTCATGCTTATACTTTCTTCTCAATAAATTGCACCATGGTACAGTGATGGTATGCTATATATACTATAGTAGACGTTTCTCTTGATATATAAAATATCTGAAGAACAAAAAGCAGCTAGCATGTTAAGACTCTGGGTTCAGCCTCAGTATGTGTGAGAAAGCAAACCAGGTGTTTTCGTTTTACGGCTGTTGTCTTGCCGTATATAGGCACGTCAAAGATTTTAAACACCCACACGTCACTTGTAGGTTTTGAAGAACAAGTTCTCAGTTTTATTGCTTTATTTGTTCCCACAAACAAGCAGAAGACCTTGAGGCTAAACCAAGCCTGATGCAGTCTGTAATATCATTGCGCCTGCTGCACCCATGGTATGGCAGCAAAGTTCCTTGATTATTACGCAGAAATGAGAGTATAGTTCCTAATAGGGATGCACCGAATCCAGGGTTCGGGTTCGGATTCGGCCGAATATTGGGCTTTTTGACTGGGTTCGGTTTCTGCCGAACCTCAGAATTTATTTCCACCGAACCCGAACCCTAGGCTTGCACTATGCGCGCCCCGCTGGTCGAACGACGCAGCTGTTGAAAGTGAAAATGGAACTCATGAACAGAAAACGTGGCAGTATACTTTAAGTCAAAAGAAGGCGATTCAAGTTGAGCTACGCGTTCAATTTGCAATGCCGATTTGTCTCGTGATGACAAGGACCCTAAACAACATCCGCTGTTAAAGGTCCCATGGCATGGCATTTTTCTATTATTTTACAGTGTTTCCTGAGGTGTACTTATATTGTTAGTATGATTTTTACATCATAGAATGTCATAATTTAGAAATAAAAGGCATTTTGTCTATACTGCTGTTTGCCCTGTGGCTGACTGCCCTGTTTCAAGAGGCGTGTCTGCTGTGAGACTTCAGTAAAAACGCCCACTGTTGTGATTGGCTGACATCTTTGCATTTGAAATGAGCGGAGGGGGCGTGGTTTAACGAGGTCTACGACGCACGAGCTGCTGCCAGAGAGACGGGTGGACCTGAGTTCACTTCACATCAGTTCTCTCAGCATGTCTCAGTTCAGGGTGAACTGTTGTAGTTACTAGAATATACTTCAGGTTATTAGTTTATTTCTAGTCGGAGGGGCTGTCACTCATGTCAGAAAGTTAGTAACTTTAGTAAATTATGGATCAGCGCTGACTCGAGACGCGAACCGTTTAGAACGATTCAGTCCGATTTGGTGAACTGGTTCGGTTCACTAAAAAGAACCGATTCAAAAGAATGATTCGTTCACGAACCGGACATCACGGAGACGGAGCGATTGCTAACAAAGTTATTTATAGTAACTACTGAGTTGTGAGAGCGCTGTCTGTCAGCGCGAGTTTATTGTGTTTGTATCTGAGAGTTCTGAATAAACACGAGTCCCAGTCACGCCGAGTCCGTCTTCATCATTATTCTACCAACTTTGTAACACATGCAATGTACCATTACAGCGAGATGAACGAGTTAGTAAGTTTGATTAAAGCATTATTTCTAGATATGTTCCAATCATATGAAAAGCGTCAGTGACGCGCATTGAGTAACTTACACAGCGCAAACAAAGACACAACAACAGTAATCGAATGTAATCCAGTTTATTGTGGGGAAAGCTGGCTAGCCTAGCCGGATACCCTCACGCTTACCCCCCTTCTGCTTAATCTAACGCCGCGTTTGGTGCCTCCGCTGTGGGCCAGATGCAGTACTGGGGGTCGGGGATGTTGAAGGCCGAGCTTCGGCGTGCGTGAGGTTTATCTCTAAAGATGTGGCTCTGCTGATGTTAAGCAGAAACTCCCGACTGTATGCACATTTAAGAACAGATAGACGCGACGAGGACGTACAAAAACACTGACTCACAAGATAGAAAACACGAAAACACCGTTCTGTCGGGAGAGAGAGAAGCCGCAGTGTGTGCACGAATAATAAATAATTAGCTACACATAAGAAATCACTGATCACAGATCAGAAGGAACTGAAAAAAGACTGTTTTCATTTGTACATCCAAACACTGAGAAACTGCCAGCATTCACTCGTTCACAACCCATGATATATCGAGCGTTTGCATGGGCGTGCCAGATTCTCTGGGCGGAGGAAAGGGAGGTAACCATTCCTGCTTGGACGTCAAACCAGGAGACTTCAGGATTGGCTCGTCTGGCCTGTCATTTTCTCAAAGGCAGAGAAAGACAGCCAGAACTCGGGTTTACACCGATCAACATTTCTATCCACTTGGGGACAATATTCAGGCTAGGGGAACTCATATTAATGTTGAAATACCTCATAAAATGAAAATTTCATGCCATGGGACCTTTAAAACATTTGCATATGAAACATCCGAGAGAATACGAGTTGTGCATGAAGGAATCTACAGACAGCAGCCAAAATGTATTTCATTTTACCGTGCAAACAGCCTATAGATCTATAGATCAGATAAAATATAAATAAAATTTATAAAATATATAGGCCTACACTAAATATTTTTCACTTAAATAATTACCAAATTAAGATGACAAAATGAAAATACACTGAATCCGTTAGCTTTGAAGAACCGGAATTAGGTAAATAGGTAGAAAATATACTATATATCTTTACATATCTATTCTCTTAAACCCATCATTTCGTTATTTTTACTAACCCAAATAATGATTCATCCGCTAGGTTGCACGTGAGGGGGAAAAAATAGGTTCCTTCCACTTAAGAGTTGAGCTCTTTTTATTTTTATATATCTCTTTACATAAATACTATTTTCTACTTTTAAAAAAATGACTTTGTTATTTTACTAACCCAGTGTTTTGTGAATGCTGTTTCACGTGAATATTACCACAAGAGTGAACCACAAAGCTTTGTTTAGCCTAGAAAGGAAATAATGGTCAGAGAGCACTTTTTCATTCTGTTTTGCGATCTGTCTGGACCTGGTCACTCGATTTTCCGTGAATTTTAACAATAGGCCTAGTCCATTTTATCCCAATGGACATGGACATCTCGTTTCTTTTCCCAACTCTTCACTCACGTCGCACCCATGTTCGCAGGGGATTATAAACGTTTCTTCCTTTCGTTTGCTTATAATTAAGTCTATTATAACTATTCACATCCTTTACTGTGGGAAAGCATAAAAAACACTGTAAGACGAATACCTTTTTACTTCAAATTTTATTTAACACAGTTTGTTCTTGTTATTAAACTTGGTAAGGCGCGTCAAGTTTGGTTAATTTGTATAGCGCATTTCACACACGCCGGTGATTTTAGTTTCGTTTTCTCTGGCAGTGAATAATCAAACATTGCCTAAATGTCTTGACCCTGTGGAAAATAAAATCCACTCTTCAGACCTTTTACAACAAGTGTTGCTTTGCAACATCAGTAGAACATGACGAAGATAGCCTATTCAAGAAGGTGTCTATTCAGTGTCCCATTCCTCTCAAAGCGCAGAGCGGTATATGACGCATCTTTGCGGGGAAATAGTATGAATCAAATATTTTTCTAACTAATATTTAATTTTCATATATTCTTGAGGTTACCATTATTTACTGAAAATCGTTTTTGTTTTATAGGCTGTGTTGTTTCACTGACAGAAGTGCTAAAATAAACACGCATGCTTATGGATGTTTCAGCCTCAAATGATTTCAAAATGTAGGCTATATATCTGGCATAGACTATTTAAATAGCATATATGCATTAGTTACATTCTCAATTTAATTTACAGAGCAATCCCTGCTAAGTTTTTAGTTTAACTAATACTATAGAAGAGGATTAGTGTCTGTCGCACACAACAGACTCGCAACGGGGGCGTGGCATCACGATGGTGGCCCTCCATCTTGATGTCGGCACAACCCTAGCGCGCGCATAGCAACCCAACCTCGTTATACTTAATAAATATATTTGCTTCTTCTTAGCGTTCCTGCAACTGAGTATTCTCTGTCTAGAGCGCACAACTGCATGAGTATACGGAAGAAGCGTATGCCAGATCTTTCATTTTGGGTTAAGCTGTGTTGGTTTGACATTGGGGAAAATAGAATAATAGATTCAAAATGTATTAGCCTTTTTATCCGTTAGGGATGTGACTGTGAGAACATTTTCCCTCACCGTCACATTTTACAGTGCTTGTGCACTGAGTGGCTGTGAACGAATGCAGTCATGCGCAGTTTACTTTCGGTTTGCCAATTCGGCGGCGAGTTGCTTGAGTGTTGATGTAAACACAGTCGGTTATGCTTTAAGTGAACGATATCAGTTGGGGAAAGAAACCAAATGCGTGTCAATAGGATCCGTGCATTAGGTCTTAAAGTGACAGCCTGCTAATACAGTAAACCTGCCGCTGTCTGTCAAACAAAAGAACAAGAGAAAATCACTCTGTGCTCTTGGCTGAATAACCTTTGTAGCTTTATTATGTATCAGTGCATATTTAATTAATGTGAAGACTACTGTTTTTAGTTCTTATTTTTAATAACAAAGATAGATTAAAATAACAAAAATAATCGTCCACCCCTAGTTCAGGTGTCTTTGTTTACCTGGATGTTCTTGATGTTACGTTTTAGGTTGATTTAATTATATATTACCAAGTCAAGCAAAGAGTTTTTGGTATTTAAATATTGGCATTACATTTTTTGTTTGTTTACATTGATTTTAAAATTATAATGTCAGATTTGTGACATAAATTTTTGCTAAAACACTGCTGGTCACTTTCAAAAGTTGTAGCGATGCTTTCTCTTTCCAGAAAGAATGTGAAACAAGCAATATCGTATCGCATATCGAATATGGCATTAAGTGCCGAAAGTATTCGACACCACAGGTTGCCAGTTTGCAGAAAACGCACCGTATCGCTGCCATGGAAGTCAGCAAACAAACTGGGTCAGGGATCGCAGATTCTACCTGACCTAAAAAGCCTCGGCATCCATCTAAAAATCTCTATGAACGAGAGCATATTAAAACGCGGATTAATCAACTCATCAACTTAGTGTGTGAGTGTCCTCGCCTTCCATTGTCAATTGCGCTCGTTCCTGTTGCGTGTCCTCAAACTGGCAACCCAGCGTTGAGTCTGAGGAGGAGGGGGGGGGGGAATTAAAATTTGGACTGCAGTACCCATATCACCCACTAGCTTTCATTCTTACATACAGTACCTTTAAAGTAGAGTTGTTCCGATTCCGATACTAGTATCGGAAATATCACCGATACCACAAAAAATTCTGGCATCGGTATCGGCGAGTACTTGAACCCATGCACCGATCCGGTACCATTTTCTTAAACAAGGGCTGTTTCCGAAATCGCCCCCTATACCCTCATTCACTATTCCCTACATTAGTCCACTGATATAGTCCACTTCGAAAACGAGTGAGTGATTTCGGACACTAAGTGCGCCGGAAAGGCTGCCGTTTTTGCAGTTTGTGCTTGCTGTTTGGCAGCTCCAGTAATAAAGAAAAGATTTATCCTGAACTCTGCTACGGAAACTAGCATGTAACCTTAATCAAACAATATAATAATCATCTTAAAAAGGATAATTTATACCTGTATGCATGATATTGGGCTGGACCAGTGCGGTTCGGAAGATGGATGGATGATTGATTCAGCTGTGGGCACTATTTGAGGGAACAGCCATTTAGTGGTGTCCGAAACCATAGTGGACGTTAAGTGCACTCAAACAATCCCACAATGCACCACAATAACGAGTTTGCAACCGATGTATGCTCGACGGCTAGGGAATACCCATAATGCACTGTGAGAGTCGCGCCGTGCATTGAAAGAATTCCCGTGTTTCGCCAGGAGATGGCATCGACTCACACACTTTTTAAGACCAATGATATTGGGCCCACTCACTTGTATCGTCTCTAATTGAGCACGTCTGTTTACATACCCTGATAAACACTGATTAAACGCGTTAGTAGCTTTATTTTCACTTTTCTAATATTTTCTTCATATTCATAGAAAATAAATTCCTTTCCGATCTGATATATGATGGAAAAAGGATCAGTGCGAGTTTGGTAAAAGGCGGATTCGAACCTCTGATCAATTTGCATCAAATCTTAACGCCAAGAGTCTTACCCCTACACTATTGCTGCTGATGAAGATTGTGTATTCCGTAGGTGTGTGTTCGTCAACCAGACGTTTAAACAAGCCGATATATTTAAATATATTTTTTGTAAATTGCATCTACTCCAGTAAAATGTTTCTGTTAAAGGACCCACCAACATTTTTTTTTGCTTCTGACGCCCATAATATAAATAGTAGCCTACTATAAAGTATGAAATATATAGGCCTACTACGGTATATACAAATATTATTGTTATTTTTTTAATTAAATGCTTATTAGTTACTTTATTATTCCCCTTTCCAAGTAAGTTCAGTGCCACACAAGTAAAGAGTTATAGGGTTAACTTTAAGCTTGTTTGCTCGTTTTTGGAGTAGTGGAGTAATGGAGAATGAGGGTACATAGGGCGAATCGGACAGCGGTAAGTTCATTCATTCAGGGCGCGACTCTCAGTGCGTTGAGAGTACACCATCTGGTTGAGTGAGAGAACGTTTCAAAAGCATAAGGAGTTGTTTCTCGTTTGCTCTCGAAATGCTCTCGCGGGACTTTGCTGTCATACGCTCCAGCGCGTATCTAATGTACACTTGTTATTGCGGTGCATGGTGGGATTGAATGAGTGCACTCAAAAACGTCCACTATTGTTTCGGACACCACTAAAAATGGATGTTCACTCAAATAGTGCCCTATTTAAGGGTATAGGGGGCGATTTCGAACACAGCCAAGACCTAGTTATGACCGCGAGCTTTGCCTAACCACTGCACGGTTCTTCTTCGGTGCTCAGAATGCATTGCAAACACAGGAAGTTGTGCTGTGTTGCCACAAAGAACTACTGTTTAGAGCAGCGAAGAAGAAGAAATGAAAACATGTTAGCAGTAGGCTATGTCCACTGTTCACTGGCTGTTTAGCAGTATTTTCGCCCGCGAGCGCGCGTCCGCTGTCTTTATAATCTCTGAAGTGTGTCACTATCAAGCGGCAAACTCCCCCAGTTTCTCTACGTCCATATTCACAGTCTTTGGTCACTATATGAGGACACGAACGCATAAACTGTCACTTCATGAGAATTTACAGTTTCATTTGGGAAAACTGTCACATAAGGAACACAGACACTGAAATATCTTCATGGCTACCCGTCAAAATAAAAGTTCGGTTTAAAACATTTTAAATTGACAGAATATATTAGGCTACTGCTGTACAGTAGATTTAGCTACGTCTCTATGTAATAATAATACGTCTACTACTACTACTAATAATAATAATAATGCCTAGATGGTTGCTTATTTTTCACTTGTTTTGTTGTAAAGAGATTATTTTCTGATTAATATATATTTTTATATTCCTACATTTATTTGTTGCACTGTTTTTTATACAGTGATATTGTACAACTATAATACCTTTTTCGGTTTGCAGCGTTAGATTTGTGGCTGCATTTGAATTTCTTTTTCGCTTAAGAAAAATAAATAATATTACTGTCAAATGCATGTCAGATAATAAAAATACTGTAATGAATACAGTAGTTCACTGTATGTATTTGTTCATGTTTTATTAAGGGATAAGTCTGAAGCACACCATAAAATAATTCTAGCAATTCATACAGGGCTAGTAGTTTATACAGATACACACCCAGGTATCGGATCAGTACTCGGTATCGGCCGATACCCTGAGCCCAGGTATCGGAATCGGTATCGGGAAGGGAAAAAGGGTATCAGAACATCTCTACTTTAAAGGGGTCATGAACTGGCTTTTTTTAAATATACTGTTGTCTGAGGTCAACTTATGACGTTTGCGTGGTTTTTACAGTCAAAAACATCATAATGAATAAGTAATAGGCTATTTTCTACCCTGGTTTTGAGCCTCTCTTATGGTCGGTTTTTATGGGTGTGCCGCACTGGAGACTTGGAAGTAAACACCCACTGCTATGATTGGATAAGATTTGCATATTATAATGAGCTTCTGCTCCCCCGTGAGTACATGTGAGGGATTGTTTTGAAAGTGTGTGGGAAATGGCAACCGATATTATTCGTCCCACAGGGCTTGCAAAATGTCTTTATCAAACAAACACAATGATTTATCTCTCATCCACCCGCAATTAATAGGAATGTTATTTTTTTTATTACTTGGCCCGCCCGATCGGTGGATATAACCACGAACGATGCATAACTAACACATACACGCACACACTCACAAGCCTCACTGCAGAGTCAGATAAATCAAAGCATGATCAAAACTTCCGCGATTGTATTTTTCCTTCAAATATCAAGTCAAGAGTGTGAACAACACACATCAAGAAAGGAATGTTATGTCATTATTTAAGCCCGTCACCAGGCCGATGATACGTTTTGATCGCCCGTCTGGAAAACACATAGCCCCGGTACGTTGGGCTTTGCAAGCCCTGTGACAGCGTGCTAAGTTATGTTCAGTTAGACACGTACACATAATCGATAAATATCAAACGATCTGTAACAATGCAAAACTGTCACATATATTAAAAAAACTAAAACAAAACATATTTTACTCACATTAGTGTGTTGCTTCATTCATTCATGTAATCTCATCCTGTCTGCAAAGCCAGTCTCTTGTTTACAAACGAATCAGTGGTGAAATGAAGGAACAAACGCGCAATGTCTTCCCCACGTGAGCTGGATATTAATTAAAAATAAAGTTCATCCATGCATTCACAATATTTGAATCCAAAAGAAAGCTTATGCAGCATGTTTATTGCTTGGAAGTTCGATCCGGTTTAGCTCCAGGTAGGCCTATAATCGGTGGGTGGGGCTACAGAATCAGGCGTTGTTCTTCTTCTGGTGAGGCGGCCTTTCACCACACTCAGACGTCACAGCCTGGCACATTCTGAGATCGAGCGTTTTAAAGGATGTTCTTATATCACGATTAACTTTTACAAATCATAGGCTGGATGAAAAAGTTGATTTCTCAATTCATGACCCCTTTAATAATAAATATAGGCCTTATATTTGTTCAGTAACTGGGGAGCCTATTCATATATTCAAATAAATTAATGAATGAATAATTAATGACAGAAACAAATAATAATAGATATTTTTGAGTATACTGCATTAAGATTAACAATATTGTTTAATTTATATTGCATGCTCCTAATTATTGAATTAATATTTAGCTTCAATTACATTTGATTAGAACTTAACATATCTACTTCATCCTTCATTCGTCTTACCTTCATCCTTAATTTATGGGATCCAGACTGTAAAGCTCTCAAATTCTCCTTTGTAGATAATGAAAGCTCTAATGAAAAGTTACCATAGTTCTAGCATAGAATCCAGTTTAACTGTAGTATTAGTAAGATTATGTTACATGCACAAAACATGATCCTCATTACCATGGTTTTTATAACAACAACAACAACAATATAAGTAATATTAATCTATGATATTTGTAATGAAAAAGCACATAAAACAACCTTTATAAAACTTGCTTATATTGCCCTTATGTTGCCCAATATTTAATATAAGGTTAATAATATTGATAATAAATACCATAGTGACATTTCTACAGCGTTAGGAACTGCATGGCAAATTTGAATAGGGGTGGTGCTGTGTGGGTTAAAAAAATGACCTTTTGTGTACTGTTTACCTCGACACTTCAGTTTACATGGTCAGAGCTATTCAATCTGGTTCAGCTAAGTTCACCACAGGGCCTTTAAGGTTCACGTGAATTCAAATGGGTCAAGTGACCGGCGCTGGTTATCACTTCAATAGAGTGGCAAAAGCACAAAGCTCTTCATTAGCTCTGTGCAGGAGACACCGGTCCAGCTGCTCTCTCTCTCGTGCTGTGACTGCTTGATGCATATGCGGTTCGATCGGGTAGCAGCGTTTCATCACTTAGCTTTTGGTGCTTGTTTCCCATACGCTCCAGTAAAAAAAAAAAAAGGGGTCATGAACTTAAAGGGGTCATGAACTGCATTGTTTAGTAATGTTCCCTGGGGTGCACTTATAATGTTAGTATGAATGCTATAATTTCGTTCATAATTTCGAAATAAAGGGCATTTTTCCTACCCTGATTTTAGCCCTCTGATTTGAAGAGTCTGCTGTGAGACTCTGTTACGTCCCAGTAACAAGCTTAGATTGATAATAACAGGTAATAGACTTGCTGTGATAGTCGGTGTTACCGGTGTTCAGGCATAACACCGGTTACATCACGTGCCCCCCGCGGCACCGCGGCCACCGTCTTTTTGATATTTTATGGTACTAGTAAAAAATCATTCAGTTCTGTTAGAGAATTAAAAACTGAACGTGCAGCATGAGCCGAATGAGAGTCAGATCTCATTTATCAGAGAGTGAGGAGCTGAATGACAAAATGATCGCGGAAGATTTGGATTCAAAGCGGAATGTAAAAGTGCCTATTTAAGGGAGTTTGTCATTGTACTATTTTGTTTTTGTGTTTTTCATTTAAAGGTGAACTATGTACGATTTTTGCAGTAAAATATCCAAAAACCACTAAGCCAGTGTTATACAGTATATTTTGTTCAGTTGAGTACTTAGAATATCCCAAATGTTTCCAACTATTTGTAAATAGTGAGAAATTGCTATTTTAACCAAGGAACCGGGACGTGTGAGCTATGCGTGTGAGGGAGTCGCCTGTCGATTGCGTCATAATAGCGTTACCCTTGGTTTCCGGTTTTATTTAGCAGAAACGCTGTACTCTCACTACAGTGTGAACAAGTGTCATAGCAGCCTCCGAGCGAACGTCATAACTTCCTTTTCAACACACTCAGATACATCTAATACAATAAACAGAGTTGCGTTACCTCATACTCATGACTGGAAAAGAGGAAGTGGCGCCGGCGACCGTGTCATAATAAAAGTCCCGCCAGCGACTCTGCCATAATAACAGTCCCGCTCTTCAATCGCTCCTGCGGCCTTGCTCAGCTCCACAACACTCGCTCCTGCTCTGCTTCATACTACAGTAATGTTAATAATCGCATCCATGAACATGATTTCTGCCCGAGTCCTATCCTGACTGTTTCCCACCGGCTGTGAGATGAAGACCACATGTCCCAAGATTCTGCGCTCAAACGTGGCGTCATCAAACAACGCCTTTGTTTTGAACAGGCGACCTCTAGTGGAGTTACATAGTGTAGCTTTAATAATAATACAATGATACAATGCACTTATTGTGTACATACATGTTTTTACATTGTACTTACATTATAAAAAATAACTGCATGTAATCACGTCTGTAATTAGTTTCTGTAGTTACATTTGTAATTACAGAGTTGACACTTCCCTTACACCTAACCCTACCCTTAAACTTACCCATACCACCACACCTGTCCCTTACCCTACCCTTATCCCACCTCAATATCAGCAAAGGTGTTTTGCAATACAATTTGAACACAATAAGTACATTGTACTTGTTTTTATGTAAGTACATAGTACTTAAGGCCACCTAATATAAAGTGGGGCCATTCTTTTTCCCCCAATGTCAAACCAGCGCAGCTTAACCCAAAATGCAAGCTTCTTCCATATAAGCTTGGGTAGTTGTGCACTCTAAACAGAGAATACTCCGTTGCAGCCTTGCAGGGAACACTTAGGCTAAGAAGAAGCAAATATATTTATTAAGTATAACAAGGTAACAAGATAATTGTAAAATAAATAAAAAATTCACCAGATTTTATAGTATAAACATATTCAAGCGCGAATAAGAACCATTTCGAGAAGGATGCCAGGTGCACGGAAGGGAGAAATTTTATTTTATTTTATTTTTTATTTTTATTTTTTTAAATCAAATACCAACCCACCGAATGAATATTCAAATATTCTGGTACAGCCCTATTCAGTGTAAACGCCCACTGCAGAACTCTCACTGATAAACTCGTGCTGTTTGATTGACAGCTTTAGCTATTAAAGGATTAGTTCACTTTTAAATAAACTTGCTGATAATTTACTCACCCCCGTGTCATCCAAGATGTCCATGTCTTTTTTTTCTGCAGTGGAAAAGAAATTAAGGTTTTGGATGAAAACATTCCAGGGGTTTCCTCCATATGATGCACTTCAATGGGCCCCAAACGGTTCAAGGTCCAAATGATCGTGATCATCTCTGAGCTCAGCCATAACTTCCGCCAAGTGAGGTCAAATACGATCGTGGTCATAGATGTATACGTAGATGCCTCATTAGCGCCTGCACGGATCAGTAGAATGAGGCATCTACGATCGATATATCTATGACCACGATCGTATTTGACCTCATGTGGTGGAGGTTATGGCTGAGCTCAGAGATGATCACGCTCGTCTGAAAAGAGGTAAAATAATAGCATAAATACTGCTCGGTTTCTCTCAGAAACTGATCGTTTCGCTAGATAAGACCCTTATTCATCGTTTGGTATCGTTTAAAGCCATACTGAAACTGTCATTTGGACCTTGAACCGTTTGGGGCCCATTGAAGTGCATTATATGGAGGTGAAGTGCATTATTTGGTTTTTATCCAAAACCTTAATTTCTTTTCGACTGCAGAAAGAAAGACATGGACATCTTGGATGACATGGGGGTGAGTAAATGATCAGCAAAAGTTTATTTAAAAGTGAACTAATCCTTTAATCACAGTTTAAATAACAGATTATTTTCATCCTACTAAGAGCAACAATGTGAAGTTGACCGCTTAGTCACTGGTTTGATTTACTCACACATAGACAACGAACTTCTGACTGTACATGAATCATTACATATCAAAAATCACTGGTCACAGATCAGGCATTAGAATTAACACGGTTACTTACATGTTGTTGTATTAATGTCGAGTCCATATCATAAAAGTCTGTTTGCAAAGCCTGCGCCGAAATTGCGACCGATTTCCCAAAGAATCCACAGTGAAATGTACTGAATACAAATAAATAATGCTCAACTGAGATATTGTTCACATTCACATTCAGAGACGTTCACACAGTTGAAAATAAATAAGCACATTCCTAACATTAGGATCCTTTGGAAGGTAATGTTATTTGTAGTCCAGTGATCCTGTATCTCTTCTCTCCTTGTCATCTCACTAACACACCAGTGGGCGGGGCCAAAGTTGCAATAATGAAGTGGGGGGCAGGGGATTTTATGATACAATGGAAATAAATAGTCACCAAAACAACATTCTTCAAAATATCTTCTTGTATACACGTTTGGAACAACATAAATGAGAAAATTATGACAGAGTTTAGATTTTTGGGTGAACTATCCCTTTAAATCTGAGTGAATTATGCACCTGGTTGTTTTAAGGTCAGAACAAACGCTCCGTCAAAGGACAGTGTGAGCTGGACGTATATAGTATGTCAGAGAATGTATTTATACTACACACCTGCATACACTACATATTTAATAATATCATTTTATTTGAACTTAGTCTTATTCTGTACATTCTCCGATAGTACACATTTTCACAAATTTGTGCACCCTGCACTGTGATATTTTACATGATGTGACATCATTATTTTTGTTTTTCAATTATTGTGATTTAGTCCAGATCCATAACTGCTTTAAATAGGAGGTTATAAATTATGCAATAAAAAAATATTGAAAATATCTGTAATTCTCTCTCCCAGACAGAGGATGAGGATCCGGACAGGGGGCAGCCGTGTATGCGCTGTGGAGAACAGTGTCCTGGCTTCCGCATGCACGGATGGAGGTAAGATACTAGATACCATACTAGTTGAGGAAACATATCCATATCCTTCCTTTTTACTGTGACTTATATTGACATGAAAATGATGAGAGCCAGATTCAAATGAACACATTTGGTATGAGCACCACAGCTCAATGTGTCAAATCATGTGTACTAGCTGCTAGGCCACGGATCCCACCCTTGACGTACTTTTGAAGGACATTCAATTTGTCCTGACAATGTGCAGACGGAAACATCACAGCCTCAGACATAACATCTCGGATTATTGTTTTTGTTATGCATTTGTTTTTAAATGAAGTTCCTAGAGGAAAAGGAAAGCATGGAAGACGGTGCTGATTAACTGCAGTCTGTCAGGAAAAGATACGCGTGTGCGTTGTGTGAGACCTGGGATTCTTGTGTGTAACGCGAGACGTCTAATCATATTTCCAGAGCAGGTAATGAGAGCCGCACAGTGTTTACACTAACCACACTTCACTGTATGCCATTAAACAAGCCATCAGCTGAAGAATGATGAGCTTTAATGTAGCTGTAGTGTGTGTTTGCGTACTTTGCTCTCATGCTGACCGCGCTATAATACTCCTCTGGAGGATTCTTGAGTTTTACTTCTGGCAATACGTTTATATGGCAGCCAACATTATCCACACTTAAAAAATGTCCCATAAGGTGGAGTCCCATCGACCAGTAGATACAATGGGCCCTATCATACACCCGGCGCAATGCAACGTCAGGCGCGTCACAAGCCTGGCGCAGTTGTCATTTTCACGTCCTACGCCACGTTAAGGCGAGACACTACAGGTGAATAGCACATTTTTTTTTAATTAGAAGATATCACTGTGAAACTTCTCCAGTTTATTACTGGCATAAACATAAGAAAAAAATGTATTTACAAGTTGTGTGTAAATTAATGTTTTAATATGCAAATGTGGCCTTATATACTTAAATATACGCTCATGTGCATACATTTCCAAAAACAAAATCTGGAAATTGGAAAGGACCAGGTTTAAAATTCTTGGTTCTAATTGTTGACATATTAGATGAAAGGGCTTTTACAGAGGGGATTCTGGATATCTTATTTTGTGCTTTAGTAAATTAGAGAATACTGACAATAGCCGTATGAAATAAATCTATTTTTGCCATGTTTTTTGGGGTAAAAGGACCTATAACTCAGGATAGGAATGATATATCAACACATTCCTCTGGAAAAGCCTTCAGAATATAGTTAAGTACAAGATTGGAAAAATTGGTCCTTGTAGGTGCTACTGAAGTGGATATATCTGACTCTGTATAATGTATAAAATTGTATAATTTCATACATTTCTATTGAAACCCCCAACCTACAAACAAAATATATATTCAGTTCATTAATATCAGTAGTGTATAATATTTAACACAGGGAAATTGATAAATTAATAAATTATTAATAGCAATAGCCTTAAGCTGAAGAGAACTACCTTTACAAACACACATAACAACAATCACAAAAACTGCAATCAAACTGTCCCTGTTTGTTGTATGTCCATTAGGGGTGTAACGGTACACGTATTCGTACCGAACCGTTTCGGTACAGGGCTTTCGGTTCGGTGCACGCGTGTACGGTTTTTGAGTGCAATCTTTAACAGTTAACAGTAGGCTTGTTTTAAGCGTGGAACACTTCAATCCGAGTTCCCACACGAACATATTAAGTATTCAGTCCATTTTGTCACTAAAATTGTAAACGCTCTTTAATGTGGCGTGACTGATCACAGTTCAAGAGGCCGCGCAGATCATCTGTGAACGCGATCGACCATCTCTTCCTAAAGAATAAACATGAATGACCATCTGAAGGTATGTTGAGGATACATTACAACTTACTGTCACGTATCATATGTGGTGTAATCGCTCAATCAGTGTTTCAACGGAAAGACCTCAATATAACATCACATCATATCACATTTACCTCAGGCAGTCATTCAGTGTCGACAGAATTTTATTCACTAGAGAAATCAACTCTTTCACTAAATATATGCACTATATTAGCCTATTAATTATATTCTACTTAACCTGTTAATGATGTCTTGATTATTTCATGTATGTTTAAATAAACCTGTCATGAAAATGACAGACAAAATGGTTATATTTCAACAACGAATTGGAGAAAAAACTATTTTATAATTAGATTTAGAAGTTATAGCAAAAACTGCCTTGTGTGAAGTTTACATGTTTGCGTACTATGTTATTTGAGTGTTGATTATTATACCTAAAAATAAATAGCAACTGAATTTAGGCTAATAGTGTGGGCTCTGTTGTTAACCTTTAATAGTAATGTGCAATCTTCCTAACCTTTCGTTATAATTTAATTCATTTAAGGACATGCCCTTTTTTTTCCCAGTAAACCACTGTTTAATAAAAATAAATAAAAAGCAATTTTGTAAAACTGCTGTACCAAACCCGTACCGAACCGTGACCTCGAAACCGAGGTACGCACCGAACCGTCAGTTTTGTGTACCGTTACACCCCTAATGTCCATCTATAACTAATTGAATCTTATTTGCTGACAGGGTTTCATTGTCAAATCTGTTGTTGTTTACTTTCTTTTTACCAGCTCTTGCAATTGACAACTTTTTTTTGTCGTTTCTGTGAACATTTTTTAGCTGATTTTGGCGTTGTCTGCATTTTCTCTCAGGCGGAGAATAAACAAGGAAGCGTGAGAACCAATCACGTAGTCAGAAATTCACATGACCTACCAGATGTGGTTTTCGGCTATAGATTCCCCGTGTCTCGCCTTAAATAGCAAAAGCACTCTCACCCATTTGTTCGCCCATGGTCTGAAAGTGGTCTGAAATCGAGGTGTGTTCAGGCGCATTGTTGGCGTGTTGCTATTTTGAGGAACTGAAAACGACTGCGCCCTTGACCAACAAAAACCTGGTCTGAAGTCAATAGCGCAGTATTTTTTGTGTTTTATAAAGGGCGTGTTAGTAATATGCGTCTATAGGCGGGTTCACAACACACGTACACTCATTACACACACAGGGACACGCAGCAGCACACAAACATGCCAAACATGAAAAATAAAAGGATTCCTCTCTGGAGAAGTGTTCAGTCTTTCCACTTGTAAATTCCAACATGTAAATAGCAAATCTGCCGGCTTTTAAAGGGAATGGGAGATGAGACTCTGATTGGTTTATTGCACTTTACGCCCAAAACACACCCATGACTCGTTAAGAGACTAGAACAACCCTTTTGGACCATGCGCCGGGCGCACTGACCATTTTTTCTGTTGTCAAACTAGCAAAAGTGGATTCGGACACGTCCTAAGTGCACCTGCTCCATGCGCTTCAGACCATGCGCTCAGATCGCTAAAATAGGGCCCAATATGTCTGAAGTCATGGCCACTAGCACACTGAAATATAGATTTAGAAATATTTATATATATTTCAGAGCCAGTTCAGTGCTGTTTCCATCAGATTAATTTTAGATGTCTGAAATCCAAAGGGCAGTATGTGACGTTTTTGCATGCCAGCTGTTGATCCTTTTTTCTTAACAAAAAAACGAACACCACAAATAGACCATATAACTGCTGTAGTTTAGCTGTCTCTGATATCTTCCTTTTTCAGAAAGCAGTAGAATTGACTGATTGATAGATTGATTAGTCACATGACAATTACTTCTTGTTGTGCACCAATTTACCACTGTAGAAATCCCTAAGAAATTGCTCAAATAGTACTTTAGACAGACACATTTAAAATGATCAAGAGCTCTCATGAGATGAAGTCTGTAGTCATGGAGTCTAAAAAAGCTGTTTTATTCTATTCTATTCTTTTTGATCACATGACCAACTGAATACCAGGTGCTTTGTCTCTGAAACCCCCTATTATAAGACAGTTTTGAATGCAGCATAAATAGGTGGCAAATACACATGTGAATAGCTTTTGCTTGTTTTGTGTGATTCTACATCCACACCAGTAAGTGTCAGTACGCAGTCCAAGACTGTATCGCCAGCACAACATATAAAAAATATTACTTACACATCTTATATATGTATTTGACTGAAAGTACAAACATTTGCCCTCACAGTCAGGTCACATTTGGCCCACGTGTTTCAACACACACATACTCAAATGCCTCAGAAACACTTACCTTCAGCTGCCAGTGGGTGTGTGTGAAGAAGCCAGACAATGACCTGGAACAAATGCTAAAGGACATGAGGCATTCCAGTGAGTTCAAAGGTGTGTGCGTGTGTGCGTGTGTGCGTGTGTGCGTGTGTGCGTGTGTGCGTGTGTGCGTGTGTGCGTGTGTGTGTGTGTGTGTGTGTGTGTGTGTGTGTGTGTGTGTGTGTGTGTGTGTGTGTGTGTGTGTGCCTGTGCCTGTGCGTGTGCAAGAGAGAGAGACAGAGAGAGAGAGAGAGACATAGTCACATAGCTATATGTTGGGTCTTAAGAAATTAGACTTAGTTAGCAACTTACTGAAATAAATATGTTTAAGTTGAAGTACAATACTAAAATTACTAAAAACTGAAATAAAAATAAAGTAAAGCGAAATTTCATTTAAACAAATGACAAAAGTAAATTAAAAACAATTAAACTAAAATAAAAAAATTGAAAATAAAGGTTATTAAAACCATATGAACTTGATATAGCATGTGCAAAAATATAGACAGATCTATTAACAGTCTTTGGGATTGCCTAATGAATAAATCATTTCAGATGTACTTTGGTTGTGCATCAATAAACTGGTGAAGTAATTTGGGGTTTGAAAATCAGATTTCTTTTTTTTTATTAAAATGTCTTCAATATGGTAATGATATTAAATATTTTGACTGAACTGACAATATCATTCTGCAGTTTCACGTAGCGCACACACGCACACACACGCACACACACACACACACACACACACACACACACACACACACACACACACACACACACACACACACACACACACACACACACACACACACACACACACACACACACACACACACACACTTACACTTCAAAAGAACAACATTCATTTGAAATATAATTTTCTTGAAAGTCTTTACTGTCACTTTTGATCTATTTATATTTCCTTCGAATAAGTTCCCTATATTTATAATTATTTGGATAATTTTTTCATGTAGGCATATACATCAAATCAAATAAATGCACAAATAAAATAGTATTTATAGAGAGCAGCATTTCTGTATTTTACCACACACAAATGCCTTTTTTTAGGGGATGTATCAGCGTGTGTGCGTGTGTGTGTGTGTGTGTGTGTGTGTCTTGTAACAGTAATGATTCAATCAGTCATGTGGCAGGATAGACCAAAGTCTGAACACCTCACAGCCCTCGTGACTTGTCTAATCAAATCATGCTTAAACAAAGGGCCTGTGTGTTACGCTGATTAGATCCCAAACCACATCATGTAGCCGCAAGAGCGTTGAGCGTTGAAGGCGTCGGCCTTCCCCTCTATAAAAACTGGAACCGACCGTCAGCTCTTTGCATTCTCGCCACCACAAGGAACGGACCTCTTGGCATTTAGCCATGGAGGGGAAGACCCTGGTCTTCCCAACCCTGAGAGAAGACCTCTCCGCACGGAGAGAGAAACCGGCAGACTTCTGGAGTGACTTTCCTAAACTTCAAAGAAGTTCACCTGGGACTCAAAAATCCTTAGCGAACTTCCCCGACGATTCGAACTCAGACACTTACACAAGAAGCCGTAGTAATGCAAGTATTCTATTTCACAATCAAACTGCTTGAAAACGGTTGTCTGAATTATGAATTTATATGAATTTCTTGTGGGCTCTTGGGAAAAGACTGAAGCTGTCTCTCCCTCTCTGTCCGTCTGTCTCTCTCTCTCTCTCTCTCTCTCTCTCTCTCTCTCTCTCTCTCTCTCTTGTTAATTCTTCTTCCCTTTTTATTATTCGTTAAGTTTCATGTTTCCTTGTTTGTACCATATTGTTTGTTTTCTCCTACATATATATGCATATTTCCCCGTATGAATCGTAGCTTTGTAAACTGTAGTTGTTTTATTAAAACCCAATAATTGCATTACATTGAATCCGTATTGTTTTGCTCACAAATCTCGAAGTCACTGAAGCGTAAGATCTAAGCTACCCATTTAAGCTTGATTTTCATGTAGTACTACTTCAGTAGTGCAGATCGTACAAACATAAGAGATATTATTTGTCCTGATCAAACAGATCAATGTTTCTTAAGGTTTGTAAGATTGATAATTGATGAAGAAATCAATTGGGATAAAGGTTACTTTTAAATGATTAAAGGTTCCGTTATATGTAAATTTTGTCTGTACAACAAGCAAATAATATTCATAGACTCATGAATATTAATACCATTTGAGTTAATTATTCCCCAAAACTCATTGTTGCTACAGTCTAAATTAACAGAGCAGAAAGTAGCCATAAATCTTCTTACTGCGCTCTTCACTCTCATGCCTGCGCTTCTGTCCAGAGTCATACATCAACATCAGTCGAAATCTAATCTGTTGCCCATTCTTCAAGTGAAGCACTATTCATATGCTACAATCTAATCCAGAGTACAGAAACAATCACATCTAGATCTGCACTACATCATTTCAATCTGTCAGTGTGTTGTTTTAATCCAGTGTTTCCCAACCTCTTTTTTTTTTTGCCACGGCACAGTTTTGATAAGTAAAAAATCCCACAGCATACCACTAACCACTAAAGTAACAAAATTGCACAAACATGCATTGCTTCAAATGGCATATAAAAACTGGATATTATATTAAAAGTAGTAATCACATTTAATGTGAAACTTGAGCTTAAAGCTGCAGTCTGTAACTTTTTTGGGTAAAAAATGATCCAAAATACATTTTTGAGCAAGTACATAAACAGCCAGTGTTCAATACTATCTGCTTACCTTAGCTCGATTTACAACGGTACGCTTGTAATAATGTTTTTAATTCCAGTGGTACTGGTGGATTTTTGCGGGAAATTCAAGCATGTCTTTGTGTCATTAGGTCACATCTGTACACATAAAGAGGAAGGAGAAGGTGTCCCTGCTAGTAGGCTATATTGCGTGTGAGGATGTTGGAGGTGAAGATTTATAGCCTTTTCTCACAGCACTTGATATAATTAAACTTATCAATTTGATGGCAGATCCAGAAAGGTTCAAACACAATCACCAGTGACAACTGGAGATTCACCCGTTGTAAAATGCAAAAGACTTTTGGATTTTCAGGTTGCGTCTCAATCAGCTCCCTAGTTCAGTAGTCAGGGCACTGATCAGGACATAAGTCAACGGGCTGACTCCCTGATCCGTGCCCTGACTACTGAACTAGGGGGCTGATTGAGACGCACCCTTGGAGTGGCTACAGATAAAAAGAGACCGCAACCAGGCCCATGCGAAAACAAGGATACAAATGGCTTTTGATAGGCGGCGTGAACACAGTGTTTTAAAGGGGTTCCAAACGGACGCAGAGACAGCTTTTTTTCTGCAGGACAAGGCATTTCAATGGTTAAATTATGTAATAGAAGCACACTTGTTCGCTATGGTAAAATATCAATTATTTTGCGCTAGCTATGAGAGGGAGCAATTCACCTCTACTCCACATTCATTTGTTGGTATGACAGTTAGAAATTAGACTGCACAGAAATGGAAACTGAACTACAGGTAGCCCTAATACACATTAAATGTAGTCACACTACTATATGCTGATGTTGTTAACATTTACAATTTGGAAACAAAGTATAATTTGCACGGTTTGACGTGATATGATAAGCGATCGTTAGATTTAATCATCGCGATTTAGCCTACTGCAATGCTTTTTTCCCCTTAGTTGGTCAGAACAAAAGTGGATGTTATCTATTTGTTCAGATGACATTTTCCGGTGAAAATGATTATGTATAATCTGTGATTCTGAATGACAGTATCCACAGCGGCGCGGTGACTGACAGCCGCACATTATCCTCAAAACATTGGATTCCTCCGCGCTGTGCTGTGCCGAGGCACAATTTACGTAAAGTTGATAATTCCACGAATAACTGCAATTGCAGATTTCGAACAGAGATGGCGACAAAGAGGAAAAACTACGGACTGCAGCTTTAAGTAAGGTATGAACATGGATGATGGTATATTGGCTACAACTAGGTGGCAAATACCAGACTAAGACTTTTCCCCACTCTTTAAATAAAAAAGTAACGTTTATAGACTAAGGGCCCTATCATACACCCGGCGTAATGCAACGGCAGGCGTGACGTACGTTTTTTTTGCTAGTTTCAGCCCGACGCAGTTATCATTTTCACGTCCAGCACCATGTTGTTTAAATAGCAAATGCACTTGCGCCCTTCTGTTCGCCATGGGCGTGCTGGTCTGAAAACGAGGCGTGTTCAGGTGTGTTGGCGTGTTGCTATTTTGAGTAACTGAAAACAATTGCGCCATTGACCAACAAAAAACAGGGGTCCGTTCTTCGTACCTCGCTTAATACATCTGAGATGATTTGACAGATCCCAGATCTTTTTAGTGATAACTGATGTCTGGCTAATTTGGTTCTTCAAACGAATTTGCGGATTGGATTTAAATATCTGGATTAAAAGATATATATACATAGATACCTCATTAGTGCCTGCGTGGATCATGGTGTGGATCGCTCGAATGAGGTATCTATGTATATATCTATGACCCTGCCAGATTTTTGACCTCACACACGGGAAGTGATGACAGTCTGCAGAGGTAAAGCGTTCGTCTGATATGAGGTGAATTAATTGCATAAATACCGTTTAGTTTCTCTCAGAAACTGATCGTTTCGTGTCTTAAGACATCAATGTGTCGTCATGAGCCGCGGGGTTTAATTTGAAGTTGTCTGTCCATGTTTTTTTTACTCTCATAGAATTAGTCTCCATTGACAAGCATTATATGAGTGACACACAGCAACGGTTGGAGTTAAAAATCTTCATTTGTGTTCTACTGAAAAAACGAAGACACCTACATCTTGGATGCTTTAGGGGTAAGCAGAAAAACATCAAATTTTCGTTTTTGGGTGAACTATCCCTTTAACTGAAAACAGGATGACTAATCGATTCTTGGGATTTAAGAATCAATATTGTTTTGTAAAAGTGAGAATCGATTAAAATCGAGAAATCTATATTTTTTACCCAGCCTTACTTATTATTATTTAAAATTATTATTATTGCCCCAGGTTCAGTAATGAACTCTTGTAATAAAGTAGCAGTGGCTGGGGCAGATTTTAAGTATCACCTCAAGATGCAATCTAATCCTGTTTACATGAAATAAGCCTGCTCGCAAACAGGTTTAAGCTTATGGACCTGTTGCTATGACAGCAAGTCCAGGATGAGCGTCGAAGAACCAAACAATCCAAGATCATGCCAAATCGTCAATAATCAAATCCAGCTAACTGAGTTTGCGAGGTACGAAGAACGGACCCCTGGTCTGAAGTCAATGAGGGCGTGTTAGTAATATGCGCCTATAGGCGGGTGCACAACGCGTGTACACTCTGCTTATTACACACACAAGGACATGCAGCAGCACACAAACAAAAATACAATTCCCCTCTGGAGAAGCGTTCAGTCTTTCAGCTCGCAAATTCCGCCATGTAAATAGTAAATCCACCATGGTGCAAGTGCAACTGGCTTTTAAAGAGATTTATTGCACGTCATGCCCAAAACACACCCCTGGCTCATTAAGAGACCTGGTACAACCCTTTTGGACCATGTGCCTGGTGCGCTGATTATTTTTTCCGTTGCTAAACTAGCAAAAGTGGATTTGTTAAAATAGGGCCCATAGTGTTTCTTGAATAAAGAAAACGCTGTACTTATTCAAACATTAGTTCTTTGCATTGCAAACAATCAGAGATCTCCAAACTGCGTGCAACACTTTATTCAGGATGGAGGCGGTGGAGTTATGAGGTTTGACTGACAGTTTGAGGAGCCAATGTCGTTACGAGGTTTAGTCACAAGCTCTTTTAAATCCTTTTCATTGGTTAAATATTTGTAAAAACCCACATACAGGCATAAAGGATGACTAATAGCATTGATTTAAAAAATGTAAAAATAAAATAAAACAAAAAGGATGAAATATAGAGCTTTGAGGTTTCCACCCGACTGCAACGATATATTCTCATATGTAGCATTTTATTTTGTTTGTCACGGCACACTGGTTGGGAAACACTGCTTTAATCTATGTAAAGTATTCAGATTGTGGTCAACAAGCGCTGTGTAAAAAAATCAATGTTCGTTGCAGTGACATTATTGTTCATTGCGGTAACATTTCTTTTTCTCAGATTCTACCCATTCTGCTTCATTTCTTTTCTTCAGAGACTCTTTCCCCCATGTCCACCCGTCTGGCCCCCTATTTTGTGTCCTAATCCCTCCTGTCCGACTAATAAGATTAGTCCTTTCAGGTCCTTCTGCTGCCAAGACTGCAGGAATAGAGCCATCAGACTCCCACACTTCCCCTCCTCCTCTCTGGATTTCCCCACTCTGTCTCAGTGCTTCTTAATTTAGTCATTGACTTGCTCTCTTTCACTCATTCACTCATTCTCATTCCCCTTCATTATTTCACACATCTTTCTTTAGGTTCAGATCAGTGTTGGAGAGTAACTAAAAGTATCAATGTTACTTACTGTATTTATAAACGTTTATGAATTCCAAATATGTTTATTTATATACACTACTGTTTAAAAATTTGGGGGCGGTAAGATTTGTTAATGTTTTTGGAAGAAGTCTCTTGTGCTCACTGAATTTATTTGAAGAAAAATAGTTAAAACAGTAATATTGTGAAATACTATTACACATTTTCAGCATCATTACTCCAGTCTTCAGCGTCACATGATCCTTCAGAAATCATTCTAATATGATGATTTTAAATGATCAATAGCTTGTAACTCTGCAAAGTATAGTTTCAAAGTAGCTCCTCAAAACAGATATTTGTTTATAAAATCTGATGTTTAAAGGGATAGTTCACCCAAAAATTAAACTTCTGTCATTAATTACTCGCTCTCATGTGGTTCCCAACCCGTACGACTTTCATTCATCTTCGGAAGACAAATGAAGATCTTTTTGATTAAATCTAAGGGATTTTTGTCCCTCCATTGACAGCTACACTATCACTTTGATGCTTCAAAAAGTTCACAGTGAGATCGTCAAGTCACCTTTTATTTCTATAACACTTTTCACATCACAGATTGCTTCAAAGCAGCTTTACAGTGATGATGGGAAATTAATTTTGTTTTAGATGAAAAGCTAAAGTAAGTTTTTGATTGATTAATTTCTGTTGTGAAAACTGATTTCAAAATGTAAAAACGCATGTAAAAAAATATTGCACAAAATTAAAACAATAATGTAGCTATTATTATTATAAGTGTGAATCAAAAAATTAAAAGCGCATTTAAAAAAAATAACAAGCATGATTTCTTCTCTTAAATGTCTTAGTGTGTGTTTTGGTCATAATTTAGACTTTTTTAATCTAATTTCAGCTTTTTATCTCATAATTAGGACTTTTAATCATAATTTAGATTTTTAAGTCATAATTTTTACATTTTATCTCAGAATTTTTAAAGTTCTAATTTCAACTGTTCATCTCACAATGACTTAGCATGTCATATTTTTGACTTTTTATCTAATAATGAGGACTTTTAAAAATCATATTTTCAAAATGTTATCTTATAATTATGACTTAGCATGTTGTATTTTCGACTTATCTCACTATTATGACTTAAAATCATATTTTTTACTTGTTATCTAATAATAAGGACATTTAAAATCATATTTTCAACATTTTATCTCTTAATTATGACTTTATGATAATTGAAATGAACTGATCACACTGTAAAAAAAAATCAGGTCTCCAATTTAAAAAAATTTAGTGACTGATCACATCTACATTTTTTAGTTGGCCAAATTGAATTTCTGTGAATTAAATTGCATCAATTCACAGAAATTCAATTTGGCCAACTGAAAAATTTAGATGTGATCGGTCACTAGAAAATTTTCAATTGGAGACCTGAATTTTTTTTAAGGTGCAGTAATATAGTTGAATATTTAGTGTCCCCAACTGAGTAAGCCAAAAGCTGAAGGTGACAGAGGTGACGGTGGCAAGGAACCAAAACTCCATCAGGTGACATAATGGAGCAAAAAAAAACTTTGGGAGAAACCAGGCTCAGTCGGGGTGCCAGTTCTCCTTTGGCCAATGAACAAACAGTGTATGATTATGATTCTCTGCAGCATTACAGGTCAGAAGTCATATAAGATCGCAATATTCGAAGGATCGGAGTCATCACGCCGGAGACGGGTTTATTGAGGATGCGTGTCGATGAGGAATTTATTAGATCGGAAAATTCGAAAGATCGGAGTGTAAAGATCATAAAACGAATCCATATGAATTGAGCAGTTTAGTACAAATTTTCTGTAGAGACTTGATCGGTTTGCATGCTGAACAGATTTAATTTAGGCTTTTATTAACATTATAATGTATTCAAATACATGAATTTGCAAGTGTAAATGGAACAGTTTACAAAATGGATAGCTATCCGATCAGTAAAAACGCATGAATGACCAGGTGTAAATAGGCCCATTGGAAATCTGTTCTTCAAAGTCTAATTTAAACCTAAAACAAACAAACTAAAGGAAAAATGGCACTTTGTGACTAAAAAGGTTGCTGACCCCTGTAGTATGGAAATATAAAAAAAATCTAATGTAAGTGCTACAATCTGTGATTCATCATCAGCAACTGTGGATGGTGAAGGAAAAAAGTTAATTTCCTGCCATGAATTTATTTGCATTAATTGAAATGACCTTATTCATTTTCGTCTTAACTGCATTATTTACTGGGACAAATTTAATTTACAAACACACCAAAACAAAAACAAAAAATGTGTGACTTAATTAGGTCTGATTTAGCTAGAAGGTGATTTAGCATGCCAGGATGATGAAATGCCTGTGAATGATAGATGGGTCCCAGAATCTGTGCCAGCTGAGCACAAGCAGACAGCCAGAGCACCGGAGAGAACAGCGATCTTGTCATGCTGTAGTACAAATTAAGAGGTTGTCCAAGGCAGCTCTCTCATGGAGGTTGTCAAGCTCTTGTGAGAATTTGATTGAGTTACCAGTGAGCTCCTGGCCGAGATAAAGAGAGTCTGGCAGGATGGTACTAGTTGAATTACCAGTGAAGAGCCAGGCAGTTATTACTCAACCGCTAATTGCTGCCCCCATGAAACCCGCACCAAAAAGTGTCCATCTGTTCTTAAAACCGTATCCCTTGATTACTCAATTTTGTTTGCCACTCTTTAGCACAGCCCTATGGAAGCTTGTTTCCACCACAGAATAAAATGTGACTTTTTATCTCACAATCCTGACTTTTTTTGTTGCAATTCCGAATTAAAGGCCCTCTGAAATCCTGAAGTTTTTTAGCTTTTAGAATGAATATGTTAGCCTTAAGGTTATGAATAAGCTGGTGTGTTCCAAAACAATGACAAAATTAGCATTTAGGAGATATAAGCATTAAAAAACGTACAGTCTCTCACTTCCGCTAATATAGATCACAGATTTTTTCATCGCGGATCTGTCCATCGTTTCATCTGTCCAATCAAATGCTCTCACGAATCTGAAGTGTCCCGCCCCCTAAATAGATTCTGAAGCTGTGGATGAAATCGGTCACTTGTTTACACATTTACTATTTCTACATGGTGAATGGCACATAGTGCACTATATAGGGGATAGGGAACGATTCAGACAGTGTAAATAATTCAGTTGAGGCGAATAATGAAGTCTGGTTTCACGAGCACCGCCACAACACACACACACACACACACACACACACAGTCTGCTCCGGTCCAGAGACATGATAGCACAGAGCGGATCAGCGAGTCAGCGCAGACAACAAAACATATCGGACCCATACTTTTTCAATTGATTGACAAGCTTATTAAAACATACTCCTCATGTTGTTAGGTTTTGACTGCAGTCTCTTAGACGAGTGATTGATGTAGTAAATAAACTAGATTTTTACACATTCTGAAGAAAATGTGAGTGCTGCAACAATATTGGAGTTAGTCTGGCTATAATATTTACTAAGGTGAGTAGTTTCCATGGGATGGCTAGTGTGTTTTGCGTGGTTGCTAGGGTGGTATTCCTCAATAAGCTATGATTTGAGGTATCATCATAAATATCACAAATATAGCACAAAATGAGGGGCCTACGTTTGTCCAAAACATGCGTAAATATGAGAATTTGCCTTAGCAAACACCAATAAAACACAATTCCTTCTTATGGGTCAGAATTTGTAATAATTTGTCAAATTTATTAAGGAACATTACAGGCTGAATACATGCAAAACTCAAATGACAGCCAGCAAAAAGCAAGGTTACAGTGAGTCACAATGTAAGTGAGTGGGTACAATTTTTTGAGGATTTAAAAGCAGAAATTGTAAGTTTGTAATTTTATAAAAGCTTTTTTTTTTAGGAATCTTGTTTACACCGTGGAATAAAACAATTTAAAAGATAATTTAGATTTTTTTTAAATCCAACATTTTTTCAGCAATTGCGAGTTTATTTTTCGCAATTATTACTTTTTTCTCACAATTGTTTATATCTCGCAATTCTGACTTTTTTTCTCGCAATTACAAGTTTATATCTCGTAATTCTGAATTTTTTTCTTGCAATTGTTTATATCTTGCATTTCTGACTTTTTTCTCACAATTGTGTTAATCTCGCAATTCTGACTTTTTTTCTCACAATTGCGAGTTTATAACTCGCTTATATCTCGCAATTCTGAATTTTTTTCTTACAATTGTTAATATCTTGCATTTTTGACTTTTTCTCGCAATTGTGTGTTTATATCTCGTAATTCTTACTTTTTCTGCAATTGCGAGTTTATAACACGCTTATCTCGCAATTCCAATTTTTTTTCCGGCAATTGTGTTTATAATCTCGCAATTATGACCTTTTTTTCCTCGCAATTGCGAGTTTATAACACGCTTATCTTGCAATTCTGAATTTTTTTCTTACAATTGTTTATATCTTGCATTTTTTACTTTTTCTCGCAATTGCAAGTTTATATCACGCAATTCTGATAAAAAAAGCAATAATTGCAAAATGTAAGCTCAGAATTGCGCTTTGTAAATTGTAAATTGTGAGATAAAAAGTTGCAGTTACCTTTTTTTTATTCTGTTGTGGAAAAAAGCTTCTATAGTTATTCGATCTCTGTTTAAATTATAATTTTTACAGTAATTTTTTGGGTTTATAGTGTAGGCAACAGAGGTGTTTTGGATGTAACTGGACAGAAAAGGTTAAGTTCATTTTTTTCACATGGAAATTATAGAGTTTGTGTAGTTTATGAATATACTGTAGTTTACATATTGTGGCTCTACTTTTGAGTATTTTAATGTTTACAAATAAGCCTCACTGTAAACCAGATTTTTTTCTCTTTTTATAAAGAAAGGAAGAAAAAGTGGAAATACATTTTTGTGGTAATCACCATGATGTCCAGTGAGCTTAACTTGTATTAAACCCAGAATATTATTTTAAGATGAAAGCGTCATACTGTACATCCTTCCTATTACATGAGCTGTTACAGATGAGAACATGTTTGAAAAGGGAAATCTGAAACATGTTCTTGGTGAGGGAGGAGACAGGGGAGGGCTTGTGAAGGGAGCACCTATTGTTTGTACTCCGTGTCGGCTTCAGCAGCCTGAGGGGGTAGAATCAAGCAATAGAGACGACTGTCATTTGACTCGGCTCAAGCGGGATGACGTTTTGTTCGCTACGAGGTCATTGAAGAATGGCTAACTTGCTTAAACCACCTTAGGTTTGAACAATTCTACATATTACAACTCTTAAAACGGATTTTGCAGTGTCAGGGCTACACTGTGATCAAGGTAATATACTCAGTGCTGGGTACTGATCTTGTGAAGTGTTTCAATTTAGTGTTGTGTTTGAACTAGTCTGACAGGAAGTTTGTTCAGAATGACAATCAATCATGATGGCAATAGCAGTAATGGTGACAGTGATGATGTATATTGGCGTTAGTTTGGCAAAAGTGTGTTTATGTGCTTGTAGGAACTTTCTTTATTGAATGACAGTGTTTATTCAGTTTTAAAGAATGTCAGCAAATATGCAGAGAAGTAGCTTTTAATACAGCTTATACGAACAGAAATATTTTTCTTTTTTAATGAGTTACATGATTATTGTACTGTGGTGAAAAAAATTGTCTGAAAGTGGGATATATTATCATTCATTATTATTTTTTTCATTATTATCAAATTTCCTCATTCCAATATCTTTCTTTGACAGTTAAGTTGCATGATTTTTTGTACTTTGGGGGAAAAGTGTCTAAAAGTGGCAGCTCATCGTCATTCTATCAAACTGAATGAGGTAAAAGATAAAAATGGTGTCAGCGTTTAATTATATTTAGAATTTGCTGTTTTTTCTGTGCATGATTTGTAAAATCTTAATAAACAGCATTATTAGTGTGCAGCACTGGTTCTGGTACAATACAATTGTTTTATTCCTTAACCTTAATTCCTTAATAGTCTTGTGTAATAGTATTAAATCTATTTCTCAATAGTTGTATGGCTAGGGTTTTAGGATTTTTTTTTTCAATCAGAGGAACCAAACAGCTGTTGTGCTCTATATTCCAATTGTTTAAAGCAAACAGTAAAATAATAATGTATTAAAAAATATTTAATTAAAGGTATAACATTTTTTCAGTAAAATATCCAAAAAACACTAGGCCAGTGTTATATTTTGTTCATTTGAGTACTTACAATATCCCAAATGTTTCCAACTATTTGTAAATCGTGAGAAAATTGCTATTTTAACCAAGGAACCGGGACGTGTGAGGGAGTCGCCTGTCAATTGCGTCATAATAGCGTTACCCTCGGTTTCCTCTTTTATTTTGCAAAAGCGCTTTACTCTTACTGCAGTGTGCAACAAGTGTCATAGCTGCCACAGAGCGAACGCACAGAGTAACGTCATTTTAAACACTCTCAAATGTATCTAATATGATAGACAGAGCTACGTTACCTCATACTCATGACCAGAAAAGCGGAAGTGGCGCTGGCGACTGTGTCATAATAAAAGTCCCACTGCTTGCGAGGCGTGTGTTGCATTCATCTTATTAACAGTCGCTCCAGCAGCCTTGCTCAGCTCCCACAACACTCGGTCCTGCTCTGCTTCATACTACAGTAACGTTAATAATCGCATTCATGAATATGATTCGAGTCCAATAGTCCCGAGTCCTATCCCGATTCTTTTCCACCGGCTGTGAGGTGAAGACCACATGTCCCAAGATTCTGCGATCAAACGTGGCGTCATCAAGCTACGCCTTTGTTTCGAATAGGCAACCTCTAGTGGACGGAAAAGTTACATAGTGCACCTTTTAAGGTACTTTTTCCACAGTTTGTCGCTAAATTAACACGGATGAATTATCTGTAATAATTTTTTATTTATATGCCACAATATAAGAAAACAATTTAAAGTATGTAACATGCAATGGGATCTTTTTTTGAACATTTAAAAGTTTGAAATAACTAATTTGCGTAGATAAATAACAATTTTGCTACAGACAGACATTAATGCATGCTTATTTGTCGCTGTGAGACACAGATGGGTCATGAAAGCCTACTTTCCAACTGCCAAGATTAACTTGTCAAATAAAAGCATGATTAAAATCAGCACAATTTGTTGGTTAATTCAGTATTGATTTGCTCTGTGCCAATATGCTGATAAACATGAAAATCAGCCATTAGAGCATTGGAAAAGTTGGACTTCATTCAGATCACTGTGAGTTGAGACATTGCAAAGCCATCTTTTTTGATTTATACAAGTGTACGGCACATTAATACAAATGTTTTCTGTGTAAATACGTGTGCATATGATGAATGAATGGATTGGCAGCTGTGTGTGACATCATCATGTGCAGTTATACCATCTGCACATGCAGATTGCATGTTGATCTTGGGTCAGGATGGCTTGTTGCCGGCAGAGCTTAACCAGCATTGGTAAACCTGTTGACCAGTGTTTATGCCTGTGTTTCAGTGTTTCCAAAACGTTTTTTGTAGTGTGTTAATCTTTGTTTGTCCCTTCTGGGAACAATAGGACAAAATATCCCATTTATGTAAGCTTTCCTGTTAGCTCTCATCCAGAGATTGAGTGGGTTTGTATGAATATTTGTTATTATTTTAAAGATGTGGTGGTGTACTTGGTGGTTTTCAACATGAATGCACATTGTTTTCCAACTTAAAAAAAAAAAAAAACTTTAGGATTAGATTAAAAAGTCTTTAATTAAAAATTTTGTGATATTACAGTTTCACAAGGGTATTGAGAAACTACTTTTTACTTGATTCCATGTTTAACATGACAGTTGATGCATATAGCAGAGAATATACTATAGCACATGACTGTTACTTATGTGACTTGCTTGACGTTAAAAAGAGTTATTAAACACAATAACTTGCAAAAAACAACTCCTTGCAGTCTCGCGCTGTCCGCTGTCTGACACAAACGAAACGTGCGCACAAGCTGTTCTTTTTTCCGTGTCTTGTTACACACTCGAACTGTCAAATACACACACAGTTACGTCTTGATGAGTATTCATGTATACACAGTCGGTTATGCTTTAAAGGGGTGGTAAAACACATTCTTTTGAAGGCTTGACTGTGTTTGTGGGGTGCACTGTAACATGTGTTCATGCTTCGTTTTTAAAAAAAATTGCCTTATTTTTCATATATTTGACCTTTATTCTATACTGCTCTGTCCCTCCTTGTAAAATGGTCTGATGCTTTCCGGGTTGTATGAAGCCAGTCCCTCAAAAATACGCAGTGGGCTCAGATTGGTTAGCTGGCCCAGTGTGTTGTGATTCGCTAACCGCAGTGCACGTTAGTCGGAAACGTCACGCCCCTTACCTTTACCGGAGGCTGTGCTTTGGTCAGTATTAGAAACAACGGCGTCAATAATACCATATGAGCCCGAATCAGACCCAGAACATTTGAGTGAAGATGATCAAGCAGAACCTGTTCAGTCCTCAAGAGTAAAGACTGCGGATCTATAATGATCGCTACTGAATGGCACTTTAACTTTTGTATTTTTAGAACGATTATAGCCAAATATCTGTCGCAAGAACTAACCCAAAACGAACACTAAGCACTGGCTTTAACTAGTAAGTTAGCCAAATCACACACAGAACCATGTTTAGCATGCCTGTAGATAAACAATACATAAAAGCTCTAATCAAAGAATCATTTACACTAATGCCAGGTTCGCTGTTGAGATTTTAACGTTAGTGTTTGTAACGTTAGGTGTTCGTCGGATAACATTAAGTATGAATGAGCATTTAACAGACTGGTTTGCAGAACAGCGCTGTCATCTGTTTACTTCCTTGCTACAATGTACAACCTATTACAGGAAACCACATCGATGAAATATAAATCAGACTTACAGGTTGTGGCCCGTAAACAGCTTCTGTTTGTAAATCCAGCTTTCAGGACAAGCCGTTGTGCATATCCTGTATTGAACTCGCGAAGTTTGTGGAAGTTGTCCTCCGTGAAATGTGCAGCGCGCGCGTCGTGCATCCACGCACCGGCAGTGTTTTTTTCACGCAGCTGACGTTGTGCAAATCCGGCATTGAAATCGCGAAGACGGTGGATGTTTTCCTCCGTGAGATGTGCTGCAGGGAGCCCTGCGCGCGCCTGTTCCCCGTCTCAAACACACGTGCATATAACATGCTGTATGTTAAACGCTCTGCAACGCACCCCCGTCCCAAGGAAGGCTGAACAGAGCAAGTACCCCAGACCTGCAATCCGGATGAAAATAACAGCGTTTCCTTGGCATCGCGGCAACAACACTCCAGCCTAACTATACCACAACAGCGCCGCGATACAAAATGGCCTCACCCCCCCTTATTTAATATTCTCGGAGGAGGGGTTTATGTAAATATTGAGCCTGTTGATGTCACCAACCCTGGAGGAATGTGTGTAGTCGCCTACTGGCCGTTTGCTGTAGTTCTTAGAAACTGATTTCTTTAAAAGCAAATATCTCCCTTTGCTTTAAACTTTGAACGTTGTAACTTTGCAGATGTTGTTTATGCTCAAGCAGCAACATTACACGCTAGCTAAAGTTAGAATAGTGAAATCGTGGTTTACCACCCCTTTAAGTGAAAGATATCAGTTGGGGAAAGAAATAGATTTTACACACTTAAAGCAATATCGTATCGAATATCGCATTATTTAACAAGGATATCGCATATCGCATTTTTCTTCAATATCGCACAGCCCTAGCAGAAATGTATTGTCAACACTTTGATTTATCAAAGGGATTTATCAATAAAATAGCTTAGAAACTGATGTTCTAGCATATATTTCTTAGTAAGTAAAACTCACAGCTTCACTATTAGTAGAGGTAGAATTCACACACAATCAATTTCACTAAAGCATTCAATATACATGTAATTTTTACTGGGCTACTTTATCTGTATCGGATTTAGAACCAGCAGAAATCTGTGAGAAATATAACGATCCAAAGATTCAAAAATGAGCTGTTATGTGGGAGCAAAAGTCTTGTGGGCAGCGCTGTGTCATTTGCCATAGCTGTGAACAAGGCAACCCACGTTCGAGCCTCAGCTCGAGGTTCAGGCTTATTTGTTCATTAATGACATCATCAGCAACTAGCCGACGTCGACTCAACTTTCATCACATAAATGTCTGAAGAAAAAAAATCTGAAGTCGTTCAACCCAATATATACATCATTCTGTCATGAAACTCTAGATGGCGCAGGCTGATGATAATTACAGCGTTAACTACTTGCTGATTGGTCATGTTGCATCTGCAGCCAATGAGCTTGTTGCTCAACACATTTAAATGGCTGGTTGCATGCACTATAGTACTTGCAGCATGCTTCAAAGTTCCTCTAAAACCCTCCACCTTTCCCAGGTCCACCTATATCGATCTGCTATGGGTTATGTATGCTATTTGTGCAGCTGCACTATGTCTTACTCGTAGCAGTGTATGGGCAGCAACAATAATCAACAGCAGCAGCAATTCAGCAGCAGCGTAGCTGATCTATTTCGCCAAGACCAAATGCATTAACATTGTCATGTCCATTACCATGCTAACAATCTTCCAAGAGTTGATAGAAATATATACACCGAGCAGGCATAACATTATGATTAGGTGAAGTGAATAACACTGATTATCTCTTCATCGCAGCACCTGTTTGCGGGTGGGATATATTAGGCAACAAGTGAACATTTTGTTGTCAAAGTTGATATATTAGAAGCAGGAAAAATGGGTATGCGTAAGGATTTGAGCGAGTTTGAAGGGCCAAATTGACGTCTGGGTCAGAGCCATCTCCAAAACTAGAGCACTTGAGGGGTGTTTTCGGTCTGCAGTGGACAGTATTGATCAAAAGGGGTCCAAGGAAGGAACAGTGGGGAACCGACGACAGGGTCATAGGCGGCCAAGGCTCATTGATGCACGTGGGGAGCAAAGGCTGGTCCGATCAAACAGACGAGCTACTCTGGCTCAAATTGCTCAAGGAGTTAATGCTGGTTCTGATAGAAAGGTGTCAGAATACACAGTGCATCACAGTTTGTTGCGTATGGGGCTGCATAGCCGAAGACCAATGGAAGAAGGTAGTCTGGTCTGATAAATCACATTTTCTTTTACATCACGTGGATGGCCGGGTACGTGTGCGTCGCTTACCTGGGGAACACATGGCACCAGGATGCACTATGGGAAGAAGGTCAAGCTGGCAGAGGCAGTGTGATACTTTAGGCAATGTTCTGCTGGGAAACCTTGGGTCCTGCCATCCATGTGGATGTTACTTTGACACGTACCACCTACCTAAGCACTGTTGAAGACCATGTACACTCTTTCATGGAAACGGTATTCCCTGTTGGCTGTGTCCTCTTTCAGCAGGATAATGCGCCTGCCACAAAGCAAAAATGGTTCAGGATTAGGGGTGGGAATCTTAAGGCACTTAACGATTCAATCCGATTCCGATTCTGGGAGTAATGTTCCGATTCCCAAAACGATTCTTAACATACATTTTTGGTAACTAATTATCCTGCTGTGCAAATACATGAACTTTACATTTTAACCAAAATTGGAGCTAATATGTGTTTTGTTTTTAGTTAGAATATCTGTTTGACAGTATTGCCATATTAAAAATGATTATGAAGATTTCTTTCAATAAGTGGTGCCAGATACCACAGCACACCTTCAGGGGTCTAGTGGAGTCCATGTCTCGATGGGTCAGGGCTGTTTTGGCAGAAAAAGGGGGACCAACACAATATTAGGTCATAATGTTATGCCTGATGTATATATGTTGCTTATATGCAATCAAGTTCGGGTGAGGACATGGAGTGTTAGCTTATCCAGAGAAGATGGGATTGGTAGAATTGAGTGGTGGATAGGTGGAGGAAGAGAGTAAAATCAGTGAAAAGCAGCTTTTGTCTTCCATCTGTGCTTGTAAGCGTACATTCTGCCCTGCCACCCAAACCCATCTGAGGTGTTATACAACAGCGAGAAATACACACAGCCATACACATATAGTCAAGGTTTTGTTTTTATTTAGTATGCACTCTTAGTCTGCTTTCTTTTTCTCTATTTGACATTGCGGCTGTAGCTGTCCATTAAAATGAACTGATGTCTGACTTGAAGAGAACAGCAGCGCTTATCCCATAACTGTACTGAGAAGGATTAAACCCCCATCCCTTCCACCGCCACAATATTCCCGGTTCACCTCCGTGTGGACGTGAAGACCGGACTTTGACCTCATTTTCAGCATGAGATAGAGAGAAAACTGAGATCAGGGCTGATCACACAAGTGGTGTGATATCATCAGTGCCGCCCAATGAGCGGACCTTCAGGCTGTGACACGCGCGTCTGCCGCGCATCAGTCCCTAGCAGCGCTCAGTCCGAGTAGGATGTTTGTTTTGTTGTGTTGTGGGTCAACGTCAGGGCAAAGGATTAGAAATAATTGTGTCGCACCTGGACATTCTCTGGCTGATTCTTGACCTGTGTTCAGTACGTATTTGTTCATTCTCTTTTAATCTGATGTTTTAGAGATTATTGTTAATTTATGGAAGCAGAAAGGTAGGAGAGATGTGCTATATTTTACACTGCAATGGCTGTATAAAGCACTTACTGCATAGTAAAAATAATACTAAAATATTAAAGAAAATTAATTAGAACTTGTATTATTTAATCAACCAAATTCAAAAAGTGATATTTAAACATCTCAAACGGTATTGGCAAGTCAATGTAAGAATAACTTTTATATCATTATAATATTTCAATATTATATTATGTATTATGTTCGTAATATTTCAAGATGAACATGCACTTGACTAAAGCAACTTCAGTTTTCTTAATTATCCTTACATCATTTATTTATTTGAGAAAAATCATGTTCAAAAATGTAAATATCATATATGATCCTTCAGGTTTTTGAGTAACGTTTATTTGTTCATCTCTCAATCATCATCGTATTGCATTGCATTATATGTTTTGAATAAAAACTATAGCGATTTGATCATAAAACTAAGCATTTAAATATCATCTTACATATTATTGGGAATTTAAGAATTTCGTCTTACTTTTGGCCATATAAATACCAGCAACTTCACCAAATTGCATATTTCTGCTTAGTTTGGGCATCTGAGTGAATTTTTTTTTTTTTATGAGCTCCATATTCTCACTGTCATACTATATGAGCCATAAAATCCTGATATATCAAATATGATGCTTTACAAAAAAAAGTATGCAGTTGGAAACAGTTGGGATTTTTCTGACTATTATTTCATATGCCATGCATTACAAGGATAAGGATTCGTTCACCCAAAAACCTGTATGAATTTCTTTATCTTCAAAAGAAGATTTTTTTGAAGAATGTCTCATATTTCTCCTTACAATGAAAGTCAATGGGGTCCAAAACAACATTGGCCCTTACTGACTTTCATTTTTCAAGGTTTCACAGGTTTAGATAATGAATTATGACAAAATACACATCTTTTCTTCACATGTTGGCTCTGTACAAAGTGAAATGAAGGTTGGTTATGATTTGAGTTGTTTAAGGTGGTTCAAAGGCTTTTGTTGGCATGGGTTTCGCTGTGTAGTGAAGTGTAAGATCAGAACATGCTGCCGTGACTCTAGCCATTGTTCCAGTAGTTGCCATGGATTAACCTGCTGTGCTTGTCTTCATCAGAAACATTAGATCACGTCGTCATTAATAGATATCCTAGATGCCATTAATTAAATTGCTGTGACAACAGCAGGTTAGTAGGTGTGAAACCAATGCAACGGGACAGGCCTGTCTGCATGCACAAAAAATGACACACTGCTTCCCTTTTTTCTTTCAAATAGTATTACATCTGTGTGTATATTTATGTGTGTGTATATTTATGATTTATTGTGTGATTAAATGTGTGACTTTTTCTTATTTATTTTGTGGATGTTTAGGACACCAACATGTAGAAACCAATGTGAAACGCCATTTGCAACCCAGATTTATTCCGTAATTGTATGTACTTTTGAGTTTAACAAGGACAGGGTTTGAGTTTATCAATCAGGGGTTGAATAGAAAATGCTCTATATGACAGAGGGGAGGTCCTGAAAAATAACAGTGCATGGTAACATCAGCCGGGGAGGAAAAGTCATCGCAAAGGCGGAGCAAGTTATAACATTTTGATTTGATTTTGATGAAGACAAACATTTTCTTTGGCATGATGTTCTGAATGATAAATTGTTCACAATAAGACAAGTAACGTGTCGAATGTAAAGAGGGTAACTTTGATTGCAGGGTTGGTTTCATTTTAGCGTAAAGTCAACATGAGTTGATGTAACACCTTTTATACGTGTGTGTGGTTTCAGTCATGAATCACCTGCCTGAAATGAATGGTTTTGTGAAGTAATAATAGGTATGATGAACATCGGTTGTGTCAGCTAGTGCTCAGGAATGTTGGTGACAGGGTTTGACCAAATTCAGAAATGAAGAAAAGGATTCTTTTTAATTCATGACTATGGATTTTTTTGATTGCTGATGTCAACATCCTAGAGAGCAGAGTGGCCAATGTATATGATATGATATCACACTATTATTTAGTGATAATAATTGAATACAGCGCTGTCAAAATAAAAGTCCCGCTTTAGTAAAGTAAAATAAAATGTATTATTAGTATATATTTCTTATTTTGTTAATATATTAAATAATAATCTCAATAAAATCATAATAATACTTATTATTGTTTTATAATCATATCGATTTGGTCAAAAACAGTGTGGATGTGGCCTATGAAAACTCAAATGGAAAGAGATTTTTTTTTTCAAGTAAACCCAAGTATGAACACCTGATTTTTTTTTTTTATTCCCAAATCATTCAGCCCTAACAAGATTGAATTCTTAAAATCATTCAGAATAAAAGTTCAGCTCTTTGTTTTTTCATTTTCGATTCAGGTTCTCTCCCTAACAAAACCACCCAAATCATTCTAGAATGATTATTATTTTCCAAATAGAGCTATTCAAGTCATCTGGTGAAACTTCCTGTATTTTTCATGTCACAATAGCCTATATATCAGATTAAAAAAAAGAAATATTGCAATGTCAGATTTTGCATACAGCGCAAAATCATTCCCTTATTTGTTCCCCTAAATTGCGTTGAAAGTGGCAGTTTCAGTTTGTTGGATTGGCTGTGTCCACTCAACACCCCACTGCTGACCTGTTTCCACAGGAAGATCTGTGTGCACTGTAAGTGTTCGCGGGAAGAGCATGTGGTGCGCTCGGTGCCCGGCCAGCTGGAGAGAATGATGATGAAGCTGGTGTCCGACTTCCAGAGGCACTCCATATCCGACGACGACTCGGGCTGTGCTTCGGAAGAATACGCCTGGGTGCCGCCCGGAATCAAGCCTGAACAGGTGAGGAGACCGTATTCAGGAGAATCTATAGATACAATGGTGTTAAAGTAGTGTTAAGTAAGTGTTTGGTCTGAATAAGCCAATCGCAGCCTCTCTTACATTCAGTCAAGCAGAACGGCTGCTCTCTCATACAATGAAACAAGACTGTCAAGCTTCAAGAAGGAAAAAAAACACAGTTGTCCTGTGTAGCATCCGTTTTGATGTTCTCTTCTGCATTTCATTTATTCTGGCCAATAACTGCCCATTTAGACCATTAGAGAGTCAGACTGTACCTACATGTAGAGCAACCAATCAGTTAATGCATGTGTTTTTTTGTTTGTTTTTCATGGTGAGGCAAACAGTGACAGAATTGAGGAATCCAGTCATAAAAAATGTACAGTATAATATGGAATGTCATGGAATTTGGCTTTTTTTTTTTTATCAATAAGTCAAAACTAGGACTGTATACTTAATCAATCTCTATATGGAGTAGTGCCTGTGAATATTAAACCTCAAAAGACTGTTATTTAAATAAGAAGTTTGAATGTTCAGCACATAGGCGGAGCTTGTTTAAAGCCCAAATTATACTTTGGCCGCACGCAATCCACAATGGTCCATGCTCTGTCTGTGTGACGTCATTTTTTTGTCATCTGGTAGGTCCTTGGACGGCCACATGCTGTCCAATGTTTGTGACGGCACGGTCAAAACAAAGTCCACTATATAGTCTGCATCGTGACTAACAGGTCTTTCAATGCTCACAGCAAAAGGAGTGTACTCCTTTTAGAGGTAAAAGCTGCCCATAACTGCTGGACTAGGGTCAGTTTTATCTGCAATAATAACATATCGGAGAAAAAGATTTGGTGTTTGCATTCTTGAGAGCGTCAAAGGTTTCTATTTACAATGTGTTTTTGAAGCGTTGAGCAATGTAGCCAATCACAAACATATCTGTTGATTTCTTGAACCCAATGGCCAATCAGATGTGTTAGAATCCACTCACCCACGCAAAACTTTTTTAGATTTTGTCCACTTTCCAGTGCTGAGTTCTGCACAAATCCTCCCGTTACAAGTTAACTTATGACGAACAAAGTGTTGGCTAAATAAGAGATTCATTGTGCAGTCAGCTTCACTGATTATAGTGGAACTTTGCGAAATTGTGATGAATTGAGACAATAGACAGCTTTTATTTAATAACCTTTATTTAACCAGGCAAGTTACTTAAGAACAAGTTCTTATTTTCAACAACAGCCTGGCAAGTGATTGTAAAGGGAGCACTTTTAGCTTGCTTTCTCGGCAGTGTATAATCCAATACAATTTAATACAATGTTTGTTTTGCTGCATTAGGTAAGGCAGCGGTTAATTATTATTTGAATAGACCCTTTTCACATTTCCGGGTTTCTCAGAGCTGAAGTCGTCATAGTTGGGTTAAATATTATAGCTGTGAATGAGAGAATATATTCAATATTTTTTTTGTGCCCATTTGCTCACATAGCAAAAGAAAAACGCCACAGTAGAGATTTCACAACTTTCAAAAAGAGGGAAAAAATAGAGGGAGATTGATCATTGTTAATTTTTACCATCACTCCCATAGACCAGTGTTGGGGGTAACGAGTTACAAAATAACGGATTACAGTAACGATATTACTTTTTTGGGTAACGAAGTAAAGTAACGCATTACACTAAAAATATTGGTAACTACACTACTTTACTAGACTATAGGAACGCGCTTTCCTGCGTTACTCAAGCCGCGTTTGCCTGTGTGTAAAGATCTGATATGTTTAAGTGCTGCGTGCACCGTTGCCATAGAGCAGTGTTTCCCAACAAGAGCAGGGGTGCCGTGTAAAAGTCCTTCAAATTCTCTCTTTGTAAACTTTGTTCAATTCATGCGAGTGCTGCCGTATGTTTGAATAAGACCACTCATTTTCGCTGTCATCACAAATGAGAAGTCACGCGCCCTGTGAGAAGATTTTGTGTCTGTACTGCACTCATCCGAAAGCGCGCACACGTCTCACAGTGCGCAAATATTAAGTTCTCTTTCAAGTTTTGCTCTTGAACGGGCAAACTCACACAAAAACTATGTCAACATGCCCATCTTGATGAGTATCCTAGCAGACAGTCTGTATATGCCTTAAAACGACGCATATCCGAGCATTAGGTCCAGGATTAGGTCTTAAAGGGGCAGTAGGATTAGGTCTTAAAGGGGCAGTAGCCTTTACTGCTGTCTGTTTAATGTCAAACAACAAAAGACAAGGACATCACTCACTGCTCTTGATTGAATAGATTTTGTAAATTTAATAGGATTAATCTTTAATTTATACAGTGAAATATGCAATGTTATTTTACATTTGATCAATTTCTGTACCTGAAAACTAATGTTAGACGTAGCCTACCTAAAAAACCTGAAAAGCATTGTTTATTTTATTAGTGTCTTTGCTCAATAGTATTTATTTGTGATGCTGCTTGTATTTAGAAATGGGAAAGTAAAGTAATAAGTAGTGAAGTTACTTTTCAAATACAGTAACTAGTAAAGTAATCTCATTACAATTTACAGATGTAACTAGTAACTAGTAACTAATTACTTTTTTTGAGTAACTACCCCAACATTATACAATAGACGCTATTACTAAACACCCTCACAGCAGCAGTAACTTTTTTTATTGTAATTTGATGCAAAAGTAATAAAATACAAAGTATTAGTGTTATAAATTTACATATATATATTTTTAAATGAAAATACAAAAACCTTTGCAGGATAAAACGCGTCATCACAGTCTGTGAAAAGGGTCTATTGGCTGCCATGCCAAATCACACAGAATGCTTGCTTTTCTGTTCAAATTATAGTGGTTTGTGAACAGCTGCTTTAATAACAAATACTTTATCGGGAGTGTTTATGCTGGGATGTGTAGGTGGTTGGTAGGTGAAGCATAACTTGAAACTATTTCTTGACAATCCACTTAAATGTGTTTTTAAAGAAGAAGCACATCTCCTTAGCCTTAAGGCTCGTGTATACTTCAGTTTCCATGTCCGGATGCATCTCGTGCACAGTCGTGTCCGCACAGCGTTCAAAGTATACTCAACCGCGGATGAGCCCGGATGGCCAAGTGAGACACATGCGCAGTACAATTGTTGTGACTCTTCTGTCTTTCTTGCGCATGCGCTGTTACACACGTACCATCCGCACGGTCTCAAAAATTTGGCTGCATGCGGACAGGGTGTTCAGACGCTGGGTGCACGGACGCAGATGCGAATTGGCAAAGTATACTTTGGGCTTGGGGTTCGCCTTCCGCATATGGTTCTGCAATCTGAATGTCTCGGTCTCGTTTACTCAAGCATGCATAACATTCTTGGTGTTTTCAGCATTTACCATCTTACTATATGAAGACAACTTTATACAAACTTCAATGAACTTCGTCTCCAGAGCTGCTCTGAGAGTGTGTTCACACTTGGCATGTTTGGTTCGATTAAAACTAGGGATGCACCGAATCCAGGATTCGGCCGAATATTGGGCTTTTTGACGGGGTTCGGTTTCTGCCGAACCTTAGAATTTTTTTCCACCGAACCGAACCCTAGGCTTGCACTATGTGTGCACTACGCTGGTCGATGTAATGACACCACCAGTGATTACAGAAAGGTGTTTACTAGGTGGACCGTTCGAATGAAGTAGGCTGTGAGAACGTGAAAATGGAACTCGTGAGCAGAAAACGTGTTGTTTGGCAGTACTTTCAGTCAAAAGAAGGCCATTCAAGTCGAGGTACATGTTCAATTTGCAATGCTGATTTGTCTCGTGGTGACAAGGACCCTAAACAATAGCCGCTGTTAAAACATTTGCTTATGAAACATCCGAAAGAATTTGAGTTGTACATGAAGGAATCTACAGCAGCCAAAATGCAGCAATTTCAGGTATGGCAAAGGAAGGACAGTCATCCTGGCATAATGTTGCCTATTCTTTTTTTTTTACAGTTAAAATAAAATAAAAAATACACTGCTGTGGACGTTGTTTACATCATTAATGTGTTTACTGTGAAAATGGACTGAGGATGGGAGTAGGATTCGGGATTCGGCAGAATCTTAACCAGTGGATTTGGTATTGTACCGGACCCCAAAAATCTGGATTCGGTGCATCGCTAATTAAAACAAACCCTGGTGCGATTGCTCTGTCAGTGCGGCTCATTTGAGCATGTGTGAATGCTGCCATCTGAACCCTGTGCGCACCAAACAAGCGGACCAAGAGAAGATGGATCTCGTTCCGCTTCCAAACAAACTCTGGTACGGTTCCAATGAAACATGTATGCAACACTGACCAAAGACATCTAAAAGAACCAGAAACAGGACATGATGCAACCATAAAAACACAAAATGCTCCAGCACACTAGTTTTTTTCCGTCATAGTCGTGATGTTGCCCGTTCACAGTTCGGTACAGACATCAGAAACGCGTCTCCTCGCAGCAGATCTTTGTTTGCGCGTTTTGACTCCTTTACACATTTTAAAAGCTCTTCACGAGTTCTCAGCTGGTCAAAATACGCATTTAGCCCAGCACACAGCATTGTTTTGGATGTTTGGTAAGTTCTGTCGTGAATTATATACATACTTAAAGCCTACCTATCAGATTGTGAACGTATCCTTATGCCTTACTGTGTTAAAATGCCAATGTGAGCGCTAAGCGGACCAGGACTGGTCTAGACCAAATGAACCAAGTACAAGTGTGAACACACCCTGAGAGTCACTTCACCAGCATTTCATTTCATTTGATAAAACCATCATCAGATACATACAGAAACTCAAAGGTCTTCATTACAGCCCACCAAAATAAAAGTCTGGTTTAACTTTGAGAAATACATTCTACTGTACAATAGTAATACATTTCTTAAAGTAATAATAATACAATTATTATAAAAAAAAGGAATTTATAAATTTTCATTTGATGGAAAAAAACTTGGAAATCAAATTTGGGGAAAAAATTTAACGGATTTCATAAGGCCCCAGACATAATCTGTCACACTATTATTATATGTGTGTTTCTGTGTTCTTGTATGTACAGGTTTATCAATACTTCAGCTGTATTCCAGAGGATAAGGTTCCATACGTGAACAGTCCAGGAGAACGATATCGTATTAAACAGCTCTTACACCAGCTGCCAGCCCATGACAGCGAGGTAAAACCCCTCACATCCTTACACTCGTCTCATATTTGACATGTTTTCATGAATTTGACCATCCATATTGGCCTGAATGTCATGTGTGAGCTGTAACAGTATTGTACATTTGTGTGTGTGTGTGTGTGTGTGTGTGTGTGTGTGTGTGTGTGTGTGTGTGTGTGTGTGTGTGTGTGTGTGTGTGTGTGTGTGTGTGTGTGTGTGTGTGTGTGTGTGTGTGTGTGTGTGTGTGTGTGTGTGTGTGTGTGTGTGTGTGTGTGTGTGTGTGTGTGTGTGTGTGTGTGTGTGCACAGCCTCAGTACTGTAACTCTCTGGATGATGAAGAGAAGAAAGAACTGAGGTCATTCAGCCAGCAGAGGAAGAGAGAGAATCTGGGCCGCGGCATTGTGCGACCTTTTCCGGTCACCATGACAGGAGCCATCTGTCAACAGGTAGAGAAAGAGAGAGACAAAAATGGCACAGTCTGCTGATGAGATCAGTCCAGATGCAACTTTTTAACTGTAACATCACCTTGAAATGACATTTGACTGATTCCTTCCAACGGAAATAGTGCATACTTAGCCGAGTATCACTTCAGCTCAAGTATAGAGTGTGCGTAGAACTACTTGAGCTGAAGAGCCACTTGTCTGGCATGTGGCTTCTGGAAACTTTTTGATATGCTGTGATAAATTCAAACTCCAACCCGACCAGTGCCAAGGCAGATACCATATGTACTAGATAAAACCGCATACTTTCCATACACCCCCTGCGATATTTCATGTGTTTTGCCACATTTCAACACCCATAATGCACTCCAGATGATGAGAAGCTGCCAAGAGGGTGTGACTGTGTTGAGAAGAGGCAGATTATGTCTGTTCTGTTGATTTGTGTGAATACCCATGTCATCAAACACAGAAGTAACTTAGTTAGTATGTAATCTTTCTTTCATATCTATACTTGTGAAGTTTTTAATTTTGACGTTATTATAGCTTTGTATTATAGAGGTTTCACTCTGCTAAAGAACAAGGGCAAGCTGTTAAAGGAACACGCCAACTTTTTGGGACTTTGGCTTATTAACTGTATCCCCCAGATTAGATAAGTCCATACATACCATTCTCATCTCCGTGCGTGCCATAACTCTGTCTAACGCACCCACCGCTAGCCTAGCTTAGCACAAAGACTGGAGGTATATGGCTCCAGCTAGCCTACTGCTCAATAAGTGACAAAATAACGACAACATTTTCCTATTTACATGTTGTGATGTGTATAGTCACAGCGTGTACAAATAAAAAGGTTACATGAGACTCAGCCATCTTATAAACGTATACATCCTGGGGACTATATTCTCAGAAGGCGCATCACTGCTCTACTTCTGGGGAGTGATTTGCTCGCAGCACCTTAGAAGCAGCCTTGTTACTTCCGTCAACAAAACCAGCGTGACTAGGTAGCTGTTTTTGCACAATGAACCCACAGACAATAATTAAAACTGACCATCCCCCCTCCAATTCATTATCAAGGTAAATGCTACAGTCCAGAGAATTACCTCTAGCACCGCTCATTTGTTATTGTGACAGAGCCCGTTTGTGTCAACACAGTACTAACATCACAGGGGATACATGGAGCACGGGAAAAACTGCAATACAGTTGTGACCACCCTATTCATGTAACAGTGTCACAAACATTACATTAGATCTAGCTAATGGTACTGTTACAGTAGGCTAGTCATCTAAAAACATAACGGAACACTTACCGCAGCCGCGGGTGATCCGCTTTGCCCCGTCTGTACTATCGATGGGATGGCCGTATCTTTCAGCACACATTTCATGGTCCGTGTGGCAAATTAAATTTTTTCTAAATAGTTGTCCTCTGTGAAATGTTCAGAGCAAACGCGATGGTGCTTGATGATGGCTACAGGTGTGTTTGGATCTACGTTATATCCAGAGCAAGTAGCCATCGACTCATCAGGTCAGCGTTTTGAATTGGAATTCTATTAAATATCATTGTATTACCTGGTCTCCCCTGTTTATTGTCTCAGTTCTTTACAATACAGCGAACACCCATGATTGTAAACTATCTAGTAATCGCTGACTCTATTACTCCAACTCTGAGCGAACTCTCTGCTCCTCACCGCGGAGCTTCTCAGGTGCTGCGAGCAAATCACTCTGCAGAAGTAGAGCAGTGCTGCGCCTTCTAAGAATATAGTCCCCAGTATGTAAGCGTTTATAAGATGGCTGTGTCTCATGTAACCTTGTTATTTGTACACGCTGTGACTATACACATCACAACAAGTAAATAGGAAAATGTTGCCGTTATTTTGTCACTTATTGAGCAGTAGGCTAGCTTGAGCCGTTTACCTCCAGTCTTTGTGCTAAGCTAGGCTAGCGGGGGGGGGGGGTGCGTCAGACAGATTTATGGCACGCACGGAGATGAGAATGGTATGTATGGACTTATCTAACTCTGGGGAATACAGTTATTAAGCCAAAGTCCCAAACAGTTGGCGTGTTCCTTTAAAGCAAAGTTAAAGGGTGCTAGACATACAGAGCAGATTTACCCCATTACTCATGGTAAAATCACTGTAACAACCTTGATTAACTTTTTTTTAAATGTTCAATGAATGATTTAATTTATTGATGATAAAAAGTATTATTTAGTCAAGTAATGTCCACCTAGTTTAACTAAATTCTGTGGGAAAAAATATTGATGACTCATCCTGCACTTTACAGTTTTTTTGTCCAATCAGATGCTCTCTAGAATGAAAATGTCTCCTGGGGGACCAGGGGCATGAAAAAAAAAAAATATATATATATATATTATTATTTGAATGTTTGTTTTCAATAAAGAAAATACCAATATTTTAGTAACAGTCATAACACTATCTATCTAAAATATTTTAAATATGCTCTTAAATATTTAGTATTTAATAATAATCAATTTGTTACAGTACAATTAAACATTTAAATTTAAATATTATTTTATTAAATTATAAAATTAAATAAATAGTACTCATTTAAATGTATTGTAAAATAAAAGATATGTATTATATAAAAATATTTTACAGTTCAATTAAATAATACTAATATTAATAGTTATCTTAATTTCTTTGCTTTCAAACGTTAAATCATAGAGCTTTATTTTGTTATTATTATATTATTGTTATATTATCTTCACAGAAAGTGGCAAGTTTTTCTCTCTGAAGCAGAAAATCATGAATCGTTGTTATGATATTAACTAAAGGCTAATAAAAAAGGGACAGTCTTTTCAAGGTCCTGCACAAACTTCCCATTTCCAGAGGAAATGCATCAATACAGGGAAGAGAAGTGCACTGATCAAGAAATTTCATGGGATCTTAAAAGGAACACTCCACTTTTATTTTTAAATAGGCTCGTTTTCCAACTCCCCTTGAGTTAAACAGTTGAGTTTTACCATTTTTGAATCCATTCAGCCGATCTCCGGGTCTGGCAGTAGAACTTTTAGCATAGCTTAGCATAGATCATTGAATCTGATTAGACCGTTAGCATCTCAAAAATGACCAAAGAGTTTCAATATTTATCCTATTTAAAACTTGCCTCTTCTGTAGTTACATCGTGTACTAAGACCGACGGAAAATATAAAAGTTGTGATTTTCTAGGCCGATATGGCTAGGAACTACACTCACAGCCGTACCATGGGTGCAGCGGCGCAATGATATTACACAGCGCCTGAAAATAGTCCCCAGCACGCTCTCTGTGCAGGCAGGTTGTCACGTTGGTTATGTTGACGGAAGTGAGCCTATTTTCAGGCATGGTGTAATATCATTGCGCCGCTGCACCCATGGTACGGCTCAAAATTCTTTGATTATTACTCAGGAATGAGAGTATAGTTCCTAGCCATATCGGCCTAGAAAATCTCAACTTTTAATTTTCCATCGGTCTTAGTACACAATGTAACTACAATATAATATAATATAATACAAAAATATCTAAACTCTTTGGTCATTTTTGAGCGAGATGCTAACGGTCTAATCAGATTCAATATCTATGCTAAAAGTGCTACAGCCAGACCCGGAGATCGGCTGAATAGATTCAAAAACGGTAAAACTCAACTGTTTAACTCTAGGGGAGTTCGACATTTTTCCTTTAACTGTCACTGCTCCTGCTATCTTGGTTGTTTTATATGACATCACAGCGGTCATGTGGGAGCGGTCAGGGCTTCCATAAAATGCTGAGTTTCCAACTTGTAATTATGAGTTTGGAAACTTTCTAAACCTCTTTTCCCATCCAGCTCTTTTCTTTTTTTTCCATCTTCCCTTTCCTCTATGTCTGTTGATCAGTGTGGAAGGCAGATTTGTGGTGGTGACATAGCGGTGTTTGCGTCACGGGCGGGTCACGGCTCCTGCTGGCATCCTCAGTGCTTCCAGTGCGCTTCCTGTAACGAGCTGCTGGTAGATCTCATTTACTTCTACCAGGAAGGACACATCTACTGCGGCCGGCACCACGCTGAACGCATCAAACCCCGCTGCCAGGCCTGCGACGAGGTGAGCGCTGGAGTTCAGCTCTTATCCATCCATTTGATCCCAGCCCTGCATCACTTACTGAATGGAGGTGGTGCCACATAACCTTACACAATATCTTCCTCAGATCATCTTTGCGGACGAGTGTACGGAGGCTGAGGGGCGGCATTGGCACATGAAGCATTTCTGCTGTTTTGAGTGTGAGACGGCACTGGGGGGTCAGCGGTACATCATGAGAGAGAGTCGACCCTACTGCTGCCGCTGCTACGAGTCCCTCTACGCCGAATACTGCGACACCTGCGGAGAACACATTGGTGAGGACAGACAAACAACACTCTACACCTATATATATACTAGAACTAAAATGTAAACCATTTTGACTGTATCAGACACACACCAGCGATCCACGGGGTTTAATAGGCGAAATTGTATTACTAGGGGTATGCGATATATATAATCTATGATAATATCCTGATTGTTGTTTTAAAGTGCCCCTATCATGCTATTTTAAAGTTTCCAAATGTTAAAAAAAAGGTTTACATGCATCAAAGGTCAAAAAACTTTTCTCACAATATACATTGCACATCACGACAATGTTCAATATTTCTCAAAAGACTTGATGCATGAATCAGTCTCTCTAAATCCCTCCTTTCCTCGAGCCTTCTCTGCTTTGATTGGGCAGACGGCTTACAGTGCGTGTTTTGGAAGCTAAACGGCCATTACCATGACTGAACTTCAGCTCTGGAGGCTTTCTAAAGCTCAGCGATTGTACACACTGTAAAGACAGTAAAGATGGTGTCGATTTTACCATATCAATCCGAACGCAAGTCTGATGATGAAACATTGGAAGAACTAGATATTTAACCTGAACCTCCATCGCAAGGACGACTTGAGCAGGACGTTTCTCAGTGATGCGCTACTCAGTTTGAGGGACATTATGAGTTGTTGCACCTGTAATTCCTCCTCACCATCAGCATTAACAAGTGTGTGTTAGTGTTAATTTTGTCACCTATTTTTAATGTAGTCTTAGTCTTAGCCTTGTGCCAAATGTCCTTGTTAGTTTTAGTCATATTTAGTCATTCACATATAATTTTTTGTTAGTCAAGTTTTAGTCGACTAAAAGTCTCGTCATTTTAGTCTAGTTTTAGTCAAAGAAAAACTCAATATATTGTGTGGCAAAATAAGTTACATAAAATATATATAACCTGCATAATGTATGTGCCACAACACCATAGCTAACTGGTTGATTTACAGCGTGCCTAAAATCAGCATTAGCTTATGAGACGATGGGAACAAATATCAATTTCGATCTTGATGTATACAGCCTACTGTACATATAAGGAAAAACAAGTTTGTCTTTTAGTACTATTTTAAACTTTTTTGGGGTTAAATTATATTTGCTTGCATTCTTTACTATTCACTATTATTAACATTTAAAAATTTCACAAATAAGTAAGCAGTTATAATCTGCAATACTTTTTTGAGCAACTGGACTACATGTATTTTTATTAAAGAGCCATACAGGCACCAGTGGGTAATGGCATTACAAGTGAACATTTTTATTTTTCCAGCCACAAAATAACTCTAATTTGCCTTTTTGCATTGGAATTCTCTATTTTAACCTTAATACACTAATTGTAAATAATACAAATATTAGAAGAAAAATGTTTTAAGTGGTCATTAATGGACAATAATTATTGCACAAATAGTATTTAGTACCAAAAGATCTCCTCAAAATATTCAATAAATATTATTGAACTAAAATATAGGCTATTTTTTTTTTTTCTAAATAGTTAAAGTGTATGGTCACTAGGGGTGTAACGATTCATCTACTACATCGATGTATCGATTTATTTTCCTATGATCTAACTACATCGATCTGTGCTCGGCAAGTTGGCCTTCCGGACGACATATATCGATCTAACATCGTTTTAAAAGGTAATCAATCGATTGTATCGATCATAGGAAATAACGCATTGGATTTAAGCACGTCAGACTTTATATGGATGTTTTTTCTTAGCACTTTTAATGATAAAGGCGTTAAACGTTACTCGATTCAGTCTGCCTATCTGTGACATCATCGCCTCGCACCAGCAGCAGCGCTCATTGAAATGAATGGGATCGTGTCGCGTTGTCGCTGCGTGTCGCTGGCGGTGTGAACAGGGCTTGAGAAAACAAAACATAGCATGGCGCATGGCAGAGGAGAAGCCAACGAGCGAGAAATTATCAAGCCACCTGGAGAAAGAGCTATGTTAGTAACGTTTTACCTGTACTTTCAACCCTTGCTAAATGTTACCTGTGCATTCCCAGTGTGCCTGCAGAGCGAGCTTTAGCACTGCTGGAGACATAGTGAACGCACAGAGAAGAGTTCTGCAGTCAGATCATGTTGATATTTTTGAAAAAGAAATCTGTAGAGTCATTGAAGAGTAGTTGGTTACATTTTATCTTTTGTTAAATATTGTTTGTTTATTAAACTGAGAGTAGTAGCAGGCCAGTTTATTCAATCTGAAGAAATGTTGGTTGCACTTTATTTTTGATATTATTAATATTGTATTTGTATTATTTTAATGTTGAAAAACAACAGCAAAAGTAGCAGGCAAACTTACTATTAATTAAACCTGAAGAGAAGTTAGTTGCACTTTATTTTTGATATTAATATTGTAATATTTTTATGTTGGAAAACAAAAGCAGAAGTAGCAGGTTAACCTACTGTTGAAATGTTGGTTGCACTTACTGTGCTTTTATTGAAAATGTATTGAATATTGAAAATGAGAGCAGAAAAGGTTAACTTCCTGTTAATTCAACCTAAACTGTTGGTTGCACTTTATTCAAATAAAATTTTAATGCATTTGCCATTAATTGTTGTTTACTTGTTTGTTTATATCCATAATTAATTGAAATACCGGATTCCCTTACAAGAAAAAACAGGAATCTTGGAAATTTCACCTGCACTGACCAGTATCCAGATATTTATTTCAGTCACACAATTTTTGGCTAAAAAGTTACTGAATCGATTTCAAGTCACTGAATCGTTTCGGATCGTATCGTTCTAAATTAACCAATATCGTCCTTGAATCGTATCGACAACCTCAAATCGTGATACGAATCGTATCGTTGTTAAAACGAATCGTTACACCCCTAATGGTCACATTTGACCACAAATGACTATAAGTGTGACTAATTAGTAAGATGGATATACAAGAAAAACATTATGTTAACAATGTTGCATCTCTGCCACTCTCCATAATAATCAATGCACACTATGCTGTACTGTTTACCAAAAATTGCTGCAAACACCTGTAAAGTGAAGTTGTGTAACTTACGCGGCTTAAGCCATTCAAATGCATTGACAGAGCGCTAGAAGTATTGAGCGCTCCGGGAACCACGTGACCGCGCGCCCCGCCGCCAGATGACAGACTGGCAGCAACAGCTCAAACTCATTTGGAATATTTTGAACAGCTGAATATTCATCTCATGATGAAAAAATAGAGACGATTGTAGACGAAAATGAAGAGAGATTTTATCTTAGTTTTTATTTTATGCAAAACATTTTAGTCTTGTCCTTTTTCGTCAACAATAATGCCTGTTAATTTAGTCTTAGTCAGCGTTTTAACACTAGTAACACTAGTGTGTGTCCATCAGCAAACCCATGTATATATTTCTGATTTATTGCAGTGCACATGCGGGAACTGTTTCAATAACGGCACATACATTAGCCGAGCACTAACGTGAATGACTGATGTAGCATTAAAGTTTGTAAAACAAATCTTGCTCCATCCTTTATCTTTACTCAAAGTAGTAAGAACGACAAAGAATCTGCATTAATTGACTTAGTTTTAGGTAATAGCAGCGGTGGGCTGTCAGGGCCATCAGTTCCTTCTCTGCTGGCCCTGTCAAAATCAAAAATATATATTTTGTATATTAATTTAATATAACATTTTCCATTGGATCATAACTTTGACTGACGTGTGTCATCAGCCAATCAGATTTTGATGTGTAGTGATAAAACATCCCAGAGGCCCAGTGATGTGTCGGGGCTACCCCCCGCTGATGTCATCAGCCGTTTGAACTTTTTGCAGTGTGACTTCTCCTAGGACGACCGTCAAATTGTCTTTATTTTTCAAGACAAACCATGATCAAATGAGCTCTAGAGATTTCTTTGTAGCCACCATTTCAATCCCGCGTGTAATTCAGCTCACTGTCACCGAACGCGTCATTGATTGATGATATAAAACTTTGGGCGAGTTTTCTTGTGTGCGTCCATTTTTAACGCGCCTTGACTATCGTACAGTCTGACATTAAAGGGATAGTTCACCCAAAAATGAAAATTCTGTCATCATTTACTCACCCTCAAGTTGTTCCAAACCTGTATGAGTTTCTTTGTTCTGCTGAACACAAAAGAAGATATTTTGACGAATGTTTGTAACAAAGCAGAGAGAGCAACCATTGACTACCATAGTATTTTTTTCCCTACTATGGTAGTCAATGGTTGCTCTATCTGCTTAATTACAAACATTCTTCAAAATATCTTCTTTTGTGTTCAGCAGAACAAAGAAACTATACTCTTACTCTCTCTCTCTCTCATTCATATATATATACACACACACACACGCACACACACACATATATATATATATATATATATATATATATATATATATATATATATATATATATATATATATATATATATATATATATATATATATATATATATATATATATATATATATATATATATATATATACACACACACATTTATTTATATGTGTGTGTATATATATATATATATATATATATATACAAATAAATATATATATATATATATATAAATGGCACTCAATATCATATACTATACTCAAAATATATATAGAGTATAGTATATATTATTGAGTGCCATTTTTTTCTCCAAATAAGAGCATGATTACAAATGTTATATTGATTTTACACAACCAGTTCAATAAACAAGTATAATATTAAGTGACTTGCATTTTATACACAATATTCGCTGTTTTTGCTCTATTTCGCCAATGAAATTTGTAACAGCAGGTTAAATGCATTCATGTCACCTCTGAGCTGAATTAAACAAGTCTGTGTAAATGATCTAAAATCCACTTCAGATGCAGCTTCTGTGTTTCCTCTGCATTGCAAAGATGAATTTTGTTGATACTGATTTAATTTGATTGGTAACAGCTCTATGGTATCTTATTATTCTAAATGTAAGAATTTGACACAAAGGATGATGCATACATTTAATTAGGTTAAAAATGGCTTTATAAAGGTAAGCATAAGAAACCTAAGCTAGTTTATGGCTTTATATGGCACTATGGTGTTATACTTTTAAAATAAGTTGCATTTATAAAACAGTTATTCACTTGCCTGCTAGACCTTTGTTAAACACATTTCTGAAGTTATTTTGTGTAATTGACAGCATTGCTAGCGATGCGGTACATTCCTTTCAATTATGTCAGTAAAAAGCTGAGTAATTACAGAAAAATGCTGTGGTTCCTGATTGAGGCGTTACATGATTGAAGGATTTGATAGAGTGCTGTGATGTTTGATTTTCCTCACTCTCTCTCGCTCTGTCTGTCTGTAGGTATAGATCAGGGCCAAATGACATATGAGGGCCAGCACTGGCATGCCACTGAAGCATGTTTCAGCTGTGCCTGCTGTCGGCTCCCCCTGCTGGGCAGACCCTTCCTGCCTCGCGGAGGACTCATCTTCTGCTCCCGCTCCTGCTCGCTGGGGGAAGACCCAGAGAACTCAGACTCCTGCGATTCTGCCCTACAGAGCAAATCAGTGTCACACAAGCCAATTCATAATCCACTGAGTAGTTCCACACCACGGCCACAGGGGGGAACCAATGTCACTGCTGCCACCTCTAAAGTTAGCACAAGGAAGAATGCGGTCATAGCCACTACTACAACAACAGAGAATGGGGGTCATTTTGCACTGGAAAGCAAAGGTACAGATGTTATTATGTGTTATTTTTTTTACGATGCCGAACACATTTTTAATTTATTTAAGCAAAACATGGAAATATTTAAAACATAACTGAATATCACAAAAATTAGCAAGAAACGTCATATTTTACTACAGAATCGATAGAATTAAGGAAACCAATAAATTATATTTGAGAAAATGGAGCCTATTTTTATTAATATATTTTACATTTTTAATGTTAAATATTTTTTATTTTATTTATTCTCAGTGACGATTGAGACGTTTTCTCCCTGAATTCTCATTCTTTAAATAAAAAAACTATTTTACTAATTCTTATCATCTCACTGGTGATTTAAACACAATTAAACACTTTTCTTCCCAAATTCATATTATTGTAATGAAACATTTATTTTTAAATATTTATTCTAAAAATCTAAACTGTTAGTATACATGATTTATTATCTTTAATTTATGGTCATTTTAAAAAAGTTTCCTGATAGATGATTAGTGTTAAGGTACTAATATAGGCTGCCATTCCAAAAAGAGAGAGCAAATCAGCATGTCGACTTAAGTATGTGACACTTGAAGAGTAACAGCTGCTGGAAGTTCAGCTTTGCCATCACTGGTGTAAATTACATATCAAAATATATTAAAATACACAGTTTTACATTTTAAGTTGTAATCATATTTCATATGTTTTTACTGTATTTTTGATTAAAGGGTACATAACACACACAGTTTCTGAGCACCTATAGAGTAGTTGCATCCTTCATATCTCAGAAGAGTCTTCAGTTTTATCACATTTATAAAAGACGAAAACGAGCTTGTGCAGGTGTGCAGTGGGCGGAGCTAAAGAGACGAGCACACACACTCAAAATACATCATGGCATTATCCCTGTATAACTTTAGAATCACTATACGTTTGTTTTGTTTACATTTAGGGCTGCAAATAATGATTATTTTGGTTAATCGATTAGTTGGCCGATAATTTTCTCAGATTAATCAGATAAAAAGCCTTTTTTTTTTGCGCTGAGGACTCACACGCATATGTTCGAAACGCATGACAGGGCATGTTAAACGCTAATGCATTAGCTTGAGGCTTAAAATAAACAATTCTCATGATTTGGATTAAGGCTGGGCGATATATCGCATTACATTGTTAAGCGCATCTCGTCAGTAAAGCCGGTTCCTTGATTAGTAGTAAATCGCCATCACCTGCTTTCAGATGGAGCGGCATTTACTACACAGAGCCGTAGTTCACTGACAAGCTGAGCCATATCGCATGAATTATCACGGACGTATCGCCTGTGATAATTAAAGCGATATGGCTCCGCTTGTCAGTGAACTACTGCTCTGTATAGGAAATGCTGCTCCATCCGAAAGCAGGTGATGGCGATTTACTACTAATCAAGGAACCGGCTTTACTGACGAGATGCGCATAACAATGTCATGCGATATATCGCCCAGCCCTAATTTGGATCATGTAGCTTTCCTGCAACAGCTTACTCTGTTTCCACTCCACTATTTTTAGATGCATTTTGTCCATAGAAATGGGTTATTCAATGCTGTAATTTGGCATGACTGGTGGAAGTTTTGCGTACAGAGAGCACACCCGACTAATCGATAATGAGAATTGTTGTCGATGATTTTCATTATTGATTTTTTTTTTATTATTATTTTAATGACTAGTTGCAGGCCTATTTACATTATATGCACTTTATATGCATTATATGCACAACAAAACACAAACATCTGGGAGAAATGCCCATACAAGGAATTCCACCCTTTATGACATCATACAGGGCCATACTCGGAAGAAAACTTTCCGAAACTACGTCAAACTCGTTTTTTGAAATTGTGGCCATGTTTAGCTAGCCTGACGTTGTCATACTCAATTCTAGTCAGAATATGAGTCTGATACTGCTCCGTTGGGCTGTGATTTATGGGGCGTGTTTCAACCGAAAGACCTCAATTGGATAGACCTACAACCAATTAGAGCAATGGAGCGACGCATAACGTTAGTTGTCAAATGTCAACAGAACTCAACTGCAGTGTTGCCAAACCGCGGGCTGTTTTTCCATGTCCGCGGGTTGAAGCGACCCCAATTATGTGATATTTAGACCCAGGAATGCAAATTTTAGCAGGCAACCCTGCCAAAAAAACACATATTTGACCCCCAAACGCCATTTTTTCTGGAGAACCACCCCCAGAAAGCTATTGGGGTTGTTTAGGCCTAGTTTTGAGTAGCAATTGGGCGGGTTTTGTTGTGAAAACTTGGCAACCCTGTCACGCACGCTGGAAGAAGTAGAAGAGGAAGATGAGTGTAAACGATCTTTGCCGGTGTTGTAAAAAAAGAATTTAAGGATACACAGAGTTCTTACCAACACGATTATCATTTCTGAGAGAAATAGTAAAGGTGAATGCATATACGAACAAGTTCTCTGTTTAGGATTAGAACAAATTCAACTCAAGCGCTCTTTGGTGACGTGGACGCTTACGTTACTGTTTATCATCTGTCCATCATCGTATAAAGCCCACCCTGACAATTTCATTGGTCCGAACAGCTCCTGTTTGGGCATAGTTGCTCCACATCAGATCAAGTCCAGACCGAACTGCCCAACCTCAAATGTCGTGGGCAGGGCTAAGTTCGGCTGGCATCCAGGCTAATGTTTAGCATGAGAATCCAACTCTTTAACAGTGTAAATAAGTCAGAATGCATGAAATAGCATTAGACCCCCCCCCCCTTTAAATAAATTCAGCCTTGGTGAGCATAAATTTACAAAACAATTGCATTTTTACATTTTGTCTTTTGATTTTGTGGTGAACTATAACCTTTACATTTCTTTGTGAGATACACACACTTAATCCACAATTGGAAATATGTCCACAGCACATATAATTGCCACTTTTTGTTGTCAGAAGCATCTCTAATTATGCGTTGGTCATTTTACAGGTGTTCATACATCATTCCCTCCTATACCGAATGGTGATCCTCCACCGTATGGACAATTTCACGCACAACACTCACATCTTTCCTCTCAGCTCTATCCAGTAGCCAACGACAGGGCAGCATTACATTGCAAGGACCAATCGAGCATCAGCACACACCATGTGAAACACCAGACGGACAGTTCTTACAGTGCTCTGGAGTTTACAGTGGAGCTGAACGGATACGCAGAATTTGGTCCTTTCCCACCAAACTGCATGTCTAGGGGGACTTCCACTGCAAAGGATTGTGGGAGCCTCGTCGATAGCAGTTGTACAGGTATGCTTGATTTCAATGTGTCAAATTAATTAAAGCAATAAATCATTTATCATGTCTGAAGCTGTATTTCTTACTTTGCTTCCTCATAGGAATTTCCTCTCAACTTGAGTCTTCAGATGCATTTGATGATCTAAATGATTCTGAGTCCTTTCCGCCCCCTCCGCCCCCAGTTTTCTGCGATCCGTCTGATTCGCCATCCCCTTCGGATTCCCTGCCTGTTATCACTGAAGCTGAAGACCTCCCTACAACACCTGTCCGCAGCAGCACCACCAGGGTCAGCTTCAGAGAGCCAATCAGCTGTAGTTATTCAGTAGAAGAGGAAGAGTGGGAGGAAGAGGAAGGGGCGGAGATGGAGAGAAGAGAGGGAGACGATGAGGAGCAGGAGGAAGATGGAGAAGAAGCTGAGGGAAGTTTGGGACACAGGTTGCGCTTTTGCACTGAAGTTCCATCTCAAATGGACCTGCTGGGTAAGATCATAATGCTCAATAAAACATATTGCTATTATTATAGGCTATTTAAAGGTATAGTTCAGCCAAAAATGTACATTTCGTCATCATTTACTCACCCTCATGTTGTTCCAAACATTTCTTTCTTCTACTTAACACAAAAGAAGATGTGTTAAAGAATGTTGGTAATCAACAGTTGACGGCACCCATTGACTTCCATAGCAGGACCAAAAATACTAGAAAATCAATGGGTACATCAACTGTCTGGTTGCCAACATTCTTTAACATCTTTTGTGTTTGGCAGAAGAACGAAACACGAATACAGGTTTGGAACAAAAGTGAGTAAGTGATGACAACATTTTCATTTTTGGGTGAATTTCCCTTTAATGGCTTTTCAGCTTTTGTCCGAAGATCCTAAGAGCACAATATACAGACTTATGTAAGTTAGATGCTTCACAAAAACATTTGTGGTAAAGCTACATGCAAAACTAGCCTGGCTCCGCCCTCCTACGTACTTCCGCTCAATTTTAATATACCTTCAGTACGTCGTCTGGGTTTGCGGTATATTCGCTGGTTTTCTCTGGCCAAATTTTAACCGGTCCAATCAGCGAACAGAGGGAGTGGCTGTGAACATGACGTTGATGTCATGCGCTAGTTTGAGTTGTAGTTCAGTCATGGCGGTGTGAGAAAGATGCGAGCGAATCCATTTGGTCCATTGTGGCAACACTGCCGAATATCCAGAAGTTAAAGCCGGAGCAAGAACAATCTTTGTTGAGTTTTGTTGGTGGCCATGATGTTGTGGCCCTCCTCCCCACGGGGTTCCGGAAAAGTTGGATTTTACAGCTCGCTCCGTTAGTGGTGAAGGAGTTGGCTAAGGCGAACGCTAGCGATGCTAAGCCAATAGTTGTTGTCGTCTCCCCTCATACGTCACGACCAAACGTTAACGATTGGTTATTGCAAATCCAGAGTGGCTCTGGGCAGATCCAATAGTTTTAAACATCAACAGAGTACCCGCCTTCAAGAAAGTTAACGCTTGTCAATGGAGAGTGGCCAGACTCTCTGTACAAATGAAATGTACGAGAGTCTGGTAGAACCAGGCTAATGGAAAACCACTGCTAGAGAAAACTAAACATATTTGTATTTAGCTTAACAAAGTTATTGTAAGAAAAATTATCTAAGAAATGGAGAAGATATAGAAATGCTGATAACTTCAAGCCAACATTTGGTTCCAAACTAGCTCGAGTGACAAATGTAGGCTTTATGGGAAATTTAAATGAATCACAAACAACAAACAAACATTTTGTCCCAGTTTCTGGAGGTTAAGCATCTTCTTTCTAATGTAAGAAAAGAACAAAAATGTTGGTTTTTTTAACGAAAACTAAACAGATTCATATTTTCTACCCTGTTCATGGAAAGTGCTACAAATGTCTGAAGTCTTAAAATGCTTTCTGAGCTTCCAAGTGCCCTTTGGAGAATGACAAGATGGTGTGGGAAATGCTTAAAGGCAGAGTTTCCCCAAACCAGAGGTTCATGAGGCAACTGCAAGGCATTCATGACAAGCTAATAATGAATTAAATCCAATAAATATTGATATATAGGGCCTTGCAAAAGTATTCATACTCCTTAATTTTTTTCACGTTTTGTTTTGTTGCAGCCTTATGCTAAGTGGCTTGAAATTTCTTTTTTTCACATCAATCTACACTCCTCACCCCATGATGACAATGCAAAAATGACATCTGCATTTGCCGATCTGCCACTCTTCTCCTCAGATCCTCTCAAGCTCTGTCAGGTTGAATGGGGACCGTCGATGGTCAGGCATTTTCAGTTTTCTCGAGTGATGTTTGATTGGGTTCAAGTCCAGGCTCTGGCTGGACCACTCAAGGGCATTCACAGAGCTGTCCATAACCCAGACAGCAACATAAGCCGCCTTTCCACCATTGGGCCGAACGGTTCACATTGTGTTACTGTTCCATTCGTGCCAATCTGGGCCAGCTGATACGGTTTCATTTCCCACTCTTTAGAATGTAATACAAACACGTAAATCATTGCCTTGGTAACGTGACAGTTTACTGATGATATGAGATGTAAATAGATAGTATCCACGCTATGAACAATGATCAGATATTGCTTTTAATTTTTTGTTTACTTTGTTAACCTCACTCAAATAGCGGTTAGCTAACCGTACTGAGAATTCCGGGCCGAGAACGGTTTGTAAACATGCTGTGCCCTACCAGGCTCAAGTGGAAACACAATTTGTTAATATTTAAGTCATTATTCACTGACGATCTGTTAAACCAGCAAACTCGAGAACTGGATCAGCCCGTTTCATGATCACTCCTACTGGTTTTGTGAACTGGATCAATAGATCAATTGAAAAGATTAGACTCTAAAGAATGTTCATTAATCAAACATTGCTACCTCTCTCATGAAAGAAAATTGTGAGACTTTTAGAAAAGATGAGTAAATGATGACCCTTTCATTTATGGGTGAGCTATTCATTCACACCAACCAGGGCTTGACATTTTTTGCTCAGCAGGCACTGTGGTTACTGGTTTTACTAGCTAAGTTACTAGCCACTCAGCATTTACTCTGACCACAATTCTGACATCGATACCATGAGGGAAGCTGCCATATATATATTTTTAACCCTCTATGGTACGCAATATGATTTCAATGAGGAAAAAAATATTTGTGGTGTTTTTCCTGCCTAAAATTGGACACTATAGCAATAGCAATAAACATTTTCATAATTTTTTATTTATTAATTTTTTTTAAGTTTGTTGACTCAAGGCAACATTGTACCACAATGGACAAATTGAAACATTTGACATTTCCATGTAGCAAAGAATATATATTTATTGAAAACATCAATTTCTTTAACCTTTTTCAATTTCTTTAATTTTCTTTGACACCTGAACAAACACATTTATCCAGTTGTTAATGTATTACACATTTGATATTTAATAAAAATTAATGTAAAATTCAGCTGTTGCTCTTAGGCAACATTGTACCATCGTGGAACACAAGTATTACCAAACCATCATATCAAGTTATCATATTCATCCTCATCTCCATATTCGATCTCACCCTCACTCTCGCCCTGTCGGATTGTCACTATGATCTTGCTCATCACAGTATGACACCTCATCCTCACCCTTTTTTTTAAGTACTATAGAAAATGTGCAGATCATAATATGTGCAGTTATAGTATGTGAATTAGTATTATTGTAAGTGTATTACAAAATCATGCAAAAATGCAAATATATTTAGAGAATTCTAACTCTTTTCCTTACAAATATACTATATTTTTATCCAACCTAGTGTCTGTTATGGCCTTTTGTGATTTATATTATGGTACAATGTTGCCTTAAAGGGGTGGTAAAACACATTCTTTTGAAGGCTTGACTGTGTTTGTGGGGTGCACTGTAACATGTGTTCATGCTTCGTTTAAAAAAAAATTGCCTTATTTGTCATATATTTGACCTTTATTCTACACTGCTCTGTCCCTCCTTGTAAAACGGTCTGATGCTTTCCGGGTTGTATGAAGCCAGTCCCTCAAAAATACGTAGTGGGCTCAGATTGGTTCGCTGGCCCAGTGTGTTCTGATTCGCTAACCGCAGTGCACGTCGGAAACGTCACGCCCCTTACCGGAGGCTGTGCTTTGGTCAGTGTTAGAAACAACGGCGTCAATAAAACCATATGAGCCCGAATCAGACCCAGAACATTTGAGTGAAGATGATCGAGCAGAACCTGTTCAGTCCTCAAGAGTAAAGACTGCGGATCTATAGTGATCGCTACTGAATGGCACTTTAACTTTTGTATTTTTAGAACGATTATAGCCAAATATCTGTCGCAAGAACTAACGTTAACCCAAAACGAACACTAAGCACTGGCTTTAACTAGTAAGTTAGCCAAATCACACACAGAACCATGTTTAGCATGCCTGTAGATAAATAATACATAAAAGCTCTAATCAAAGAATCATTTACACTAATGCCAGGTTCGCTGTTGAGATTTTAACGTTAATGTTTGTAACGTTAGATGTTCGTCGGATATCGTTAAGTATGAATGAGCATTTAACAGACTAGTTTGCAGAACAGTGTTGTCATCTGTTTACTTCCTTGCTACAACCTATTACAGGAAAACACATCGATGAAAAATAAATCAGACTTACAGGTTGTGGCCCGTGAACAGCTTCTGTTTGTAAATCCAGCTTTCAGGACAAGCCGTTGTGCATATCCTGTATTGAACTCGCGAAGTTTGTGGAAGTTTGTGTTGTCCTCCGTGAAATGTGCAGCGCGCGCGTCGTGCATCCACGCACCGGCAGTGTTTTTTTCACGCAGCTGACGTTGTGCAAATCTGGCATTGAAATCGCGAAGACGGTGGATGTTTTCCTCTGTTAGATGTGCTTAGATGTTAGATCTCCTCTGCAGGGAGCCCTGCGCGCGCCTAATTCCCCGCTGACTCAAACACACGTGCATATAACATGCTGTATGTTAAACGCTCTGCAACGCACCCCCGTCCCAAGGAAGGCTGAACAGAGCAAGTGCCCCAGACCTGCAATCCGGATGAAAATAACAGCGTTTCCTCGGCATCGCGGCAACAACACTCCAGCCTAACTATACCACAACAGCGCCGCGATACAAAATGGCCTCACCCCCCCCTTATTTAATATTCTCGGAGGAGGGGTTTATGTAAATATTGGGCCTGGTGATGTCAGCAAGCCCTGGAGGAATGTGTGTAGTCGCCTACTGGCCGTTTGCTGTAGTTCTTAGAAACTGATTTCTTTAAAAGCAAATATCTCCCTTTGCTTTAAACTTTGAACGTTGTAACTTTGCAGATGTTGTTTATGCTCAAGCAGCAACATTACACGCTAGCTAAAGTTAGAATAGTGAAATCGTGGTTTACCACCCCTTTAAGGCAACACACAGGTTTTTTTTTGTAATTTCCTCTAAAACATTTGATGATATATAATGTAAAGTCCTTAAATATTTCTTTACTCACCAGTGAAGGTGACTCTATTTTTTGTGGGTGATTAACTGGACAGAAATGAGTGAAAAATGCACTTTGTGACCTGTGCACATGTGCTGAAACAGGACACAAAATGGACCCCTGTGGGTCATGTGACCACTTTTTTGCACTTTCATTGATTAGTATTTGAGTTCTTCTTCCCTGAGATAGGTTTGACCAATAAATTGGTGTTTCATTTTATACAAAATTGCTACAAATAAACTAAAATAGACTATGTTGCCTGGAGGCAACATCGTACCATAGAGTGTTAATATTATTTCATAATTTGTCAGCAGGTATATTAGGCTGCGGTCACTAAGACCTGATGCACAGATCCATTATACTGTTACACATGTGTTTTCTTTCTCAACTGTTCACTTAAAACATAAATTACTGTTTATGTGAATACTCGGCAAGACCAGCATTTTGACATTATTTTGTGTGTATTTGACTGTTTAAGCGCAATAAGCAGCGAAAAAGAACTCGGTTTAGTACTGAGAGGCGCGCACTTTGGGTTTGAGCACAAAATCTGCGGGAATGAGTAAAATTATGACCAAGCCGAAATATTATAGTAAAATGTTGTTACGAGTGTTATCACATCAATCACAATCTCATTTAACCACCTTCCCTTCAGATGGGTCGTACCACCGCAGTGTCCGTCGGGGAAGCGGAGGCCACCTTCCCATGGAGAAGCGTGTTAGACGTTGCAGAGGTCCAAGAAGCGACAGACCTCGTCTGGAAACTCTGGAATGGCGGGAAGGGGACCGCAGGCGGTCCAACAGCGTCCTGGACAGAAGTCGAAACGGCAGCCTTACCCTGCACTCCACCCGCTCCAGACACGAAGACTCTTGCTCCACCTGCTCCTCTTCCTCAGACTCAGAGGAGGAAGGCTTCTTTCTGGGACAGCGCATTCCTCTGCCGCCACAGTTAACGGGTGTAGAGAGAGCAGGAGAAGGACAGAAAGAGGACGAGGACAAGAGCCGAAGAGGAAGTTTCAGGAGAAGGACACAAAGTCTCAGCAGAAAAGACAAGGACAAGAACTGCATACTGTCCTGAGACTGGAAATTAAAGAGCGATCACGTTACAACTCTCTGAACCAACAAGCTGCTCAGTCAAGAACAAAGTTTATGAGTCACATTTTGTATGATAAAAATAGAAAGTATCTTACAGTCTGTGCATCTGTGTACCAGTATTTTTATAGAGGTGATGTAATATTATCCAATATATCAGTATCAGGATGCTTAGTCAAATTTACTGGCATTATTATTCAGGCCGAGGAACATTTCTAATCTAAATTTTGTTTGTTATAGGTAAAGTAGGACTACAGTTTCTAAATGTATGCAAAAGAACTCGATTAATTATAACTTAATTTTACATTTCTTTACAGCTTAATGGCTGTTCACATCAACACGAATATTTGGCACCAAAATTCGGTCCGATATACTCATGCGATGCACATGTTTTCAAATAGCCCATCATATCAGATAAACACATTTCAACACAGACGAGAGCGCTTTCAGATTCTTCCTCTGCTATTCATTGCTGTTAAACAAAATTGTCTGTTCATGAGCGCCAGCAAGTCAGTTTTATGTAACTGCAGCAGCTCTGGGCATGTGACCAGAAGTGTGAATCTTATTGGTTTGGAAAGCTTTATTCGCAGTGTGATGGAAAAGAGATTAAAATATCTCCTTAATAAATAATTCCATTGAGTGTCCGGCCGAACAGACACAATTCTGTCATTAATTCCTCGCCCTCATGTGGTTCCAAACCCATCAGACCTTCGTTCATCTTCGGAACACAAATGAAGTTCTTTTAGATGAAATCTGAGCGCTTTCTGTCCCTCCATTGACAGATACATAACTCCCACTGATGCTTCAAAAAGTTCATAAAGAGATCGTAAAACTAATCCATATGCATTGAGCAGTTTAGTCCAAATTTTCTGAAGAGACTCGATCACTTTATATGATGAACAGATTTAATTTAGGCTTTTATTCACATTTAAACATTGATAGGCGAACATAAACAAAAAATCATCTGAACGTGCTTGATGCACAAGAATGAACCTCATTGGTTCTTGCTGAAGCTCGAACGTGCTGCGTAACATTAGAATGAACCTCATTGGTTCTTGCAGAAGCTCAAACGTGCTGCTTAACACAAGAATGAACCTCATTGGTTCTTGCTGAAGCTCAAATGTGCTGCTTAACACAAGAATGAACCTCATTGGTTCTTGCTGAAGCTCAAATGTGCTGCGTAACACGAGAATGAACCTCATTGGTTCTCGCATGTCAGGTGAACATGCTTGAGCTTCCGTTTACCACCAACTGATGTGTGCGTTGATACATGTTTGTGAATTCATCATATAAAGTGATGGAGTCTGAAAATAAACTAAAGTCTTACGGGTTCTGGATGACATGAGGGTGAGTAATTAATGACAGAATTTTCCTTTTTGGGTGAACTATCCCTTTAATTGCCCCAAATTTGCCTTGAATCAGAGCTAAAGTAACTATGTTCGGAATGGAATATAAGCGCACAGGATACACTGTGTCCTGCCTACTATTTTTAAACAATACTATGGAAAACAGTATTCATTATGTAAAAATAAACATTTGCATTACCTCATAAAAAGTTACATCTTACATTTTTAAATCGAATTTTGTATTCAAATATTATTTGGCGACCAAAAATTGAAACAAGGAGATGTGACTTCTGTCAAGTAAAGCACACTGCATACTGCACATTTATATTAATTTCTATGCACAGATCGTCAAGCCTTTCAGCAGAAACATTATAAAATCACAGAAATTAGTGTTGTTATAGTTATGAAATATGTTTTAGTCCTCAAAGCTCCACATCTGCTAAAGCCATAGTACAAGTTAACATTTGAAGTGCTAAATCTAAAACAAACTGCTTAGACAGGTCAGTAGCTGTTGCTTGTTTGACAGGTTTTGAAAGGGCTGTGTAATTTGCACTTGCTTGCGGTTTAACCAAGTGAAACTTATTGAAATGCAAACACAGTGTTGTTGAGTTATTGTATTGGTGGAGCATATACTGTAGAAGTCAAGATGGCTGTATCATAACAGAATGTGGGAAAATATCGTCTTTGTCTCTTCATCAACTGTATTCTATGTAAATATTGACACTTCAAACCTCTCCGTGTGTAAATGAGAGTTTAAATAAAGACACGTGACTTTCACTTTGTGTACTGCAAAACAGAGATCAAAGGACTGTATGTTAAAATTGTATTTTTATAAACGACATGGTGATGGTTTTATATTCTTTTCAAGATGCTTTCTGGCTTAATATAATTTTTAGAAAAGTTATGTTTTTGAATGAGAAGAAATAAAACACTTGAAACTGAACAATATGTTCTTTTTTAAAGCAAGTTTTTACATTCAAGTCCTGTTTTTATCATGTACATTTTGCCTATAATATTATATATACATATTATATATTATCTAATATTCAAAAATACAGTACCTGCATTGTTTTTCTCATTATCCTAGTTCTGCTTTTTATAAATAAATAGGAAAACAAATATAAATGTGACCCTGGACCACAAAACCAGTCATAAGTCACACGGGTATATTTGTGGCAATAGCCAACAATACATTGTGCGGGTCAAAATTATCCATTTTTCTTTTATGCCAAAAATCATTAGGATATTAAGTAAAGATCATGTTTCATGAAGATATTTTGTACATTTCCTACCGTAAATATATCAAAAATGTATTATTAGTAGTAATATGCGTTGGTAAGGACTTCATTTGGCCAACTTTAAAGGTGATTTTCTCAATATTTCTGATTTTTAATAGTTGTATCTCGGCCAAATATTGTCCTAACAAACCATACATAAATGGAAAGCTTATTCAGATTTAAGATGATGTATAAATCTCAATTTCCAAAAATTGACCCTTATGACTGGTTTTGTGTTCCAGGGTCAGATATGTTCAAACGTATGTTTTAAATAAAAATTCCTAAATAGACAAAAATGATATTGTATCATCAAAGAGAATTGACTAGCAACTCATTTGATGCCACGCAGCTTAGAAAGATATCTTCTCTATTAATAGAACAACGCTTGGAGATCACAGACAAAAGGTTGGCATGAGATTATTTCCAAGGAAAAGGTTGGTCTTTCCTTTTTTTGATCAGGTGACTCAAAGGGCATATGGCACATACTTCCTGGTGTGGGAACGAGCTTCTGATTGGACGGGACAAGAAAAAGGGCAGGAGGAATGTTTGGGGAGAGAATCAAACCGGTCTGGCAAGTTTTACTTTCTCCTCAACACAAACACATGCGTGCACCATCTGCCCTGCTTACTTTCAGCTCTCTGACACACACACAAGACATTGCTGACTGAATTCTGACTCCTAGCTGACTCAAACTCTAGAATTAAAGAGGAAACCATTGCTGTTGAGTTTACTGAGGCAACCACAGGTATGTGTTTGGATGTGTGAGTGTGTTTTGTCTCTGTGTGTGTGTCTATCTATACCTTTTAAACGGCTAACATACACTTTACCGCTTCATTCTGTTATCACCTTGTGTCTTTCTAATTCCCTGTTAACTGTTGTTTTGGCTTGTTTAGACATAATCCTGGATCATGTAGAGACATGCCGTATCCTGTCTCTGGAATCTGTAAGTGGATCTTGTGTTCCATTTATTCTTGTTGGCCTTGTTTTTTCCTGCCTTAAGGGATCTTATTTACTTTATCACTAATTATAACCAGTTGTTGTGTGTGAAACTGGTAAAAAAATATAGGGAGTGAGGTCAGAAAGATTGACTGATTGATGGAGACAATGGGAGAGCATGAAAGGATGGAATAATGTACAGATCGTAAAAGACGGGAAAGGATATGGAGCATGCGGTGCACTTTAACCTTAGGTGGAGCACTGGCTGTTATGTTAAAGGAATGATCAACATTTAGTCAATGAGCTGACGAAAGTATCTTCAGTTCAATGATAAAAGCAACACTGCTGTCATTTATTAACAAAGAATCCAGTCTGAAACAAAAAGTCCCTCGAGTTAACCAGTGGCTTCAGTGTCACATTTCTCCCTGAGGTCACATTCCTAGTTGGCATACTTGTATCAAAATCTTGGATAAATGTTTTCATATCAGTCATGATGGTGTGCTAAATGGAGTCCCATTGAATTGGGTCTTCAGCGTGATTTACAGTTATTTTAGGAAGTATTCAATAAAAAAAAAATCAATAATGTTAGTTTCATCAATATTCAAGAAGCAAGTGGTAGCCTTTTAGCCAGTGCTAATGGAGTCTGGGAATGGCTTCGTAATGGTTTCAACTCATCCTGGAACATGCATCAGCAGCATAAAGCGCTCATTAGTTTTGCTCTTCAAATTTTGGATTAGGGATCTGATCAAACCCCTAACCCCAAGTATTTCATTCTGAAGCATATCTTGCCCTGCACTTTTTGTTCTACGACCATGAATGACAACTGAAATAGTGCTATAATCTTTCTAAGCATTTTGCATAATGATAAAACGTGAAAAATAAGTCAATGGAATTTTAGGGATAGTTCACCCAATAATGAAAATGATCCCATGATTTACTCACCCTCAAGCCATCCTATGAGTATATGACGTTCTTCTTTCAGACGAACACAATCAGAGGTGAATCCCAAAAAAGTGCATCCATCCATTATAAAAGTACTCCACAAGGTTAATAAAGGCCTTCTGAAGTGAAGCAATGCGTTTCTGTAAGAAAAATATCCATATTTAACACTTTATAAAGTATAATATCTAGCATCCGCCAGACCACCTTCCTATTCAACTTATGGAAAAAGCATAACTGGAGCAACAATGACATAGTGTAAACGTTTTGAATTATAAGAGGCGTTACACTTTTTCCGTAAGTTGATTATGGAAGGCAGTCCACCAGAAGTTAGATATTTTACTTTATAAAGTTTTAAATATGGATATTTTTCTTACACAAACCCATCAATTAGCTTCAGAAGGCCTTTATTAACCCCCAGGATCCATGTGGATTACTTTTATAATGGATGGATGCACTTTTTTGGGGTTCACCTTTAAACATTATAATGCTTGGATTAGCCAGGACATTTTTTTTATATAACTCCGATTGTATTCGTCTGAAAGAGACCGCTTAAAGGGTGAGTGAATTATGGGATAATTTTCATTTGTGGGTGAACTATCCCTTTAAGGAAGAACTGGAGCCATGTAGGGACCAGAATTTCAAGTCAAGTCACCTTTATTTATATAGTGCTTTTTACAATGCAGATTGTTTCAAAGCAGCTTTACAGTGATAACAGGAAATGAATGCAACAAGATTGTTTTTGCTGTAAAGCAGCTCTGGAAAAAAGTAATTGTCCAGTTTAAGTAATGCTGAGTTTAGACTGCACGATTTTCAAACTCGTCGGATCACTGTTCTTTTCACACTGCATGACTATCTGGGGTATCATTCATTCACTGCTGTGTTCACACTGCACAATGGATCGGCGACAGGAGGTTTCACACTGCATGACTTTACAATTGGAAGAATCACTGACAACTCTCTTCGGTGCGCAAACTACGTTTGCCAACCAAACACACGTGAGATGTGTTTTTAGTTTTCATAGATCCGTGTGAACTGGAATCATTTTGATAACTTTGGCCATGTCCCAAATATAAACCCTCACTGTCTTCCTCTGAGTCCGCACTTTCACGACGTGATGCCACTTTGACTGCCGGGAAGAAGTCCGCTGCATAACCTGCACCAGTGAGGGCTCGGCAGAAGTGCGCATCGAGGGCGCATATCGACCGCAAAGGGGGGTGCTCGCGAGCACCCTTCTGAGACCTAAAATGACAAATGGGACACCCTGCGGTCTCGTGGACTTAACGGACATACGCACGCAACGGCCACTAGATTCGAAAGTGCACATGAAGTGTGCCATTTGGGACAGGGTCTTTGTCATCTGTACAGAGGAAATTTTTTCCATTTTTAGTGCATCGTTGTCACGTAAACGTACCCTTAGTTCATTCATCGATTCAGCTCAGTTCAGTTCTCACACAATGCTGTCAAAGCAGGCAGATCATTAACATTGTTGAATATTAAGTGTCCCGACTAAGCAAGCAAAAGGCAAAAAAGTGGCAAGGAACCCAAACTCCATGAGGTGACAGAATGGAGAAAAAAAAACCTTTGGAGAATTCAGACACAGACGGCGGGCCAGTTCTTCTCTGGCCAACAAACGAACCGTGTATGATTATGATTCAGGCTGCATCACCTGTCAGAATTCAGATTGGGATTGAGACATTCAAAATATTCATGTACATATATCACTTTTCAACACGTCAGGCCAAACGATTACTGCCACTGAATCATGCCGTCTATTCTGCTCTGGGCTTGTTGATTTGATCATAAGTTACTAATGCCCGGTACACATTGTACAATTTTGGGCTGTCCCAGACAAAAGATGCCCAATCGTGGCTATTTCTGTGGTCGTGTCTCCTTAACGGTGGTCCTATATCATACAGAGAGGATCAAAGACGGCCATTGTCACTGTCTGCGACCAAAGACAGTGTCAGAAATTTAGCATGATCATCTCGCAGTGTGTTTGCTGCTACGACCTGCGTCTACTGACTAGCCATTAAAAATGCAACATGTGATGGGCCGCTAAAACTTTAAAACTACTTACCTCAAGCTCCATTTGCAAAATTGACATGCCAAGTTGGCCTCTTTTCCCTATGAGCCATGACCACGTCCATATACTCCTCTTTCGCTTCCTCCTCTTTTTTCAGCCATATAAACAACCACAAATGTTTTATTCTTCTATACTAACTTGTCGTAGCCCTACGTTTCAACAGGCGTCATCAGATCACGCTATTAGATCCATGTCATACAGTGATTTGTAATGATCTTATAGGATTGCCGAAATCACACACGTCTGTAGCAGGCATAAAACAGTTCTCAACTTGTATAGATCTCTTGTCCTGAGGTTAGCAATCCAAAAATCCATGCTTAGAAATCTGTGTGAGAGTCATACCATACTGAATCATGTTCTAATGGAAAGGATACTGGTGCCGTTACTCATCATGCCTAGAACCGCTCGGCCTGGTGATGGAAAAGCACTTGCGTATCTGCTTGTTGATCGAATAAGGGTTGCATGATTCGAGTTAAGGTATAATTGTGATTTTGTTTATAGAAAATGTTTGCTGTGCTTCGTTTGTAGGGCTAATTTGGCCAACATTTTATGATTACTTATCAATATGACTTTCACTCTATTTAAATTGAGAATACCATCTCAACAGGCATTTATGAAAAATGTATCTATAGCACACCTTTAAACTAAGTTTTTAAAAACTGTACTGTGTATACTACCTTCTCTGGGCTTACAGCGAGTGAGTGTATATTACTTTGAGTGTGTATTAGCAAAATTTGTTGTTTGCGGTTGGGCTCTGAGGAAACATTGCCGCATGATGTCAGACTTAACAACTCAATAGAGACTTGGGGGTGGGCTGGGGCCGGTAAGCAACCACCCAAAACACTTAGCAACAATCTTGCCATTCTTTAGCAACTGCATAGCAATGCCCTGGAAACCAACCCACAATTCCCTAGAATTTGTTGACTTGTGCAGGCAAGCACCACTCCCACTATCCTCAGCAAATGTACTTCTACTTTATAAAACCATTACAATGTTGTTGTACATGTACAAAGGGTGTGTGCATAAAACAGAAGGCTGTCTAGCCTAACTTTGCAATTGTCTGTTTGCCATAATCATTTCTGTTCCCCCAGGTATCCAATGCATTAATGTGGAAGTATACTGGCAATAAGTCCATTCATCTACTTCTGAGCAAAGCAGTGCAGACCAAAGTAAAACAGCTCAAGTGTTTCCTTTCCAAGGATGTCAACTGATGCTGTACAGCCCTCTCCACGGAGAATAACAAGGCTGGCTGGAACTCCTGGCACACCAAGTCGCAACCTAGAGTTCAGTTGTCCAGTCAAATCAACTCCGGGGATACGCAAACCAAGTGCGGTGGAACGTTTGGAAGCAGACAAGGCCAAGTACGTCAAGAGTCAACAGGTGGCTTTGAAAAAGCAGCAGCCAGTCACTTGTTCCTCGAACAACAGCCAGAGTGGACAAGGTGCTCAACAGCCATCGAGGAAGATCCCTGCAAAACCCACCAAGTCTGAAACGCCACCCCTTAACCTAGAACATCTTTGCAAACTGATCGATGGAGTCAGCGATACCACCGCTCCAGTCGTTTCTACACAAAACAACAGCACTGGGAAAGCTCAAGATGCTACAGATCCATGCCAGCCCATCTCTCCAACACTTCCATTGGAAGAACCTTCTGTTGGGTCAACTTCAAGTCAAGGGAAAGCTGCAGTGGAAGCCTCAGCAGTTAATGGATGTCCTACCATGACGGTGCGGAGAGTCGATGTCAGACCGCAGTTACCTCAAATGAGGATGGCGAGTAGACCACAGCTACAGAACCGCTCACAGGTCCAACTGGCCACGCCGCAGGTCCCAATAAAACTACTGCGCTTGCTTAGACCGTACACACAGTCAAATCAGCAACCAATTGATTTCAAAAGACTCTACAATGTCGCAAACGTCACCCGAGGACCTATTAAACCACTGAACAGTGCAGCACAAACCTCACCTTCTTCTAAATCCCCGTCTAGCCCTCTCCCCATAAAACCAAACACAGAACCATCATCGCGTACCTCTCCGACCCCACTTACGACCCCAACTGCTGTTACTTCGTTCCTAGCCAAAAATGACTGCCAGTCCCCACCATCTCCAGCCATCACTCGGCACTCCTCAACAAGCTCCAGGAAGCGTCCTTCTCTGACGCGCTCAAAATCTGATGTCAGCGACTGCTTTTCACGCGCCGGGGTAGAGCTTGAGCGCTTCTTTAATTATTGTGGCCTTGACCCATCGGATTTAGAGGAGCTAGCAACACCGGGTTCTGACATTGTGTCCGTTTCACGTCTTCGTAGCGCCAGTGCCCCAGCATCCGAGCGTACAGCTGAGGGTGAAGACGAGGAAGAAGAAGCAGCAAAAGATGAACGTCCTGTTTATGGTGTTTCCGTCATTGAGAGAAATGCTCGAGTGATCAAGTGGCTTTATGGAATGCGCCAGGCCAAAGAGAGTACCAAAGTGGCCAATATGTAACAGACAACAAGGGACTAACAACCACAATTAAGACTGATATCAAGTCAAGGTGCTTACTGTACTTTCTCATTCAGTATTTTGTCTGTTATCCATATACTTTAGAGTTGAATCTACTGTGTGTGTGGCATTTGTATTGACTTAAGCTTGGTGGTCATAGCATGATTTTCATGGTTATGGTGAACGCCAATTAACCTTTAAACACAATGCGTTTTTTGCATTGTTGTCTCTTTCAACAATGATAAGCTGTACTTGGCAGGCTGAGTAAAAAGATGGCAGGGTTTTTGGAAGAGATATCCAAAACTAATACATGCAAAGGTATTTGTGTCAACCCATTTTCAATGTGGACCAATGCTTGTTTTTTTAATATCTTGTTTTATCTGATGATAAATTATATGTGAATATTTGTATTGTTTGTCACTGTGTTAACTCATTGGTTTACTCAGCCACCTTAGATCTTTATTATAAGATAGGAGGAAAACTTTGCTTTGGTACACAACATTTGGTACACTAAATGCAATGGTACACAACAAATGGTTCCAAATAGTTCTGCATAAGTGAGCAGATTTGATCTGTTAAGTGGTTTGTCATCAAATGGCAGTCCAAAAAAAAAAACGTACTTGTATTTGTACTGAAAAATAGACTATTTTAGCAAACGTATCTGTATTAGCAAAAAGAATTTACAGCATTTCTGTGTTGTCATTGTATCCTATGTAACAGCCTGGACTGTAAAAAATAAATTTAGTTTTTTTAAACTGGGGTGGTGTCAAAACTGGTGTTTCCTCTGGTATAACAATAGCATTTAAAAGAATACAGTATTTGAAGGTCACAATGTTTTTCTTTTATATTTTCACTTTATCATCATTTCCTGTTATTATGGCCAGGAAAACTGGGGGTGGGGTGTAGTTACTTTTTTAGACCATAGTTTTAAATTGACTATATTTCCATCAAAGTTCTGGAAACATTAACCTTGTGCCCAACCCGTGTGTCTCTTAATAGTTTGTGGATGGCAAAAGCATCGTTGAGGACAGTCCTCCAGGAACGACAACATGATGAAAACAGATCTCTGTAACTTTCCAGTTCACAAGTCACTTTTTCTTACGCAAGGCCAGATTCACAACCTGTGGACCTGACTGTAGCTGAATTACTTTATAGCTTGACAAACTACAGTTTTAAATGAACTTCTCCAACACTAAATAAACCTAATTCACAGTAGCTGTGTGCAACCAAAGTCGCTATCTATGTTTCCAGCCATTTTGCAGTGCTGTTCGAATTCTAAATAAATTATTTCAATTCCATTTTTTAAACATATATTAAAATATATAAAAAATGATAAAACACAATAAACTAATATTTGTTTTCTATTAATATAAGATTTTACAGATTGGATGAGATCCTTGATATACTTAAAGGGTTAATTCACCCAAAAATTTAAATGATCCCATAATTCTTTCCTGTAGCTCAAACAGTAGAGCATGGCGCTAGCAACGCCATGGTCATGGGTTCGATTCCCAGGGAAAGCAAGGACTGACAAAATGTAAAATGTGTACCTTGAATGCAATGTAAGTCGCTTTGGATAAAAGTGTCTGCGAAATGCATAAATGTAAATGTAAATTCACTCACCCTCAAGCCATCCTAGGTGTAGGCTTTGTGACTTTCTTCTTTCAGCCAAACGCAATCCGAGTTCTATTAAAAAAAAAAAATCCTGGTTCTGGCTCTTCCAAGCTTTATAATGGGAGTGAAAGGTACCTTAGCTTTTGAAGCCCAAGAAAGCACATCCATCCTAAAAGTAATCAATACGGCACCAGGGGGCTAATAAAGGCCTTCTGAAGTGAAGCCATGCGTTTTTGTAAGAAAAATATCCATATTTATAACTTCATCAATTATAATCACTGGCTTCCGGAGTTCCAGCTGAAGAGTGACCTCTGACCCGACACATAACAGATTGATTAACATGGAAGCACAATGGATAGAGCAAAACAAAACACCAGTTAAGAATGTCTAAAATGAGAATTTTTAAAGAGAAATGTGGGAGGAGCTTGAGTTTGTTGCCCAGCACTATTTGTTTGAACTGCAAGAGATGTCTACTCTCACCTCAGCTTACGCTACTCGTACATCATACATCGGGTCAGAGGTCACTCTTCTGTCGGAACTAGACTCGTGTACGGCCATTACCAGAAGCCCTTGATTATAGTTTATAAAGTTATAAATATGGATATTTTTCCTACAAAAACGCACCACTTTTCTTCAGAAGGCCTTTATTAACCCCGGGAGTTGTATGGATTACTTTTATGACGGATAGATGTGCTTTCTTGGGCTAAGGTCAAAATCTAAGGTACCACTTCCATTATAAAGCTTGGAAGAGCCAGCATATTTTTTAATACAACTGTGTTGGCTGAAAGAAGAAAGTCATATACACCTAGGATGGCTTGAGGGCAAGTAAATTATGGAATAATTTTCATTTTTGGTTGAGCTTTTGGTTGAAGTTTTTTTGTGTCTGACTGAAACAATTTAGCTGACTTGAACTATTAATAAAATTTAACAACAAAATCAAACACTAAGAGTTTTCTATTCTCCAGAGGTAGATGACATGTAGGCTACCTATCAAATGAAAGTTGATCATGAAAAGTAGACTGAAAAAATCAATTTCATACACTTCGATATTCAACAAATCTTGATTACTTTGTAAAAGTAGTCCTTATGTGACTGGCAGCGTCTCTTGTTACAGTGTGCTGTTCCTGTGGGAGGATCAATGAAGTCGTTGCACTTCCACTTCAGGATTCAGATGGACTAGTTTCACTGGTTTCACTCCTTTTAGGAATAAGCACTAGAGAAACCAGCAGAATGAGTATATAATCAGTTATGATTAAAGACTAAAAACAACAGACCACCAAAGACCAATCAGGCTGAAAGAGCGTACAATAAACACAACGCTGACCGCAGTATGCCGACTGCTACAACACTACTGGAAAAAGATGATCATGGTTACAGAAAAACAAAAGAGAGTCAAGAGACCCCTGTAAGTTCTTTTTAACTAAGTATTTTGTAACACATTCATATGTTGTGGAAACTTTAAATGTTTGCATGCTTTTTCTTTTTTAAGAGGCCAATATATCTCTCTTTGTTGCTCTTTCTGTATCTTCACAATAAGGCAAGGCTTCCCCTTTCCAGAAAGCTGTGTTATGCAGTAGGTGGTGTACCATATCAGATGACCAACATTGCTATGGGTTTTTCTCTACAGATCTTTCTGTTGGATGTAATGCAGGTATGAATGACATCTGCATTTTCTCAACTTTGGCTGAATTATAGCCCAAAGATTAATGATGATTTATATATTGTCAAATTATTCTTTATTGCAGACCATCACCATCCCCTGCATATTCATTTGTATTTAGCTTATAACACTATGGCTGCATCCAAAATCGCATAATCTTGAGTAGGCCCTTATTTTAAATATTACTTCAAGACCGCTAAAAAAATTATGTTCTATATATAGTATGAGTGTGTGTAGTAATGTAATCTGGATGTACTACATTCACCTTGTTGTCATGTGACCTACCAGCATCAGCTGCGTCGCTTCACCGCCATTCACAAATCCTCTCCCGTGGCCGCATGGGATAGTAAAGTGTCCCACACTTCAGAATCTCTCCGGAAGTAGGTGGTCATCTGGGTACTTTTTGCCTGCTCTTTTATAAGTACTGTGAATTTGGACATACTTATTTAGTCACATACTGTATTTCGCCTACTATAAATTACTATTGGAAAAATTAAGTCTCGTCCTACATTTGAAGCCGTTTAGTTTGGATATACGACACAACAGGGAAGAAAAGACTAGCGCAACTTCTGTTTCATGCCGACTGGAAAGTCAACATGAAACAGTATTCACAAGCAATTTTACTCGTAACCGTAACTGGACCGAATCAGAACTCAGATTTCGGTGCCTCATTTCTGTGCCACTTAAATTCCAACGTGCTTTCGCGCTTTAGCTGGCACCGAGCCAGAGACAGACGCGCTCAGCGCTCGTCACATATAATAACTATTCAGTGTTTTCAACCACATAACGTTTATTTTAGGTTCCAGACATTTAAATGCACATAAGTACTAGCAAAAAAGTTTTTGATACACTGCCGATTTTGCAGGTTTGCCCACTTACAAACCATGTAGAAGTCTGTAATTTCTATCATAGGTACCCTTCAACTGTGAGTGACGGAATCTAAAATCCAAAAATCCAGAAAATCACATTGTATGATTTTTAAGTAACTAATTTGCATTTTATTGCATGACATAAGTATTTGATACATCAGAAAAGCAGAACTTAATATTTGGTACAGAAACCCTTGTTTGCAATTACAGAGATCATACGTTTCCTGTAGTTCTTGACCAGGTTTGCACACACAGCAGCAAGGATTTTGGCCCACTCCTCCATACAGACCTTCTCCAGATCCTTCAGGTTTCGGGGCTGTCGCTGGGCATACAGACTTTCAGCTCCCTCCAAAGATTTTATATTGGGTTTAGGTCTGGAGACTGGCTAGGCCACTCCAGGACCTTGAGATGCTTCTTACAGAGCCACTCCTTAGTTACCCTGGCTGTGTGTTTTGGGTCGTTGTCATGCTGGAAGACCCAGCCACGACCCATCTTCAATGCTCTTACTGAGGGTAGGAGGTTGTTGGCCAAGTTCTCGCGATACATGACCCCATCCATCCTCCCCTCAATATGGTGCAGTCGTCCTGTCCCCTTTGCAGAAAAGCATCCCCAAAGAATGATGTTTCCACCTCCATGCTTCACGGTTTGGATGGTGTTCTTGGGGTTGTACTCATCCTTCTTCTTCCTCCAAACAGGGCAAGTGGAGTTTAAACCAAAAAGCTCTATTTTTGTCTCATTAGACCACATGACCTTCTCCCATTCCTCCTCTGGATCATCCAGATGGTCATTGGCAAACTTCAGACGGGCCTGGACATGCGCTGGCTTGAGCAGGGGGACCTTGCGTGTGCTGCAGGATTTTAATCCATAACTGCTTAGTGTGTTACTAATGGTTTTCTTTGAGACTGTGGTCCCAGCTCTCTTCAAGTCATTGACCAGGTTCTGCCGTGTAGTTCTGGGCTGATCCCTCACCTTCCTAATGATCATTGATGCCCCACAAGGTGAGATCTTGCATGGTTCCCCAGACCGAGGGAGATTGACCATCTTGAACTTCTTCCATTTTCTAATAATTGCGCCAACAGTTATTGCCTTCTCACCAAGCTGCCTGCCTATTGTCCTGTAGTCCATCCCAGCCTTGTGCAGGTCTAAAAATGTTATCCCTGATGTCCTTACACAGCTCTCTGGTCTTGGCCATTGTGGAGAGGTTGGAGTCTGTTTGATTGAGTGTGTGGACAGGTGTCTTTTATACAGGTAACAAGTTCAAACAGCTGCAGTTAATACAGGTAATGAGTGGAGAACAGGAGGGCTTCTTAAAGAAAAACTAACAGGTCTGTGAGAGCTGGAATTCTTACTGGTTGGTTGGTGATCAAATACTTATGTCATGCAATAAAATGCATGCAAATATTTAAACTTTTTTTTTTTCAATAAAAAGCCATTCTTTCTTCATCCACCGCCGCTTTGTGGCTCTTTTTTTATTTTAAGTATCGGTTTAGGCACCGTTTAGGCTCCGGTACGTTTTAAAAGTATCTGTTTGGCACTGCAGTATCGTAAAAAATCTAAACGATACCCAACCCTTCCTATAATGTGATGTATTTCTATGTGAAAAAGGATATTCAATGGAGAAAAAAGCATGTAGGGTATGTCTTGATTTTAATAATCCGGAATTAATTGGATTGTGTAAGTGGCCAATACCAGAATGCCTAAAACAATACCAAAAAAGCAATTTTGTTATTTGTTCAAATTATTAAAAAAAAGCAAGTGCAGCCAAACTTTCACGCTTCTATGAGCCTCCAAAAAAAGGGCACTGGCAAAACATATGTTATAATAAAATTAATTTATGATCAAAATGTATCACTACTTTTGAATGTCAACAATGAAGAAAAACTCTTTCTGGGTCCAGAATGAATGTCTTCATAGTCTTGACTTATGCACAATAACACCAGGAAATAGCTCAATAAAATAAAAAAATATCAATTTTCATATCATGTTAACTGCCTTGTCTAACTTAAAGTTATGTCTAAGTATTTAATCTCAGCAATCTTATCTCTTACATGGAAAATATGCATTCCCGTATTTACCCTCATTTCTCTGTTTTGCTCTTGTTTGGTGTTCAGATGGAGGCGTTTTCTGTATCTTTGATTCTGTTCATCAGTCATGCCTGGGATGCCGTGACTGACCCCCTCGTGGGCTATCTAGTGAGCAGGAGTAGATGGACCCAAATCGGCAAGCTCCTCCCATGGTGGGTGGTAAGATAAGAGGCGGAGTTTGTGATATGAGTGGTACTGCATTATTTAATTAAATATTACCTAGTTTTATATAAAGAAATTTTATTTTTAGTGGATTCCAATGCAATAAATTCACAACACTTAATAATTTACTGGCAGAGGAGAGTTGATTTAACAAAAATTGCAGATGTACTATATAGTACATACTATGAATGTACTATATTTTATTTTTTTATGGGATTTTATGGTACTAAATTACATTTATGGAATAAATAGAATTGAGCATAGACCTGGGGCCGTATTCACAAAACATCTTAAGGCTAAAATTAGCTCCTAACTTGCCCATTTAGGAGAAACTCTTAAAAATAATGGGTGTGTCTGTCCTAATTATAGGACTCCAAAATGTTTGCTCTAAGAGTATTTCACAAAGCATTTTAGCACTAAAACTAGGTCCTAAATCTGTGAAACGTGAAGTGGCTGACAATTAGCTGAACATAATAGTTTAATTAGTGACACTTGGCCTACTTTTTAAAATCTTTGTTTGAATATGGCAACATATTTGAACAATGAAACATCGTTCAACAAAATATTTCTATAATAGACTTGGTCGGCATTACTGGGAACGGCCACAAAAAAGTCATACCCACCATATGACGTGGGGGAAAACAAGCCATTAGAATGAATGCATGTAGACCTTGTTAGACGCTTTATCTTTACGATTTATTTTTGCTTGGTGCAGTGCCAAAAAGTTGCCATGTGGAGCTGCACGTCTAGTAAGTTAAAAAACCCTGATCTGAAGTTTTATACTGCTAAATAAACAGACAGAGCCGTTCGTCAATTCTGAAAGCCTGTGCAATACGTCCATTACAATGAAACATTTGCACTACGTGATGCCGGTATTATTGTAAAGATTAAAAAAAGAGATTTCATTAATTGCAATGGCAAAAGTTTGTTGAACAAAACGCCAATAAAGTCATACTTGTCACGGGACTCAATTTATCGTTAAAGCAGTTTTTCCCACATAATGCGTGAGGTTATTAATGTACTAAACATTCAAAAGTCTTCTTTATTTCATGATGGTAAGGGCTGGGCTCATGCTTGTGCTTCAAGTTGATAGTCACATTATATGTATGACACTTGTACAACCCCAAATCAGAAAAAGTTGGGACAGTATGGAAAATGCAAATAAATAAAAAAAGAAGTGATTTCTAAATTCAATTTGACTTGTATTTCATTGCAGACAATATGAACACAAAATGTTTCATGTTTTGTCTGGTCAACTTCATGTCATTGGTAAATATGCATCCTTTCCTGTCATTCAGACCTGCAACACATTTCAAAAAAAGTTGGGACAGTAAAGGATTTACCACTTTGTAATGTTGCCATTCCTTTTCACAACACTTAAAAGACGTTTAGGGACTGAAGACACCAAGTGATTAAGTGTTTCAGGTGTAATTTTGTCCCATTCTTCCTGCAAACAAGTCTTAAGGTGGGCAACAGTACGGGGTCTTCGTTGTTGCAGTTTGCTCTTCAAAATGCGCCACACATTCTCTATTGGAGACAGGTCGGGACTGCAGGCAGGCCAGTCAAGTACCCGTACCCTCTTCCTCCGCAGCCAGGACTTTGTAATGTGTGCAGAATGTGGTTTTGCATTGTCTTGTTGAAATATGCATGGACGTCCCTGGAAAAGATGTCTTCTTGAAGGCAGCATATTATGCTCCAAAATCTCTATGTACTTTTCAGCATTAATGGTGCCTTCACAGAAGTGCAAGTTACCTTTGCCAAGGGCACTGACACAGCCCCATACCATGACAGACCCTGGCTTTTGGACTTGTTGCTGGTAACAGTCTGGATGATCCTTTTCTTCTTTGGTCCGGAGCACATGGCGTTCATTCCTCCCAAAAAATACCTGAAATACTGATTCATCTGACCACAGTACACGTTTCCACTGTGTGATGGTCCATCCCAGATGCCTCCGAGCCCAGCGAAGTCGACGGCGCTTCTGGACACTGTTAACATAGGGCTTCCTTTTGGCACAGTACAGTTTTAACTGGCATTTGTGGATGTAACTACGTATTGTGGTACTTGACAAAGGTTTGCCAAAGTAGTCCTGAGCCCATGTGGTGATATCGCTTATAGATGAATGACGATTCTTGATGTAGTGCCGCCTGAGGGATCGGAGATCACAGTTGTTCAGCTTAGGCTTGCGCCCTTGTCCTTTACGCACTGAAATTCCTCCAGATTCCTTGAATCTTTTAATTATGTTATGCACTGTTGAATGTGAAATATACAAATCTCTTCCTATCTTTCTTTGAGGAACATTGTTTTTAAACATTTCAATAATTTTCTCACGTATTTGTTGGCAAACTGGCGATCCTCTGCCCATCTTTGCTCCTAAAGGATTAGACCTTTCTTGGATGCTGCTTTTGTACAAAATCATAATTACAATCACCTGTTGACATCACTTGTTTCAAATCACATCATTATTTAACCATTACTAGCCCTAAATTGCTCCTGTCCCAACTTTTTTTGAAATGTGTTGCAGGTCTGAATGACAGGAAAGGATGCATATTTACCAATGACATGAAGTTGACCAGACAAAACATGAAATATTTTGTGTTCATATTGTCTGCAATGAAATACAAGTCAAAGTAAATTTAGAAATCACTTCTTTTTTTTTATTTGCGTTTTCCATACTGTCCCAACTTTTTCTGATTTGGGGTTGTACATTTTCTCGTCAAAATGCAGCTGTTCCCACAATTATTACATAATAGCTAAGCTACTTAAATCACCCAGTCTTTTGATGAAGACGGTTGCTATAAAAAAGTAAGTCAGTAATTCTAATATTGTGTCAACTCCAAATATCAATTTCATTGCACAAGACACATTTATGTTTATGATCATTTAAAAACGTTAAATGTATGTAATGCATACTTTTAATCCACTAAATTCAGGAACACTGAATTAACGTCTTCATCGAAAGGCTGATTTATGAAGGCATATTATCATACGGGGTTGGCGGAGAAGCATGTATTTTGATGAGAAAATGACACCTCTGGCCATTGATTCCGTTGGGTCGTTTATCAGTCACAGATACTGTACGGACAATCTGACCCAATATGGCTCAGTTTTTCAATATATCTTGCTCTGTCGAGCGGCAAAAGTGATTCTACACAGGCTATACTGGGTTAACCCCATGCATTTACATTGTGGGGGAATGGACTGTTTTCCCCCACGTCAACTCCGCCCCCACGCCACGCCCCCAGCTATGACACGACGCCGACCAAGTCTCACTGACAGAGACTCCTCCCCTATCAGCCACTGATGTGTGCATTGTTAGTAAGCGTGTTGACATCATCCATAGCATGAGGTCAACCCCACCCTTCCTCTTAGCCTAAGACTTCTCTCTATTCCTTGGTCAAATTTGGCCTCAGCAGCTTTGTGAATAGGTTTTAAGAGAAAACTCTTAACTAAGAACTTTTAGGAGCAATTTAGGAGAACTCTTAGTGGTAAGAAACAATGTTTTGTGAATACGGCCCCTAAAAAAAATTATTTCCAACTTAAACTGTCGTAAATCTTGAATGTTTTTTGGAGCAGACTTCAGTTTGGTCTCTTTTTAAAGAAGACGCTTGGCAGATTATTGCTAAAGTGAAAAAATAAAAGTTATAGAAGTTTAAGTTTATCATTATGTAAAATGCACAAAAATACTAATTTTACATTTTATTTTGAAAAGCGCTATACTAATAAATTTGACTTGACTGACCTCCATTATCCGTCTCTCTAGGGCTAGGATATATTTTTTCCTCTTTTGGAAAGCAATGGAAGCTCAAGTGCATTAATAGGCTAATTAATACTGTCTCCTAGGGTGCTTTCACACAATTGCCTGGTCCAAACCATAGACTGTAAAAAGGTCTCCACTTCCTTCCACTAGAAAAATGAAGCAAAAATATCCCAGTAACGGTCATTGCCGATTATGTCATCCGGAGCCCGAGAAACACAGCTGTCAATCATGACATTACACCCACGTTTTTATGGCAAATAACTAACTAAAACCAAACATACTGGAAAAATGAACACTTGAACATACGTCTGCGTTAAAAGAACTACCTTAAATGACATAAATGATCTTTGGAGAAAAATGATTTGAAGTGTAATTGGATTTTTAGTTTGGCTCTCATCCCATTTGATTACATGGAGAGGGTAGGATTTATGAGCTATACTGCAGCCAGCCACCAGGGGGCGAACAAAATGCTTTGGCTTCACTTTTCAGGGCTTGTGCGGCACACTTGTTCCGAACCCGAGTTTGATTGATCCCCCTCCCCTAGTCCCCGCTGGCCTGCTTCATATTATATTATTTGTGTCCGAAACCGCAGTACGCTTGTGTCATCAAAGCAGCAGCTGTTTACCCCTGTTGCTCAATAAGGATGATGCAGGAGAATGCATACCGTAGCTCATCTCACTTTTATATTTTGTTTTTTTGAACCTTTGGTTTTGTTTTTAAAACATCAGCACATAACGGCACTTGCATCTATCTGCCACGAATGTACTTCAAATGTTCTAAAAAAAAAAAACATGAGCAGGAATGAGATTCTACGTTCTCTGCTTGCAGTGCGTCAGTCACGCTTGTCAGGAAAGTGAGTGAGGCACAAACAAACACACAGGCTTCATCTCAAATCACATACTTCCCTACTATATAGTAAGCGAAAAACAGCATGTGACAAGAGTAGTCTGAATTCACAGTACTCATAAAAGAGCAGGCAAAAAGTTTCCTGGATGACCTACTATTTCCGGAGAGATTTGAAGTGTACACGCGATGGACACTTTGCTGCACCCATGGTACGGCAGCAAAGTTCCTTGATTACTACACAGGAATGAGAGTATAGTTCCTAGTCATATCGGCCTATAAAATCACAACTTTTCATTTTCTGTCGGTCTTAGTACACGATGTAACTACAGAAGAGTCAAGTTTTAAATAGGAAAAATATCAAAACTCTTTGGTCATTTTTGAGTGAGATGCTAACGGTCTAATCAGATTCAATATCTATGCTAAGCTATGCTAAAAGTGCTACCGCCAGACCCGGAGATTTTCAAAAATAGTGGAGTGTTCCTTTAAAGCCTGGATCCCATGAATTAAAGACAAAGCTTTTTTCTCTTTAAATATGTTTTATGAACTTTTCAATAGTTCTGATGAATTTTCATTGAAGTAAATTGATATTTCAATGAAAGCCACATAAAAGATAGATATTACATAAAATACACTAGGTGTTAACATTAAAAATGTTACTGTTTTTAAAGGGATAGTTCAACCCATTGTCATCATTTATTCAACCTAATGTCATTCCAATCCTGAATGACTTCCTTTCTGTTGAACAGTCTGTTTTTTTGTCCATACAATAGAAGTCAAGTGTAGCCAAAATGGCTTGGTTGCCAATATTCTTCAAAATATCTTCTTTTGTGCTTCACAGAAGAGAGAAAGTCATACAGGTTTGGAACGGCATTAGGGTGAGAAAATGATGACAGCATTTAATAGCAGTAAATTTACTTTACTGTATCCTAGCTCAAAATCAGTGCTTTACTGTCAAGTGCATTCCTATTTGACAGATGTCCCTGTCCTATTTTATGTATTCATTTATTTTTAATTTAAGGCTACAACCCTAGCAAAAACATTCACGGGGGAAGTTTTGTCAGATTTTTTGCCCGAGTCCAGCCCTGCTTGCTATAGTTTACTTCTGTGTTCCAAATGTGAAAAGAGTCCAAATAAAAAAAATAAATTAAAAAATAAACTACTGAATCATTCATGTAAATGCATTAACAAAAATAGCTTGACATTTATGCTTTTAAAACCCTCTGGCCTGCTTGCCTGCTAAGCTTCCAGTGTAAGTGCACTACTGTGCATGCATTTCCTGTTTGTTTTTACACTGAAGTATGTCATAATTACTGGCTATGGTAATGGACAGTATACACAGTACATATGTTGTTCATAGACTCTTCTATTAAAGGGTTAGTTCACCCAAAAATTATAATATGTCATTAATTACTTACCCTCATGTCGTTCGACACCCGTAAGACCTCCGTTCATCTTCAGAACACAAATGAAGATATTTTAGTTGAAATCTGATGGCTCTGAAAGGCCTCCATTGGCACAATGCACGGTACACTCTCAAGACCCTTAAAAGGTCCTAAAGACGTTGTTACAAAGTCCATCTCACTACAGTGGTTCTACAATAACTTTATGGAGTGACGAGAATAGTTTTGTGCGCAAAAAAACCCTAAATAACGACTTATATAGTGATGACGATTTCAAAACACGGCATCATGAAGCTTTGAAGCGTTATGAATCAGTGAGTCGATTCAGCGGTTTGGATCGCCAAATTTCAGCAGTTTGGCGGTTTGACACGCGATCCGAATCATGATTCGACTCACTGATTCATAACACTTCGAAGCTTTATGATGCCGTGTTTTGAAATCGTCATCACTATATAAGTCGTTATTTAGGGTTTTTTTGCGCACAAAAACTATTCTCGTCACTCCATAATGTTATTGTAGAACCACTGTAGTGAGATGGACTTTGTAACGACGTCTTTAGTACCTTTTAAGGGTCTTGAGAGTGTACCGTGCATTGTGCCAATGGAGGCCTTTCAGAGCCATCAGATTTCAACTAAAATATCTTCATTTGTGTTCTGAAGATGAACGGAGGACTTACGGGTGTCGAACGACATAAGGGTAAATAATTAATGACAGAATTTTCATTTTTGGGTGAACTAACCCTTTAACTCTTTCCCCCGCCATTGACAGAAATTTCTGTCATTTTTTAGATAACGCTTCCCCTGCTACTAACGGAAATTTCCATGTTTTCACTGTTATATGGTATCTTCTGAAAGAGTACAGAATCTCCTGATCAAAAGACAATTGAAGAAGAAGCAGAAACAAGTGATAGCATATGTCAAGCAGATGCATATGTAAAATAATGCGAACACCACTATTAAACAGCATATAAATCAAAACTGCCTAATTTTACTGAATGAAATGTTGACCCAGGACGAGCTATAGGACAGTAAAGCTTTGGGGAGTTGATGGACTCGATCTACTCCATATGTGTTTTGATCATAGACTGTAAAAATATGGACCTAGTGTCCGTGACGTCACCCATAGGATTCTGAAGAGCAGTTTTGAAGCGTAAAGTAGGGATGAGCTGGCCGTTGCCATCTTGGCAGCACGCCACTGCATGTCACTCCCGGATAACAGAAAACGGGCAAAAAGGCGGGACGTGGCTGGAGCTGAGGTGACGCGATGACTAACAGACAGCAGATGAATGGCAATCCACCTGTCACTCAAAGTGGCCACACCCTTAAATATGCCGAACTTTAAGGCTTTATATAATGTGAATGAATGAGTTATAAAAATAAAAAAATCACCCCCTCACAGTTGTCATGAAGGGCAAAATTAGCTGTATAGACCAAAACCACAATTTATTCCAGGCTGTAAACATGTTTTTTTCTTCTGTAAAGTTCAAGCTCAATGAGATTCTGCTCCCTTCTGGAGCCTTTCTCTAGTGGCCAGTCAATGAATTGCAGTTTAAGTCACTTCTGTATTGGCTTCAAGAGAAACTGAAGGAGGTTGCCGCTTGGTTTTGATCATCATTCTGAATCCGATCAGGATGTAGTCTTTGACAAAAACGTGATTTTCTCAGATTTTTGCTCAAAATGTTGCTTTTTTTAAATTAAACTTACCCACATTCAAATGTTAATTTAAAAAAAAGAATGCAGAATAAAGAATGAAGCTGGCAACTTCTTTAAAAAACGCTGGTGGGGAAAGAGATAAAGTGTTGAGAATGTAATGGTAGTAAAGTGCATGTTATTTAAGTTAAGTTTCCTGCACATGGTTTATAAGGCTGCTTAACCCTGCTTGATATGAGTCATCTGCTTCTTCCCGTCTCAGGGCAGTGCTGTCAATGCCATTGGCCATTCTCGCTTACATCTTCCTGTGGTTCATACCCCACAATGCAGTGAGTTCAGCGTTCACAGTGCCCTGGTACCTGACCATCAGCTGTCTTTTTGAGACCTTCATGAGTGTATGACTTCCTTCCTTATTCTATCAATCACTAACATATGCCCTGTCTTTTCCCCATGTGATGATTACTGGCTCAGCAAAATGTAATGTATTTACATAAAAATACCAAAACTGTCATATGTCAAATGTCAAACAAAAATGTCTTTTTATGTAATAGGCAAATTAGCACCACCCTTCTTGTGTCGATTTTTGAGGTCAAATGGCTGTTACATCACACAGCTACCCCCGCATGTCTTTCATGTGCTGTGCGCTTTCCTGACTTCTTCAAAGTGAACGTTATGCTTCCTGCAGTGCTACAGTGTTCCATATACATCCCTCAGCATGTTTCTGGGAGGAGATCAACAAGACAGAGACTCTGCCACAGCTTACAGTGAGAACATTTCAAACACTCATACTGTCCATCAGCGTTCAAAAATCAAACTCTGTCATCATTACTCACCCTCATGTTGTTTCAAACTTGATGTTGGTTTACCGTGCAACACAAAAGAAGATATTCTGAAGAAATATTATGTAAAAGAGGGCATTCCAATTTTTTTGTTCCAAGGAAGAATCAAAGAAACTCATACATGGATTTCTCGGCGACGTCATCACTGCTTGCGCACGCACCCGAGAGGCAGAAAGAAGAAACCTCTCGTGTTGTAGGTTAGTAGCGGCGTGTCTGTAAGTCAAAATGCCAAGGAGTTGCTGCGTGGTTAATTGTACCAACAGAGCCAGTGCTGGGTGCCTGATGTTTAACATACCTAGGGGGAAGCATGCGTTTGCCAAAAAATTATTACCTAACATGATCATTCATACATGTATCACAGCAACACTGCAAAATTAAAGACAGACAAACAGATCCAACTAAAATCACGTTTTATTGAGTCAGCAGTTATATACAAACAATAAGGAAAGCTTCAATGTTGTTGCAGTAGCGGGCCAGCGATCTGTCTTTCTGCCTCCAGGATGCGCACGCACCCTGTAATGTTTGTAAACAGGAAACCCGTGTATACAGGTTGAAACAACATGAGGGTGCATTTTCCCTTTTTACTTTTATCAAATGTCTGTTTGTGCTGTGCATTTTTACACTTTTTAAAATATTATGCTATTAGCTTAGCAAAATGCTAATGTTAACTTTGCTGCAGTTGTTTTCGTAAAAATGTAAAATATTTTTCCTTAATTCAAATAAAGCTGAAATAAAATAAAATATACATTTTTGGATGAAAGACTTAAACTTTAAATTAGATGTTTGCCAACTAAATAAATAAAAGTTGAAGAGCTAAAATGACTAAAATATAAAAGGTTTTAAAAAAACTAAAATTAAAAAAATTGTCAAACGCACAACAAAATTACAAAAACGAAGTAAAATTTTAATGGAAAATATCAAATCAAAAGCTAAATATACAGGGAGTGCAGAATTATTAGGAACGTTGATTTTCTGATCATATTTTTTTTCCAGGCACATTTGACCAATTCCAAACCACAGTAATCCTAATAACTACTATTGATTTAGTATTTAATAATGTATAAGTGATATATAATTGTTCATGAAGGCTGGAAATGAAAATCACCTTATATTCAGGTGTGCAGAATTATTAGGCATGTTTTCTTTTACAGATAAATTGAGCCAAAAAAGAGATTTAACTCAGACTGAAAAGTCAAAAAGTATTAAATGCCCATGAGAAGGATGCAATACTAATGCAATACTAGACATTGCAGTTAAGGCGTGACCATTGGACAGTGAAATGCTCGTTGGGTCAGCAGGGTCAGACAAAAACAGGTGGTGAAGAAAAGACACCTGTTAACTGCAAAAGAATTAAGAATTAAGGTGAAGAATTAAGGGTGAAACCATCAGGAACCCTTTAGTCTCCAGTGCCACCATTTTCCAAAGCTGCAACCTACCTGGAGTCTCCAGAAGTGCAAGGTGTCAGGATCTCAGAGACTTCAGTTAGGTAAAGAATCCTAAAAAATGACCCCCACTAAATAAGAATCACAAGCTGAAGTGTTGTAAAATACATGAAGAAGGTTTTTTTATAGGCTTTATGGACAGATAGGTTGAGAATGACTCTTGAAGGACCAGCACCACATCCTCTAGTACCACTGTTTGAAGAATTCATCTGCCAGAATCTGGCAGTACGTTTTGGGAGTTCATTTTTAGTCCATCTCTGCAAAACGGACTTCAGGATGGACTAAAATGAACTCCCAAAACGTACTGCCAGATTCTGGAAGATGAATTCTTCAAACAGTGGTACTAGAGGATGAGGAGCTGGTCCTTCAAGAGTCATTCTCAACCTATAAAACCTATAAAGCCTATAAAAAAACCTTCTTCATGTATTTTACAACACTTCAGCTTATGATTCTTATTTAGTGGGGGTCATTTTTTAGGATTCTTTACCTAACTGAAGTCTCTGAGATCCTGACACCTTGCACTTCTGGAGACTCCAGGTAGGTTGCAGCTTTGGAAAATGGTGGCGCTGGAGACTAAAGGGTTCCTCATGGTTTCACCCTTAATTCTTCACCTTAATTCTTAATTCTTTTGCAGTTAACAGGTGTCTTTTCTTCACCACCTGTTTTTGTCTGACCCTGCTGACCCAACGAGCATTTCACTGTCCAATGGTCATGCCTTAACTGCAATGTCTAGTATTGCATTAGTATTGCATCCTTCTCATGGGCATTTAATACTTTTTGACTTTTCAGTCTGAGTTAAATCTCTTTTTTGGCTCAATTTATCTGTAAAAGAAAACATGCCTAATAATTCTGCACACCTGAATATAAGGTGATTTTCATTTCCAGCCTTCATGAACAATTATATATCACTTATACATTATTAAATACTAAATCAATAGTAGTTATTAGGATTACTGTGGTTTGGAATTGGTCAAATGTGCCTGGAAAAAAAATATGATCAGAAAATCAATGTGCCTAATAATTCTGCACTCCCTGTATAGCTGCAAGCCGCAATTATCGGGCCCAAGCACAACAGAAGCAAACAAGGAAGCGAGCAGCAGACCAACTGCAAAAATGAGTAAAGAAATTTGGAGGCAATTTTAAGCGAAAAGGTTAAAAACTCATAAATACATTGAGTTGTATAGAGCCAGTGGTGCAGTCCCACCACTTTTTTCGTGTGTCCTCAGAGTGCCCCATACATAAGCGTGTCAAATTTGGTGAAAATATCTCATTTCGTTTAGGAGTTTGAGAAATTTGTATTTATGAGCATATAAAAAATGCCCCACATCCAACTTTGATTGCATTTTTTTTGCAACTTACTATAAAAATTTGACTTTTTGCCAAATGCTTTGGTCAACCTGCTTTGATTCCGATTTTCCTACGGTGGTTTTTGTTTCGAAGATATTGGTGAAAGATGTTTTAAAGCTCAATCACCACATTGCACAATCCATAAGGCGAAACAATGTGTGGTATCGTTGGACTCAGCAAGGATTCAGGAGTCTAAGGAGATGAAAATACTCCCATGAAAATAAATTGGCCACACCCAAAGTTATAAGCATTTGAATATTTGATTTAACCACTAGGTGGTAAATGGCCGATATGGTCAAATTGGATATCATTCAACTCAGCATGCTGCCCTGAATCTAGCCTCGCGTAGCCAGTCTGGACTTTCATTGGTCAAGGACCGCCCAAGAAACGTTTGACTAACATGTAACGCAACCAATCACAGTTTGTTTTGTTCTGCGTCCTGTTTAGGGGCATGAAAATGTAAAGTCGATGTCCCTGCAATAACAGACCGGCGTGCATCTATAAATGATAAATTCAAGAACTTTGTGAAAGTTTGCTTTAACAATGGAGCCGAGAACCTCACATACTTTTGAAAATCCAGTGTTTAGTTGATCCTGGTAAGCGCTCATTGTCAAAGTTGTAAACACAACAGCGTTCTTCTTCCACGAGGGAGTTTGGCGTCACTTGTTTCTAGGCAGACCATTAAAGAACGCAACACACACATTTGCGGACATCCTGTAGAATTCAACCAATCAGATGATGACTTTGAAACTCCAGATATTGTTTCCATATAAGTGTGCCATATGCATCAGACGTTTAGCCAACGGTCCATGGGCGTGAGGTCTGAGGCTGAGATTACCCTGAATCTAACCAGACCAGTTTTATAATTTTGGCCAAACCGCTCGGAAGTTATAAGCAAAATTAATTTAAAGAAAACAAAAAGCAATTTTTTCTATTTACACACCAGTAGGTGGCACTGTGCCGGAATGCAGGATGTAGCCTCAGGTCATGCTTGTGATGACATGTACCAAGTTTGGTCAGAATACGCTAAAGCGGTGTGGAGATATTGGCTCACGTCCAATTTGGAATCAACTTTATACGAGAATGGTTGGGTTTGTCAAAAAGCTTTTGATAACTTTTTTCCAGCATAGTCTGAAGATGATCTGTAATCGAATCGTATTGAGCCAAAGAATCAGAAGAAAAAATAATTTTGTATAAAAAATTATTAGCGTAAAACATGAGTGAAACTTTGGACAAGTGGTGGCGCTAGAGAGTTTGATCTAGAGACACCAAATTGGCTGTAATTAATTTTGGGATTGTCCTCTATCAGTGTGCCAAATTTCATAACTTTCCTAAAAGCGGTTCTAGGGGCTGCCATAGACTTCCAGAGTGGAAGAAACGGAAGAATAATAATAATAATAGGAAAGCCAATGGAAACAATGGGTGCCCCTAATTCAAAATATTAATAAATACTATATAATTGTATATAAATACTATGAAAGTAACACTGCAAAGTTTTTTAAAAGGAAAAAGTATGCATAAAGGATGCATTATATTGATCAAAAGAGACAGTAAAGACAATGTCTCCACAAAAATATTAAAATTTTAAAGTTTTTAAATTAAAAAGGTTTTCAACTGATAATAATAAGAAATGTTTCTGGAGCAGCAAATCAGCATATTAGAATGATTTCTGAAGTATCATGTTACACTAAAGACTGGCGTAATAATGCTGAAAATTCAGCTTTGATCACAGGAATAAATTACATTTTTAATATATTCAAATGGAAAAGAGTTGTTGTTTTATTATTATATATTTTTTTTAAATCACAATATTACTATTGTATTTTAAATAAAATATATGCAGCCTTGGTGAGCATAAGAGACTTTCAAATGCAATAACAGCAACACTGTAGAGAACTGATGCCATGCTACAATTATAAACAGCACTCAATCATTTGCACCAGATTTGTGTAGGGTACAAAGTTGCGACCTACATAGATTATTCCAAATCAGCCACTTACAATTCCATTTTGGTTAGAATGCTGCCTTATAAGTCAGCTGCCCATTTAGCCAGAAGCAGTAGGCAGCTCACTAAGTTTTGGAACAGGGCCATTATAACCTATTATTACACTGCCAAGACTGAAAAAAACCCCAGACCTAATTCTAAGCAGGATGGTAGCGTTTCACTGAGCAATAGTTTGTATTGTCGGTTGTTGTATGGTTGTGTGCACATCTGTCTCACTCTATTTCTGTCTCTCTATCAGGGATGAGTGTGGAGGCGTTAGCTATGCTGATGGCGGCCGTGATTCAGGGTCAGGTGCTGTGGGTGTATAACAAAGACAGAGATCAAGCCTGTCTGAACGTGGACCAAGCACCGGATCTCCCACACAGCACAGCGCTGCATGAAACCGTAACACAATAACACCTACACACAAATACCACACCGCACGGTGTAAAATACTGTGTAGGGCAAATGTTCAGACGTTACTCAGGTGTTTTACCATTTATAATTAGTGGCGTTTGCAAAGGAAAGCTTAGCTTGAAATACTGCTCATACTAAGGGATTTGAATAAAGCCATAAATTATTTAACTTTGGGTGTCATTTTTGGGTCTGTTTAGTGTGCAATTACACAATTACTTTCAATCTTTTTAACAGAGTTTCTATAGGTAATTTGCAAATTGCAGCCTCTGAGACAGTGAGTCTATGGGACCATGTGAAAATAGACATTCTGACTAACAAGTAATCCAACTTTCAACTTTTTGTAATCTAGCTAAAACATTGTTTGGAAACACGGTTGAAAAGTTCCTTATATATGTGTACAGTTTAGTGTCACGCTTTCAATGGGGAGGTCTTATTAATGCCGCTGTAATTTGCACCCTGAGTCTGTTTGCATATACACTTACATTTATGTCTGTGTTTCCCAACAGAGAAGTGCCTTCATGATATCAGCACTAGTCATGAGTGCTATCTTCTTTGTTTGTTGTATGGTGCTGTTCCTGGGGGTCAAAGAACAAAAAGGTGTGCCGTACATTATGTGTACAAATTACTTAATTTTTTTAAAAGAGTAAAGCCGTGGTCACACTAGACCTTTTTAAAACATTATTCAACATATAAATAATGATTTTAATCATTTATAATATTTAATTTAATGATTATGAATAAAAAATAACGTTATTCAACATATATCACATAAAGAATGTAAAAATATGCAATCTACTCCAAACTTTCACATTCTTTTAAAAGGCACATTATGTAAAATTTTCAATATGCTGTGTAACCCCACAATTTTAATTTATCAAATAAAGTGACCTGTATGAGTAGTAATTCAGCACTTGCGGCTATTTCATTAGAATGAAATAAAATAATGTGATTTAAGTGACATAACTGAAACAAAGTTCAAGTTTAGGGAAGGAGGAGGCGGACATTAAATGTAACTTTAATCGTAAAATAAACAAACACTAAAACGAAAGGAGCGGCAACGGTCGACTGCAGCACATAAACATAATAAAACAGTAAAATGTCCCCGTCTCTCGGCCCCGCCCAGCTTCATACCACAGTAAAGTTAATAAAACGTTAATACATTAGCTCATCCATGAACAAGATTTCTGCCTGAGTCCCGTCGGATTGCTTTTCATTGGCTGGCTGTGGAGGTGAAGACAACAACTCCCATGATTCTACGCTCATTCACAGCGCCATCAAGCTACGCCTTTGTTATTGTTTTAAATAAGCGATAGCGGCAAACCTTACATATTGTGCCTTTAATGCAAGTCAATTGAATGAAGTGTAGTGTGACCCGGCTCTTAAAGGGTTAGTTCACCCCCCAAAAGAACCCATAAGACATTCTTTCATTTTCGAAACATAAATATATTTTTGATGAAATCGGAAGCTCTCTGTCCCCTCCATAGACAGCAATTTAATTACCACTTTCAAGGCCCAGAAAGGTAGTAAAGACATCGTTAAAATAGTACATGTGACTCCAGTGGAGTCGAGAATACTTTTTGTGCGCAAAACCCCCCAAAAATAACGACTTTATTCAACAATCTCTTCTCGTCTATGTCAGTCTCCTATGCTGTTGACGTAAATACTAGGGCTGTGCAAAAAAAAATATTTTTTTCGATTAATCGTTTTTTAAAATGTGGTCAATTCAAAATTGATTCTCAAAGGCCACGAATCCGGTGCGTTGTCGACGTTTGTAATGCTGAGGTGAAATGCTGTAGTATTACTACAAATCTGCTGGACCATTTGATGAGACATCACCCAGGCGTTGCAACACCCCCACAGCCGAGCGCACAACCTCTAAAAATAGATTATATGAGTTACATGCGAATGCTTGCCTTGCATTATGTTCATTGTATAAAACTTGAGCGTTCACTTAAACATGTACGTTGGCCATAATAGGCATATTCAAATCAATTGAGTCAATAGACAGCGCAGGACCAATAATTCAAACCTAATAGCTTGTATTATAAACAGATTTCCTCAAATAAAAGTTAGTCCAGATAAGTCAGCACGTTAAGGTATTGTTGTTCGTTACCATGGCACCACTACTTGTGTCCACGTATGAACCCGCTTTTCGTGTATGAAAAATAACTGCGCACATGACGAATCGCACAAAATCACAAGAAAAGCTTGTTGTGTACTGCAAATTGCTGAAAATCATCCAATTTTCCTTTTTATGTTTTAGAATAATTATATCAAAATATCCATACGAACAAAATTGTATAAAATACTTCTCGGATACATTTTTTTGAATAAATTTGCATCAAAATTGTATTGTATTTAACATAATTGTATGCATTTGAAATATAGAGATGGGTTCTGTTTTAATGTACCCAAGTGTACCTAAAATAAAAATAGTTTAATATACAGGTTTGTGGCTGTTCATTTCTTTTTAATTACCCACTTGTAAACTTATTTTCACTGTTCTTTTTTTATAAATATAGTATTTGTATTAAATCTATATTTATTGAATTGAATCGAGAATCGAGAATCGAAATCAAATCGATTTGAGAGCTTGCGAATCGAAATTGAATCGGAACATCTGAATTGATACCCAGCCCTAGTAAATACAGTGCATCGCTTTCGAAGCGCTACGTCAGAACGGTGGCTTACCATTGGCCTACGCTGTTCACATGAGCACCACGACGCATGAATGCGAGCTAGCCAATGGTGAGCCGTAGAACTCGGAAGTGCTACACTGTATGTACTACATCAACGAGAAGAGATTGTTGAATGAAGTCGTTATTTTTGGGGGGTTTTGCCCCCAAAAAGTATTCTCGTCACGTATACCACTGGAGTCACATGGGCTATTTTAACGATGTTTTTACTACCGTTTTGGGCCTTGAAAGTGATAATTAAATTGCTGTCTATGGAGCGGAGAGAGAATTCGGCGATTTCATCAAAAATATCTTCATTTGTGTTCCGAAGATGAACGAAAGTCTAACGGGTTTGGAACGACATGAAGGTAAGGAATTAATGACAGAACTATCCCTTTAATTTCAAAGAATGTTTTTTTTTTCCTCTTTTTTTTTCTTCTGTTTGCCAGATTCCCTGATCATATTATTGAGCATGAGGGTTTGTTGAGCAACATTTAATAATGATAACTTTGCGGTAGACTACATTTTAAACATGTTTGAGATCCAAACAATAAGTGTTTGAACTGTAGTGAATTCATTGTTTAAAGCTACACTGTGTGATATTTTCCCCCATCTAGCGGTTAAAAGGTATATGACCATCCAGTGAATTTTAGTTTCTGTTCTTCTCAATTCCGATTTCGTTTCAACTCCTACGGTGGCCGAATTAGTCCAAGATTAATATGGCTTCCAGTTCGACCTCGTCCACATTCAACACGGTGCCTGTGGGATATTCTGTGCGCAGTGGGATGGTTGGAACTCAACTGGCCTAATTATTCGGCTAGAAAGAACTGCAGCTAATCCAGAGTGAACTTTGATGATAGTAATGTTTATTCAGTCATCCAATTGCAAGGCATAAACAGGTTTGCGTGGATATGTACATAAATGTGGTTTCTGTGAGAGAACAAATAAGGATGGTAAATATACATACACAGTTCAGAACTGTATAAGTATACTTATAAGTTACATTTGTATAATGTAACCGTAAACCAGAGCTTATTGTACCATATATAGGTGCTAAATGCAGCTGCATTAAAAGGAGCGGAGCTGCCGCTGCTGCTGCTAACAAGCGGTGTCCGGTTACAAAAGTGTGTGCGGCGCTTTAACGTTAGCACTGCAGTGCGCTCTGTATAACAATTGTTAAAATGCCGATCAGACCTGATACATATTTCCGTCAACATACATTACAAGCAAATATTTTCTAAAAACGAATAAACATTGTTGATAACAAAATAACTGAATGATTATTCAAATAGGTGAGCATTACGCTTTTGTATGTTGACACAAAAATACTTCTGAGGTGACATCAACTGAATTACGCGATGACACACTCTGAAACACATCTAACGTTACAATGACAATAACTATTATTACTTACGGAGTTATTAACGCACAGAAATACCACACAAGGAAAAACAGACTTTTGAGGAATAAACAAGCCAGGAAAACTCCGTATAACTCTGTTACTGGAGCTGCTGAGATGAAAACTCTCTGCACATGCACCAGACAAGTCTGAACAAGTTGACGCGCACATGCGCGAGGCAGAGAATTTTGTACAGTGCCATCGAGTGAAACGCAAAAGGCGAAGCTTGAATTTACGGGTATGTCCCTCTTTGGCTAATGTACTTTCAAGATGGAGGGGCAACATGGCGACCACCGTTAGATCCCATTACCTTATGTATTTTCAATGGCATATTATAAACTTACGAGAATACTTTATTACTTGAAAGAAGTAAAGATACATTAATGAGCACATATATTTTTCAAAGAACTAAGTGTTTTTAGCTAAGAATAGACTAAAAAAGTTACACAGTGTAGCTTTAAGAATAAAATCCCACCAAACTAGCTCTTAACTCTATACCAGTTCGGTGTCAAATTTCCTAGCTTTTGTAAAGATGTATTGTTGTATCTCACTCTGGCTCCTGTAGGGCCTCACAGTGGTCACATGCACACTACATACCTGAAGGCTTTAAAGAAGCTCATTGGCCATGTGTCATACCAGCGTCTGGTCCTTGGCTTCCTCTTCTCCACTCTAGCTTTCCAGGTTGGATCTCTAATTAACCTATAAAGTACATGGAAAATCAGAACTAGAACAAAAAATCAAGAGTATTTGATTGAAATTGTATGTGGTAAATAATAAAAACCTTCTGTAGCCTATTGTATAAATCGTAGGCCCAGTTTCACAGACTGACTTTTACAAACATGCCTTAGAAAAAACATTACTTGTGTGCATCTTGAGACAATACAAGGGCACCGACATATTTAAAGATATGTCAGTGCAAGTTTCTTTCTGTTAAAACAGCTCAAACATGCATTTTAGTCTGGGACTAGTCTAAAGCCTTGTCTGTGAAACCAGGGGTTAATGTTTAATTTTTAGCTATAGGGACAATACATCAAATAATTTCCATTTTCATATGAGAGTACTCCATTAATTCTTCCTGAAATTTTCCAGATGTCTTTGGGGAACTTCACACTGTTTTGCACTCATGTTGCTGGTTTAGGAGCTCAATTCCAGTATCTCATGTTAGCTATACTGGTAAGTCTGAACACACAAATGCAGGATGAAAGGAATCGTATTAATGGAAGGATAGGTTTTAGCATGACCTTACATGGTTCATGAGATTCTTAACTCCATGGATGTATTAATGTACACACAGGTGGCCGCAAACATATCAGTGCCAATATGGCAGATGACACTGGTGAAGCTGGGCAAGAAAACTGCACTTTTTATAGGTCTACCTGTAAGTTCCCATCTGATGGTGTTGGTGAGGAGACCATACACAATGAATAAGTGGTTACTGATCTGGACAAGTATTTGGAACACAATGTGTATACTTAAGCTATCAATTTTATTCCCACTGTAAACCAGATTTTTATAGTGATCTATATGCCTGTGTTTCTCCGTAGCTCCTCATACCAGCTCTGGTGGTCTTAGTTGCCATGTCAGAGAACTTTCCGGTGTACATGGTCATGTGTGTTTTGGTGGGAGCTAGTTTAGCTGCACTGTTCTTGTTACCATGGTGAGTAACAGTAAGACCTAGATCTGTTCACTCCATGCTTTGAGTATCAGGCCAGCATTCTCCACCATGGAGAGTTTAGCATTTGCTGATCTATCAGCAAATCTTACCTAAATTTTATGCTGGACATTGCCATCACTTTTGCTAATATCAATATTTTAAAGGGAAAATGTGCACTTGTTTAAATATTTTGTCAAATGTCAGTTAAATTACTCTCAATCACTCATTGAACCCAATGGAGAGGTCATATAATTGGTGGTGTTTGCTAAGGCTTGCAGTTGTTACTATTGCTCAGAGTTAAAGGGATAGTTCACCCAAAAATTACCCCATGATTTACTCACCCTCAAGCCATCCTAGGTGTATATGACTTTCTTCTTTCAGACGAATACAATCGGAGTTATATTACAAGATGTCTTGCCAAATCAAGCTTTATAATGGCAGTGAATGGGAGCCCAAAATTTGAAGCCCCGAAAAAGTGCATCCATCTATTATAAAAGTACTCTACACGTCTTCCGCCTTCCATATTCAACTTAAAAAGAAACTGCAACGTCTCTCGCAGTTCAAAATGTCGCGTCAGTTACGCTTTTTCCATAAGTTGAATAGGAAGGCGGTCTGGCGGTAGCAAGATGTTTTACTTTATAATGTGTTAAATATGGATATTTTTTTTACACAAACACATTGCTTCGCTTCAGAAGGCCTTAATTAACTCCCGTTGCCGTATGGATTACTTTTATGATGGATGGATGCAATTTTTTGGGCTTCAAATTTTGGGCTGCCATTCACTGCCATTGTAAAGCTTGGATTAGTCAAGATATTTTTTATTATAACTTGTATTCGTCTGAAATAAGAATGTTATATACACCTAGGATGGCATGGCTTTCATTTTTGGGTGAACTATCCCTTTAAGGAGTATTAACTATAAACACTGAAAAAAAAAATCAGGTCTCCAATTGAACATTTTCTAGTGACTGATCACATCTAAATTTTTTCGTTGGCCAAATTGAATTTCTGTTAATTAAATTGCATAAATTCACATAAATTCAATTTGGCCAACTGAAAAAAAATTTATGTGATCGGTCACTAGAAAATTTTTAATTGGAGACCTGCATTTTTTTTACAGTGAAGAGATGGTTCAATAAAATGATGATTTTAGCCCGAATCTATTCATTTATAAAAAATATATTAAAATGCAATTCATACAAACAGTTTCTTGAATATATGTTTTTGATGAGATGTTTTAATGCAATATATTTTTTGGGGAAAGTCCGAATTGTCAAGGTGATACAACTGTCCTCCATAATGAAGCCTCAAAGAAGCCTCATTAAAATGATTATATTATTATTTAAAAGGAATGGTTAATGTCATGTGTTAAACCAACATGATTAAAATTTCGTAGAAATTTGTAAAGAGATTTTACCTTTTATTTATCTTGGACATATTACTAGTCCTGCACTGCTTGTGCCAAGGATAAATCAATGATAACTCATATCTTACTTGGGAGAGGTGTGCTATTTCTCTTAAAAAGCAAACAGATATACAATGATAAATGCCGAATGATAAAATGGGTGACAAAATGAATCTCATCGACAGAAGTAGAGATCAGAATATTATATAGATTGGAAGGTTTGAACTTGGGTCATTAAGCAAAAGCAACACCCTATAAACCACACCGATAACCACTAACACTACTAAAAACCACTAACAACCACATAGCCTACACTTTTGGTGGTTGTGAGCTTTGTACAAGGAAGCACCACTCACTAAAAATCTAGTTTAAATGCCTAAAATGCTTTGTTTTGCTCAGGTCAATGCTGCCAGACGTAGTGGATGAGTTTGCTGTTCAGAACCCTTCCTGCAAGGGCCTGGAGCCCCTGTTTTTTTCCTGCTCGAGGTTTTGCAACAAGCTTGGAGGAGGTCTGTCTGCTGGCATCTCCACTATGACACTGCAGTGAGTCAGCACTCGCTCTCTCCCAGCTAATGTCAAGCCTGATTTAATGTGGCAGTCTGTCAGTTTTTAAAAATATTGTGGACTCTGGCTCTGGCCCTACATTCAAGTACAATTGTTAACACTCTTATGTCCTGCAAGTTTTTAAATACTGTCAGGCAAGAATGTTTGAACAAAACAAAATTATGCTTATGTTAGAAGTAGTTCAGCCCTTTTTATGGAAGTCGGAAATGTTCATATTCAAATGTTTACACTGAGCAATGTGTTTTGTTGAAGCTTCACAGGATATAAAGCAGGTACATGTGGTCATGCGGATGGAGTCATCTTGGCACTGAAACTGCTTGTGGCCCCCATACCCATCACCTTTTTGCTGGTGGGTTTAGTGTTTTTCTATCTGTACCCAATCAATGAAGCACGCCAGAAGCAGATTCAACAAGATCTGGGACACACAAGGTAAGATGTACAAGTGTCACAATGTCTACCCAGAACGTTTCGCGTTTGGATAGTTCACCTATAAATGCTGTCATTATTTACTCACCCTCATATAGTTCCAAACCTGTTCCAAGACTTTCATTCATCTTCGGAACACAACTGAAGATCTTTTTGATGAAATCTGAGCGCTTTCTGTCCCACGTTTGCAGAAGCTCAAACGTGCTGTGTAACAAGAAGGAACCTCATTGGTTCTTGCTGAAGCTCAAACGTGCTGCGTAACACAAGAATGAACCTCATTGGTCCTTGAGGAAGCTCAAACGTGCTGCGTAACACGAGAATGAACCTCATTGGTTCTTGCTGAAGCTCAAACGTGCTGCATAACACGAGAATGAACCTCATTGGTCCTTGAGGAAGCTCAAACGTGCTGCTTAACACGAGAATGAACCTCATTGGTTCTTGAGGACGCTCAAACGTGCTGCGTAACAAGAGAATGACCCTCATTGGTTTTTGCTGAAGCTCAAACGTGCTGTGTAACATGAGAATGAACATCATTGGTTCTTGAGGAAGCTTAAATGTGCTGTGTAACACGAGAATGAACCTCATTGGTTTTTGCTGAAGCTCAAACGTGCTGTGTAACATGAGAATGAACATCATTGGTTCTTGCAGAAGCTCAGACGTGCTGCGTAACAAAATAATTAACCTCATTGGTTCTTGCTGAAGCTTAAACGTGCTGTGTAACACAAGAATGAACCTCATTGGTTCTCACACGTCAAGTGAACATGCTTGAACTTCTGTTAACCACCAAATGATGTGTGAGTTGATCAATGTTTAAATGTGAATAAAAGCCTAAATTCAATCTGTCCATGATATAAAGCGATTGTGTCCCTTCAGAAAATTGGGACTAAACCGCTCAATTCATTCTTTATGAACTTTTTGAAGCTTCAAAGTGGTAGTTGTGTTAAAAATAACTTAATTTGTGTTCTTAAGATGAACGTTTGTGACATGAGGTTGAGAAATTAATGACAGAATTTTCATTTTTGGGTGAACTTACCCTTTAAGCCATGAAAACACTATTTATGAATGTTCTCTGAATGTTCCAGTTTTTCTTGGTTATGAGAACATTAAGGAAACATTCAATTTTATCATTCTTCAAATATGTGAATGTTACTTTTGAATATTCTTTGAACATTCTGAAACCAGAAGTACCATTTTAAAGTGACCCTATTATGCTATTTTAAAGGTTCCTAATTTTGTTTGGGAGGTCTACTACAATAGGTTTACATGCATCAAAGGTCAAAAACACTTTCATTTTCCCTTCACAAGTTCACACTTACAAATGATTAGAAAGAGTCAAAGAATATGCATATTTGGCGTGCTGTCTGGGGGAGGGATTCAAGCTCGGAATGTGACCCGAACCCAGAGTTCTCCCCCGTATCCCTGGCTGGGATAGGAACTAGCCGAGATAGTCTAAGGGTGGCGGAGGGATGCAGAAAAGACTGTTGAGGAATAAAGGTGCGTCGGCTGTATATATAAGCCTCCCATCGTACTGACTGGGTAGATAATTCAGAAGTCTAAAAATGGTTTGTCGAAGATTCATTCACTCCAAACCACTCCTTTTTGCAAGCCTACTCTGCAGTGATTGGTCCGATGGTGTTGTGATTGGTCCATCGCTTACAACACGTGGCGGAAGCAGGAGACCTGGGCGGATCTGGAGCCTTGAGCGGAACCAGAGCCCCACCCACATGTGTGCCACCCACATGTTTCCCACCCACAGGTACATAGCCCCCCCCCCCCCCCCCCCCCCCAAAAAAATAATAATTTGGGGAATTCAGGGGTGGGGTGGAGAGCTTGTGGAATGGGGTGGCCTCGTGGAAGGCTGGAGCGGCCTCGTGGAAGCCTGGAGCGGAATCCAGGAGACATGGAGCGGACACAGGAGAGTCTGGAGAGGAATCCAGGAGACACGTAGCAGGCACAGGAGAGTCTGGAGCGGAATCCAGGAATCCCGGAGCGCGCACAGGAGAGTCTGGAGCAGAATCCAGGAGACATCAGGCGATCACAGGTGAGTCTAGAGCGGAATCCAGGAGACACGGAGCGGTCACAGGTGAGTCTGGAGTGTCATCCAGGAGACATGGAGTGGTAGGATCGCTCCCAAAGTCTATCAACCACCGCTCCAGTGGATCTGCCGTGGTTGCGGCCGTCCTGATCTGAGATGGGGCCTTTCGGCAGCCCTCCTCTTCCGCCTGGGCTTAGGGACAGGCAGGACCTTCCCGGCAGGCCCACTGGAGGGATATGCGGAGGAAACTGGCTGAGGGTGAACTGACCAGGCAGCGTGCTTTTCTGAGGGGACTGGACGAGGAAGACACATATTCTTAGGAACCTCTTTTACAATCTCGAACAATTTAGGAACAATATCAGATTGATTGTCTCGACTAGGGAAAAGGAACAGGCAGGTTCCAGGAAACAAATAGTGTCCTCGTCCAGGCCCATCAGAAAAAAACGCATTTAGCGGTGCATCTGGCCAGTTCACTAGGTAAGCAAGCTCAGAGAATTCCTCCACATACCTGATGTAAGGTGAGTGATCTGCACGAACACAAATACTCTTATCTCGCTGAAATCTTGACGGATTTACAAATGGTTTGGTTTCTAACAAACGTTATTAATGTGGCTAGCTATACTTCTGGATGCTTGAACAAATTATGAATAATTATTCATAAGTATGCAGTGTCATAACTACATCTCTGACGTTTATAACAAACCAAACAGTTTGAAAATCGGTAGACAATTTAGCAAGTTATGGCTATTTAAAAATTACATGCACCATTAAAACACCATGTTACGAGTGAGCGAGCTGACTGTGACAAGATGGCCGCCAGGTGCGGATGTCGACCTCCATTGCCCAGCAGCATGGACGAGACATCTAGCCTTAATTATGTATATCTATGTCTCTAGCAGCCAGTCGATGAATTGCAGTTTAAGTCACTTCTGTGTTGGCTTCAAGAGAGGCCGCGGGAGGTTGCCGCTTGGGCTGGCATTATACAAATGTGATAGCCTGGTTGCTGGCCGAACTTAGCCCCGCCCTTAACATTTGAGGTCAGGTTGGCCCTGTCCCAAAATACACACTTCATGTGCACTCTCGGTCTTATGGACTTACAATGGCCGCTGCATGCGCGTGTCCATTAAGTCCACGAGACCGTAGGGTGTCCCATTTGTCATTTTTGGTCTCAGAAGGGTGCTCGTGAACGCCCCCTTTGCGGTCGAAATGCGCCCTCGATGCGTAGCGGACTTCTTCCAGTCAAAGCGGCATTACGTCATGAAAATGCGGACTCAGAGGAAAACCGTGAGGGTTTAGGGACAGGGTGCCATTTGGGACAGGGCCGAAGTTCGATCTGGACTTGATCCGTTGTGGAGCAACTATGCTCGAACTAGAGCTGTTCGGACCAATCAAATTGTCAGGGCGGGCTTTATACGACGATGGACAGATGATCAACAGTAACGTAATCATGCACGTCACCAAAGATCGTCGTGTTGGTAAGTACTCTGTGTATCCTTAAATTATTTTTTTCAACACCGGCAAAGATCGTTTACACTCATCTTCTTCTTCTACTTCTTCCAGTGTGCGTGCAGTTGAGTTCTGTTGACAACTATGCGTCGCTCCGTTGCTCTGATTGGTTGTAGGTCTATCCAATTGATTGCAGAGGCATTTTCTCTCCTGGTTCGGCTGAAACACGCCTCATAATCACAGCCCAATAGAACAGTAACAGACTCATATTCTGACTAGAATCTGAGTATGACGACGTCAGGCTACAAATGTGATACATTGTTACGTAGGTATGTAACAGGAAGTGAGACTGGAATTGCTGATGGCTCGTTTCAGCTTCTCAGAATTGATTCTTTCTTTTAGGAGACAATAACTTTATTTGCCAGACACTTTGTTTTTTAAACCTCTGCAGACCTTTTACATTAACAAACAGTTATTAATAATTTTTGAAAAAACATAAATGGGGCACTTTCATACATTTTAGTTGAATGTCTAGCTAAAACATTTCAGAAAAAAATGCTCCAGGAACGGTGCATAAATAACGTGTTAAGAACATTATTAAAGACCAGGGGCCTCATTTATAAAACTTTGCGTAGTATTTGCGTCAGAATTGGCGTACGGATGAAACATAGGACGTGCGTACGCACAGAAATATTCGGATTTATAAAACCGTGCGCACGCACATCCTACGCAGTTTTCCCTTAATAAATCACAATCAATTCTAAATGTAGCGCAGCTTTTGCGGCTTCATGTCACGCCCATAGTTGCCCATACATAGTCCGTGAAACGCCCACAAGTTAATATTCATAGGTTGCGAAATCATGGCAAACACAGAGAGGAAATTAAAAAAAAACGTAACTTCACTCAATGTGAGGTAGAAGTTATCGTTGGCGAGGTTGAAAAGAGAAGAAAAGTGTTGTTTGGAGGGCACAGTGTGGGCATTACTAATGCCAAAAAGACACTTGAGTGGCAAAAGGTTGCAGACGCCGTAAATGCTGTAGCCTCACAACCTCGGACTATCGCCGAAATAAAAAAGAAATGGTCGGACATCAAAGTTGAGGCAAAAAAGCGTCTAGCGCTCCATCGCCAGAGTGTGCCCTCTTGCTGTCTGAAGATGCGTTCACTCCGAATCCTTCCATTCGCCACATCTTCTAGAGCACAAGATCAGCCATTGTGCGTCATTACGCATTGAGATGGGCATTTTATTTCCATCCATTTAATTGAATCTGACAAGCTACAGATGTCGGTTATAATCTACGTGGAAATGGGAAATAGTTCCGTGCAAATGTAATGTCTTGCAGCTTTCTGAATGGTTGAGACATACGTCATTTTATCAAAAATAAAACTAAAGGCATAGCCTATGCATGAATACCATGAACGTAGCTGATGAAGAAATTTTACTATGAAAACAACTTTCCCCAGTGGACAATTAATACATCTATCTATTTATCTATATATCTCCCTAATTATCTATCTATCTGTCTAATTGCATCTATCTGCTCCGCCAGACGGACACTTGACGAGAATATCAGTTTTGTACATTAGCTATTTCGTTGTTTACCATATTTATGAGGATGAATTGCAATGCATAACATGCCAATATTATTGCAGAACATATTTCACTTTTCTTTTTGCAAATATGTGTTAATTTGCATTTATGTTGTAATTTTCGTTTGATTTTGTTTGTTTTACACTGCAGATCGATCAAACGGGTGTTCGTGTAGGCTGTTCATTGTAAGACTTGCTTTGTGAAGTCAATGTTATTTATGAGAGGCATAGCCATTTCTTTTACACAACGGTCTACAGTTTCACACACTTTCACGTGTTTCTTCCATCTGCCGACGGTGTCGCCTTTTCTCATTTCACCCGTTTTTGTGCGTACGCCTGGGTCAGAGCTTGCGTGAAGGACCGCACATTTTCCCGTCAAGTTTGCTTTTTATAAATACCAATTATTGCGTAGAGAGCGGCGTACGCCTTCTTTTGTGCGTACGCAACGTTTATAAATGAGGCCCCAGGTCATTTTAAACGAACATTCTTTTAACGTTTCTAGAAGAACGTTTGAGAGAACTTTGCTAGAGCATTAGCTAAAGTTCTGAGAACGTTCCCTGCTAGCGGAGTAAATCTGATAGGATTCATGAATGTTTTCTCTGTGATAATAGTCTATTGTTTTCTTCTTCTTTTTTTCTAGGTCTAACAGTGCCACACTTCCCAATTTAGAAGAGGAAAGATTTCCTACAAGTCAACAAAGCTATGGATCCAGTCAGAGTTTCATCTTCAAATCAAAGACTAGAAAAAAATCTCACCTTAATGCAAACAAATCTGTCTCTCAAGCAAAAAATTCTACTGAATCATCTCCTCAAAAACACTGCAACAACACAAGTGTTGATTTACATGTCAAGATGTCGAGTTTAACGTCTGCAAATCAATTTCATAAATCTAGAGCTTACTCAACATCCTCACAACAACATAATTCAAGTGTGAAACATCATGAATCAAGGTTGAGTAAAACTCATAAACCACATGAACTTGCACTGAAGTTTCAAGACATTCCAGATGATGGGTCAAAAGTTACATGGGTGTAAATGTTTTACATTGGAGCGTTTGCATTCAATGCGTGAATGAAAAAAAAAATACTATAGTAAATTACTCTAGTAAATACTATAGTGTTTTGAACCAACTATAGTAAATATACTACAATAAATTGTAGCATACCTCAGTATTTACTATAGTTTAACAATTGACTATAGTTGAAACTACAGCATGCTGTAGTATAAGTTAACAAAGTGTATTAAATACTATAATAAAGTACAATATACTGTAATAGCTTTACTATAGTGGGGTTCAAAAACACTAGTATTTACTAGAGTCATTTTACAATAAAAAACAGTAGTATTTTTTCATGCAACTGTTACTTTAAAAGCAAACATGCCTGTATGATTCTTCCTAAATAAACATTTATGTGTTTGTTTCCCAAGCGGCAACCTCCCGCAGTTTCTCTTGAGTCCAATACGGAAGTAACTTAAACTGCAATTCCTTGACTGGCCACTAGAGACAGGCTTCAAAAGAGAGCAGAATCTCATTGAGCCCCATGTTAAAATTCCCAACTTTACAGCAGGAAAAAACATGTTTACAGCCTGGTACAAATTGTGGTTTTGGTCTATATAGCTAATTTTGCCCTTCATGACAACTGTCAGGGGGGTGACTTTTTTTATAACTCATTCGTTTACATTATATAAAGCCTTAAAGTTCTGCATAATTAAGGGCGTGGCCACTTTGAGTGACAGGTGGATAGCCATTTATCTGCTGTCTGTTAGTCATCGCGTCACCTCCGCTCCAGCCACGTCCTGCCTCTTTGCCCATTTTCTATTATCAGGGAGTGACGCGCTGCCAAGATGGCAATGGCCAGTGCGACCCTTCTTTACGCTGCAAAACTGCTCTTCAGAATCGTATGGGACTACGTCCATATTTTTTTACAGTCTACGCGTGCCATAGCCTGCCGCACAAGTCTTGAAAGTGAAAAGTGAGGACAAAACGTTTCGGTTGCCCCCAGGTGGCAGTATAGCTCATAAACCCGCCCCCTACATGTAATCAAATGAGACGTGAGACAAACTAAACAATCAAATTACACTTTAAATAAGTTCAAGTGTTCGTTTTTTTTGTGTGGTTTTAGTTAGTTATTTGATGCTATAGACCTTTTTTATTTGTTTTATTATTGATGCTCAAAACAATACACAAGTTATAACAAATAATAACAAAATACAAACAACAATAAAACTAAACACTAAACAATCACTAACAGATTTTTTTCAGGATTTTCGACTTTAATTTCTACATTTCCATAACTGTTTATTATACACCGACATAACGAATTGTTCTGCAGTAAACTGTACTAACCGATTCTGTGGGAGTGTGGGCGGGGTTTTGATACTGCGGCTCCACTTCTGTGCAGACCCGGGCTCCAAGATGTCAGCGACATATTTATTTTGACATTGGCGGCTTCACGTCTTTCTCACAATCTATTGAGGGAAACATGATGAATTCTATCCTCTGTGATCTATGGAATGAAGCGGAAAAAGCGATGAAAGTTACTTTGGTGTGGGCGATAGTGGTCTATAATGGGCATAGTTTTGGTATGCAATGGGCGGAGTCGGAAACACTATTAAATATTAAAATGTGATATCAGCACTCTTTTGTACACTATTGTGTAATGAAAAATTTCATATATAAATGAAAATACACATACAGATGTACATTTATTTGAATTTCACTTTAATTTTGCTGCCTTTTCCAAATTAATTCTGAACAGAGCACACAACTACCAAATTAATATTGTACTCCTGATGTAGACTAAATAATTTTCTACGGGTAGATAATATGATATAATGGTTTTGTATGATGTCATGTTACCCTTATATAATATGACCTTAAATGTGACCCTGGACCACAAAACTAGCAATAAGTTGCACGTATATTAAGTATATTTGTGGCAATAACCAACAAAACATTGTACGGGTCAAAATTATCAATTTTTTTTATGCCAATAATCCTTAGGATATTAAGAAAAGATCATGTTCCATTAAGCTATTTTGTAAATTTCCTACCGTAAATATATCAAAAATGTTGTAATATGCGTTGCTATGGACTTCATTTGGACAACTTTAAAAGGGATTTACTCAATATTTAGATTTTTTTGCACCCTCAGCTTCCAGATTTTCAAATTGTCTGTCGGCCAAATATTGTCCTATCCTAACAAAACCATACATCAATTTCAGATGATGTATAAATCTCAATTTTAAAAAAAATTTACCCTTGTGACTGGTTTTGTGGTCCAGGGTCACAAATGTGTTACAAATACTTTATTTGTGTTGGCTAATACCAAGTTGGCATTTTCATTACATAGGATAATGGTATTATGGTTGAAAACCGTGGTAACTATGGCAATTTGAGGTTGATGGACGTACAGAGGTAGAGCGCTGTTCGGCGTTCGGCCGCTGGGGGCGCTCGATGCTCGTGTGTGGCGCAGACAGGGGGTTTCTGCCCTCCTCAATCACAATTACTGAATTACTGAAGCGCATTTTGTGTGCAGAGCTTCAGGAGTCAAAACAAGCAGCCAGGATGGGAGTCGAGGTCGAAACCATTACTCCTGGAGACGGTAAATCGCATCACACATGGGATCACATCGACAATTCAAATTCCAAAATATTTAAATACATTAAATGAGGCGAATTTTAAATCGATTCATTCTGCCTGTTTTGGGCATCACGGGCGTTAGCCTGCTAGCTAACCACTAACCTCTTCCCACAGGATTTGACATGCGATTTTAATCGTTTTCTCTTCTTTTTTTTTGATTTTTAGGAAGTACTTTCCCCAAAAAAGGACAGACTTGTGTCGTGCACTACGTGGGTAAGTTGATAAGTGATCGTGTTGTTGAATCCCTGAAGGGTGTTAGCCAGCATTAGCCGATTAGCCGCATTGACACAATAGACACTTTCGCATCCGCGATCACATCGGCAAGCATTTAAATCGTTCATATTTGGATTGGCCTTGATATTTACCTCGTCTTTGATCGTGTCTTTTCTGAAAACGCTTAAATGCGACTGTTTAACAGCGCCGGGTTTGGAAACCGTGGCCTGTTTTGCGGATATACATTGGTTTTATTGCCGTCATTTAGGATGAGATGGGCTGTGTTAAAAATAGCGGGCAGTGTAGGCAGACAAACGTTTATGGAGATTCGTCTGAACATCACATTCGAACGGTTTTATGATGCTCAAAATGTTTAATGCTCAGGAGTTTTGGTGATATAAATTATGCAATGCGAATCCTCCGGCATATGATTTTCAAAATGCTTCTATTTGAACGCGCCAGTAATTGGCAAACATATTTCGATTCGAAAGCTCCTTGGATTTTGATTAATCCAAATTTATCGTGAATGCATAGCAGCCATTTTATTTTTTTTATGTTTTACAATCCAAATGAATCATCATTTGGGGCGTTGAACGTTTGTTGGTAAACGGGTTTTTTCTTTGCATGATTCATATGCGTGTTAATAATTCCCATTTCCAGGCTCCCTGACAGATGGACGCAAGTTCGACTCTTCCCGGGACCGAGGAAAGCCTTTCAAATTCAAAATTGGCAAACAGGAAGTGATCCGTGGTTGGGATGAGGGCGTAGCCCAGGTAAATACACATTCGTCCTGAAATTCTCTGGGAAAAAAATCGATTTAACTTGCTATATAAATCTGCCTGACCTAAATAAGCTGTTTGTAAAGTAGGTCTCTGCTTAATTGGAAAACGTCCCCTTTTGCTAAATCAGACAAACTGTGTATTTGATAAACAAGCCATGTCACTTCTTTAACCTCCATTCATTGTTTCATACCGGACCTAATTTGGCAAACCTTTCCCCCCTTGTAACAGATGAGTGTCGGGCAGCGTGCCAAGCTGACTTGCACCCCGGACTTTGCTTATGGGAGCAAGGGGCACCCGGGCATCATTCCTCCCAATGCCACCCTCGTATTTGACGTGGAGCTGATTGGCTTGGAATAAAGCCCCCACAATTGGACTCAGGTTATTCCCTATTCATTCTTTCAGGGTATGTGCACATTTTTCTTCTGAGCTCATTACTCAGTATTTAATACACTCCCATAATACGTTAAAAACACCTTGTAGATAGTTCGCCCAGTTGCATGGATGGCTTTAATAACTAACAGATAATCTTTAAAGGAGATTACTCTAGTCCTGGTCTTAACTGTCCTGTAGAGTTTATTTAACAGGCTCTTCGATTAAACCCTCGTAATCGTATTTATGGCCTTTGAGGAACACCGTTCAGTTGTTTAATAAATCTCTCTCTTTGTTTTCTTCCAGGTCAACCTTTTTAAGGAACATTGCTCCATGCATGTGATCCTCAAAAGGGGTAGTGTTAATAGCGATACCACTTAGCTTAGCTCTGTTTTGCATTTGTATATTTTGTTGCCTTTTTATTTCTTTTCTGCTTGACATAAACACTGGTATACTCTCAATCATTGGAAGTTCACTAAGACACAAGTTTCTTTTTGTCCCCCCTTCTTTCTTTTTATATTTGATTTCTGTGTTGTAAACGCGATCACAGCAACAGGGTTTTGGCTGAGCTGGTAATAAGTACTCTGGTGGGGAAATCTGGTTAAGTATAAAACAAACTACTTGAAAATAAATTGTTTATAAAAAGATCAAGCTGGTCTCTGATGTCTTCATTGGGAAACTGGAATGGTGTGTTTGCAGGTCCATCACTATAAACGGCAGGACATTTTGTAAGTCATTTGGTCCCCATCTCATTATGGGTGCTTCTCATTTCTTATTTGTGCATCCTTGCTTCCTTCCCTCGTGTCTTAGCTCCACCCCCTTAGGACATGAGGGAAGGATACACCCGTGTCATGACTCCTCAGGAAGCTTCCTCGCTATTAGAGAATTGAGATGTCATTCAAGATGGCTGAATTCGATCGGTTTCTGGGTCACGGCTTGGAGGATGGAGGAGTGAGGAAACATCAATTTGAGTATTGAGAAGCATCTATTGTGTATTTGTAGCCCCACCCACAGTGAATTCTCATTGGTCTAAATCCCACTCCACATAACTGTTAAACAACAATTGTTTTGTCACCGCTTTCTGCTTTATTTGAGGATGGATTAAGACATGGCAAATAAAAAAAGTCATTAGCACAACAGAAGCCATGTCATTTTAATGAAATACTTTTATTTCCAAGGTGCAACTGAACCAAACAATCAACAATGTTGATGGGCTCTGTCTAAATACACAATCATACTTTGCAATGTTGCTCTTCAAATCAGCACAAGATATTTATTCAAATGTCTACTTGATAGTTTACTGATAACTACGAGGAATTATTGTGCCAACATGCATTCTAAGCCCTTACAATAATCTACTGGAACGCCATGTTTACCCGGTTTTGTTCTTTTGTTTTACTTCAAATAAACAAGACTTTGTTTTACAAATGCATGAATTAATTACATGATTGCATTACTGAAATCTGGATGCATGCAATAGTTAGATGCAATAGCTTCCATTGGTTTGGAAGTGATGCGTTAATAAAAGAAAAATCTAAAAACAATTATTTTATGACATGTAAATGTACATGTTGACAACTATTGGTATAATGAATGAATGTTTTGGCATGGGCTTTGACTAATTCCGCATCCTCTCTAGTACTATTCACCTGAGTTCCACCTGAGACTGAGTTAAAAAGAACTGAAAACCTACCACCCAAAGAACAGATTAATAAAGTCATCTTAGGCCATCACCTTCCATTGCTTAATCAATAGAATTGGACATTTGTACCAAACAAGCTATAATACAATTCAAATTCCATAAATATTATGCAAATGCACAGTATAACTGTTTCAAAATTCCTTTTGCACATAAGTCTAGAATGACAGAGTAGTGATCCACACACATTTTAATGTGAAGTTTTAATTCTATGTAATGAATGAAGCATATTTTTAGAAATCCAAACAGTTTCTGAATGCATATTGCTTCTTGGGTTAATATTTCATGAAAATGGATGGACTGGCACAATGGTTACTTGGCTACAGTTATGTAAAGGTTTAACATTTTAAAGCCTAGTCCTGCTAATTTGCTTGGGCTATGGACTTGAAATGGCCTCTTTTCATGAAGAACAAATTGCACCCATGTCTATATAAACTACCTAAAGTTACATGAAACTTTAAAGTTACAAGTTTTCCTGTGAATGGGCCATGAGCAGAATGAATTTAGTTCAATAGAACATTTTAAGAATATTTTAAATTATTTACACATTCATGACTCATGCCTAATGTAAGCGAGTAAATGAACTGAATAAAAATAACTTAAGGCATTTAATTATTTAAGTATTATTCTTTTTTTAAATTGTGCTTAAAAGGCCTAAACTTATGTTCATTGTGGTAGCTTGGACTAGCTTGGTCATTGCTGTTTGCAGCTACTTTTGACTGTGTACTGCTTGCTGAGTTGCAGCCAGGAAAGGGAGGAAATGATGCCGATAAGAGAACCAGAAGGAAAAGGAAAACAAATGGTGGAAATGAGCCTTGAAACTTGTGTCTGTGCAAATTAGGGCCACATTCCTTCGATCTTTGTCCCAGATTTAGGCCTACCTACTGAGAGATCAAGGACAGAGTCCACACAAGGTCCAGTTTTTGACGGTACGGTAATGCTTACGTTATCAGATAGGTGTCGCTCTTCCTGTTCCTGAGGGGCTGCGACCACAGCCACTGCCAACCCGTCTAAGAGAGTGCAGCGCGACGGCACAGCACCCACGCAACAGGGAACTCATGTTATACATGGGCATGCCTTCATTCCGTGGCCCTCGGCAAAGCCACGCCAATGTCGGAACTACGGGAACGGCCACCGCTAGGAAGTCGATCAGGAAATAGCGGCTCCAGTGGCTCCTCTGAGGGGGAGCTGATCCTTCATCCTCCCCCACTCCATCTTCATCATTGACCTTTACTACCGTTGTCTCCTGTGGTGGCAGCTCGAGAGGTGGTGACGCTCTGGGACAAGGTTGCTGAACCTGTGGATTGGTCAGCACTGTTGGTGTCACTGTTGATGATGTAAATTCAACTGTGCTGTCTAGCGGTAAAGTTTCTGTAATGCAAGACATCTGAGCAGGTGAAGTAGTGGCTGAGGATGGCGAAAACACATGTGGTTCAGCTAAAGTAAGGTCTGGTGCGCAAGTTGCTGAAGTGATGACGCTCAATTCCTCTCCTCCGCACTCTTCGGAGATCCAGGTTATGGTGGGGCTACAGGCCTGTGACCGGTATCCTGGCCTGTCCCTTACTTCGGATGCACTTGGGGGTGCTGTTGGCGGTGGTGGCGGAGGTGGAGGTGGAATAGGAGGTGGTGCTTCCTCCTGTGGGAGGTGCAGAAACAGATGGTGGTGTGGGAGGTAGGCATGTGGACCACAGCTACAGTGGTTGTTAACTGCATGGCAGGGTCGGCTAACGGGCAACACCGTCTCTCCGCTGCACAATCTCTCGCAGGTGGATGATCGCGACAAAGTGGAGCATAGCGTCGTGTGAGGGACTTGTTCAGACAGCAATGCTGCTTCCAGAAGTAGATGAGTACGTCCATCACCTCTCGGTAGCGTCATTGCCCCTCTGTTGGCGGGAATATAGCGATCAGAACATATGTTCCCATTGCGATCTGTAGCAACAGGTGACGTATCACTGCTTAACCTGGTGAAGGTGGCGCTGCGACTCATGGTGTGGGCTGGAGAGCAGCCACAAGACCTAGATGCCCCAAATCGTTGGCCTATTTTACAGACACCTAGACCTTCAGACTTACAGTCCTGTTGATCTTCCTCATGGACCCCCAGATTGGGCTTAACAGTTTCAACAGCCTGCTGAAGCTGCCGGATCTCCTTCCGGGCCTTTTTTAGGGCCAGCTGGGCCTCTACGCGATGACATTCCTCCTCTATCCAGTCTTCCTGCATCCTAGTCAGCTGTATCCGTAACTCCTCGATCTCAGAGTCTCTGCCGTGGCACAAAAAAACAAGGGCATAGAAATAAATCTGCTGCTGCTTTCGAATGCGCATATGGTTTAGTAGGCATTACATCTGGTTTAAAACATACTTTTTTAATGGACACGTAGTATGTTCTATATAGTATGAGTATTGGTAGTATGAATACAATCCGAATTTACTACATCCGCCATGTTGTCACTGTCATGTGACCTACAGTGTCAGTTGCATTGCTTCACTGCCATTCACAACTTCTCTCCTGTGGCCTTGTGGGATAGTAATGTGTTCGTCAGATTCAAAATTCATAATCTCCCAGAAGTAGTTTGTTATTCAGGTACTGTTCGCCAACTGTTTTCTGAATACCATGAATTTGGATCTGTTTTTCATCTACCATTTAGTAGGGAAATATATTTTCCCACACAGGGTAGGTTCCGCTATAGTGGTGGCCAAGATTATTAGAACACTTGCCATCTGGGAGTCATCTTATTGGCCCTGGATTTATTTTCCAAGAGGACAATGACCCAAAACATTCTTCTTACTATTGCCGGAACTACCTGCGATTGAAGGAATCTGCTGGAACACTGAAAATGATGGACTGGCCCCCTCAAAGTCCAGACCTCAACCCCATCGAGCACATTAGGGGCGAGTTAGAAAATAAACTGGACAGATCTATTGTACATTCAAAAGAAAGCCATTGGCTTCAGTTGCAGAAGGAATGGTATAACATTAGTGTTGAAGTTCTCAGAGGAAATATATTGACACTATGCCAGAGAGATGGGCTGCTGTAATTGCTGCAAAAGGTGGACATACCAAATACTAAAGTTAAAAGTGGATAAAAACAGTACGACTCACTTCATCTGATATTTGATGGTCAGAGCAACCATCTGCATGTTTTATGAACATTATGAAATCACGTTTTGGAGGCAAAAAAGGTAAATATTTTCAGATCTGTCGGGTGTTCTAATAAGTTTGGCCACCACAATATATATGGGTTAATGACATCATGACCAGGGCTGGATTGGAAATCGGGCATACCGGGCATTTTCCCGGTGGGCCGATATAAGTTTTTTTGTTTTGTTTTTGGCCACAGACTGACCCATCATTTAGGGAAAATGGACTATTGGTGTGTCGTCTGAATTGACAGGCCAAAGCGAGAGAGACCTCCCCCTCCCTCATATTAGACTTTTTTCTTTTTTTTTTAATTGGAGTGCATGGGAAACTACAAAATGCAAATACCCACACAACGCTGCCACTGACAAACGTGCGCTTAATTTCTGCCAAACTATGAAGAGATAAACAGCTCAAGTCGCTTGATCATTCAGATTTGTCTCTGAATCTTGTGTTATACAGTCATGTGATATGGGAACATCACAGGATTGACAAACTTGTCAATCCAGCACCACCACCTTTATAGTAATTGACCTTGCAGCTACTAACACTAAAGAAATATGGTGTTTTGCTATTATTATTTAAATAATTAAGTATTGCGGAAGATAAATCACTTTTATAGAGGCAGTTTTTGTATTGTCTACATGTTTACAATATTTTTATTGCAAATTTTATAGTTCATTATTATTTATTTAGTTTAGAAACCATATAGGCCTACCCATGGTGATGAGGAGCATGGTTTTACCAGTGACTACCATCTTACAGTTAAACCATGGTAAATTGCATAAGGGCAATTAAAGGATGATTAAACAAAACAGCTTTAAAGCCTGGATCCCATGAAATAAAGACAAAGCTTTTTTCTCTTTGTGGCGGAGGGGGCGTGGTTTCGCGAGGTCTGCAGCGGGAGAGAGAGGGCGGAACCACGCCCCCTCCGCCACACTCTTTAAATATGTTTTATGAACTTTTCAATAGTTCTGATGAATTTTCATTGAAGTAAATTGTTAATTCAATGAAAGCCTCATAAAAGATAGATATTACATAAGATACATTGGGTGTTAACTCTTTAAAAATGTTATTGTTTTTAAAGGGATAGTTCAACCCAAATTGTCATCATTTATTCAACCTAATGTCATTCCAAACCTGAATGGCTTCCTTTCTGTTGAACAGTCTGTGTTTTTGTCCATACAGTAGAAGTCAAGTGTAACCAAAATGGTTTGGTTGCCAACATTCTTCAAAATATCTTCTTTTGTGTTTCACAGAAGAGAGAAAGTCATACAGGTTTGGAACGGCATTAGGGTGAGAAAATGATGACAGCATTTAATAGCAGTAAATTTACTTTTCCTGGCTCAAAATCAGTGCTTTACTGTCAAGTGCATTTCTATTTGACAGAAGTCCCTGTCCTAGTTTTATTCATTAATTTATAAACCCTAACAAAAACATTCACTTGTGGGGGGAACTTGTGGGCCGGATTTTATTCCCAGTCCAGCCCTGATCATGACATGCATATTTTTGTGACCATGTGCATTATTTTCTTTTAAAATAATTGGATAAATTCATGACATATACAGTTGTAAGAAAAAGTATGTGAACCCCTCGCAGAATCTGTGAAAATGTGAACTTTTAAACAGAATGAAGATGTCCAAAATGTTCTTATTTTGTTTAAATATATAACCTTACATAAAAAAGGTTAAAAAAAATGAATGTGTGTGTGTGTACATGAATGATACACAGAACATGATCTTGTACTAATAAAATGGCAGGAAGCTAAAAAACTCCACTGACACATTGACAGACTGACCGGTCCTGAAGCCTCTCCACATTTTCTTTCAGCCGAGCTCGTAAGTGACGAATACACACTTCCTTCTGCTGCAGTGGAGTGAGATACTGCTCAGGAGCTGGTGGTCGGATCCCGTGATTCTCACTACAGGTTGCATACTGTGCCTGCCGTCTGGGTCAGAGAGCAAGGAATACATCATATTTCATTGTGATTAATCTCATCATTTTAAAAACGGTTAACGGTACAGATAAAACTAAACAGGTCCAAGTGTAATTATTAGGCTCGACAAATGGTGTGAGTGTAAATGAAAAAAAAACATTTACACAAAAGGCAACAGATTCTTCTGTATTTCTGTTTATTTCTGCTGAAGAGACAATTACAGAAGCTCTAAGAGGTTATGCATTATACTTTTTTCTTACTTGTTTTCTTGTGATCTCGAAGTAAAACAGCTATTTTCCCAAGATATTGATTTCTTTTGATCACAACTTTTTTCCATGTACTCGCCATAGCATGTTTTTTATTGTACCAGGGGCAGCAAAAGCTTGGAGCAATCCTTCAGCATCATCAGTGAACAAATTGTTTTTTACTTTGATCAGGGATTCACTCGAGCTAAAATAGCTCTACATCTGTGTGTGACTGGCAACTTCTACATTAGTGCTGTACATTTGAGAAGCTGTTCGGTCAGACAATATAGTGACCCTGAATATGTGGTTGGTTTTATTGCCAGCCAGTCCATCTCTACAGTGTGCAATTTGTAATTGGTGAAGACGTCAATGTGCAACACCAGTCTCATTCACAAAAATCTTAATAAAAAAAATTACATTGCGAGTCAATTGCACAAGCTCAACTGAGATCTACAGAGGAAGAGAAGATTTTCAGAGAATAACAACTATTGCATGATTTCATTACTTGGAATATAGTGTGCAAGTACTTTTCATGGGCAGTTGTGGTTAAAGGTTGTTAAGAGTCAGACTGGTAACAGAAGGTTGTGGGTTCAATTCTCAATGCCGGAAGGAAATGCTCCAGGGGCGCCACAGCAAAATGGCTGCCCACTGCTTTGGGTATGTGTGTCCACGGTTTGCAGTGTGTGTGTGTTCACTACTCACTAATCCGGATGTGTATGCACTAACTCGGATGGGTTAAATGCAGAGGACAAATTCCGAGTATGGGTTACCATACTTTGCCTTCACATGTCACTTTTTGGTGCTTTTTTGTCCTTTTTTGATAGTCCCCAGTCCCCATTCACTTTCACATAGAAAAGAGCAGCTTGTATATTCTACAAAATATCTCCTTTTATGTTCTGCAGAGAAAGTAAAACAGGTTCGAATGACATGAGGGGATGTAAATAAAGACATCATTTAAATTTTTGTGTAACTATTCCAATATGCACAATATCTATGGAAACTTGTTTCCACCACAGAATAAAACATTTTAAAAGATAATTGTGACTTTTTATCTCACAATTGTGAGTTTACATCTCGCAGTTCTGACTTTGTTTCTCAGAATTGCGAAATATAAACTGAAAATTGCGAGTTATAAAGTCAGAATTGCGACTTGTAAAGTCAGAATTGTGAGTTATAAAGTCAGTATTGCGTGTTATAAAGTCAGAATTGCAAGTTATAAAGTCAGAATTGAGAGTTATAAAGTCAGAATTGCGAAATATATTCATAATTGCGAGTTGTAAAGTCATAATTGCGAGTTATAAAGTCATAATTGCGAGATATAAAGTCATAATTGCGAGATACAAAGTCATAATTGTGAGTTATAGTCAGAATTGCGAGTTATAAAGTCAGAATTGCGAGTTATAAAGTCAGAATTGCGAGATACAAAGTCAGAATTGCGAAATATAAAGTCAGAATTGCGAGTTATAAAGTCAGAATTGCGAGTTATAAAGTCATAATTGCGAGTCATAAAGTCATAATTGCGAAATATAAAGTCAGAATTGCGAGTTATAAAGTCAGAATTGCGAGTTATAAAGTCAGAATTGCGAGATACAAAGTCAGAATTGCGAAATATAAAGTCAGAATTGCGAGTTATAAAGTCAGAATTGCGAGTTATTAAGTCAGAATTGCAAGTTATAAAGTCATAATTGCGAGATACAAAATCAGAATATTAAGTCAGAATTGCGAGATATAAAGTCAGAATTGCGAGTTATTAAGTCATAATTGTGAGTTATTAAGTCAGAATTCCGAGTTATAAAGTCATAATTGCGAGTCATAAAGTCATAATTGCGAGTTATAAAGTCAGAATTGCGAGTTAAGTCAGATTTGTGTTATGAAGTCAGAATTATGAGATAAAAAGTCGCAAAATTACTTTTTTTTAAATTCTGTGGCGGAAACAAGCTTCCATAACAATCACATCAGTATTTCAGACACAAGTAACCAGACTTATAAAAGGATACGGTGTCATGTCTGTTCCATTAATTCTATTTTTGTACTGTACTTTTGGCCATCATACAAAATCTGGAACATGACCCTGATGGAAGATAAATCTAATTTGCCTTTGAGTGTGTGTGTTGCTCACCGTGGTGTGGCTGGGTTGGAGCGTGGTACAGTATTGCTCTCTGTGCACTTGCAGGATGCTGTTGAGTAACTGCCACGGACAGTCGAGTCCCCATGCGAGTGTCGAGTGCTGCTTGGGGCAGCAGACCTTCTGTGACACACACACACACACACACGCACACACAGTGACAGCTGAGCTCTGACGTCGATATCAAACATGCTGTCACAGTGAAAAACAAACTTTTTACACTGGATGTGTTTTAAAGGAATTCACACTACTGGTGCTGAATGAATATATCACATTGTAATAATTTGAAAACTATCAATGTGTTTGATTATGCATGTTACAGAAGGCGGGTAGCATTACCTGCGGGAACCAGCAGATGGCTTTCGGTTCGCTGGGAGGGACATGGGTAAGGACACAGCACAATTACAAGGATTCCTCAGGACAGATCTCTCTAAAACACACATACACCACAGAATATGAAATATAGTCAGTACCAAACAGATAAGACAGGATGTTGGTCTCTTGGACAAGTCCTTGTCAATTCAAGATCTTGACCAAAAATGTATGCACCTCTTCATGGAAATAAATGTTGTGATGTCCTTTTTATCAAGAGATGCAACGAGTTTTGGTCAAGATGTTGTATTGACAATGCAAGAGTCCAGCACTCTGTAAAGTCTCCTCCAGCACATTCCAAAGACTTTCAATGACTTTAAGGTCTGGGGTCCATTGTACATCGCTTAAAACATCTAAGATGATTGGACAGATCCCAGATCTAACCGATCTCTGGCTAATTTGGTTCTTCAAACGAATTTGCGGATTGGATAAAAATATCTGGATTTTCTGAGATTACTGCACGTTCCTGTGTTCCCTGAAGAGGGCAGATGTATCGATACTCGAAACCACAAGCAATGCAGCGATTGGCTGGCGGCAAGACAGCAACGTAATGACATCATATAATAAAAAAAGAGCCATCTGGCGAAAAACTTGAATAATAAAAAAATTAAAAAAATATTCTATCTAAGTAATTATTCTATCAAAAAAATGTATCTCTCAATCAAGTGGCTGTGTCTATAGTATTATAGACTACACAACATTATACATTATACAAAGGCACTTCAAAATATGCAATCTAATCCTGTTTACATAAAATAAGTCTGCTCCTGAGCAGGCTTCAGTTTACGGACCTGTTGCTATGACAGCAAGTCCAGGATGAGCGTCGAAGAACCAAACAAACCAAGATCATGCCAAATCGTCAACAATCGAATCCAACCGAGTTAGCGACGTACAAAGAACGGACCCCTGGACTCAGAGAAATGATTGCTCATGCTCCCTCCCAACCATTCTTTCACAGTCTGAGCCTGATGAATATGACATTGTCATCCTGGAATATGAAAAGAAATGAAAAGCTACACACTCCATCAATAAGGGTTAGAAGAACATTTACCTATTTAAACCAAAGAGAGACTGTTGATTGGCTGGGCTGTGTATATTAAAAGAGTTACTGACCATGACACACATGAGGGGCTCCTCTCTATGAAATAACTTCCTGATTTAAAAAATAAATAAATACCACTTTCTATTTCAGATAAATACTGTTCTTTTGAACTTTCTTTTCATCAAAGAATTCAATTTTTTTTTACACAACTGCTTTCAACATTTATAATCATAAATGTTTCTTGAGCAGCAAATCAATGATTTCTGAAGGATCATGTGACACTGAAGACTGGAGTAATGATGCTCAAAATTCAGCTACACCAATCAAGCATAACATTATGACCACCTTCCTAATATTGTGTTGGTCTCCCTTTTTCTGCCAAAACAGCCCTGACCCATCGTGGCATGGACTCCACTAGACCCCTGAAGGTGTGCTGTGGTATCTGGCACCAAGATGTTAGCAGCATATCCTTTAAAGGGTTACTTCACCCAAAAATGAAAATTCTGTCATTAATTACTCACCCTCATGTCGTTCGACACCCGTAAGACCTCCGTTCATATTCGGAACACAAATGAAGATATTTTTGTTGAAAGCTGATGGCTGAGAAAGGCTTCAGACAGGCCTCCATTGGCATTCAGTACATTTAGACCCATAAAAGGCACTTAAAACGTCGTTACAAAGTCCATCTCACCACAGTGACTATACAATAATTTTACGATGCGACGACAAGTTTTTTTGCGCAAAAAAAATCAAAATAACACCTTTATCCAACTTGTTCTTGTCTTCCGTGTGTGCATCCACGACGCATGCGCGAGAATATGACGCAGATCCGGCGTTTGGACACATGACCCAGAAGCGATTTGTTTACAAGCAGAGGAAGATGCGCGTATCTAAGCTGTTGAATTCTACATTGATCGTGCTTTAGGTCTCGGCGTAGTGCTCAAAATGGGGCTTAAGTGTGCATTTCATGGATTCCCGAACCCCAGCGCTACGTCATATTCTCGCGCATAAGTCGTGGAGGCACACACGGAAGACAAGAACAAGTTGGATAAAGGTGTTATTTTGATTTTTTTTTGCACACAAAAACTATTGTCGTCGCATCGCAAAATTATTGTAGAGCCACTGTGGTGAGATGGACTTTGTAACAACGTTTTAAGTGCCTTTTATGGGTCTTGGGAGTGTAAATGTACTGAATGCCAATGGAGGCCTGTCTGAAGCCTTTCTCAGCCATCAGCTTTCAACAAAAATATCTTCATTTGTGTTCCGAAGATGAACGGAGGTCTTACGGGTGTCGAACGACATGAGGGTGAGTAATTAATGACAGAATTTTCATTTTTGGGTGAACTAACCCTAGGGTTAGTGTCCTAGGGTTAGTGTAAGTTGTGAAGTGCTCCATGGATCGGACTTGTTTGTTCAGCCCATCCCACAGATGCTCGATTGTATTGAGATCTGGGGAATTTGGAGGCCAAGTTGTTTTTGCTTTGTGGCAGGGCGCATTATCCTGCTGAAAGCTGCCTCCGCTGGCTTGCCTTCTTCCCATAGTGCATCCTGATGCCATGTGTTCCCCCGCTAAGCAAAACACGCGTACCCGGCGTTCCACAAGAGGTAAAAGAAAACGTGATTTATCAGAACAGGCCACCTTCTTCCATTGCTCCGTGGTCCAGTTCTGATGCTCACGTGCCCACTGTTGGAGCTTTCGGCGGTGGACAGGGGTCAGCATGTGCACCCTGACTAGTCTGTGACCGGCTATGCAGCCCCATACGCAACAAACTGTGATGCACTGTGTATTCTGACTCCTTTCTATCAGAACCAGTATTAACTTCTTGAGCAATTTGAGCTACAATAGCTCGTCTATTTGATCGGACCACACGGACCAGCCTTCGCTCCCCACGTGCATCAATGAGCCTTGGGCGCCCATGACCCTGTCGCCGGTTCACCACTGTTCCTTCCTTGGACCACTTTTGATAGATACTGACCACTGCAGACCGGGAACACCCACAACAGCTGCAGTTTTGGAGATGCTCTGACCCAGTCGTCTAGCCGTCACAATTTGGCCCTTGTCAAACTCGCTCAAATCCTTACGCTTGCCCATTTTTCCTGCTTCCTACACATCAACTTTGAGGACAAAATGTTCACTTGCTGCCTAATATATCCCTCCCACTAACAGGTTCCGTGATGAAGAGATAAGTGTTATTCACTTCACCAGTCAGGTGGTCATGATGTTATGCCTGATCGGTGTATGTATATTTCTGCATGTGGACTGCACCATGTGGAAAATAGTTTTTCAAATATGAAAAGGCAGTGAATCAGATTTGTTTAAAGTCACTAAATGAATATCGCCGTGTTTATAATCAATTATTTGTCCATGAACATAATTTTTTTTAAATCAAAATATTTCCTTCCCTCTTGCAGTGACATTGTCCGTGTTTACTGGCGCGAGGGTGGCCTGTCACGAACCACACAAACCACAACCATCTAATCAATTCACAATGGAGAAAATCAAGTGCCACCCTACATTTGTTCTTGTTTGAGAAGTTCTTTCACTCTGAAAAATGTCAAAATAGGGGAGAAAAGGCTATTGCAACTTCTGCTTCATGCCGACTTTAAATATATATACTATCGTTCAAAAGTTAGGGCTCAGAAAGATTTATAAATGTTTTTGAAATACACCTCTTATACTCACTATGGCTGATTTATTTGATCAAAAATACAGTGAACACTAATAGTGAAAAATATTATTACAATTTATAATTTGTGTTTTAATATATCTTAAAATTATTCCAGGAATGGTAAAGCTGAATTTTCAGCGTCTTCAGTGTCACATGCTCCTTCAGAAATCATTCTAAAATGACGATTTGATGCACAAATAATATTTCTCATTATTATCAATGTTGAAAACAGTTGTGCGGTCCCGTATTTTTGTTGAAAACATGATAATTGTTTTTATGATTCTCAAACAAAGTTCAAAAGAACAGCATTTATTTGAAATACAGTACCTGTCAAAAGTTTGTAAAATATGTTTGTTTTACAATTTTTGAAGGAAATCTCTTATGCTCAAACAAAAACTGTAATATTGTGAACTATTAAATTAATATTGGGGGAAAACAGAAAACAGTTATTTTATTTGAATACATTTTAATATGCAATTTATTTGTGTGATCAAAGCCGAATTTTCAGCATCAATGCTGATTTTTTCAGGATTCTTTTTCAGGTTTTTAAATAAGGATTTATTCAATTTATTAAAGCATTTATTAAACAGAACTCATTTAATATAAATGTCTTTTCTGTCACTTTTGAACAAAAAGGGTATACATTTGAAAATGACTGTATAGTGTGTGTATATATAGTGTGTGAGAATTGACTAAATGTAAAATGTGTACCTTGAATGCAAAGTCGCTTTGGATAAAAGCGTCTGCCAAAATGCATAAATGTAAATGTAAATGTATATTTTCCTTAGAAAACAATGAAAGATTATGCAAAACTACTTATGAGTAAAGTTTTCATATCAAGAATTTAGTTGTTTTAATGAGGCTTTTTTTTCATCATTATGATATTAAGACAGTTGTATCACCCAGACAATTTTAACCTTATTCCCCCATAAAAATACTACAATTAATTTTAATTCATGATTACATATTCATAAAAAATATGTACATCATAGAAGAGGCATATTTCATCGACACAAAAGCAGAATGTTCACGCTGTTATTTTGCAAACACAAATAACAAAAAAACAACATAAAAGTGGTTATATATATATATATATATATATATATATATATATATATATATATATATATATATATATATATATATATATATATATATACTCACTTGTGTGCTTTATTCCACGTTATTATGACATTCTGAAGCCACACACCTTTTGTGTTCCACAATAAAAAGTCACAAGAGTTTAGAATAACAGAATGAAGACACAATTTTTGGCTGAACTGTAAGTTGCTGTGGTCATTTGATAGCCACAAATACAAGTGTTTATTTTTAGGAGACATTGCATCCGTGCATCCCACTACACTACCAAATCCACAGAGACACATGCTAGACAATATTAGATTCCCAAGATGCTGAACAGAATCCGACAGAGAGCATTTCATTCTGGATGCCACATGACTCGCAAGACAATAAAAGCTTATGTAAACCAAACATTCAGAACAATACACAAAATGAACTAGACAAAGACACACACACACACACACACACACACACACACACACACACACACACACACACACACACACACAGCTGACGGATTCTTTCACACTTTGCACCAAGCTATTCTTCACACACTCACAGAAAGTGTTTGTCTCTCCGGTGCATATTATGGTGGCATGAGTGACAAGTGTGTGTGTGGGTGCGACTGACGTAACACTGGCTGCCATGACAAAGCTAGTGTGAACTATGATACCTGTGCTTCTAGATAATTTGTATGCATAATTTGATGGAAGAGCTCAGAATATTTCATCCTGACTATCCAAGAATCTCATCAGTCATCCATAAATATGTGATGATAGTAGTGGCCCCTTTGTAAGCAGTTTTGCAATATGTTTGGATTGGACTGATTCTGCATCTCTAAAAAATGTTTATTTCAATCCGCAATGTGCAATGACAAATACGTTGATTCACTTAGAAGTCTGTACTGTCATCAGAAACAAAAAAAGATCAATTATATAAGAATGATGATAACATTTCCTGACACTGTTTTGAAAAATAAAACCTCCCACAGTAAATAAGCAGAATGTGTATGATATGGCTGTATATTTAGCCCCTGAGAGCATCTGTCAGACAGCAGGGTACAGTTCAGGACAGTATGCAACATAAGGTCTGCACTACGATTAACATTAACACAGATATGATATCTGGAGACAAGGAATCCATATGTTCCAAAGCCGGCCTGAACATCTTTTCCATCCTAAACAAACCCCCTCAAACTACTTCCTGTTGCTCACTTTCATTACTGTTTTAAGGCTTGTTCACACCAAGAACAAAAACTATAAAGATAAAGAAAACTATATTGGCATACACCGACACCAGTGGACAATATCGTTCGAGCTTGTTACAGCAGGATGGATTCTGATTGGCTGTCAATGTTTTTATCATTCATCAGGGCTGCGTTCAGCCCCGACAAAGTGTTGCAAAACGTTTTTTAAACAGAAAAAGGTGCTGCGTTGAACACCCTGTTCTGATGACGCAAGAGTCGAGTTTTTTACGGTCTATGGTTGCAACTATGGCAGCTGAGGAGGCCATTCTTTGTGTTCTTTTTGAAGAATTTTCAGAGCCTGATGAAATTGGTATAAATGCGTGGTTAATACTGCAAAATACACTCAATGTTACAGTCACTTTCATTGCCTTCCAGAATAAAAGAGAACATCCCAATCGAGTCAAGGGATTTGTGGTCCCTAATTATTGTGATCCAACATTTGCCTCGCATTTCAGGATGAAAATACATACATTTCAGGTGAAGGATAATCCACTTCTTACCTCCGAGACTAGTGTTATGATCTATTTGACCTTATTATTTTAGTATTAGGAGTATTAGGCTTATCATTGATCCCTCTTGTTGTGCAATTGTATTGTAATATTTACCATTATAAAATCAGAGGAGTATATAAAAGTGTCACAATAGAATAGCAATATATATAAATATGAAAAGTATTTTTATGTTAGATTAATCAGTGTCTCTTTAATACCGCGTGGTTTATATACATGTTGCTGCTGATTGGGCTGACATATTTGACACACCCACCAAACAAGAGAAAACGTATCTCAAACCCCGTTGCACACCATTTCTAGGAAACATATCGTTCAACCCGGCCGGAAACGTAGCAAAATGTTGCGCACCGGTTTGAACTTGAACGTGCCCCAGGTGGATACAATCGTTCCGATGATATCGTATCTCTGTGCCGTTATCGTTATAGCTGTGGTGTGAAGCTATTCTTTAATATTGGGAACAATTTGTATAACTTTTAGAATATCTTCATCATTATCTTTATTTAGGCCTTTAGTCTGCACATCTTTGAGCAATCTCGGAACAATCTCGGAACAATCTTGTTTTGCAGCATTTCTTAAGTTACTATGTTTATGTTGCATTCCTCATTTGTAATTTTGGATTCAATTGTCTGCTAAATTAATAAATGTAAATTTTAATATATTATACAGTTGGAGTCTGACTAAACTGAAAATCAGGGACTTTCCTAATTTAAACCTGGAAATAAATTGAACGTTTCAGTAATGCTATTATGTTATATTAATATAAAACATTTCTGCAGTATTTACTGTATATATGACTAAAAGTAAATCTGTGACTCTATAGAATAAGACTACTAATTGACAATAAAACTTGAACGATGATGAAACCACTGTTTTCTGCCGAGCTACTTTATAGCTGAATCAAGTTTGTTTCATAATTGACAAATTGTGCCAACATTTACACTGTTATTCAACTGAACTGAATCAACATTAAACTGAATTGAGCTGAATAATGACACTATTGGCTTGAATTGAAAAATTTGAATTCTTTGAGTTATTTTCCTGTTTATCACTGTAAAGCTGCTTTGAAACAATCTGTGTTGTATAAAGCACTATAGAAACAAAGGTGACTTTGACTGATTGTGCACTGATTGTACACAGTCAGATGTTTTTTGGAACGTCTCAAATCTAAATTCTAGCTCAATTGTTCTGAAGACAATATGGGGCCATGTCATACACCCGGCGCAATGCGACGGCAAGTGTTTTTTGCTAGTTTCAGCCCGACGCAGTTATCATTTTCACATCCAGCGCCATATTGTTTAAATAGCAAATGCACTCACGCCCATTTGTTCGCCCATGGGTGTGCTGGTCTGAAAACCAGGTGTGTTCAGGCGCATTGTTGCCATTTTGAGGACCTAAAAATGTCTAAAGTCAATAGCGCAGTATTTTTGTGTTATTTAAAGGGTGCGTCAGTAATATGCGCATATAGGCGTGTCTACAACGCGCATACACTCTGCTTATTACACACAGGGACATGCAGCAGCACACAAATGTGCCAAATATTAAAAATAAAAAGGATTCCTCTCTGGAGATGAGTTCAGTCTATCCACTCGCAAATTCTGCCATGTAAATAGCGAATCCGCCATGGCGTGAGTGCAACTGGGAGATGAGACTCTGATTGGTTTAAAAACAGTCAAAACTGAAATGTACCTTTGATAAAAATTACAGACCTCTACATGCTACACTCATGACTCATTAAAGGTGCATTGTGGAAATTTTTGCGGTGAGGTTGTGAATTGCAATCACCCACCGCTCACCCCTCCCTTTCGTAGCACATAGAAAAGCTACGGTGGCCGACACAGGACAAAAATGTTGTTGTCGGACAGCAGAGAGTGCTCTGTAGAGAAGTTTGTCCGTTTAGGGCTACTGTAGAAACATGACGGCGCAAAATGACGATTTCCCTCTAAGGGGACTCGCGGTGTATGTAGATAGAAATGGCTCATTCTAAGGCAGTGGTTGGGAACCTATGGCTCGCAAGCCACACCTGGCTCTTTGACAAAAATCCTGCGGCTCGCCAGGTCTCTCATCTTTTACGAACAAATGATCGATAAACAAATTAGACACATCAACAGAGATCCGCTCTCTGCAGAAAAAGGCAGCCAATTACAATTCCCTTGTTGTACAGCCTACCGAAGTTAATGAAAAGTTTATGATAATAATATTCAAGTTGTACCGGCCGCGCGTGTTCAGTGCTATTCGCAAGTGTCGCGACAGCAATCAACTAACCACTTACGTTTCTGTGGCAACAGCTCCTGCACTTAAGTTGCGAAAGACAACTGGATTACTGACAGGATGCTGTGCGCGCGCTCCGAGCACAACACGAACAAGCAATGTAGCCTTTGTTTTCGGTTGTGCACCTAAACGACCAAATAAACACAGAAATATATCAAAATGCCAAGTCGAGTATTCACATAAACAGAGTAGATGTAAGCACTGTGTGCATTCACACACACAAAGAGGATTTATAACTCATATTGCATATTTGTTTGTTTTTAGTTATGGACCTAATAATTACTACTGTTGAAATTTTATTGAAAAAAAATATGTTTTTTAATAATAATTTTATAGAATTTTTTACTGTGGCTCTTTTGGAAAAATGCATTTACCAAAAAAAAAAAAAAAGGCTCTTTGGTCAAAAAAGGTTCCCAACCCCTGTTCTAAGGTAATAAAAACATAACGTTCATTATGTAAGGTTGTTATACACCACTGAAACATAGTTATGTATATTATATTGCATTTCTCTCAATAGATCCTCATGAATACTACACACTGCACCTTTAAGAGACTAGGTACAACCCTTTTGGACCATTTGGAACCCTTTTTTACCCCTGTCCTTAAGCTAGCAAAAGTGGATTCGGACACACCCTAAGTCAGGGGTTGCCAACCCTGCTCCTGGAGAGCTACCGTCCTGCAGATTTCAGTTCCAACCCTGCCTGTAATTATCTAGCACCCTGAACACCATGATTAGCTCCAGACTGAGGTTGGAGCTAAAATCTGCAGGGTGGTAGCTCTCCAGGACCAGGGTTGGACACCCCTGCCCTAAGTGCACCTACACCATGCGCTACCATGCGCTTAGATTGTAAAATAGGGCCCATTATGTGTAAATGGAAATACACATAAAAAATTTTAATTAGCATTTTCACTAATGGTACTATTAACATTTTAAGGGGCAATATTTGCTCCCTTTAATTTTAAGAATTTTTTTTGTAAAACATCAAATACAAAAGTCCCTGTAAATAATGCCCAAGATCAGAATAAACGCTTGGCTAAAATACATTTTGGTCAACTGTCCTTTCTTTCTGTTTGATCATAGTAATATTTTAATGCGGTCAGTCAAGCTTTGGAGCTTCATGCAGTGTTTTAAGGGCTGATTTTACTTTCATTTGAAACAACCACACATTCTTTCCTCTGAACGATATCTGACAGCCACAGGTCACTTTGGTGCCTGCAGAGACTCAGTCTATAGCAAGACAAGACTACAATAAAAAAATAATAATAATATAAATAACATTAAAAAAAATGCCCAATACGGGCATTTTTGCTCCCAAATTCTACATTTCTGAGACATATCTTAATTTCTGCATGGACAACTTCCATGGTTTTTCAGGACCCATGGTGGGAGAGCGGCATGACGTCAGCACCCTCCATATGTTGCAGGTAAATCGTCCCTAAAGTAAAGGGCACAAGCGGTCGGTCTTATGTAACAGTGTGAGATATCAGCAGATACTATTCGCCTGTCTGAGACTGAAACGCGCCGCTGCAACAGTGCGTCGTTGGTTTTGTTGGGCATAAAACTATATTAGGCTAAACAAGAAGCTTAGTCCAAACAGTTTTATGCTGAGAAACGCACTTGCATATGATACACAAATCATTATGATGGTGATGAACATCAAGCTTCTATCATAACATTACAGTCGAGTTTATGAAAAGTCGAGAGAATCATTGACTCAGAAGAGCAGACCGGGTTGAACGTCACTTACATCCTCTGCTTTTCCGTCGACGTTGCTTTGCGGTATTCCAGTGAAGTTTGTCCATGGGTGTTGTTGGCTGTGCCCTGCGCGCGGGCCGGTGATGCGCGCCGCGTCATTTCGCCCGGGTCGGTTGATGATGGATGGATGCTGCTGCTGCTGATGAGAGCGCGCACGAGACCTGCGAACGCAGAAACGACGCATTTGCGTGACGCTGCAACGGCGTTTCTTAAAGGGGCAGGAAACGAATGTTAAAAGAGGATAGAGATTCGGGGTATCTTGCAATCTGGACTTTAGTGTACAGTTACAATACAAAGTATGCGCACATATCGCTATTTAGATGCTTTGAACCTTTAAAAAGTTAGTTTTCTTCAGTGGCGATTGCTTTAAGACATCAGCTTAACCCAATTAAATGTAATTATGTAAACATGTCTTCATGATTAAGTCTTATGCTTGTACCACTTTTTGTTGGATCAAGTTCAAAACACCAACACATCAAAACTACACATATGTAGCTTACACATGTACATATACTGTAAACAGAATATATTTTTTATTTTAAATGGAATCTATAGGGCCTTTAATTTTATGAAAAAAAAAAAAATCTTAAAAACAAAAGTTTGAATATGCCTGTGTTTTTTGAGCATCATATTTAATACATCAGGCACGTATGGCTCTCATAGTATATGGACTTGAAAACAAAAATGTAATTTTATTCAGAGGCCCAAACTGCAACAGTATGGTAGGCCTACTGACTAACATTAACAAAGATTAACCCTTGTGCATCCTCATGGACATTTTTTTGGCTTTTTCAGTTTTTATTTTTATCATTTTGTGTTAATGCTAACAACTACATACATTTTGGCACAGGTGTGTGTTTTTATTGGAATTTTACTATTTCACCCCCCATTTCCTTTAAAAAAATATAAGTTTCCACTAGTACTTCCTCTCGTTACTTTTTGGACAAAATTGTCCCCATTGAAACCCATTAAACCTGCAATTTTTAATCCATTTAAGTATAAAATGATGCAATCTTTGTTAAAAGGCTTTCATTCCGCTAGCAAGGCTTCAAAATGATATTTTATTCTTTTTTCTTATGTTTGGCCTATAAAGCAAATACTCACTGTATTCCTGTTTTCTGCTTTTGCATATTATAGAGCCAATTTGATACATTACACAGCTGTAACTGTGTGGGGGTGTTAATATGGATGTCAGAGTGTGGTGTGTATGTATGTATGTAATAAAAAAAATTGTGTGGGTGTGTGCTTGTAATATTTGAGAGAGAAAATCTCAACTGCAAATAACAAATCCAACTGCTGTCTCCCAGTGGCGTTATGCTGGCATCTAATGGGGAAAAGTTGTCACTGCGCCCAAACAAAATCTTAATGAGAGCTACTTTTTTGAGATGTGAACCTCAAATTTGGAACACAGGTTTTTTTTTTTTTTGATTTGTGGCTATGATTTTCTAGCAGTTTTAGAGTTCAACATGTTTCATAAAATACACATTTTATATAAAATATTATTCATAAATCATTTTCATAAACTTACACCTCTATAACTTTCACTTTTTAAACTGTTTTGACTTCAACGATAATCTGCCAAGTGTCTTCTTTAAAATTAGACCAAACTTAAGTCTGTGCTCCCAATATTCATTTTTGTCTTTTATGGACCTATGTGTAACTTTTTCGAATTGATGCACAAGGGTTAATAAATACTGTAACAAATGTATTGCTCATTGTTAGTTCATGTTAGTTAATAAGTGTTGCCAAGTTTCTAACATTTACTTGATAAAAATCAGTAAGATTCCACGACCTGATACTTTTTAGTATAATTGTACAAGGTCTTTTACTTGCTAAAAAGTATAAACTATCAAAAAGATGACAGAAGGCATGTAGTAGATGGTGAAAATATTTAGAGGCCTTAGAAATTAATTTATCAAATATGATACAGTAGGCTTTGAACACAGTGAACTCTATGAACCAATAATGCAGAGACAGATTAGAGATCAGAAATGGTTCATATCGATTTTATGATGATATTTTATCTCAGCACTCAATATAGCATCTGTCTCCATTCACTCCATTTCCATTTTAAAAGAGCACACAGGACAATCTGCTAAACTTCTCCTTAAGTGCTTGTGAAATTATGTCATATGGTTTGTAACAACAGTAAATTAACAGTAAATTATTTATTTTTTGTTTTGCAATATTTACTTATTTATTTGATTTATACATTTAATGGTTTTTAAGGATCAGGTAAAAAAGAAAATACAGATCAAAATAACCAACACAGAGCAGAACTGTTTAAAACTTAACTATTACTACATTAAACTGTAGGAAGAAAAGACTAATTAACTATTCATGCTCGACTTTCAAGCCATTGCAACTCACTTTTCAATATTGAACAAAGATCATTAAATTGGTTAAACTGAAACAATCAAATTAATGATCATCTGATGCAGACAATTCAATGTGCTGCTCTACAGTACGATATAGCTATAGCCCAGCTCATATAGATCTGAATACATATACATACATACATACATATATATATATATAGTTTTTTAGAAACAGTATAACACTATACCAGTGCATTTCATTGTTTTAAGCAGGTCTCCACAGGGATTCATAACTTAAAAAATAGAAATTCATCAAATTTTCTTCCAACCAAGAACATTAATGACACAGCAAAGCCCTTAAATGAGTCAAATCCTCAAATGTTTTTCCCTCCATTGCTTCATGGCTACCTGTTCTAGAGGGAGGAAAAGAGAGGCCCAGGTGTGGCGATGATGTCACTGTATGGGGCGCTCTGGTGCAGGTTGAGAATTTGTTGTTTCCTCAACACCAGCAAGCAGAAAAACATGGCTGCCACATATGAACGACTGCTGCTCTCACATAAAGCATGAAGACTGTACGCGGCATTGGGAGAAGAGTCTCGTCTCTGAAGAGAAAAGAGATGTTATTGCAGGTTCAAACTTAAAACATGCCTATATCCACTAACTAACTTTTAGGGGGTTAGCCTTTTTGAAAGGAATCTTTATAAATCATCTTTGGAGAGCAAATCAAATTAGGTTTTACTTGCACAACCCAAGAGGTATCCAGTTTGCAAACATCAACTATCTTAAATCTTTTTATACAGAGATTAATGGTATACAATACACTTGAAATATTAAAGTCCGTCATTATAAATGACAATTAAATAAATATAATTATTGTAATATAACGAGAGCACTAAAAGCAGCATACCCTTGCTATAGGTACCACCATCTACTAAGACAGAAAAAAACAGTTGTTTGTTGTGGGAACAAAATGTAACAGCTCAGAAAAAAAAGCAAAATATACAATTCTGCTAATCCAGTGATTGGTTCTTCCACAACAGTTCAGTTGTCACTGTATCAACCTAGTGTCTTGAAAATGTGACTTTCCAGGCAGACTGGTGCACCCCCAACACCCACAATTTGCATAAAGTTCATTGGAACTGACTGGAACTAGTGCTTTTAGACAGACCCTGCCATGTTTGTGTTTTAAATACATCTGACAGTCAGTGAACTGTGCTTTGTGGATGTGTCATCTTGAGACTACATACTGTGCAAGCAATCACCATGTCTCTTGGACCACACACAATCTTTAAGTCATACAAACTACACAGACCTACACAGGTTATATTTCATATTATCCTATACAGAACATATTTCATATATGAAAGAAGTGCTTCAACACAGCCTGGCATTTGTACTATAAACAGAGATTCAAATGAATGACAGTGTGTTTGTGATTGAGTTTATGCCCTTTAGCACACTGTTCTCATCAGCACCCATACATTTAATTTCCCATTCTCTTAATTCTTAACTCCTAAAGCCTCATCTACAACTGCTCCTAACGGTAGGCCCGATCAGCATCAACACTGTCTTTGGATTTGACGTTTGATTGTTTCTTACTTTGAGGGCCTGGAGAAGGTTGTGTGCCCGACTGGTCAGTCTCCTATCCTCCACATCCTGGCTGTTCAGAGCTGACTGCAGACAAAAGGTAAGAGGTTAAATGTTCTGCAGGTACATGCACAAACATGCACGCAGACACACACGGACGTACGCACACATGCACGCAAGCGCACACATTCTTTCCTCTGAACACAGCAACTCTCAACTGAAAAAGTGTTATCCTTTCATGTGGTTTTTTTCAGTAACGTTACGGAACATACACCTTAATTTACATTTCCTCCCACTCACCCTCATTTCTCCTCTCCACACGTTGAGATGGTGTGAACAAGTACTATACAGTATTATACAAGTTTGGTATCACTTGAAACGTCTCAGTGACTGGTACAAAGGTCCCATTCACACAGAAGTAAGCCAAAAGGTAATAAAGGTTTTAAGAGTTTAGAGATATTTTGCTTACTGTGGTGGGTGTGCCCTCTGCTAGTTGGTCTTTCATGCATATTACCTCCAGCCCTCAAGGTCTAGAAACTTGATTAATGCAAATTTCCATTGTGAACTAATGTTTACATTTGAAAGAGGTTTCTGTTTTGGTCTGGTATTTAAGGAGATGTTGCCGGAAATTCTAGGTGCGATCCTGTACTCAGTTCAGCCCATAACGCTGTGTATCTTCCAGACACTCAGTGTTATGTAATTGTCAGGCATGGATCTTTTACTCTTTATCTCAGAGCATTTGTTGTTATGTATTGATTATCTTTTAATTTGATAATGTAATTGGCATGATACATTTACTTGACTTATAATAAATTGTTACATTTGATTTCATTCTGACTAATTGTGAAAGTATTGACTTTAGTACATAACAATGTATCCGTTGTTACCGCAATTCTGCAACTAGGGTTAAGTTCATACCAGATCTCGGATTGTATGGACCATGATGGGGCACATCTACCGTAACATTCTGAGCCTCTGGTTTATCCAGATACAACAAAAGATCAAAGGATCTGAGTCTACATCTTGTGAGGCAGCAAAAGATACGTGAGAGGAAATAGAGATTAACAAACACTACATTCAGAGTTTTAGTCCAGTGAGACAGTGACGACTACAGCATGTCCCGAGTCTCCATGCCAGAGAGAAAAAAGTGGATTGACCTCTTTCCAGAGACCTTGACATTGTTGTATATTATCAGGGTAATATAACTGATGCTAGTTAATAACAAATAACTTTTCATTTATTTGTTTGATGCATAATAAGGTTCTTCACCTTAGTTTCAGAGAAACAACAGTTCATCTTGCCATAAGATAACGTAACTTTTCCACAGCCACACTCAATTTAAATCAAGTGCATTTTATGCAATTTATTCCTTTAATCATTCATTGTATTAATTTAGTAGTTGTGTTAGTTATTCTTGTTTATCTTTTGTAAATAAAATCTAGTTTATTACAATTGTGTCTTCCTTGTGCTGACAATACAGAAGAGGCTCTACAAGTTAGCAAATCTCACCAATCTTTCAGAATAATCATCTGACCAATTTCCCCCATTTTACATTCATTCTAAATGACTGAACAGCCTCCTGTTTGGAGTGTTCTTATTCAGCCAAGGTAAAAGACCTTGACTAGTGTCCCAAACTAAGAGAGGGGAAGGGTGGTCATCTGATGTACTCATAAGCACACCTTAAGTGACGGGTGATCCAAAAATCACAACGTCAGCGGTGATGTGAGTACCAATCACTACATTTTAAATCACTCGCTGTTAGAATAGATGGGGTTACAAAGTAGAAATGCTTGAATCACTCAGATCGCTTTTACAGGTAATCATTTTATGAACGGTTTTAAGGGTGTGAAAAGAACCTAATTAATCTGAAAATAAGTGAAATTTCAGATGTAACAAAAGCATTGGACCCACCTCTCTCAGATTCTCATTGGTTAATTTTTCACAGGAAAGGTTATAAGTAGAGATCTACATTTACAGGACCCTGCGGAACTGTATGGCACGGGACAAGTTTTTAATTGCTGTGTGCGGGCGCGGCAGGGAAGATATTGGTGTGTGCACGGGAAGCAGGAGAAAGATGGTGAAGTCATAAGCATCATCATGAGGGAATTGGGAAAAAAAATCATACTGAAACAGAACTGAAAAATCCTTTTAGATCTCTACCTGTGGGATTGTGTGGGCAGCAGCAGGACAAAACAAAAGTTGTGGGCGGGAGTGGCAAGAAATACACTATATTGCCAAACGTTTTGGGACGCCTGCCTTTACATGCACATGAACTTTAATGACATCCTATTCTTAATCCATAGGGTTTAATATGGAGTTGGCCCACCCTTTGCAGCTATTACAGCTTCAACTCTTCAGGGAAGGCTTTCCACAAGGTTTAGGAGTGTATTTATGGGAATTTTGATCATTCTTCTAGAAGCGCATTTGTGAGGTCAGGCACTGATGTTGGACAAGAAGGCCTGGCTCGCAGTCTCCGCTCTAATTCATCCCAAAGGTGTTCTCGGGTTGAGGTCAGGACTCTGTGCAGGCTAGTCAAGTTCCTCCACACCAAACTCGCTCATCCATGTCTTTATGGACCTTGCTTTGAGCACTGGTGCACAGTCATGTCGGAACAGGAAGGGGCCATCTCCAAACTGTTCCCACTTTACACTTGGCACAATGCAGTCAGGCAAGTACCGTTCTCCTGGCAACCGCCAAACCCAGATTTGTCCATTGGATTGCCAGACAGAGAAGCACGATTAGTCACTCCATAGAACACATCTTCACTGCTCTAGAGTCCAGTAGCGGCATGTTTTACACCAGAGCATTCGACGTTTGCATTGCACTTGGTGATGTAAGGCTTGCATGCAGCTGCTCAGCATGGAAACTAATCTGAAGGCCACACAAAGTTTGGAGGTCTGTAGCTATTGACTCTGCAGAAAGTTGGTTAGTTCTGCGCACCTCAGCATGCGCTGACCCCGCTCTGTAATTTTATGTGGCCTACCACTTCGTGGCTGAGTTGCTGCTGTTCCCAATTGCTTCCACTTTGTTATAATACCATTAACAGTTGACTGTGGAATACTTAGTAGTGAGGAAATTTCACGAATGGACTATCCACATATGATTTTGTCCTCATTGCTGTCAGTACTAGAGCAATTTTCTTGTTAACGCAGCGCGAATATCCGGCAAAGTTCAGGTTTTTTAACTCGCACATCAAACGCCCGAAACGCTCAATTCACGCAAATCATGTAATTCGCATGTCTATTCGCGTCTTTGCATTGACTTAAAGGGGTGGTAAACCACGATTTCACTATTCTAACTTTAGCTAACGTGTAATGTTGCTGCTTGAGCATAAACAACTTCTGCAAAGTTACAACGTTCAAAGTTTAAAGCAAAGGGAGATATTTGCTTTTAAAGAAATCAGTTTCTAAGAACTACAGCAAACGGCCAGTAGGCGACTACAGACATTCCTCCAGGGTTGGTGACATCACCAGGCTCAATATTTACATAAACCCCTCCTCCGAGAATATTAAATAAGGGGGGGTGAGGCCATTTTGTATCGCGGCGCTGTTGTGGTATAGTAGGCTGGAGTGTTGTTGCCGCGATGCCAAGGAAACGCTGTTATTTTCATCCGGATTGCAGGTCTGGGGTACTTGCTCTGTTCAGCCTTCATAGGGACGGGGGTGCGTTGCAGAGCGTTTAACATAAAACATGTTATATGCACGTGTGTTTGAGTCAGCGGGGAATCAGGCACGCGCAGGGCTCCCTGCAGCACATCCACGGAGGAGAACATCCACCGTCTTCGCGATTTCAATGCCAGATTTGCACAACGTCAGCTGCGTGAAAAAAACACTGCCGGTGCGTGGATGCACGACGCGCGCGCTGCACATTTCACGGAGGACAACACAAACTTCCACAAACTTCGCGAGTTCAATACAGGATATGCACAACGGCTTGTCCTGAAAGCTGGATTTACAAACAGAAGCTGTTCACGGGCCACAACCTGTAAGTCTGATTTATTTTTCATCGATGTGTTTTCCTGTAATAGGTTGTAGCAAGGAAGTAAATAGATGACAACGCTGTTCTGCAAACCAGTCTGTTAAATGCTCATTCATACTTAACGTTATCCGACGAACACCTATCGTTACAAACACTAACGTTAAAATCTCAACAGCGAACCTGGCATTAGTGTAAATGATTCTTTGATTAGAGCTTTTATGTATTGTTTATCTACAGGCATGCTAAACATGGTTCTGTGTGTGATTTGGCTAACTTACTAGTTAAAGCCAGTGCTTAGTGTTCGTTTTGGGTTAGTTCTTGTGACAGATATTTGGCTATAATCGTTCTAAAAATACAAAAGTTAAAGTGCCATTCAGTAGCGATCACTATAGATCCGCAGTCTTTACTCTTGAGGACTGAACAGGTTCTGCTCGATCATCTTCACTCAAATGTTCTGGGTCTGATTCGGGCTCAGATTGGTATGGTTTTATTGACGCCGTTGTTTCTAACACTGATCAAAGCACAGCCTCCGGTAAGGGGCGTGACGTTTCCGACATACGTGCACTAGGCGTTTAGCGAATCACAACACACTGGGCCAGCTAACCAATCTGAGCCCATCGCGTATTTTTGAGGGACTGGCTTCATACAACCCGGAAAGCATCAGACCGTTTTACAAGGAGGGACAGAGCAGTGTAGAATAAAGGTCAAATATATGAAAAATAAGGCAATTTTTTTTTAAACGAAGCATGAACACATGTTACAGTGCACCCCACAAACACAGTCAAGCCTTCAAAAGAATGTGTTTTACCACCCCTTTAACATGTAAATCACTTGCGCTTAACGCTTCATTTGCTTCTGGTGTGAACGCACCATTACGGGTTTGGAACGACATGAGGGTGAGGAATTAATAACAGAATTTAAATTTTTGGGTGAACTAATCCTTTAACTGTATGATCAAAGTGATTTCAGGCATTACTGCGAGCTTTCAAATCCATAGTTTAACTTTATTTCGCCAGTCTGAACAGCAACCATCAGACTTCAAGTACTGTGCAAAATGCTGCAATAAACAATCAGAATCTTTTTTTAAAAAGTCACGACAATCATCATTTTCATGATCAATCTTCGCTGTCATGTCAAGTACTCATGCACTTCCCTAATTTATATGCTGTTAAATATTTGATGTTCGTGTTAGCTTGCATGCGAACACTTTCTTCCACTTGTTTTTGGATCCGGAGATATGGTACTCTTTCAAAAGATGCATAATAACTCACCCTACCATATAACAGTGAAAGCACAAATTGCGGGACAATTCTATCAATGATGGGGAAGCACTGTGTCATAAATGAAGGAAAATTCCATCAATGGCAGGAAATAGTTAGTAATCAGTACATGTGGTTGTGTTGAAGAGACAAAAGGTGTTTAACTTTTGTGTGTGGTGGAGTGTTTGGCACTACCTCTGTCTGTGTCACCAGTGGGGTTTCCCTCGTCTCTACAGATGGATGAACAAACATGGAGATCTCAGAGACAGTCTCTGGATATGACACCTCCAACCTACTCTCCTCCTGTGACCAAAAGGGTGAAAGAATGGTCAAAAGTTGTTTCAGAGGTGGAGCTCTATTCTGATTCTGAATTCTGATGATGAACTTTCACCAATGAATCATTCAAAATAAGACAAATAACATGTATAAAAAGTAAACTGGGTCAATTTTGACTTATTAAAGTCAGTGCTTGTGTATTCAGAGCATGTGTGGTTCTTACACTGGTGATGTTCCAGGGAGGTGGAGGTTCTGGATGAATGACAGAAGCTTCTACAGTAGTGTTTGGACCCTCTGATTGATCTTGACCAACAGACTCTTGCAGCATACTCCAGTCATCCAACACTGGCACTGCAGTGTTCTCCCAGACCGCTACAGGCATACACACAGTAATCAGGATTAGCTGAGATTTCACCTTCAAGCTAGCCTGACGTCATACTGATCCATTGGGCTGTGATTATGAGGCGTGTTTCAACCAAAACAGGAAAGAAAACTCTGCACTCAATTGGATACACCGACAACCAATCAGTGCAACGGAGCGACACATAGTTGTCAACAGAACTCAATTGCACGCACGCTGGAAGAAGTAGAAGATGATGATGAGTGTAAACGGTCTTTGCCGGTGTTTTAAAAAAATAATTTAAGGATATTACAAACACAATCATCATTTTTGAGAGCAATAGAAAAGGTTAATGCATATACGAGCAAGTTCTCCAATTAGGATTAGGACGAATTCAACCAAAGCACACTTTGGTGACAGGCATGATTACGTTACTGTAATGATTACGATGTTCCATTGTATAAAGCCCGCCCTGACAATTTGATTGGTCTGCACAGCTCTGGTTCCAGCATAGCTGCTCCACAACAGATCAAGTCCAGACCGAAATTCCTGACCTCAAATGTTGTGGGCAGGGCCAAGTTCGGCTGGCATCCAGGCTACCTTCAAGCCATTCTTAACTTACTTTCTTCCATGGAGTACAGCAAAATGTCACAGAATGTGCAGGCTTACAATACAAGTCATTATTCCCTGAATATCTTGCTCTCCTTGTGTGTTCGCAACACACAAGAAAGGCTTTGAGAAGGCAGTGCTATGATGCTATCATATGACTTCAGAAGACTTGGGATATAACTCATTTCTATATTCAATTCAATTTCACTGTACAGAAAAAAGCACCAGAGACATTCTGCTAACATGAAACAGCAATGGCATCAGCTGACCCAACAATTCGAATTCTTTGATCATTTACCCACATGTCATTCCAAACCTGTAAGACTTACTTTTTTCTGTGGAACACTAAAAAAGGTATTTTCAGTGTTTTTTTTATTTTGGTCCATTCAATTGAAGTTGATAGTCACCAAAACTGTTGGGTTACTAACATTCTTCAAAAATCTTTTATGTTCCACAAAAGAAAGAAAGGGCATGCTTTGGAACAACATTAGGGTGAATAAATTATGATTTTCATTAAAGGTCAAACTATACTATAAGGCAGGCATGGGCAACTCCAGTCCTCGAGGGCCACTGTCCTGCAGAGTTTAGCTCCAACCCTAATCAAACACACCTGAACCAGCTAATCAGTGTCTCCTGGATTACTAGAAGGCTACAGGCAGGTGAGTTTTATCAGGGTTGGAGCTAAACTCTGCAGGACAGTGGCCCTCGAGGACTGGAGGGGTTCAAATCACATTCCATTCTAACATTGTACCATTACAACCTAAGGATTTTATTTTAAAATCATTAAACTAAAACCGAAATACAAACAAAAGCACAGACTAATTAACCTACATTTGATTACCCCATTACAATAAACATGTAGGTTTAAAATTCTAAATATGGCACACTTATTTTCCAACAACAAATATTTGAGCAATATTTTAGTCAGAATTATTGCGTTCCTATTCTATTGGGCTCTGTCTGTTTGGCGCGCATAAGCGCGGCGGCACTCGTTCACAGAAATCTGTGAAGTTTCGCAGAGATTCACTCCTGTCCTGACAGCAAAATGGAAGTATTTGCACGAGTTTCTAACATTTACAGATGGACAATATACCTGTGAAATGTAAGGAAAGCACTAGGCCTACATCTCAAACATGTTAAACAGCGCAAGTTTTGTTACTCGCAATCTGTTTGTGTGGCGGCTTTACTGTAGGCCTAAATGTAAATTCGTGCAGAGAAAAATCAGTGAATCTCTCAGAGGGCGCGCGAGCACTGAATAGTTTTAAATCCCTTGGATGTTTAAAATGAGTAAGCCTGGTAATTGCCGCCTGCAGCGCGATTGACGCTTGCCTTGTGTATATACAATGTGGTGATGAGAAGCGCATTTTGAGAGAGAGAGAGAGAGAGAATTATTCAATTGAAATTAATGGGAATTATTAAAATGATGTGCAATATCCGTGCCGAAATTCGAGCCCTGCTCTAATGTATCATGACATTTATAATGGAATTGCAAGAAAGTCAAACTGGTTTGGAGCAACATGAGGGAGTAAATGATGACAGATTTTCCTCAACTCTGTTTCTGTCTGAAGCAATGTGATTTCTTACCCTCTCTAGTTTGCTCTCTCATCTCCTCGGTGTCAGCCTGCTGCCTCGCTCCTCCCTCCAAGCCCTGTCTCCTAGGTGACGTGTTGCAAGGGAACAGCTAGAGGAATAGAGGGAGAGGAAGCTTTCCTGTGATGCACTGCCTCAATGCAACACTGACAGTATAATGACAGCAGTGCACTTCAGCTGAGCTCTGCTGCTGTTTCAGCAGTGGGGGTGTGCAATACCTGCTTTAAGTCAGGGTGTAAGAGTGGAAGGCAAAAACTCGAGAACAGCTGCTTCACCCCTCCATTCACCCTCCACTCCATGAGCTGCCGGGTGGGCGGGGCTATCTCCAACGGAGTTAAAAGGTCAGAGCAGTCAGCCAGTTGATCTCTAATGGCATCGTCAGTTAGTTCCTTTGACCGGTCAATCATCAGCTTCCTCTTCCCCGTCATTCTTTTCCTTGTTGAAGATGCTGAAAACATGTTTGCAAGTAGTAGCAGATTTGTGACCATGCCTAGATTCAGAATGGAATACTAGCATACTGCTTATTGAGCAGTATGTACTTTATAATACTAAAACTAGTCAGTGAAAACATTTCAAACTCATGCTTAATGCAGTGAGGGGCATCTAGATGCCATCTCAAAATAAAATAAAAATATTTTTGTATTTTTGATCCAATATTATGCAAAAACAGCTTTTTGTTTGGCAGTACAATAAAATCAGTAAAGAAAAACGGTGGTTGATAGAACTCTGGCTGCATACTACACCTGTTGGCAAACAGTAGGCCATCATGGTATTCCACGAACATAGAAAATCTACATGGTGTGCACTGTGTACATACTACAGCAGCTGATTCATTACTATGATCTGACCTACAAAACTTACAATGGATATTTTTATTCCTGGTTGCCAACAGCACCCTCAAGTGGCTTCATGAGAACAGTTAAAAACCCCCAAATTAAAGAGATATTTCACCAAAAAAATGAAAACTCATCATTGACTCACTCTTGTGCCATTCCAAACCTGTATGACTTTCCTTCTTCTGCAGAACACAAAATAAGATATTTTGAAGAATGCTGGTAACCAGTGGTTTTGGTGACCACTGACTTCCATTATATGGACACAAAAAACATTTATCAAAATATCTTCTTGTTCCACAAAAGAAAGCAAGACATACAGATTAGGAAGGACATTGAGTAAATTACAATTTAAATTTTTTGGTGAACTATCCCTTTAACAGATCAACAGTGAACAATGTTAACCAATTTGAAGCCAAGGTCAAAAACACTACTGCTCATAATATTCTCCAGAGGAATTAACACTCACGTGTGACAGCAACAGGTGCAAGAGCGAAACCTTCCTCTGCATTTACCAAGAAAGTTATCTCAGTCAAGGCTGGACTGCCCACACCCTTTAAACAGGAATGTTCTGGTTTCACAGACTCCGGCTCTTTAAGAGAATGACACAGTGGTAAATGTTCATGTTGGAAGCATTGGGAAATTATTTGATTGATAATGTTAAGATTGTTACTGTACACCCACATAACCAATCAGCTATTAAGCATTTGTCATATTATAATCTTAAATGTCAGGTATTAAATGTGTAAAGCCCATACTATACACCTAAATGTATTTGTTATTAAATGTCATATTAAATATTTTTATTTAAATGCAAGACAATTTAGCCTAATTTGGAAAATAAATTAAAAAATGTCATCCCATTTTAAACTGGCTAAGTCAGACTTATTCTAAATGACAGCAAAATGCATGAATGCAAATCAAACATGTCTAATTGTCTAAAAGAGGATCTTATAAGGATGCCAGCAAGACATATAATACACTTAGATGACAAAAATCATTGTGTACTTTTTTGCCTTTTCCTTCTCATTGTTATTTTATCAAACTTTTTTTAAATTGTGTACACATGTGCATGTCTGTAATTGAATGTTACCAATGATTTGGAAATGTAAAGACTTTTTACCATGCCAATAAAACCACTTGAATCTGAAGTGTTTATATGACTATTTCTTGTATATATCCACTGACACCATGTCAGAACATTTACTTATTCCTAACAGTGAATGAAAATGTATTATGAAGATGAATAAACCATGAATAATAACATGGCTACTGGCTCATCTCTTCCAAAGGGTGAACTATAATGTACTGCAAATACGTAAAAGAAAAAGTAACATTACCTGCACTGACAGCAGTTGGAGGAGGTGTAGCTGGTAATTCATCAGGAGTGTCCCCATGGAAATCAGGCATCAGAGCATCCTCAGCATTACTCGCTATAAAATCTTGACAGACCACAAAGAAAGAGAAGGAAACAAATATTGGACTCGGAGAAGTGTGAAGGTGATGAGGTTCCATTAAGGTTTTTAATAAATGACAAAAATTAGGCAAATGTGTTTGTACAAAATCTAAATGTACAAAATGCACAAAAAAGCAAGGGTCGTAATCCATGCTCAGCACATTATTGGCCGGTTTCACAGACTAAAATGCATGCTTGTGCTGTCTTTACTTAAAACAACTTGCACTGACAAAACTTAAAATAATGTTTATCCTTTTGATCTGTTATTTAAAAATGCGCAAAAATCTAACCTTTCATTGAATTAAAAGTATTGAAAGTGGGGGTAAATCACATTATGAAATAAATACTTTTCTCCAAAACACGTTGGCAATAATTATTGGCACCCTTTTGTTAAATACTTTCTGCAACCCCCTTTTCCCAAAATAACAGCTCTGAGTCTTTTCCTATAATGCCTGATGAGTTAGGAGAACACCTGACAAGAGATCAGAGACCATTCCTCCATACAGAATCTCTCCAGATCCTTCAGATTCCCAGCTTCATGCTGGTGCTTCTTGTCTTCAGTTCACCCCAATCATTTTCCATAGGTCAGGGGACTAGACTAAGCTTCATTTGTGTTCAGTGACACATTTTTGTGTTTGTTTTGGATCGTTCTAGGAGAGGCCGTCAGGTTTTGATTTTTGTATCTGTATTTTTGTATATTTAACCGTGGGCATGGGGTCCTTTTTATCCCCATTTGCACCAAACCCATCAGGTGGATTTTCTACCAAAATGCTCTTTTTATAGTTTCATCTGACCATAGAATCAGGTCCCTTTTCAACCCTCTACACACACCTTGGCAATAGAATCACCATTGGCTAGTACATTTTTTTGTTTAGTCGCCAGACTGATACTTTATTATATTATACATACATTATATATACATTATATTTATATATATATATATATATATATTAGGGGTGTAACGGTTCGCGTATTCGTACCGAACGGTTCACGGGGTGAGTTCCAAATGGAATCAGTATTCCCTATTTGATCATCCCTATGTGAGCAGGACACGCGTGTGCCGTATGTAGCAGTTTGGAATGCACTTGGCAAAGGGAGCGGCGTAATTTCCTCATTATCTTCAGCTGGGATGTTCCCGTGACAATGCAGCGCCAGCATAAAAAAATAGCCTATACAATTCATATTTTTAAGAGTTATATTACTTTTTATATACAGTATTACAAAGCATATTTTTATAAACATTTTAAAATAAAAAATGTTTATTTTTATTTGCAACAGTTAGGCTAAAAAAAAGAAAATGATGCAGATAAAACTGCGACATCTGCTGCAGTGTTGCCAAGTTCATACATGTCCGCAGGTTGAAGCGACCCCAATTGTGTGATATTTAGCACCGGGAATGCGTATTTCAGCAGGAAACCCTGCCAAAAAGACATATATTTTACCCCCCATAAGAGATTTTTACCAAAAAAAACCCACTGAAATGAGACTGGGCTTGTTTTGGGCTAGTTTTGAGTAGCGATTGGGTGGGTTTTGTTGTGAATATCTGGCAACCCTGATCTGCTGACGGACACTGTGCTGCGTTGTAGGGCTGCAACGACGCGTCGACGTCGTCGATGACGTCGACTACGAAAATACGCCGACGTGCGTGAAATGCGTCGACGCGTCTGCGGCACATTATTTACGTTCTAGAATGGAACAGAAGATCTAGAATAATGGCAGCTTCTGCTCCCGGGCATAGTGAAAATGATCATTTATCATATAAAGCCAGACCGCGACATTCAAAAGTGTGGGAGTACTTTAAACAGAAGCCGAATAAAACTGTGCTTTGTTCGCTCTGTAACGCCGGTTTCACACTGCGCGCGGTGGCAGAGCAGAAGCTGTGCGCGTGGAGAGCGGGAGCTTTCACACTGCCAGTCAGTGTTGCCAAGTCCGCTTTTTCCGCGGAATTGGGCTACTTCTACACTGTTGCCGCGGGCTGTGTCTCATGTCCGCGGGTTGAAGCAAAAAAACACACATATTTAACCCCCCGAACGCGATGTTTACCAGAGAACCTCCCCGAAACGCGATTGGGCTTGTTTTGGGCTAGTTTTGAGTAACGAATGGGTGGGTTTTGTTGTGTAAACCTGGCAACCCATCTGCCAGTGTTCTCTCGCGCAGCTGAACGCGCCACGCGTGTATTGCAACAGACGGTCACATTTACCGGGGTTCTTCTCCGACCCCAGTAGCCTACGTCTCGTGCTTTTATTTATTATGGGCTGCATATATCTCCTGTATATGCGACCTGGTTCCCCTCTGTCCCAAACACATATGCATAATAACTTGCTGTATATAGGTAGTTTACATGATTAAAGTAACATTACAGTTAAGATATGCCTCTAGCTTTAATCATTTAAATGTGTCTTTGAAGTTTGGGCAAAAACTTCTGGCACCTTTAGTCGTTGTTTATGCACATGTATCTTCAAAATAGACGACTAGTTATACATTAAAACTATGCTGAAAGCTCCTGTATGTGAACCTTTTGCAGATAAATACAAGTGCATTTTCGTTTACTACTGACACAAATCAATAAGTAAATCATACTCAACTACTATAGTAAACAACTTTTCCTAATTAGGCCTACTCTGTATACATTTTATGATGAATAGTATCATTATATATTATGTTTAAAAAGCTTCTTGTGTTCATATATTTCATTATAAAATGGCATAATATGTACACTACCCTTCCTGAAATACAATTAATATTGTCATCATTCATTGATTTCATGTTAAAATAATATACAAATTCACTACCCTCTTTGAAATACAATAATCAGTAAAAAAGAATAATAAGATTAATCTGGAAAAATAATCGTTAGATTAGTCGACTAATCGAAAAAATAATCGTTAGATTAGTCGACAGAAAAAATAATCGTTAGTTGCAGCTCTACTGCGTTGTCACCGGAACATCCCAGCTGAAGATACTGAGGAAATTACGCCGCTCCCTTTGCCAAGTGCATTCCAAACTGCTACATACTGTACACGTGTGTCCTGCTCACATAGGGATGATCAAATAGGCAATACTGATTCCATTTGGAACTCACCCCGCGAACCGTTCGGTACGAATACACGAACCGTTACACCCCTAATATATATATATATATATATATATATATATATAATTCCACCAAGTTTATCAATATCTTTGTCAAATGGCACAGCTTTTTAAATATCTGAACGTACATGCCTAACATCAGTCAATCAAGCATTAGACTATGTTATGATAATTAAGAACTACAACCCCAAATCAGAAAAAGTTGGGACAGTATGGAAAACGCAAATAAAAAAAAGAATTTACTTTGACTTGTATTTCATTGCAGACAATATGAACACAAAATATTTCATGTTTTGTCTGGTCAACTTCATGTCATTTGTAAATATGCATCCTTTCCTGTCATTCAGACCTGCAACACATTTCAAAAAAAGTTGGGACAGTAAAGCATTTACCACTTTGTAATGTTGCCATTCCTTTTCACAACACTTAAAAGACGTTTAGGGACTGAAGACACCAAGTGATGAAGTGTTTCAGGTGTAATTTTGTCCCATTCTTCCTGCAAACAAGTCTTAAAGGATTAGTTCACCCAAAAATGAAAATTCTGTCATTAATTACTTACCCTCATGTCGTTCGACACCCGTAAGACCTCCGTTCATCTTCGGAACACAAATGAAGATATTTTAGTAGAAATCTGATGGCTCTGAAAGGCCTCCATTGGCACAATGCACGATACACTCTCAAGACCCTTAAAAGGTACTAAAGACGTCGTTACAAAGTCCATCTCACTACAGTGGTTCTACAGTAACTTTATGGAGTGACGAGAATAGTTTTTGTGCGCAAAAAAACCCTAAATAACGACTTATATAGTGATGACGATTTCAAAACACGGCATCATGAAGCTTCGAAGCGTTATGAATCAGTGAGTCGATTCAGCGGTTTGGATCGCCAAATTTCAGCAGTTTGACGGTTTGACACGCGATCCAAATCATGATTCGACTCACTGATTCATAACGCTTCGAAGCTTCATGATGCCGTGTTTTGAAATCGTCATCACCATATAAGTCGTTATTTAGTTTTTTTTTGCGAATTTTCATTTTTGGGTGAACTAACCCTTTAAGGTGGGCAACAGTGCGGGGTCTTCGTTGTCGCATTTTGAAGAGCACATTCTCTATTGGAGACAGGTCGTGACTGCAGGCAGGCCAGTCAAGTACCCGTACGCTCTTCCTCCGCAGCCAGGACTTTGTAATGTGTGCAGAATGTGGTTTTGCATTGTCTTGTTGAAATATGCATGGACGTCCCTGGAAAAGATGTCTTCTTGAAGGCAGCATATTATGCTCCAAAATCTCTATGTACTTTTCAGCATTAATGGTGCCTTCACTGAAGTGCAAGTTACCTTTGCCAAGGGCACTGACACAGCCCCATACCATGACAGACTCTGGCTTTTGGACTTGTTGCTGGTAACAGTCTGGATGATCCTTTTCTTCTTTGGTCCGGAGCACATGGCGTCCATTCCTCCCAAAAAATACCTGAAATACTGATTCATCTGACCACAGTACACGTTTCCACTGTGTGATGGTCCATCCCAGATGCCTCCGAGCCCAGCGAAGTCGACGGCGCTTCTGGACACTGTTAACATAGGGCTTCCTTTTGACACAGTACAGTTTTAACTGGCATTTGTGGATGTAACTACGTATTGTGGTACTTGACAAAGGTTTGCCAAAGTAGTCCTGAGCCCATGTGGTGATATCGCTTATAGATGAATGACGATTCTTGATGCAGTGCCGCCTGAGGGATCGGAGATCACGGTTGTTCAGCTTAGGCTTGCGCCCTTGTCCTTTAAGCACTGAAATTCCTCCAGATTCCTTGAATCTTTTAATTATGTTATGCACTGTTGAATGTGAAATATCCAAATCTCTTCCTATCTTTCTTTGAGGAACATTGTTTTTAAACATTTCAATAATTTTCTCACGTATTTGTTGGCAAACTGGCGATCCTCTGCCCATCTTTGCTCCTAAAGGATTAGACCTTTCTTGGATGCTGCTTTTGTACCAAATCATAATTACAATCACCTGTTGACATCACCTGTTTCAAATCACATCATTATTTAACCATTTTACCTCATTACTAGCCCTAAATTGCTCCTGTCCCAACTTTTTTTTAAATGTGTTGCAGGTCTGAATGACAGGAAAGGATGCATATTTACAAATTACATGAAGTTGACCAGACAAAACATTAAATATTTTGTGTTCATATTGTCTGCAATGAAATACAAGTCAAAGTAAATTTAGAAATCACTTTTTTTTTTTTTTGCGTTTCCATACTGTCCCAACTTTTTCTGATTTGGGGTTGTATTTAATGATAGAACTTTAGTAATTAGAACTAAAACCGTTGGTAACCATGTATGAATGCATATTTGTTATTTAACTGAACTTTGGACTGGTGGTGGTGCTTAAGATATTGTTGGTGTTTCTGTAAAAAAAATAGATACTAGTAATTATATTATATTATTAAAAGATAATAATAATACTACTTATTCTACTACTAATAACAATATGCAATGCACTAAGGATTAATGAGCTGCTGGGTTCATGAATATTAATCACGTTGACAGCATTCGCTCAAACTGATTTGCTGAAATCAAAACAGGGACAGGAAAAGATGAGCGCCAGCCAATGAGATTGCCGTTTGCGCATTAGTTCCGCCCACCACAGGAAAAAAAAACAGCATATCTTCAGCTTGTTCTTAAAAGCTAAATAATTCCAAATTAACTCCATTATTTTGACAGGAAAATACAACAAAGAATATTGTTAACATGTAGCGCGTTGATTTTGCGTGGTATGCAGGGCCGTGCAGAGAGTTCTTCAGAGGCAGGGGCTCAAATGTAAAAAAAGGGGCAATATGTAAATATATATATATTAGGGGTGTAACGGTACACAAAACTGACGGTTCGGTACGTACCTCGGTTTTGAAGTCACGGTTTGCTATGGATTCGGTACAGCAGTTTTACAAAATTGCTTTTTATTCATTTTTATTCAACAGTGGTTTAATGAAAAAAAAAATTGTGTCTGTCCTTAAATTAATCAGTTATAACTAAAAGTTTCTTAAAGATAATGCTGTAAACTATATAGGGAGCCCTTACATATTGCTATTAAAGATTAACAACAGAGCCAAACTATTAGCCTAAATTCATTTGCTATTTATTTTTAGATATAAAAATCAACACTCATAAGCTTCACATAAGGCAGTTTTTGCATTAATATCTAAATCTAATTTTTTTTTCTTTTTTTCTCCAACTCGTTGTTGAAATATAATCATTTAGTGGCTGTAATTTTCATGACAGGTTTATTTAAACATACATTAAATAAACAAGACATCACTAACAGGCTAAGTGGAATATAATGAATATATATAGGCTAATATAGCGAATATATAGGCTAATATAGTGCATGTATTCAGTGAAAGAGTTAATCTCTCTAGAGAACTCACAGCTGTGGACACTGAATGACTTCTGAGGTAAATGTGATTCTACATGACATTTTTTGTTTACAAGCTGTTTTATTGTCTTTCCGCGGTTGAAACACCGATGGAGCGATTACACAACATATGATACGTTTCAGTAAGTTGTAATGTATCCTCAACATACCTTTAGATATTCATTTCTTTAGGAAGAGATGATCGCGTTCACTCGCGCTGCCGCTTGAAGTTGAACTGATACGCGTCTCTCTGTCACGTCACATAATAGAGCGTTAAAAAGGCATTTATCGTTTGAATTTCGTGATAAAATGGACTGAATACTTAATATGTTCGTGTGGGAACTCGGATTGAAGTGTGTTCCGCGCTTTAAACAAGCCGACTGTTAACTGTTATAGATTACATTCATAAACGTTCGGTACACGCGCGCACCGTACCGATAGCCCGAAACGTTAGTTCGTCTGTCCATGTAGTTTTCACCCGATTTATGAATAAGAACAGAAAATTACCGCTCCACTTCACATGCCCAATGGAATTTGAACTTTCTTTGCCAGATCACGATTGGTTGGTGTATATACATGACAAACGCGCATTGGTGAATTGTGTAATACTTTAAAATATATAATATATAGATTTGTAATTAAATCAACACATTAGCTCTGATTATGGATGGAAAAAAAATATTGGTTTACTTTTTTTTCCCGCGAGGCCACAGACTCTCTGAAAGGACCATATTTGGCTTGAGAGCCGCTTCCGAACAGTGGAAAATCAGCAATCAATCAAAACGCACGCGACCCATAGCAACGCGTTATGGCAACGCCTCAACAGAAATTGTCCGACTTTTGAGCCGTTCGTTCCTATTGTATACATTGTCATCAATGTCATGTTATAATAATCACATTTATTTAGTTTTATTGACCACGATATTATCATTGATATTTGTCTGAGAGGGGCACTTTTGATTCATTTTGAAAAAGGGCAGGGGCTCGAGCACCCAAAGCCCCCCCCTCTGCACGTGCCTGGTGGTATGTAAGAATCTCGCGCGCGCTCTCTCTCTCGCTCGCACGTGTGTGTGTGTGTGTGTGTGTGTGTGAGAAACGCGCTCAGCAAAGCGACAGAGTTCTTCACACTAGAGTTCACGGTATGTCAGAGGAGCTGATTTGAAACAGTATAGATCGCTTGACAAGAGCGAAACTCTCAAGTGCTCATTCAGAGTGTTCAGCGAGTAAAAATATATTTATGCTAAATTTATTCTTAGCATCTAACACACACACACTGGCGAGTAAAATCAAGAGAATTTATTAGCCAATGGCTAATGATGGATATTATTTAATCGCCCAGAGTGACGATTTACTCGCATATGCGAGTGTTTTACTCGCATTGTAGAGGGTTGCTTTTGAAGTTCCAGTTGTGTCTGACAACTGAATATGCTGGAGTTTGTTTCTGGATGAGCGAGGAAGATTTTTCTTGAAACCCTCCCAAACAACATGTGGTGATGTAGGGGTTGTTAGATTTTTTTTAAGGCTTTCTGACCCCAAGACTAATCTCTGCAATTCTTCATCTGTGATCCTTGGAGTCTTTGGCCACTCAAACTTTCCTCCTCGCCGTGTATTAGGACGATATAGACAGATTTCTTTTTACAGCCATCTTTGAGCATATTTACCTGGGGTGCCAATAATTCTGACCACAACTGTATATTTTATACATATTATGTATTACAAAAAAAATATTTGAATAACATGCTATGATTGGACAACAGTTTTGCATATTATAATGAGCTTCGGCTCCCTAGTCATTACACATAAGGAATTGTTTTGAAAACTTCCAATTTGGAGAAACGGCAACCGGAATGATTCGCATTTCACTGCACTCTGACATCACGGGGACACACATTCGCAGATTGATCGTTTGCTGAGCCAGCTGTCAATAAAAGCTTTTCTTTAGGGATGCTCCGATCGATCGATCGGAGATCGGTATCGGCTAACAATCATATTTTATGACTCGATCGGTACTCACTAAACTTGGCCAATCTCAAAAACCGATCGCAATTTGATGATGTCAGTGCGTGAGGACGTACATGGTAGGGTAGGTAGTAGCAAATATTCAAACGAGAGCTTTGAAGGCTGAAGTGGAGAAGGGTTCTATGTGAAAAGCAGCTGAACATGGGTCAGTCGGTCCTAAGGGATGGGCGAACGCCGCTCGGAAGTATCGATATACAGTAGTTTGATACGAACGCTTCTGAAAAATAGCGGAGTACGCAGAATGAGCTGATGCAGGGAAAGTGCATGATATAATTTGTCCTAAACATGACATATGCTTTATATTAAGGGCTTTAAAATAACTTGTAAGATATAGTTAACATGTATAGTTTAAAGCAGCTTGCCCTGTCAGATGCTCTGAGATAGGTTACTTGTGCTGACAGACAGATAGCCTAACGTACATACTTGCGGTGTTTAATGCGTTTGAAATGCGGTGCTTTCCTCAGTGCATTAACTTATATTTCACAGGTATATTCTCCATCTGTAAATGTTAGAAAGTCATGCAAATATGTCCATTTTGCTGTCAGGAGAGGACGAGAACTTAATAATTCTGACTAAAGTATACATATTTCTAAAATATTTGTTGTTGGACAATAAATGTGCCATATGTGGAATTTTAAAAAAAATGTATGTCTATTTTTATGAAAGTGACCATTATAATGGGGTCAAATCAAATATAGGCTAATATGCTTTTGTTTTTATTTTAATTTTTGGTTTAGTGAATTAAAAAACTAAATTATTAATACATGCCTACATTACATTTACTGTATTTGTTTATAGCTTTCAATATCAACATTGTTTTTAGGACATCATTGGGCAGGATGTGACATAAAATTATTATTAAAATAAATACAGATTTTTTTACAGATTCCAAATAGAAAAATGTAGAAAATACCGGGATATATACTGTGTATCGCCATTCAACCAAATATGATTTTTTGGCCATGTCGCCCAGCCCTATTAAGTATCCTGATATACATAGTGTTGTGCAGAAACCCCATTTTAAAGGCATATTAAAATGTTCACTGTATAATAATTAATTTGTGTGATTATTAAGTACCCTGTTAAAACAATAGTTAGCATACAATTACATTACATAATTACCATAAAAATTTAACAAAAATATATAAAGGCAACATTTTTTTTTTTTTTTTTAATCTGAAAAAAGGTTAACAGTGATCAGAGAGCTTACAAATCAGTGAAGCATTGGAATCGGGATTGGTATCGGCCGATCACCATGACAAGAAATCGGTAATCGGTATCGGCTGCAAAAATCCTGAACGGAGCATCCCTACTTTTCTTTGAATAACAAGGAAGTTTTCAGCTCTGAAACTTACAGGATATTCTTATATTACCATGACCTTTTTATATAACTGGAAGTGCCCACCCATGGTAGAGCATTAATATTAATTGTGAATAGAATGAACTCACCGATGAGGTCAACAGCCATTTCCTCATCACCAAAGCAGTCGCCATGGACACTGAAACTCTGATCAAACAATCCTTGAAAAGACTGGATTTCCTCCCCTTTTGAAAAAAAATACAGAGACATGCATGGTTTTGCATAGACTAAGTAAAACCTACTTGGTTTTGTTGACTATTCAGAGTTGATACCTATTCCCTCCATGGTGAGAAAGTGGTTCCCAAAGTTCTCTTTGAGAGTAATATCTTCAGTGCGGCATCGATTCAAAGAAAAGTGGTCTGCCACATCAATGGTGCTGGGTGAGACATAGCATGCCAAATATGTCATAAAAAAACACTAGTACATCAGAATAAATATATCTGAAGAGCTGTGATCGAGTGCTGTTGAAAAACACTATACTTGAGATCAGGTAGCTGAGTGTCAAAGTCAGTGAAGTCTTCCGGCAGAGTGATAGTTTTAAACGTGGCCTCCATCGCATCCTCAGGCAGGTCAGTCTGTCCTATGGACAAAAATGAAATATCATTAGAGTTGCAGTGTTTGCTCATTCTGTTGTCACTGACAGATTTAACAGACTGCATTTACCTGGCCGGAAAGCCACTTTAATTTTGACCAACGCATCACTGCAGTCTGAGAGAAGGTATCTGGTCTTCTTCGAGTATATCCGCACAACTCCTAAAAGAAGGTGACCTGAAGTTCGCAGACCAATCTTAATCTGGTAATGAATCATAGATTAATGATTAATATTCAACAATATTACTGATCTGCCTGCATTGACACCACTGTATGAGAACTGAGCTGAGCTGGACATCACTGGTTTCTCCAGAGCGGCTGCATAGATAAATGAACTAAATTAATAACTTATTTTTTACAACGGAAATGAATCAACACGGAACTGACTTAAAGGGATAGTTCACACAAAAATGAAAATGATCCCATAATTTACTCACCCTCAAGCCATCCAAAGTGTATATGACTTTCTTCTTTCAGACAAATACAATCTGAGTTATAATAATAAATATCCTAGCTAATCCAAGCTTTATAATGGGAGTGAATGGCAGTACAAAATTTGAAGCCCAAAAAAGTGCATCCATCCATTATAAAAGTAATCCACACGGCTCTTGGGGGTTAATAAAGGCCTTCTGAAGTGAAGCAATGCGTTTGTGTAAAAAAAAATATCCATGTTTAAAACTTTATAAAGTAAAATATCTAGCTTCCGGTGGACTGACTTCCGTATTCAACTCATGAAGAAAGTGTAATGCCTCTCGCAGTTCAAAATGCTTGCGGTATGTCCGACGTCAGCGTCACGCCAGTTATGCCTTTTTTGTAAGATGAACACAGAAGGGGGTTCACCGGAAGCTCAAATTTTGGAAGAGGCAGGATTTTTTTTTTATATAACTCCGATTGTATTAGTCTGAAAGAAGAACGTCATATACACCTAGGATGGCTTGAGGGTGAGTAAATCATGGGGTCATTTTCATTTTTAGGTGAACTATCCCTTTAAAGCAGCACTAAGTAGTTTTTGCTCTCGGGGTCCCCCTACAGTTGGGAAACAGTATTGTCCTCTACTAATGTCGTAAACTTTTGTCATCTTACATCAGTGGATGCATCGCACGTGCATTTGTTGACATGAAAACTATGACGCTGCATTCACACGGGGCTTCTCGGCCCGTGTGAATGCGGCGTGATAACCCTGAACACTGCCGGAGTTCACATGCAGGTGTTCTGCTTGCGTCGCGTGTGAAATGTCTTCATCCCAGGTACAGTGGCATATGTTTCAGCATGTCATATGAATATAATTTCATGGGTTTTATTTTTTTCAAACGCCAAATGATCGCGATGCTCACGTTTACAAGCCAGCGTCATTATAGTAGCCTAGTCTATTGGTTACCGTTTTACAGAATCTATATGATACTTCAATTCAATGTTTGAGTGGTAGGTAATAACCATATATCGTCAATAATATAATATCAAGCTACCCTAGATTAATCTGCAAATTTGAAAAATCGATTTGTATTATAGCTTGAGGCAAGACAAATAAACAAATATCACAGACATGTTAGGTATCCTAAAATATGATTTTGTACGTCTTATGTATTAACTTGCAAGAATGTAGCCCCTCCTCCTTCAGCTCACGCCAACGAGCAAACGCTGGCCCAATGTTGATCCTCGTCCTGCCTTTAATCCGATCACTTTCTCGTTTCCTCTTTTTGCTTTCCTCCGACAAAACCTTTGCTTTCTTTTTTTTCTGTGCTGCTTCGGCCATGACTATAACATTCGCCAAACAAATGATAGTTGGGCTCGGGCTCGCACATGCAAATTTAAGGAAGTGGGGGTGGTGGTGGAAGTGACGTATATGCCGTAAAGCAGTCAAATTTTGTAGTTCTTTTTTTTCTCGGGTTACTACCCGAAACCCGAAGTTTAAAAGTACGATTAAAAACGATACAGACCCCGTCAGGCTATGGAAGACGTGTCATTCAACCTATTGTAAGTCGATGTATCATCACAAGAGTCTTGAAAATATATTATGAAGGTTGAAAAGTTACCTAGTGCTGCTTTAAGGCTGGACAATGACACTATTTCCTTCTAGAGCTGCTATACAGCCAAAACACCAACTATGTTACATTATTTTTCTGTTATCACTGTAAAGCTGCTTTGAAACAATATGCATTGTAAAAAGGCGAGCTATATTTAATTAAGGTGACTTTACAGAGTTAGATCACACACACAATTGTCCTTTAACTTTTTCTAGTTTAGCTTTACACTTTATTCTAGCTCTAAAAAGTAAGCAATAACCACATTAGTTGTCAGGTTTAGTGTCACTAATCTATATGGACTAACCAGGTGAACCTTACCTGGGGGCACAGAATTTCCTTGATGGTGGCCTCCAGGTCACATTCAAACACATGTGCTTTGGTTACTTTCTTCTCCCAGTGGGCTGCGAGCCAGATCTTGGCTAGTGTGCCTCGTTTGGAGACGAAGAGTTGGGAATAAAACATCGTGATGATGGGTGTTGTGTCTGAGAAAATACATGTCGTCATCATGGGACACCGTGAGTTCGAATTAAATTTATTTGCGTTTATGCTGTACATTAACATGTAACTTAGTCATTCATCACACATTATTATGAATTCGTTAATGCTGTATGATTAACGTTACTGGTTGTCACTCCAAAGTACTTGTGCTACGTTTGTTTATTTATTAACGTTAGGCTCTGCGTTTGTCTCAAAACGTATAGGGTGTGTCTCAATCAGCTCCCTAGTTCAGTAGTCAGGGCACTGATCAGAACATAAGTCAATGGGCTGACTTCCTAATCAGTGCCCGGACTACTGAACTAGGGAACTATTGAGACGCACCCATAGTTAGCTGCCGGCCTAGACAACCTTAGGTAAGTTACCGTTCAAATGTTTGAATTGTCTAGGTGGGCAGCAGACATTTTGTGCTACGACGCCCGAGAATGTCACCCAGGTAGGGGTGCTCGCTAGTTTTGAGACGCTATCTTCTGTAAGGCGTTAATTAAATACAAATTAAATACACCTGGACTAGCTGCCTTCAAGTGCTATCGGACATTTGACAATTCCCACTTCAGAAGTCTTGATTACGAGCTCATCGCATTCAAATTTCAAAAGTGGAGGGCGTTCATGTGCAATTTTTACCTAGGAAACTCGTATTTACTATTTACAATAATTCCGAGAGCACGTGAAGGCAGCAATAAACCTGGAATTTTGCCGTCTTTGGCAGAGGTTTCGCCTCAGTATCCTCAAAATGAGCTTTATTCGTTTAAAAATTAATAATTATTTAAGTTTAGACATATATTATTTTTCTACCGTAGGCCTACCTTTTGCCGCTCAACGTTCATCAACACTGAATCAATTTTCCCGCCCACTTCACGTGCACTTTCCCGTGCTGGCCTTAAAAAAAAAAATTTTTTTTAACGTGTGTAACGTTAGGCCCTATATCAAGTTACGTGCTATTAGAGTCTTTTTTCTTACCTATGTATTTGGATGAATAGCCTATTAAACGTAATGAATAAAACAATCCAAAATATTGTCCTCACGCGCAACCTGCTATTAAAGCGCGAGACACTTTTGCTTTAATATCGTGCAAGGAGACACTTGTGTGTCTGTATTTTATCAAAGTGACACGTTAGTCTGCTGAGAAAATAATGGCGTTAACCCTCTGTGAGACATCGTCATTTACAAATAAAGCGAAGAAAATTGCATTTAAAATATAAATTTTTTTAACCGAAAATAATATATATATATATATATATATATATATATATATATATATATATATATATATATATATATATATATATATATATATATATATATCTATATATATATATACATATATATATATATATATACATACACACACACACACACACATACATATACACACACACACACACACACACATATATATATATATATATATATATATATATATATATATATATATATATATATATATATATATATATATATATATATATATATATATATATATATATATATATATATATATTAGTAGTCATGTGCTTGAGATTTTTGACAACAAGGAAGTGAAGGAGATGTTAGGTCACATGCTGTCAAAGCTCCATAGTGAGGTCAATTTAGAATAGAAAATATAATCTTTTTTTCTTCTTTTTGTCAATATCATTGTACATCCAAATGTGTTTTCTAAAGTTTTTGATAATTTTTTAATGCACATTTTGTAAAAAAAAAAATTAAAATAAATAAATAAATAACTCAAAGAAAAAAAAAAATCAGTGCATCATGCATAAATAACAGTCAGTACTGGCAGGCAGTATCATTTTGCCTTTTTCCCTATGTTTTGGGTTGATGTTAGTGGGTTTTATAGAAGACAGAGAAGAAAACTTCTCGGTTACTAACGTGACCTCAGTTTCCTGAGAGTAGGGAACGAATATTGCGTAAGTTTAGCTTGCGTTTATGGGAAAACTCCTTTTCTCGAGAATATGAAGCCAAAAATTATCCTTATAATTGATATAATCTAAAACGATACTCGGTTACTTAACGTAACCTCGGTTCTCTCTAGAAGAGGGAACGAGTATTGCGTAAGTTTCCTTACGCATCGGGAAAGTATTCTTTCTTCGAGATTTCTGAAAAACCCAAAATTATTATTATATTATTATTATATTATTATATATATTATTATTATTATTATAATTATAATTTTGTAACATTGTCAACGCAGTGCGGCAGCCTGGCAGACCATAGCAGGCTATTCCAGCGTGCTATTGGCTGCTCTGCTGGCAACTGCAGCAGCCTATCGGTGAGCCCGCATGACGTGGCGACCAATGAGGGTGCTTCGCGCCCACCTGGCTTCATTTGCCTACAGGTGGGGCGTGGCCACGTGTATATAAGCAGGGCTCACGGGCTGCATATTCGATTTTCGTAGTTCTGAAGCGTAAAAGCCCGCGGGGCGCACGGCAAGGAACGCAATACTCGTTCCCTCTTCTAGAGAGAACCGAGGTTACGTTAAGTAACCGAGTATCGTTCTCTTACGAGAGGTTCTCTCGTATTGCGTAAGTTTCCTTACGCATCGGGAACACATTGTCAACGCCGTGCGCGCCTCGCGTACAGCATATGTATCCCAGGGAACCGGGGACCATAACACTGCTCGTCAGAGTGGCCGGTAAGGAAAACGGGCCACCACATACAGACACTTCATTCGAACTGACGGGTGGTTACAACGGGTGGTTACAACACCCTGTCCCATGAATGAGGGAACGGCAACGCCGGTCGCCTTCAAATTCACAATATCTTGTTATGAGTGAGGTAACGGCACCGCCGGTCACCTTCAAACTCACAACAGCTCGTCCCGTAAACGAGGGAACGGCACCGCCGGTCTCCTTCAAATTCACATGAGCCTAGTACCGAACTTACTACCAGTATGTGAGCTATGTCTGCGCAGAATCACTGGGCAGAACTAACAGCCCTATTGAACTGATAACACTTTCGCCTGTAAGGCAGGAACTTCCAGATTGTAAAATCTCACGAACGTAGACGGGGAGGCCCAGCCTGCCGCCATACAGATATCGTGGATGGAAATCCCTCTGGCCCAAGCCCACGAAGAGGCCATGCCTCTAGTGGAGTGTGCTCTGACACCTAGCGGGCACTGCAGGTGTTTGGAAGCGTATGCAGTTGCAATCGCGTCCACTATCCACCTGGACAGGGTCTGTTTCGAGGAGGCGAGACCTTGAGTGCGCCCACCAAACGAAACAAATAGCTGCTCAGAACGCCTGAAGGCGGCGGAGCGTGTGACATAAACCCTCAATGCCCTGACAGGGCAGAGGATATTGCCACCGTCCCCCTCGTCGGATGCTGTCAGAGCCGAGAGGGAGATAATCTGCGCCCTGAAGGGAGTGCCGATCGCTTTGGGGACATAGCCACGCCTCGGTCTGAGAATGACCTTAGAGTCATTAGGACCGAACTCCATACACGTCGGGCTCACTGAGAGTGCGTGTAGATCCCCCACGCGTTTCACTGAAGCCAGAGCTATCAGGAACGCGGTTTTTAGCGAAAGGAACCTTGGTTCCACAGTCTCGAGCGGTTCAAAGGGATGAGCCTTCAGGGCCTCTAGGACCAAGGCCAGATCCCATATAGGAACCGATGGGGGCCGCGGGGATTCATCCGTCTGGCTCCTCTGAGGAAACGGATGATGAGCTCGTTCCTTCCTAGCGTGCTACCTAGCGTCGTCTGAGCGAACGCTGCTATAGCCGCCACATACACTTTGAGCGTGGAAGGGGACCTGCCCAGTTCCAAAAGCTCTTGGAGGAAGGAGAGCACCCGCTGGACCCCACATTGCTGTGGGTCCAATCCCTTGGAAACACACCACTCAGTGAACACCGACCACTTAGAACTATATAACCGCCTCGTCGAGGGGGCTCTAGAGTGTGAAATCGTGTTCATAACCCCTTCGGGCAGGTCAACGGGTATCCGTTGGTCACCCATACATGCAGAGACCATCGCTCTGGATGGGGATGCCAAACTGACCCTCCTGCTTGAGAGAGGAGGTCTGCTCTCAGCGGAACTGGTCAGGGGGGTGAGTGCGACAGCTTCACCAGCTCTGGGTACCAAATCTGGTTCTCCCAGCACGGCGCTATAAGGAGCACCGGGCGGCGCGTCTCCCTGATTTTCGCTATGACCTGGGGCAATAGGGAAATCGGTGGGAAAGCATACAGCGGGAGGCTGGGCCAAGGTTGGGACAGCGCATCCTCGCTTTTGGACAGAAACCTCTGGCAGCGGGCGTTCTCTTTTGTTGCAAAGAGGTCGAGCTCCGCTCTGCCGAATAGGCGCCATACCAGCTGGACTGTCTGGGGGTGCAGGGACCATTCTCCTGGGAGAATGAGGCCCCTGGACAACTTGTCCGGGCCCACATTGAGGTGGCCCGGTACGTGCACAGCTCTCAGCGAGCGCAGCGAGCTGTGTGCCCACACGAGCAGGCGTTCTGTCAGATTGCCCAGACACCTGGACCTGACACCGCCCTGCCGGTTCACGTAGGACACCACTGTGGTATTGTCCGACCGGACCAACACGTGGTGTCCTCGTATAAGCGGGAGAAACTGCTTGAGCGCGTTCTCTACCGCTATCATCTCCAAACAGTTTATGTGTAGGAGTTTTTCCTCGTTCGACCAGAGGCCCGAGGCCGATCTGCCCTCGAAAACGGCGCCCCAACCCGTGGTGGAGGCGTCCGTCGAGATGACCTTGCGGTGTGAGATGGCTCCCATCGTCACTCCCCTCTGGTACCAGTCGGCTACTAACCAGGGCTCTAGGGCTGAAACGCAGCCCTGAGTCACTCTGATCCTGAAGCCTCCGGACGCCCAGGCTCTGTGAGGCACTCGGGCGTTTAACCAGCATTGCAGCGGGCGCATGCGCATTAAGCCCAGCTGGAGCACAGCTGCAGCTGAGGCCATACGTCCCAGCATCCTCTGAAAGAGCTTGAGAGGTGCGATTTTGCCCGGCCGGAAGTACGCAGCCATGCGCCGAACTTGGCGCGCGCGTTGGGGTGACAGGCGGGCTGACATTGCCACAGTGTCCAGATTCAAACCCAGAAATGAGGTTGATTGCGTGGGCACTAATGAGCTCTTGGTCCAATTGACCGTGAGCCCCAGGCTGTCCAGATGGCTGAGCAGCATTGCCCTGTGGGCGAGGAGCTCGGCCTCTGACTGCGCCAGGATGAGCCAATCGTCCAGATAGTTCAACACTCGCATCCCTCGACTTCTCAGAGGAGCGAGGGCCGCGTCCATGCACTTCGTAAATGTACGGGGTGCTAGTGACAGGCCGAATGGAAGGACGGTGTATTGATAAGCCTGGCCGTCGAAGGCGAATCGTAAGAATGGCCTGTGACGCGGCGTTATCTTGATTTGAAAATATGCATCTTTCAAATCTAGGGAGATTAGCCAGTCTCTCGGGCGAATATGCGCGAGGATCTGCTTGGTTGTGAGCATCTTGAACGATCTCCTCATAAGAGCTTTGTTCAGACGCCTCAGATCCAGAATCGGTCTGAGCGACCCATCCCTTTTTGGCACGAGAAAATACCGGCTGTAAAAGCCTGACTCGCTCATAGAATGGGGAACCGGTTCTATAGCCCCTTTGCACAGCAGCGTGGCTATCTCTGCTCGAAGTAGATGTGCTACTTCCTCGCTCACTCTCGTCTCTGTACGCGCACAGAAGCGAGGAGGGCGGCGAGCGAACTGCAGAGTGTAGCCGTGCTTCACTGTTTTCAGCACCCATTCTGATACACCTGGAATGGCTTCCCACGCTCTCGCGTGTGCCACACGGGATAGAACGGCCTCCGGGCTCAAAACGCCGCGCTTCGCGGTGCGCTTCTCTGTGCTGTGGGCCAGCCGATCGCTCGTGATGGCTGGCCGCCCTACACACTGTATCTCTGCCGCTTCGAGCGGGGAGTGGCTTGTGTGTGGACCTACACTCATCGCTCCGGCCACCCTGAGCGGAGAACAAATGGTGTGAGACGCGGCGCGTAGCGCCTGAGGCATAATGTTCGCGAAAATGTGTGAGTGCGTTTGAGCGGGCACAACTCTTACGTGTGGAACATGACCGGTTAAGAGTGGCTGTGTGACAGCGCGTGTGGTGGTTAGTCGTGGACGCAAACAAGCGGACACGTGACCTAACTCTGGCACTCGAGCGGCCGGTGGCCGCTTTATGTGAGTGGGGGACACGGGGTTTATAGTGCTTGTGTGCAGGGGTGAACACAGAAAAGTGGGCACATTTACTGCATTTGAAACACATACGGCGTGAGCCGTGCAACCAGAAATAATGCAACTTTTGAGATTTCTCTGGTTCGCCGTAAAAACGGCGGTTATTGACAGGCGAGAAGGCATTTTTGCCGGCTCGTTGGCTGCGTGAAATCCATCTGCAGCAGCAACAGTGGCGGGGGCTGACAGGAAAGAGAGTTTTGACGGTGGTCTGGCCGCGGCGGGACTTAACCGTCGTTTCTTGCCTCTGGCTAGGAGGACTTTGGAGGCTCGGACTTCAGCGCGATCCTAGGCCGGGGGCCCCGAGGTGGAGGCGGCTTACCACGGCTGGAAGAGCGCGATCTGGGGCGGCCGCTCGGTCTTCGCTGAGACGAAGGGGGCCGCGCTGGGCGCTCGGTGCTGGCTGGTCGCGAGGACGGCGAGCAACGGAGCTATTGCTAGCGCCGGGGCGTCGAGGCAGGAAGAGGTTCATGGCCTGAGTCGTTTTCTGCACTTCAGAGAAACGATCGACGATCCCCTTGACCGCTGGTCCGAAGAGCCCAGACGGGGAGAGCGGGGCGTTTAGAAAGGCCGCGCGCTCTGTTTCTCGCATGTCCGCGAGTGTGAGCCAGAGGTGGCGCTCAGCTACCGCGAGGGAGGCCATAGAGCGTCCGAGGGCCTGTGCTGCGGTCTTGGTAGCGCGAAGGGAGAGATCCGTCGCGCTTCGCAAATCCGTGATCAACTCAGCGTCACCGCTTTTCTCGTCCAAGTCGCGGAGGAGATTGGCTTGGAGGATTTGCAGCACGGCCATAGAGTGCAGAGTAGATGCAGCTTGACCGGAGGCAGCGAAAGCACGGCCGATCAGTGATGACGTCACTGTGCAGGCCTTAGACGGGAGGGCAGCCTTTGAGCGCCAACCAGAAGGCGGGCAAAGGTGTGCTGCGACCGCCTCTTCCACCGGATGGATAGCATTGTAGCCTTTCTCAGCCGCGCCGTCAACTTGTGAGAGCGTCGGAGAATGCCGCGTTCCAGGACTTTGCAAGCTCCTCGTGAAGCTCTGGCAGAAAAGGTGCAGTCCTGGAGGTGGGCGCCCGGCAGCGACTGTTTAGGAAGCATCCGTCAAGTCGATTCGGCGCTGCCACCTTGGGCGGGGCCCATTCGAGGCCTAGCTGCTTGACAGCCCGGGTGAGAAGGCGCAACAGTTCGGCGTCCTCACCCGCTCGAGAGCGTCCGGAGGCCCGGACTGAAGAGGTCGCGGAAGACCATTCCTCGCTGTCGGAAGCCATGATGGAGCAGCTGTCGGCGCGTTCCGCGGCCGCATCCGCCTCATCCCCGGAGGCGGCAACAGAAATGGCGGCCTGGGGTGGGGGCGGGGAAGGCGAGAGTGAAGCGGGCGGGAAGGGTTCCGGCGAGCTTCTCTCAGCGAACTCCGGAGTCCGCTGCGAGCGGCGCTTCTTTCTGCGCGGCTTAGCAGAGACTGGAGGGATGTTGTCATCGAACTGATCGAGTCTAGCCCGCAGGGTCGACATCGTCAGTTCCTCGCACTCCGGGCATCCGCCGGCGAGAAGTGCGGCGGCGGCGTGATCACGGCCCAGGCAGAGAGCGCAGATCACATGGCGGTCCCCGGAACTGAGCTGCGCGTGGAACGAGACATTTTGGAACAAACGCTCGGCTCTTTTTGAGAAAGTGTGACGCAGCAGCGACAACACTGAGCGTGAAAAAGGATATGGGCTGCTGGATAGCAGAGCAGGCACGGATGGCTGAAGGTGGCGCGATGCTGCCGGCTTCTTCAGGCGCTGTCCTCTGCTTGCTCGTCTGCACGATAACGGCGGCGGGTTCCAGATTCAGCGATGCGAAGGGCTTCGCTGAAGAAAAGAAAATCGAATATGCAGCCCGTGAGCCCTGCTTATATACACGTGGCCACGCCCCACCTGTAGGCAAATGAAGCCAGGTGGGCGCGAAGCGCCCTCATTGGTCGCCACGTCACGCGGGCTCACCGATAGGCTGCTGCAGTTGCCAGCAGAGCAGCCAATAGCACGCTGGAATAGCCTGCTATGGTCTGCCAGGCTGCCGCACTGCGTTGACAATGTTACAAAATTAAGGATAATTTGGGGTTTTTCAGAAATCTCGAAGAAAGAATACTTTCCCGATGCGTAAGGAAACTTACGCAATACGAGAGAACCTCTCGTAAGAGAACTCAGTACAGCTGCATAGCAGACCCAGGCAGGTGCTGCGGCAAGTGCACAAACCTATGACGAGGCGGCTGAGGCGTGCACCAATCGGGTCGCTTCGCGACCAAAAGCACGTCTAGACAATGCAACATTTAGCATATTTAAGCTATAAAAGTATGTAAAATGTAACGCCATAGGATTCAGGTCAAATCGATTGAAGCGATTCCCTGATCTAAACACAATAGCACGACGGGTTATGCAATACTCGTTCCCTACTCTCAGGGAACCAAGGTTACGTTAGTAACCGAGAAGTTCCCTTTCGAGAGTACTCTCGTATTGTGTAAGTTTAGCTTATGCTTATGGGAACCCAATTTAAAACACTGTGCATGCTTTAAACCTTTACCCTACACTATGGCCTGAGGGAGAGAGCCCGAGGCCCATAGAAGAGTAAAGTATGTAGGGCCCTATAATTTCCGCGATCACGGAATCACGGACGGAATCGCGGAATTAGAGTTAACGCAGAATATCCCGGAATTTTTGATATTTGGAATGAAATGCTGTTTTGTGTGGGAGAAGAACGTATGTCTGGGGAAAATGCAGACCGGGGGAAGCAAATCTGGGTGACACAACCCCTCCCGTCATTTCAGCAACCCCTTCAAAACAATGAAAGTGCGAATCGGCTCACCACGGCTGCGCTTTCGTCTGCAAAAAAGTTAAGAAACTCAACGCTAAGCCCTCAGTACCGAGCCGAGTGTGCTTGCTGTATTTTGCCTTGTTTTTAATGTACTCTATGGAAAATAATGTAACCATATCTATTGAGATGTATTTCTTAGGGGGCGTTTGTATAGTACAAGTTACTGCATATGTTGGATGAATGTCTTATTTAACACAGCTGTATTAACTCATCATTGATTTGTCGTCGTTTATCTCTCTCTGCATCAACGCCATTTTCCCGCCGGAACACGCCCCCCTCAGCCGGGGCTGAGTGGCAGAAGAGCTGCTACGTGACTGGAGTTAATAGGGAAAGACTCTGAGTAAAGCAGGTTATAGTTAAAGTTATTTTGAATGAAAAAAATAACCTTAAAAAGTTCAAATACACTACACAGTTAAATGCATAGTGCATAAGTACATAATAAGTGCATAGTGCATCATTTTGGGACATAACTTAAGATTTTTTCACTACTTTTCAGATAGTGAAAAAAATGCATTTGAATGTGTGTGACGTTTCAGATAATTTGCCAAAAATAATTTACCCTAATAGGACAGAGTCAAATATATGTAAAATATAATGTCATTTATTTTTTTCTAGCTGTGATTTCATAATTAGTCCGAGAGGGTTAAATTTGCTTCACAGGTTACACAAAATTAAAACAAATGTTTATGTAATTTTTCTTCACAGTAGGCACATTATAATTCATTATATAACACATTATAATTCGACATACAATGCTGCATTTGTCAACAGTTCGTTTCCTGTGTTTACCTTTCTCATTTTGTATTACCTTTATCAATTTTGTATTGTATCTTTTTTGTATTGCAATGATAATATACTGTAATTTGTTGACAGAACAACAGTAAAAGCACAAATGTGAATCCAGTCCAATCGTTTGCAATCAATATCCCGCATAAAGAAATATGTGTAACTTTGTACTATTGAAACATACACTGCCTGGCCAAAAAAAGGTTGCTGTTTGGATTTAAATAGGCAAATGCTTAAGAGTCAATGATTGTTTTATTATTGCAGTGATTATTATGTTTCTATTATGTTATGTTTGATAACAGTTCTTCTAACCCTAATCTGGGGAGTGTGTAGCTTTTCATATCTTAAACCATGTAGGAAGACACATCATGGCCATTTTCCAGGATGGCAATGTGAAGATTCACTAGGCTCAAATTGTGAAAGAATGGTTGGGAGGGAGCATGAAGAATCATTTTCACACATGCATTTTCATCTCTGAGTCCAGACCTTAAATTAATTTGAAGTCATTGGGATGTGCTGGAGACTTTACAGAGTGCTGGACTCTTGGATTGTCAATACATGATCTGGGCCAAATAAATATTTACCAATTGATGGAAATAAATGTTGTGATGTTATTTCCACCAAGAGGTGCAATTTTTGGTTAAGTAGGGTTAGAAGAACTGTTGTCAAACACATAAAATGCTAGAAACATTATAATGGATATCATAATCACTGCAATAATGATCCAATCATAAACTCTTAAGCATTTGCCTGTTTAAATCCAAAAAGTGACTGGCTGTGTAGAAAAAGCAGTGTAGAACAAGTTTAGCCTTGTCCATTTTCAATCATTGTCATCAAAACTGCTTCCATATTTTCATCAGGAAATACTGACAGAGTATACTGTTATATTGACAACATGGCTAAGCATTAAGTTTGTGAACAATGACACAGGGACTGGTCATTCTTATGGCTCTAAAGTTTATTGACCTCACATAAATATTTAGTTTTGAGAGATGAACTTGAGATTTTGAGCATGTTACAGACTTTTGCAGATAATCCATTGTGTGGCATTGTTTGTACAAATTGTTTAAAAAAAATGCACTCATTGGAAAGTCATTGGGCCTTTGAATATTGTTGTGACCAATGGGGGGTCTTGTAGTCAAAAGGTGGTTTTGACTGGAAAACAGGAATCAACTCGCTGCATATCAGAACTGAAATACAATTAAATGATAAATTATCAATTTACACACATTTTAGACATTTTATTTTATTCCTGCAGAACAAAATACTTATGTTCTCTTGTGGCATGACAACAATGCCCTATTTCTATAGTAACCTATATAGTACTATGCACTTGAAACAGCACTTTTGCACCTAATTTAGAGCACACTGACAGATTCAGAAAGTCAAAACCTTTGTCAAAAACCTGACAATTCTGGATGCCTTTTGTTCTGAAATCCAGTAAAATTGTCCCTCAACACTGATGGAACAAAACAGCAACACATCCATTTGTAGTAAACAAGTCAACATGTCCAGAACAAGCCTGTAGCACTCCTGTCAGAATCTGAAGGTGGCTGGTCCCAGTATAGCTCATATAACCCCCGCCCCTGTGTATTCTAATGGACGCGAGACAAACTAAACAATCAAATTACACTTCAAATAATTTTTCCCAAAGTTGGTTTCTGTCATTTTAGGTAGTTTTTATCACAATGATTTAATTTCAAGTGTTCATTTTTTAAAATAAGTTTGGTTTTAGTTAGTTATTTGATGCTATAAAAACAGGGGGTGTGATTTCATGATTGACAGTTGAGATTGACGGCTTCTCTGAGTGAAGCTGTCACTGTGGCACCAACTGACTTTTTCCGGGATGAGATTGGAGCTTTAGCTTTAATTTCTACATTTCCATAACTGTTTATTTCACACCAACATAATCAACTGTTCTGCTTCTGCGAGAGTGTGGGCGGGCTTTTGATATGCCTCTTCCTTCTCTCTACTGCGCAGACTCCGGTCCCGAAGTCACTACTGCGCAGACTCGTGCTCGACTACTTATACTACGACCTAAAAGTATGTACTCTTTTTGTTAAGAAAAAGTATATACTTAGACTCTCCTCGTGTTTGCAGTTTAAATATATATATATATATATATATATATATATATATATATATATATATATATATATATATATATATATATATATATATATATATATATATATATATATATATATATATATATATATATATATATATATATATATAATGGCCAAACGTAGCCTATCATTACAAAAGTTCACAATGCTGCTGCAGGTGAAATATAATGTGGATAACATTGAATAAATATATTTTGTCAGGTTAAATACTGATAATTGATCACTCAAGCCCCTTAATCTAAACCTCTCTACTTAACGTCAGACTCACACATCCGTCATGTTTGTAGTTTTTTAACACTTTTTATCCACGTTTGTAGTTCTAATCGAATCCTCGTCCAAGTCGCAATGGGTTGTGGGCAATACTCTTTTCAACATACTATGATTTTGGACATACTAATTCTACTTTCGAATACTATTTAGGACGGATAGTATGCGAATTGGGATGCAGCATCGGTCCCAAATCTGCGCACCATATTTGGACCTCCGGAGGCTTCACTTTTCTTCAGTGGAAGCGAATGAAGTCCCGTCGTCCATATTTTTTTATGGTCTATGGTCCAGAATGAATCAGTACATATTCTCTATGACCATCATGGGTCAAAGGGTCTGATGGCTGGTACGGGGTGTGACCAAAGAGGAACGAAGCTGCTGTGGTAGTTGTAAGCTCCTTTTGCTCTGGTTAGTCCTTGGGATTTTAAAGTACATCTGGCAAAAGTAAGTGACTGTGGAAAAGAATATTTGCCGGTATTTGGACGAGACCAGGTTGTAAAGGATGGGATTGATCACAGAACTCACATAGAAAAGTACATTTGTCACCATGTAAAAGTAATGGTAGAAATCATAAAGTGCACTGTGGGGGGGGAAACAAAACCAAGGTTACAAAATCTGCAAATTATTTTAAAAGCAAATGTATTTGCAAATATATAGTTATGCAAATGCAAAACTCACTTTGTCCACTCCGTTACATAGCAGTACATCAGTCGGCGACAGTGATAAGGAAACCAACATAAAACAAAGGCAAAAACAACCCCACCTGATAACAGAGAAAACCATATGGCAATGAACTATTAAAACCAAGAAATTAAAGATTAATCATTATCATTCAAATAATATAAGAATTACCAGTTTGCAATATCAAGCAGCATAACCCGCTTAGAACATAGTGCAACAGTGTCTGCCCAGTTTTTCAACAGCCTTGATTCCAGAAGTATTTTTCCCATTCATTTTTCTATTTTGGATTTTTAAAAAGTCTTTGTTTAAGAGTTATAAACCATAACCAACTAGCTAGGGGGTAAATCACAACATTACAAATGCTGATGTGAAGAAAAAAGTATTTGAAAATCAGACAAAGGTACATGCCTTAATGGCTTTAATGAGGGACTATCCTGAAGTCCACGCTCATTTCCTTTGTTTTCTTGACATTGATGCAGAGGTTGTTGGCACTGCAACAAGCATCCAGTTGTTCCAACTCTAACCTGTACTCAGTCTCATTGTTGCGGGAAATTCGTCCCACCACTGCTGTCATCCACAAATTTGACAATATGAGTGCTTGGGAATGTAGCTGAGCAGTCATAGGTCAGCAGAGAGTAAAGCAGGAGACTCGAGTCGAGCCAGTGTTGAGGATGATGGGGGAGGAAGTGATGTTGTGGATTCTGACAGTCTGTCTCCTGTATGTTAACTCTTTTCCTGCCAGCGTTGCCAGCCACTGCCAGCATTTTTGATCATTTTCACAGAATTTCCCCAAAGTATCTTGTTATATGAATATCTGAACATATATATATATATAAAAAAAGAACAGAGCCTGTTTTAAAAAAATGTTTTATTATAGCTTAGTATAGCGTTAGTTGTATACAGAAGGCGGTCCACCGGATGCTAGATATTTTACATTATTATAACATATTAAATATGGATATTTTTCTTACAAAACCCATCGATTCACTTCAGAAGGACTTTATTAACCCCCCGAAGCCGTGTCGATTACTTTTATAATGGATGGATGCACTAGGTCTTTTGGGCTCCCATTCACTGCCATTATAAAGCTTGGATTAGCCTGGATATGTATACCTACACTTAAATGTGGGTATGAGTTTAATAAAAAAAGCAACACCAGATTGGATTCAGAATGATGATCAAGACACATTTGGAGTAGATCCGAATCCATCAACACCCCCAAAGCTTCACAGTCCTATAGCTTGTCCTGGGTCGACATTTCATTCAGTAACATTTGGCAGTTTTTGATTTATATGCTGTGTAATGTTGAGGATTGTGTTATTTTACATATGCATCAGTTTACATATGATATCACTTGTTTCTGCTGCTTCTTCACGTCTTTTGATCAAGAGATTCTGTATACTCTTTCAGAAGATGCGTCATAGCATCCCCTGGCCTACGGTATAACAGTGAAATCACAGAAAGACGGAAATGTACGTCAATCATGGGGAAAGAGTTAAAAAGCCTAATACCCAGTTGCATAATGATGAACTCAAGTGTCTCTAACTTTTGTACCAACATTTGTGCTATGATTGTATTAAATAAATCAAGGTAGAGTGGAGGACAAGACGGAATCTGCAGTAGATCTATTCCCCCTGTATCCATACTGAGGGGGGTCAATGCTGGTGTCAGATTTCTTTTTTATTTGTTCCATGATCTGCTGATCAATGCACTTCATGACTATCAGAGTTAGTGCTACAGGGCAGTAGTCATTCAGGCATGACACTGCTGAGGTCTTTGGAGCAGGGATAATGGTGGCAGAAAAGCATGATGGTACCATGGATCGGAAGAGCGAGATGTCAGTCAATACCTCTGAGAGGTGGTATGCACCCGGTCAAGACCCGGTCTGGTATGTTGTCTGGGCCTGCAGCCTTATGGGGCTTGACTTTCAGGGGGGACCCCCTGACATCCTCTATGGTTACACAAGGAAGCAGTCACCCAGTGAAAGTGTGAGTCTGACACTAGGAGAAGTGTTAAAGCAAAAACAAGCATAAAAGGTATTGAGAGCATCAGGAAGAGACGGATCACTTGGGAATTCAGTGTCTCTATGCTGTAGTCTGTGATGGCCTTGATGCCAGCCCACATGCTCCAGGAGTCATTGGTAGAAAAATGACCCTGTATCTTTACAGCATATGCAGCTTTGTCTCTTTTAATGCCTGCAGTCCATTTACAGCTCTGAGTGCGACTGCATCACCAGACCTGATCAAATGTTCAACTGCTTCAGAGCAGTTGTTGCTAATGATAGAACAATTTGTACAACCTTTGTTGATAAATAGTCCTGAGTTTTCTCTGATTGATAATTCCAATTGGCTCGGAAACGGAGCATGCCATTAATCTGAAAGACTGAGTCCGGCATGTTGCTGTCAACGTTTCAGTCAGTAAATGTACACAACGTTTACACTCATATGCAATAAGTCACTTTTTTTGTCCAGTGAACGAACGTTGGCTAGAAAGAGTGACAGAATCGCTGGTCTGTTGCGGTTAGCTTTTAGCTTAGCTAGTAGACCGGTTAGCTTTCCTCTCTTTGCTTCCGTGTGCACTGCTTCCTTTTGCCTCTCACCGTGGCGGTGTGTTGCTCCGACATGCCGCTGACCTCAGTAGCCTCATCCTGGCTAGTTTCGATTTGAGATTCACTGGTAATATAGCTTCTGTCCTGTAGTTGATTTTGCGAAGTTCAGCTGGACTATAACTTAAAAACACTTGCTTTCACACTCACTGTACAACAATCAAAACAAAAACCGGGAGCTCGTGAAGCCATTGCACTGTGTGTTGCCATATTGCGCACCGCCATATTTTAGATTTTGATTAAAGACTTTTTGTTTATGATCTCCTTTGTCGTGTGCTGATTGCATCAGCCACAAAATGTGACACAAAACAGAACCCAGAAAGGATTTAAACATAAAATGGACTTATTTTGGAGCAGGAAAATCATAACCTTTTCAGACCTGACGTGCCTTAACACCTTCCTGACCGCTTCCTGAGTGTGTTTTTTTGGGCTAGCTTAAATGAGCGGTGTAAGGCACGCCTGTCCAGTGATGGGTCCTGAGGGACATTTGCTGTCTACGCAGAGTGGGTGCTGGAGAATTGTGGATCTGCGTTCTCCGTCAACCCAGAGCCCAGCCAGATATGCCTCCCACACCTTGCACAGAGCCTATGCCAGATCCAACCACAGACATGGAGCCTGAGCCTGCCACGATGCCTATGCCTGAGCTAAGGCCAAAGCATACCATTGCCCCGGAGCCTGAGCCCAACAAAGAATCTGACCAGGTGGGTGAGCCGGCAACATCATCTGTGCTCGTGGAGTACGAGGGGATGGTAGGAAGCCCTACCCACACTCCCGCAGCTGAGAGTGAGCTGCATCTGGTCTCTGGGAGTCATTATGAGGAAGTGGAAGAGGATTTTCTCCTAAGTCTCCCATCTCTGCTGGTGCCGCCCAGCTCCAAGTCTCCTGCATCTCCACTGATCCCACCCAGCTCCAAGTCTCCTGTGTCTCCGCTTGTCCCGCCCAGGTCCAAGTTTCCTGGGTTGACTCTGGGTCGTCATTTGGAACATCCCTCCATCTCCTCCCTGGCTCCTACCTCAATAATCTCCACCATGGTGTGAGCTCCTCCCATCATCCGTCTGTCTCTGACTCTGTGCCCTCCTTCAGAGCCCCAACCCCACCCTCCGCTGGACTATGTTATTAGTAATGTCAAGATTATGTTCAGTGTGTTAGAGTTTTTAGTTTATTTTGTTTTCTCCTTTCTCCTTGTTTATAATTCTAGTTTGTTTGCATAGTTAATGATTAGTTTCACCTGCATTTCATTTTGCTCCATTTGTTTGCTCTGTTATTTATACCGTGTCGTTTTAGCTGTAATGTGGTTATGCTATTCTGTTTTCTGGCTGACCTCCCTCATGTTATTTTTGGATTTTGATTTTTTGTTTATTATCCCCTTTGTCATGTGCTGAGTGCAGCAGCCACAAAACAGCACGTTGATGACTTCAACAAAAGCATATACCACTGATTAACAACCTCGTAGCTCACAGTAGGTCTGTTTTTCATTGTTCAAAATCTACTCTCCTATGGAGAAAATGAATGGGATTTTTACATCAGGATCCTGACTGTTGTATTCTAGGACAGCAACAGTACTGAGACTTTTCCCTGTTTGTGTTTGTATCACTCCAGCTGTCTGTGTTTGCATGTTCCATTTTTTGGTGAATCTTTTAGCCAGCTATACATCGTTACTCCAGTAGGTGGCAACAAGTGATTGTACTTATGAGTGAGCCATTTAAAGGGTTAGTTCACCCTCATGTCGTTCGACACCCGTAAGACCTCCGTTCATCTTCGGAACACAAATGAAGATATTTTAGTTGAAATCCGATGTCTCAGAAAGGCCTCCATTGGCACAATGCACTTTACACTCTCAAGACCCATAAAAGGTACTAAAGACATTGTTACAAGGTCCATCTCACTACAGTGGTTCTACAATAACTTTATGAAGCGACGAGAATAGTTTTTGTGCGCAGAAAAAACCTAAATAACGACTTATATAGTGATGACCGATTTCAAAACACTATATCATGAAGCTTCGAAGCGTTATGAAACAGTGAGTCGATTCAGCGGTTTGGATCGCCAAAGTCACGTGATTTCAGCAGTTTGGCAGTTTGACACGCAATCCGAATCATGATTCGACTCACTGATTCATAATGCTGGGTTTTGAAATCGGTCATCACTATATAAGTCGTTATTTAGGTTTTTTTGTGCGTTTTATTGTAGAACCTCTGTAGTGAGATGGACTTTGTAACGACGTCTTTAGTACCTTTTATGCGTCTTGAGAGTGTAAAGTGGCCTTTCTGAGCCATCGGATTTCAACTAAAATATCTTAATTTGTGTTCCGAAGATTAACGGAGGTCTTACGGGTGTCGAACGTCATGAGGGTAAGTAATTAAAGGGTTAGTTCACCCAAAAATGAAAATTCTGTCATTAATTACTCACCCTTATGTCGTTTGACACCCGTAAGACCTCTGCTCATATTCGGAACACAAATGAATATATTTTTGTTGAAAGCTGATGGCTGAAAAAGGCTTCGGATAGGCCTCCATTGGCATTCAGTACACTTACACTCCCAAGACCGATAAAAGGCACTTAAAACGTCGTTACAAAGTCCATCTCACCACAGTGACTCTACAATAATCTTACGATGCGACAACAATAGTTTTTGTGCGCAAAAAAAAAAAAAAATAACACCTTTATCCAGCTTGTTATTGCCTTCCGCGTGTGCCTCCACGACGCATGCGCGAGAATATGACGTAGCGCCGGGGTTCGGGAATCCATGAAATGCACACTTAAGCCCCATTTTGAGCGCTACGCCGAGACCTAAAGCACGATCAATGTAGAATCCAACAGCTTAGACACGCGTGTCTTCCTCTGATTGTAAACAAATCGCTTCTGGGTCATCTGTCCGAACGCCGGATCTGCGTCATATTCTCGCGCATGCGTCGTGGAGGCACACACGGAAGGCAGTAACAAGTTGGACAAAGGTGTTCCCTTTCGTTCAGTCACTACGACGTAACGTTAGTGACTAATGAATGGGGGTTTCGCTTAGAAGCCTATTATCTTCGAGCTTAGAGAAAACGCCCAATGGCGTGCCAATGCCATGGGGCATGCGGAATTTGCATACGTAACTCCGCCTCACCGCGTGAGTATATAAGGAAGTACTTGGCAATATCGCATTATGTTTCTGCTTTCGGAGCCAAGAGAACCTACCTCTTCACTCCTACAGCCTTCTGAGACTCTGTCAGCTTCTTCGAGACGAGCAGCTTTCCAGTCGGTGTTGGTGTAACGGCGCGTTCCAGTGATCGCATACTTCCTGCCTGCTGATCTGCGCAGTGGTCCGTTTGACAGCTGGTGTGTGTTTCCCTGGGCGCTTCGGCATCGACTGCGAGGCTTTCCTCTCACAAAAAGAGCTTGCGCGTGGCACGTCTTTTTCAAGACGGCTCGCCCGTGCACTTCCGGGTGCGATCGATTTCCGCTGCTGTCTATGGGCGCATTCACTGCTCGAGCGTGTTTGGGCTTCAGCGCGTTCGGGCAGTGTTTGCGGATGTGTCACGTTTCCATTGCAGGAACGTGACCATCGCGATGTCGCGGTCGAGACTCAATGATCTCCGTGAGGAGAGAGAGTCCCCTCTGCCACACCCCAATCTACCGTCCCCGAGTGAGATGGTACTTTGGCTGGTGGCCAGGGTGACCTGAGGGCGGTGCTGTGGTATTAAGAACCCCGACGTTCATTCCTCGGGCCACGCCCCCCTCTTACACATCGCTTCCCGCGAGTGTTGGACTGAATCAACGGCCCGTCTCTGACGCCCCGTTCGTTCAGTTCACGCTCTGGATAGCAGTGAGATGTCGATCGCCGCAAGGTGGGCTGGAGTCCTTTGGGGATGACGATTAGGTTGTGCTCCGCCTCCGGGTGTGTCAGCACTGCCTGATCCGACCTAAAGTTGACAGCCATGTTATCTCGGGCAGCCGCGAGTCTCACGCTGGTGTGGAACTCCGCCCAGTCGCGGGTGCTCGTGGTTGTGCAATTGGTTTTTGGGGGCGGCACCCGACAGCTGTTGGGCCCCGCCCCCAATGCCTTTCGCTCCCGGGGTGCATGAGGAGATCACGCGGTCCCGGAAGTCCCCGTGCTTCCCGCGACCGTTTGGTGGTCTCCTCCGCCTTCGCTGCCCTGGATGGGGCCGCGGCCTAGGGTACACTGGGGCCCCCTCCCCCCCAACTGTTGAACTCTCTGTTGCGCACTACGGTGTCCACAGAGGGCTTTGACGTGGCGTGGTGTGGCTGTCCTAAGCACCCTCCCAAAGCCTGTGGGCTCGTCTACTTCGGTGGCGTGGTCCTGCAGAGCTACGGGCAGGCCGCCGCCCCTTTGCACATGCACAAGGGTGGAGCCGACCCAGGGCTCTTCATTGAGCTGCGTGCCGCAACTGATCCTGCCCCCGGGCGGTGAAGGTGGCCACACGCTCCCTGGGTCGGGCGATGTCCACAGCTGTGGTCCGGGAGAACACCTGGCCTTACCTGGTGATGTGGAGGACGTTGAGCGGGCCCGCCTCCTCAACTCACCCATATCCCAGGCTGGCCTCTTCGGCGGCGCGGCTGAGAACTGCGCCCAATGGTTCTCGGCCGCCCCAGAGCAGACTGAGGCTGTAACACGTACTGCCCCAGCGGCCATCTGCTGCACCAGCCACCGGCTCAGTCGCCTCAGTCCGCTCGCCGCCGAGGGCGCACTCCCTCTTCCCGCCCGGCCCCAGCAGCAGCCTTCACCTGGGCCGCGCCGTGGAGGTGGTTGAGGATGTCGCCCAGTCCGCTCCCCAGACTGGTTAAACGCCAGGCTGGAGGTGGACAACTCAGAGATGGGTTCCAGTTCTTCCCAGGGGATGGTAGCAGGGCCTCTCCTTCCCCCGGTGGAGGGCCGGGGGAAAATCCTTCCGCTGCTGGCCCCCGGGCTAGCAGCGCTTGGGAAGAACTCATGTTCCTGTCTCTGAGGACCCAGAGACCGGTGATGACAGTGTGCGCCACCCACGGGTCCCGCCACTCGCATCCCTCTCTGTCGCCAGCCTCCTGGCAGAGCAGACCCCAGTGGAACGTGCGTCCTTCCCTGGTCTCCTCTATCAGGACGCAGCCGTTAACCATGCCCCGACCCCGGGACGCCCAACAGCCTCCCCTGTCCGGGCCGGTAATGCTGCCTCGCTGCCCCAACCATGGGTACGTCTGCCGTCCGTATGACCCCGTTGGTGCAGTCTCTGGAAGCATGGCTTCATCTTCCGGGGCTGTCCCGCTGGGTTGCGCGGACCGTCAGGCGCGGCTACGCGATTCAGTTTGCGCAGGCTCCTCCCCGCTACAGGGGAGTCCGCTATACCGTGACCGGGGCCCATGCCCCCGTCATGCGTGCGGAGATTGCCACCCTGCTGGCGAAGGGTGCGATCGAGCCTGTCCCTCCAGCCGAAATGAAGTCGGGGTTCTATAGCCCCTACTTCATTGTACCCAAGAAAACCGGTGGGTTACGGCCAATCCTGGACCTTCGCATCTTGAACCGATCCCTTCACCGGCTTCCGTTCAAGATGTTGACTGCGAAACGCCTTTTCGAATGCGTTCGTCCTCACGATTGGTTTGCAGCGATCGACCTGAAGGACGCCTACTTTCATGTCTCCATCCTTCCTCGACACAGACCGTTCCTACGGTTTGCTTTCGAGGGGCGGGCATATCAGTACGCGGTCCTCCCATTCGGGCTATCTCTGTCCCCTCGCGTCTTTACGAAGATTGCCGAGGCAGAACACGGGCAGGTGTTCCCTTAGAATGAGTTTCCAGGCATGTTGTCGTATCAATGGATGCCTCTGCCACGGGTTGGGGTGCCATGTGCAATGGACAAGCAGCCGCGGGCTCCTGGACAGGACCCCAGCGCCTACTGCATGTCAATTGCCTCGAGTTGCTGGCAGTACGGTTCGTCCTGCACCGCTTCCGAGCGTTGCTGAAGGGTCAACACGTGCTTGTCCGGACAGACAACACGGCCGTAGTAGCGTACATCAACCACCAGGGCGGTCTACGCTCCCGCCGTATGTCTCAACTCGCCCGCCATCTCGTCCTATGGAGTCAGAAGCGCCTGAGGTCCCTTCGTGCTGTCCATATTCCGGGAGTCCTGAACCATGCAGCCGACGAGCTCTTGCGGTTTCAGCCTCTCCCGGGAGAATGGAGACTCCATCCCCAGACGGTCCAGCTGATTTGGGAACAGTTCGGCGACGCACAGGTAGATCTGTTTGCCTCCCACGACTCTTCCCACTGCAGCCTGTTTTATTCCCTGACCGAGGGCACGCTCGGCTCGGATGCACTGGCGCACAGCTGGCCGCGGGGCCTACGCAAATATGCGTTCCCCCCAGTGAGCCTACTCGCACAGCTCCTGTGCAAGATCAGGGAGGACAAGGAGCAGGTCCTTTTGGTCGCCCCGTACTGGCACGGCTGGACCTGGTTCCCCGAACTCTTACTCCTTGCGACAGCCCCTCCCTGGCCTATTCCTCTGAGACCGGACCTCCTTACTCAGAGATGGGGCACCCTATGGCACCCGCGTCCCGACCTCTGGAACCTCCACGTGTGGCTCCTAGACGGGACGCGGCAGGTTTGAGTGGCCTGCCACCTACGGTGGTCGCCACCATCACTTCCGCTACGGCAGAGTCCACTCGGCATGCCTATGCGTTGAAGTGGAACCTCTTCGTCACCTGGTGCTCTTCCCGCCAAGAAGACCCCTGGAAATGCCGATCGGGTCCGTGTTTGAGTTTCTCCAAGAGGGGCTGGAGCGAAGGCTGTCTCCCTCCACCCTCAAAGTTTATGTGGCCGCTATATCTGCCCACCTCGATCTCTTGGAGAACAAAAAGGTAAGTCAGCACGACCTGATCATCAGGTTCCTTAGGGGGGCGAGGAGACTGAATCCTCCTTGCTCTCCTCTCGTACCCTCTTGGGACCTCTCAGTAGTTCTAAGTGCTCTGCAGAGGCCTCCCTTTGAGCCTTTGCGGTCGGTTGATATTAAGTTCCTGTCGATGAAGACGGCTCTGCTGACCGCATTGGCCTCTCTTAAGAGGGTCGGGGACCTGCAGGCTTTTCCGGTTGACGAAGCGTGCCTGGAATTCGGGCCGGCTAACTCTCACGTGATCCTGAGACCCCGGCCTGGATATGTGCCCAAGGTTCCTACCACTCCCTTCAGAGATCAGGTAGTGAACCTGCAAGCGCTGCCTTTGGAGGAGGCAGACCCAGCCTTGGCATTGCTCTGTCCAGTACGCGCCCTCCGCGCCTACGTAGACATGACGCAGTGTTCAGGACCTCAGACCAGCTCTTTGTCTGTTATGGTGGAGAGCGGAAGGGAAGTGCTCTCTCAAAGCAAAGGTTGTCTCACTGGATAGTGGACACCATTGTTTTGGCTCACCAGCAGCAAGGTCGACCATGTCCCCTTGGTGTGAGGGCACACTCCACTCGGAGTGTGGCCTCCTCTTGGGCTCTAGCGCATGGCGCCTCGCTAGCAGACATCTGCAGAGCTGCAGGCTGGGCGACACCCAACACATTGGCCAGATTCTACTATCTCCGAGTGGAGCCAGTGTCCGACTATGTACTCGCCCCCCCGAGGGGCCTGTAATGGACCAGGCTTTGGTGTCTTCGCTTGCTCGCCATTCCACTCCACGGACTGGATACGTGCGATATTTCCTCAGGTGAGCTCCCGGAGAGCCCTGAGCTCCTCCAGCACTGCTTACGCCGATACCTGTGTGTCTGCCCTCTAGCGAGCCCAGACCCTCGTCTCCGGCCAGGTGCCCCGTGTGCATGGTTCCCCTCCGGCGACCCCTACACGAGTATTTCACCGTAAGTCTCCGCAGTGAGCGGGTTTCTTCCCTTGGCGTGTCCCCCGCCAACCCTAGGGTTAAAAATCCACCTTCGGCTGGTACCCTAGAGATCTCCATATGCAGCCCCTAGCCGGGTCATATGTGTCTCTTAAGTCCTCCCCACGGGTAGGCATCCTTGGCATTCCCTCACTGGGATATGCTTCCCAGTGTACCTTGGTAATCCTGTGATAGGTGGGAGTCCTTCGTCCGTACTAGTCTTACGACAGGGTACTCACACTTACGCAGGGCACTGGAAGACAGCTGAGTGGCGGGATTATATTGGGACCCCCATTCGTTAGTCACTAACGTTACGTCGTAGTGACTGAACGAAAGGGAACGTCTCGGTTACGGATGTAACCCTCGTTCCCTGAGGAGGGAACGGAGACGTTATGTCCCGTTGCCACATCAGCTGTGCTACCTGGAACGCAGGAGTTCAGTCTTGGCTCCTCAAGCAGGTAACATAATGCGATATTGCCACGTACTTCCTTATATACTCACGCGGTGAGGCGGAGTTACGTATGCAAATTCCGCATGCCCCATGGCATTGGCACGCCATTCGGCGTTTTCTCTAAGCTCGAAGATAAAAGGCTTCTAAGCGAAACCCCCATTCGTTAGTCACTAACGTTACGTCTCCGTTCCCTCCTCAGGGAACGAGGGTTACATCCGTAACCGAGACGTTATTTTGATTTTTTTTTGCGCACAAAAACTATTGTCGTCGCATCGTAAGATTATTGTAGAGTCACTGTGGTGAGATGGACTTTGTAACGGCGTTTTAAGTGCCTTTTATCGGTCTTGGGAGTATAAGTGTACTGAATGCCAATGGAGGCCTATCTGAAGCCTTTCTCAGCCATCAGCTTTCAACAAAAATATCTTCATTTGTGTTCCGAACGACATGAGGGTGAGTAATTAATGACAGAATTTTCATTTTTGGGTGAACTAACCCTTTAATGATTTGAGTAAGTAATCATTTTTGGGTGAACTAACCCTTTAAATCACTCTTCAAAAACACTGATTCATTCAAGAACAAAACAAGTGATTATGAATGAGTCAGTGAACCATTTACTCAACTAGTTTGTTGAAAACCACTGAATCATTCAGTAACGAAAGACCACTACTGTTGCAATGCTTCTTCTGTTACTTTGAAACTAAACAAAGAAACTTGCAATATTGTGTCTAAAATGTAAATTTCATAGTATTAAATAGTTTGGGCTGCCTCCTTCAGGGTTTTTCCTACATTCAAAATTTTTCTAATGACTCCTTTGGACCGAATCATTTTAACGACTGGTTAGAACAACTGATCTGTCCAACACTGAACTCCCGAATCAGTTTAATAATTTACTCTGAACACATCTGACATGAGAACACACAGGGCCGGCGTTTGCTATAGGCGAGCTAGGCGGTTGCCTAGGGCGACAAATGTGTTGGGGGCGCAGGCACCCTCTAGTGTTGGATGTCTGTGCGATTTATTCACGTCAATCGTGTCCGGTGAGATCCTCATTATCTGGCTTACTTCCCATTAAGCATAGAATTAGAACAAGCAAAATAAAACAATGTTTATTAAACATGATCATCCTTGGGCACCCCTCAGCCACACGTTTAATTACTTAACCTGATTATTAGATTGAATTGATGGTGAGTATTGTCGAGCACAGGCGTTCAGGCATTAGGTCAGGCAAGTGCTCATCACTGGCGCGTTCTTCAAAAATGAAGCAGTCTAAACCCTCGAGTGCACAGGGACGCCTGGAGTCCAGACGAGCCAAATTTTAATGCTGCGTCAATTTTGAAGGTGAATAGAAATGCCAGAAACAACTGTTCATCTCTTATTATTTGAGATAGGGATAGAACAACAAGAACTTATATATTTTATTTATGGAGTGGTAAGTACAGTGTATCCATAATAGCACTTTTGTTTGTAGGGGTTATAGTTAATCCAGTTTATGGGTCATAATTTGCTTAAGTGTCTTTACAGGTGCTTAAGAGTATTTTTGCACAGTTTATGGAGTTAATATTTGGTAAATATCCTTGACCATTCTTTCTAGCATTTGTGTATGAACAATTTATTACAGTTGATCATTCAAGTCTTAATTTGCTTGATTAAGTGTTGGAGTGACTATACAAGCATTTTGGTTTGTTCATCTATTGTTTGAGTCATAATTTGTTAAATATCCTCCAACGTTCTTTGTAGCAATTTTGTATGTGCAATTTATTAGAGTGTATCATTTAAGTCATAATTAGCTTTTTAAGTGTTGGAGTAACTATAGGAGCATTTTTCTTTTAATAGTTTTTATAAATACTTAACCCATTTGTGCCCAATTTTTTCTGAATGGTTTCATGCATACAGTCATGTTAATAGTGTCTTATGTGAACATGTTCTGCATTTATTTTCCCCAGGTTTTTGTATTTTTTCTTGAAAATCATATTTGAATGTGTGGCAACTATAGTTGCCGGTGGGCAAATATGTTGTATGCACCCCTTCAATGTCAAATATGAATAAGAGAAGAACATTTAGCATCTAACTCAAAATAACTGCTTTCAACAGATCAATCTTTATTCATAATCAAATTTATTATGTATAAAAGTCGAAGAACATTCAATCAAACTCAAAAAAGCTGCTTCTATCTTATCTTTTGATTATGAAAGCACAACAAACAACGAATAAAGTCTTAAAGTGGTGGAACATAGCGCAGAACAAAGTGCAGCCATTAAGTTGCCCTAACAGGGCATTGTGTATCAAAAAGTTAAATGAAAATAAATAAATAGATTGATGAAAAAATTACAAAAAAATAAAATCAATAGTCCCATAGTATTCAATGGCTGACTGTAGTAGGTGATTTCATATAATAATGTAAATGTAAACTCATTACTTGTCTGAATTTCCACATTACAATGGTCGTAAGCTACTAGTCATAAAATTATTTGGGGTCCTTGACCGATTAGAATGAAATGCATCCATTCCAAACTGGATGAAGGGTCCTCAATATTTGGGCCCTTACAAGATATAATATCATAAAATATGATTTTTTCCCCTATCGAATTAAGGTCTACCGTACAGTAGAGATGCTAGTTAAAGGGTTAAGTTATGTTTTAGGTGGGATATTATGAAAGTAAAAAGCATTAAACAAGACCAAAAATCTTGATTTATTAACCTGTTAACACAGTATACCCCATTTCCCCATTAAATGTACTTACAAGTCATTTGCCAACCGGCAACTATAGTTACCGCTTGGACTTTTGACTAAGTGTGCAAAAAACTATAGATCTGTTGTAAGATTTGTTTTGTTTGGATGATTCTAGAGACCTTCATGATTATGTAGATATATATGTGTCAACAAGAAATACTTATTAGTAACATGAAAATATATGTCTCATGTGACAGGAAGGAAGTTAACACTTTTTTTTTCTTCTTGAAATCCTTTATTTGGTTGTCTGTTTGTGTGTCATTAAGATATAAAACATGGATAATGTCTAGAAAAATACTTACAGAAGGAAAATTACAACTATACACTGCGGCAACTATAGTTGCTGGTGGGCTTAACAATTAACGGGGGGGGGGGGGGGGGGGGCGCAAAACTCATTCTCGCCTAGGGCAACCAAAGAGCTAGAGCCGGCCCTGAGAACACAAGTGTGCTTACACATTTAGCAAGAGTGGGTGTAAGAGTTAGTTTTAATTATCCACAGTCTTTCAGCTTATTTATATTCACAATGTGTAGTAAAATAAATAGCCTATAAATCATTTAGTTTAGACTGGAGTGAGGTGAACCCAGAACAAAGTTGTTATTAGCTAGCTGATAATTTTATGAAATTGTATATGGCAGAAAATTTGGCTATTTGTTCATTTTTTTTAATACTACTTTTTAATATTTATATATACCAAAACAATTATCTGTAAATAGTGTAAAAATAAGGTATCAAAAATCAAAATATCAAATTCTAAAATATCAAAATAAGATAAGCAAAAATTACAAACTTTCTTTGAATTTATCTAAAATGTATTGTCAGTATTGCGCTTGCAGATCACGTGGGTAGGGTACTTTTTTACTGTGTGTGTGTGTATGGATGACCATGTCTGTCAGCCACCACCGAAGACCATTTTTGACCCAGGAAAAACCCTGCTCCTTGTTACTCCAGTGCTTCTCAGAAACAGCCCAAGCCATCGTTCCTTGTTATAGTGCCATATATGGCTATAACATACTCTTTCTTGTGTGATATTGTTTTAATATTTGCGATTTATGTTACTTGCAAAAAATATATATTTTGTCAGAGTATATGCTTCTACTACTTTTAAATGGTCATGAATGAATATGAATGCTTACTGATTCACCAAATGTAGGATGACACTATGAAATAGAAATCTTAGAAATACGGCATCTTATAGCAGAAGATAACAGGGCCACCAGACACCAAACCTAATACCAATTTTCAGACACTTTCAGTTGTGGAGTAATTAAATAAACCTATAATTGTAAATTAAAAATCACTGACCGGTAAAATTCTGTCTATTCTGTTGGGTGTCATCTGTAAGATTTCTATTTCATAGTGTCATCCTATAAAATACTAGCCTAAACATTTTGGTAAAGTCATGCATTTTGTTTACTTACGTAGGACTTTGATGCTATGGCGCAGGGAACGCTCACGGTTTTTCTCTGTTGTGATATCTGAAGCTGCTGAACAGAATAAGTCATGATGGGTCATTCTCTGGAGCTGATGTCCAATCAAGGCGTTCATCACTGCGATCACCAGCATTGGCACAACAAAAGAGAGAAGGGCATTTACCTGTAAGGAAAAACACTTACTGAAAAAGGAACTATTCAAAAAGTAGGGACTGGAAACATTAAAGGGTTACTTCAGTGATTTAGCATTAAGCTTTGCATTTAAACTGGGTCATTTATGCAGTAGAAATGTGACATTATTTTTGAATTTGGTGCCTTCTAGACTGACTTCTAGACTTCTTCTAGACTTCTCATGTGGATGAAAGACAACAACTCCCAGAATGCACTTGCTTCGCTGCCCTACGAGGCCACTCCGTAAACCGTCGTTTTGATCTTCATAGTAATACAATCATTTCGTTCAGTTAGAGAATAAACTAGTGATGCACCGATCATGATTTTACATGGCCGATTTTGATACCGATTTTTTTCAAGCAAACTGTCCGCTTCCGATACCGATTTCCGATTATTTTTTTTTATTTTAAGAATTAAAGTATACATGAACAAGATGTTTATTTGGTATTTAACAGGCCAAATTGGCTTTTGGCCAAAACGGGAAATTTAATTGGGTTGAACTTATGTGAAATTAAAGGCAACAACTGCATATTCTGCAATCCAAACAAAGATGTTACTTAAATCAGCATTTGTTTTTAAACTCAGTGTAAAGAAAAGTCTTTACCAGTGAAATTAAATAAAACCAAAGTATATAATTTTTCCAAAATGTTAAATCAAATAATGTTTAGTGCAACGAACGAAAAAAACTAAGATGCTACAGCAGGTGCTTTTTAAATCAAATTAAGTCAATGTAATTTTAAGGTAAAATAAAAATGATCATCCTATACAGAACTGATAGTATTTCATTTCAAAAGTGCATGCATGTTCTTCTTTACAAAAAGAAGTATTTCGGCTTTGTCACAAGTTAGTCTGTTTCGTTCTCATCCGATCCAACATGTGAGAAGCTGAGCTGAACAAACGCTCACTTATCTACGCTTGTGCAGGTCGCGGAGAGGTAAGCTCGCGCAACTTGAGCTTGCGCAGGAAAGCGGCTCTTCATTCCCTTCAGCGTATCTCGTCTCTTCCCTCAGTTCTCCAGTTTCCGTTTGTAACACACAAGTGACATGTTCGCGAATGATTGCGATATAGGCGTATGTGCACGCGGGCGCACTTCCGGAAAAATCGGCAGAAAAATACAAAGAAAACCGGCCGGTTGCAGATCGCGCGCTAGAAGCAAAAACCGGCCAGTTCCGGTTGCATCCCTAGAATAAACACTACAATTAAAAACTGAACGTGTATTTTCAATAAAGTGTGAGTAAGCCGAACGAAAGTCACGGCACAGACGCAGCAGTGTCAGATTTCATTCGAGCTGAGCAGAGCTGAGGTAACGTTAAGCGCCAGTCTGGCATGTTTTCAGATCGCATATGGAAGCTAAACTATCACAGGAATTAATTGAAAAGTTGAAACACTCACTTTACTCCGCGCTCTGTTATGATTGTCCGTGTGGCCGTCTGTGTCTTAAATTCTGTGGGTGAGATCTCTCCCCTATGGGCGGGTTGATAACATGCGGAACAGCTCCATCTAGTGGCTGTAGTCTTTAGCCTCTGGCCAAAAAATCCTCAGATGACGCAAAATGACGATATTTGCGTAATCGGGAAGATTTTTCCCAGAAATAAAATGCATAATTCTCTCGTCTCAGGGGGATATGAGGGGGGAAATTACCATAATTTGAATATACTACCGGGTTTCTACACTGTAAAAAAAATGTTTTTGGAAAAATTGTGACAATTGATCATTGCATATTTCGGCCCAATAAATGACTTCCAAATAATTATCCCCATGCAAAAAGATGCATTGTACTAATCATAGCTTAAGGTTTTAACTCAAAATTAAAATTGTATATTCACCGTACATATTTAATTGTGCTCAGTCAATCTATGAAGTCGAAGTGAAAAATTGATGTTGGCTGAACAAGTCCTACGTCCGAAAAACGGTATACGCATGCGCAAAATGCGCTTGAAAAAAAACGTTCGTGTAGAGATTTCAAATGCAGAGCGCGGGAGCGGCAGCGTGAGCGGAGCCGAACCAGCAGGTGCTGAAGACCGAAACAGACATTCCCAAGAGAATAGAGAGATATTCATCTCACAAAGACGTTGGTGAGTATTTAGCACTGAAATTATTCTACAGAGTTTTGCTTTATGACCCGGTATGAAGTTTAAAAGACATTTTGTAGAATCACGAGTTCATGCATTCATTGGTTTCATGCGTGTGTTCTCGTTTACTCTAAGGGTAGCCAATAGTTTTATTTTCCTCATGTCTTATATGTCTAAAATGATAGGTAAAAAGTAAATTAAGTCATTTGTGTGATATATGCGGCATGCGACCGTTGAACACGGTGCCGGAGATTGCATTTGGCGTCGGCCTCTTTCAGGTCTGAAGTTATTGCCTTTTAATATCAAACACGTCAAGCTCGATTTTCTTATTCATCCATTCATTCATCTCATCCTCATTATATAATGAAGTAACTTCTGTTCTGTCATTTGCCAGATGTGATGCAGGGAAACTTTGCCATTAATGTTATTTTTATTTGCAGGTTTTTAGCTTGCAGTGCCGTGTTTTCTTCACCACATTAAGACATCCTGTTATGCAGAAGACTTCTTGAATATTCAGAGTTTTCCTTATTGAAAATAAGGTATTTTCACCAAATATCCTGTGTTTGAATTTACTTGTTAATAAAGTAATGTGATAAAATGTCATCCCTGTTGTCTGTGTACTGTATTTTGCTTAATATATTTATGTTTTTAGTCATTTTTGTCTTTTGGGACAGTGAGAAATAAACAATTGTTACTACAATTTAAAATATTTAATTGGACCAACCTCACAGTTTCACTGTAAAAGATTTCTCCAATTCAAAATTTTCTAGTGAGCGATCACATCTACATTTTTTAGTTGGCCAAATTGAAAAATTTAGATGTGATCGGTCACTAGAAAATTTTAAATTGGAGAGGCCTGACATTTTTTACAGTGTTGGTAAATTACATTTTTCCATTGGCTCAACATATTATTTCTAATTGAGCCCATGTTAACAGGCTGTTGCCACAATTGATACAATTCAATTCACAGAAATTCAATTTGGCCAATTGAAAAATTTAGATGTGATTGCCCACTAGAACATTTTGAATTGGAGAGGCCTTACATTTTTTTACAGTGTACTTGTACAAAGCCTTATGCTAAATCACTGAAGTTACCCTTTAAAGTAAAGGCGTAATGATTATTTCCCAAAAGCCAAGGAAGAGAAATCCTAACAAAGTTAAAACGAAAAGTGCATCTATAGTTTGGTCCATTAGTGCAGTCTCATTTTGCTCTATTTTTGTATGCTTTGCTCTTTACTGTGTCATTCTGATTGACTGGTTATTGATTGATTGATTTGCTCTGAGGTTTATTTAATGTTTCCTTTCATTCTTACTCCCTCCCTCCCTATACAAATACAGGCTGATAAACCTCAGAACATTTATACCAGCTAGTATTCTGAGATCAGCTTGTCCGTGTGAAAAATATATATGTTCAGTATGTGTTTAGTTAAACCTAAAGAGGAATTTTAATAGAGCCGTTTTGTTTTTGTTTTTTTATTTCGCTCAGTGAAGTGGAATCGAGTTAATTCAGAGGGCCCAGCGGGCTTGGTCGGGCTTCAGTCTCTTTGCGCCATGAAGGTATTCTAGATTACGATGATCGGTGATGACTTCAAACTGGTGGTTAGCTCCCTCCAGCCAGTGTCTCCACTCCTCCAAGGCTAGCATGATGTCCAGCAGTTCCCTGTTCCCAATGTCATAGTTCTGCTCCCCCTGGGATAGCTTCTTGGAGAAGAAGGCACATGGATGGAGTCGTGAAGGATCACCCTGCCACTGGGATAGCACCGCCCTGACCCCCGTAGATGAGGCGTCAACTTCGACAATGAAAGGAAGGTCAGGGTTTGGATGAACGAGGATCGGAGCAGTCTGGAAGGCTTCATGGAGCTGGTGGAAAGCTTCTTGGGCAGATGGAGTCCAGGACAGAGACTTGTGCCGGCCTTTGAAGAGCGAGGTGAGGGGTGCACTGAGCAGACTATAGTTGTGGATGAAGCGATGATAGAAGTTTGCAAACCCCAGGAAACATTGGAGCTCATTCACAGTAGTGGGTAAGGGCCAGCTCTGGATGGTCTCCACCTTCCGCTGGTCCATCTGGATGCTGTGTTGGTTGATGACATAACCCAGGAACTGTATGGAGGGGATATGGAACTCGCACTTCTCCAGCTTGAGGTACAGGTGGTGTTGGCGTAGCTTCTCAAGGACCTGGGAGACGTGTTGGCGATGTTCAGCCAGGTTCCGGGAGAAAATGAGGATATCATCCATGTAGACTACTACAAAGCGGTGGAGGAACTCCCGGAACACCTCATTCATGTAGTTCTGGAACACGGAAGGAGAGTTGGACAGGCCATATGGCATGACACGGTATTCGTAGTGACCTGATGGTGTGATGAAGGCAGTCTTCCACTCATCCCCCTGGCAAATATGAATTAGGTTGTACGCATTCTGCAGGTCCAGCTTGGAGAAGATACGAGTTCCTCGCAGCTATTCCAGAGCTGCCGGGACCAGAGGAAGGGGATAGCTGAATTTCACCGTTTGGGAATTCATGTGGCGGTAGTCTATGCACGGCCTCAAGCTTCCGTCCTTCTTGACCACGAAGAAGGAGCTGGAAGCGGCAGGGGATGTAAATGGTCGGATGAAACGTTGCTTCAGAGCTTCTTGCACATACTCCTCCATGGCCGTCTGTTCCGGGATAGACAAAGGGTAAACTCTCTCCTTGGGTAGAGCAGCCCCAGGCAGCAGGTCAATGGCGCAGTCCCATGGCTGGTGAGGTGGTAGCTGCGTTGCGAACCGCTTGCTTAACACATCCTGGAACGCCTGGTATTCAGGAGGAATTTCCACGTGATGACTGGTTTCAGGACTTTCGATGAAAGTGGAGAGGAGAGGAAGGACTTTGGAGTTGGAAGAAGAGGGCCGGAGCTCCACAGAAGATGTCTTGATTGGAGATAAACAGTTTTGAAAACATTCTTCACTCCACTTGAGGATCTCACCCATGCTCCATTGGATGTCCAGCTGGTGTTGCGTGAGCCAGGGGCATCCCAGGATGATGTCCGCGGTGGAGCCTTCCAGCACCATGAACGTTATCTCTTCGGTATGTAGACAGCCTATGTGGAGCGTCAGTGTGGGGGACATTCATCTTTTGGAGAATTTGGGGGCTGATGAAGTTCCCTGCGGAGCCGGAATCGATGAGGGCTTTTGCTGAAATACAGACATGAGAATTAAGGAGATACACTGTGGTTCTGGTGAGAGATGCAATACGGGCAGGTAGTTGGATGGTAATCACCTCTGGGCGTGGTGGCCGGATGGGACAGGCGGCGATGATATGATCCTCTCCCCCACAGTACAGACAGAGTACAGTACACAGTAAGATTCTTATCTGACGCTCTGCACGAGTCAGGCGATACAAATCTACTTGCATGGGTTCTGGTGCTGGAAGAGCGACAGATGGTGTGGCGGGCAGAGGATTGGCAGTGGGCATGTGAAAAATGCAGAATAACGTTGAGCAACACGGATGGTTTTCTGGATTAGGTTTTCCAGCCCCATAGTATCATCGTACACGACTATTAAAGGGTTAGTTCAAATCTGATGGCTCTGAAAGGCCTCCATTGGCACAATGCACGGTACACTCTCAAGACCCTTAAAAGGTACTAAAGACGTCGTTACAAAGTCCATCTCACTACAGTGGTTCTACAATAACTTTATGGAGTGACGAGAATAGTTTTTGTGCGCAAAAAACCCCTAAATAACGACTTATATAGTGATGACGATTTCAAAACACGGCATCATGAAGCTTCGAAGCATTATGAATCAGTGAGTCGACAAATTCTGGGTCAGGCGATACAAATACAGCTCCGCATCCGAAGATGAACGACTTCGAGCTGAATCTGGTCGAGCACGAACTTCTCATCACACCAGCACCCAGTTTGCACGTCTAAATTAGTTGCTTACATTTAAAAAATGAGCATACAATAGCATGAAAAGCCTTTTTAATGAACAAAGGACCATGTTTAATACAAATGTATGAAACAAATGTAAACATGAACTGTTTAGTGAATTTAGAAAATATTTAAGATATCGTTAATTTACGATATCTTAAAATGCACATTTAAAATGCATGTGCGTTGGTGGGTGTTGGCTGTGACTCTGTGACAAAAATTTGACAAGAACTCAGAGTTAAACTGTGAAACAATCTAACAATCCAACGCTCTCCATTCATAGTTTTCACCTGACGTCAGTCCCTTTTAGGAACGCCCACCTGGAGGGCAAAATAAGGCTTTCCTCCATTGCCAGCCAGTCATTTTTACCAGGTTTGTAGTCAGTATTAATGCAGTTAGACAGTGATATTAAAATACCAAATTCAATATACTGAAATTCAAATAATTGATGTTGCATACTTTGTACAGGAAAGCAGATGAACACAGAATATTAATGCAACACAAGGTTTTTCGTTAAGCGTATTTTTCCCATCAAAACCCATTATAAAGAAAACGCTTCGCGTTCATATTCTCGTATGCTCGCCTGTATATAGTATGCATCACCAAAAAGGTGTAAACTGAATTTGATCTTTTAATATCACTGTTTTAGTACATTACGGCATTTACAACTACGGGTACAACTACAGGTGGTGGGTTGCACAAATAAGGATTCTTTAGCTCCTAAGCTCTTCACCCTCCGTCTGCTGCTTGATCAGCTCTTAAATTCGGTTTAAATGGTTTTACTGCGTAATTATCTGTGTTTAAAATTAAGTGGTGCAACAACTCGATTTAAAAAAAAAAGATTGGCGTTAAACTTTGCTTAATTGAATCCTTATTGGTGCAACTCACCCTATAGTGTTTTTCACGTTAAGCGTTTTAAAAACGTCCCGCTGTTTTTTGTGATTAAAATACTGCAGCGGGTGCTGTATATGGATCACAAGTGCCTAAAACGTGCATCTTGTTCACATATTTTTGTTTTAAGGTGTATGCTGCAGTTCTATGGAGTTCTATGGCGGTTTTGCCCTCCAAGACTCCCCGACAGTCACGTGACTGAAAACTACGAATTTACTTTTTTTTTTTTGTATTGCGTGAAATGGCTTCCTTGTCATTTCTGACTTGAAAAAAAAAACAGAACAATGTCTAAAGCAGTGGTTCTCAAACCTGTCCTGGGGACCCCCAACCAGCGCACATTTTGCTTGTCTCCCTCATCTAACACACCTGATTCAACTCATCAGCTCAACAACTTCTGGGTCAACAACTTATAAAAACTTGTATGCATTGGAGCAGGTATCTCCAACCTTGCTCCTGGAGAACTACCATCCAACAAAGTTTAGCTCCAACCCTAATCAAACACACCTGACGCAGCTAATCAAGGTGTTCAGAGTTACATGAAAATTACAGGCAGGTGTTTTGGACCACGGTTGGAACTAAAGTCTGCAAGAAGGCCCCATTTACTGCATGGTTCAAGTGACCCAATTCCGATTTTTCCCTCTCATGTGGCACAGATCGGATATGACATGTGAACGTGCAAGCAGGAAAAAAATACATGAATTCCGATATCCTCAGATCGGATTAAATTGCATATCGCGCTGTTTTACTTCCTTTTCCGGGTCAAAACGTCTTGGGCTGTTTCGCCAGTGTATAGTGTAAATGCAAATATCGGATACGGGTTGCTTTTAAAAGATGATGTAAGCGGGTCGTCAAAAAAATCGGATATAGTCACCAAATCGAAATTGTGCATCAAGACCTGCAGTGTAAATGCGGCCAAAGGTAGCTCTCCAGGAGCAGGGTTGGAGACACCTGCATTGGAGTGACATCAACTTCGAGTGATTGGCTAGAGGAGAAGCTGTCAATCTAGATCTTGTGGACCAATGGTGCACTAAGCCCGCCCTAATTTACATGAAACTCGAACTGCAAGATTTGGAAAAGCAAGCATGAATTCCGATATCATCAGATTGGATTCAGGCCTCACTCATATGTGGTAATAAATCCGATATGATTCGGATACGTGCATTTACGTCTGCCATGTAAGCGGTCAAATCGGATATTCCCCAGTAAATGCGAGTCGTATGTCATTGAAAAAGGGACGGAGGCGAATGACGTCAACTCAAGTGGACACGAACTGCGATCAAGGACTCTCCTCTTTTTTCTCCGCCTTACAAAAGCAATGTTTTGCTGACCTTTAAAGATAGTGCGGAAAGCAAAACATTGAATAATAATTTTGTCTGCATCCATTGCGTCCATTGCATATCGCACCGATTTACTTCCTTTTCTGGGTCAGAATGTCTTGGGCTGTTTCGCCAGTGTATAGTGTTAAACAAATATCGGATACGGGTTGCTTTTAAAAGATGATGTAAGCGGGTCGCCAAAAAAATCGAATATAGTCACCAAATCGAAATTGTGCATCAAGACCTGCAGTGTAAATGCGGCCAAAGGTAGCTCTCCAGGAGCAGGGTTGGAGACACCTGCATTGGAGTGACATCAACTCCCCTCTTCGATTGATTGGCAAGAGGAGGAGCTGTCAGTCTAGATCTAGTGGACCAATGGTGCACTAAGCCCGCCCTAATTTACATGAAACTCGAACTGCAAGATTTGGAAAACCAAGCACAGAATGTGGAAAGAAGAGTGAAGAAAAAAGAATAGCACAAGCGTACAAAACAATTATAACAAAATGTGAGAGCACAAAATACAGCATCATAAAACCAAGGAAAATATATTTTTTAAGAAATGTGTTTTTAAATTTGTATTATTTTTTGATCCATGACTGCAATACATCCCATACCCTCTTGTGCTTCTGTGGAATCAAGAACATTTGACCATCTGTACAAAAGAGTTCACATAATCAGTTTCACAAATTTGTTGAATTAAATAATGCAGAATTTGTAGTCTTCTTTGTAGTAGATTACAACATTTTTACATTCTGAAAATGATTAAATGTTCTGTGTACACTCTAAAAAAAATAGGTTCTATATGGCACCAAAAATGGTTCTTGGCTCGTAATCATAGGGGAACCTTTTTTAGTGCCATATAGCACCAATTTTGGTGCTTCAGTGATTCTTCAGCGGTTCTTCACTGGTTCTTTGACTAAGGTGCTATATAGCACCTCTGAAGAACCACTGAAGCACCAAAATTGGTGCTATAGCACTAAAAAAGGTTCCCCTATGATTACGAGCCAAGAACCATTTTTGGTGCCATATAGAACCTTTTTTTTTTTTTAGAATGTATTTCCAGATTTAAATAAAACATATTCCATATTTTAAAACATGCTAAATGACCATATTCATTTCATGGCACTCAAAGGGACCAAGAAAACCATGACATGACCATGGCGCATGTTCAAAAAAAATCTGATATTGCCAATACAGTAGCGAACCAATATGGGCCATTTAGGGTGAAATTGATTCATGCCCACCTGTAGAACGGTTTTGGCGGTGTTGGTGGAGGCCACGGTGGTGCAGATGCTCTCTTCACCTACATAAATCTGCCCCATTGTCAAAAGCATCGGCGAGGCGAGAATGAGCGACGCGCACCAGAGCGCACAGATGAGTCTTCTTGTGCGCCCGCGGGACATCCGACTCTTGGCTTTGAACGGGTGGCACAGCGCCATGTAGCGCTCCACGCTCAGACTCACGATGTTGAACGCCGTCGCGTAGGAGCAGCCGTCCCGCAGAAAGTAATAGCCCCTGCAGACCACTTCACCGAAAGCCCACGGATGGTGAATCCAGATGAAGTTGTACAGCTCCACCGGCATACAAAGCACCAGAATGAGCAGGTCCGACACAGCGAGACTGGCGAGGTGATAATGGACGGTGCCTTGGAGATGTTTGATGGATCTCCTCTGGATGGATATGTAGAGAGTCATGGAGTTGCCGATTAAACCGACTGCAAACAGCACAGCGTAAATCAGCGTCACGAGCACTTTGGAATAAATATCCGTGTTCACATCCAAATCATCCACAGGCGGGGAATCTGTGCTGTTGCGCAGTATCATCTTGGTCCGGTTGTCCAGGACACGATTAGTACAAAGTTTTGTCATCAGATTCGTTTCGTTTGACGCCATTTCTCTTCAAAACCTCCAATTGCTTGACATAAAACACGGATTAATTGCGTCCATCTCGAATGTACAGCTGTGATGAGCATCTGTGCCTGACTGCTTTATATGGAATAGTGTGTGGGCTATGCATCGCTGCTTTATATGGATAGGGGCGCGCGGGACTCACTCGCGTGCTGACGTGTGAATGCAGACCAATGTTTATTATTTAACATAACATATTATGACACACGACATAACCCACATACCCAAATGAACTAATGTCAATGTATCATATAACTAAATATTAAACCAAGTGGAAGTTTAGTTAATTTCACAATAGGTGAATTTACTTTGAAACAATATTGTCTAAAGCGCTATATAAATAAATATGACTTGACTTTAGCTATCAAACCTGCACACACACAACACAGGGACAAAAAAGTTTAAATGATAAAACAATAGATAAACTGTTCAAAATGAGGCGGAAAATATTGTGACCAGGGATACAAACTCAGGGCTGAAAACTGACAAAGATGAAAAAAAATATTATTGTTTATAATATTTATTATTTAAACATAATTTGTATTATTTAATACAAATATTATTGTATTAAAATAATTTAATACAATAATACTAATACTTTTATATAATAATATTTAAAGAATAGTTTGTATCATTGTTATTATTTACATATTATATTAAATTGTATAAAGAAACAATGTAGCCTAGTAATGCTACAAAATAAAAAAAATATTATTAAATTATAATAATTTCATTTTACAAAACTAATATTTATGGATGTTGCTTTCGATATTAAACCATACAGCTCTATAGAGCTTTTATAAGAAGACATTAAAGCTTTTCTTTTGTTGATGACAGATATAAATCAATCTCATTCTCATGTTAAAAATATTCTTTACCTGTGCCAATAAACAGTGCACAACTTTCCCTTTATTGTGTGACAACATTCCTTATAGGTCATCATGTTAAATCAACTGTAACCTTTTTTTAGCAATAATGATGGAAATGTTCTAAAAAAAATTTGTAGCCAAGATATTATAGTATGTGGCTTACAGAATTAACAAGATCAAAAACATTGCTCAAAAAAGTGTGACAAGTAGCCCCTGCAGAAGTGTTGACAATATGATTTCGTTACACACTGATCTATGCATTTGGGGCATCTTGTCTAGCTCCCCTCTTCCTGATCTATGCATGTGTCATATGATTTTCTTGCACAGGGATATTGTTATTGCCAACATCAGGACTGCACCTCTGGCTAACCCCGTCTGAAACTGTGTGCTTGACTAGACAAACCATGTGCTGATGGTGTAAAAGAGTTTCTTTGAGATTTGAATCAACGCAGCATTTTCATTTTCAACTAAACTATTTAACACCAGTAGTGTTACTTTACTTCGGGGCTTGCCTAAGACAATTTCAGTTTCTCTTTGTCTACATTTAAACAACCACCCTATTCTGCTCTTTTTCAGTTACATTTCTAGCTCAGAGATGGAACATAAAGAAGATATTTTGAGAAATGTCTGTTGGTTTCTTCAATTATTTTTTATTATTGTCCAATGAAAGTCAATGGTCACCAAAACTGCTGGTTATCAACACTCTTGTAAATATTCTGCTCGCACTCCCCAGGGTGCTGATTGGACTCACATGAAAGTAGCCTAATTATCACAGCACTCAGTTCACACTATGGCCCTGTCCACACGAAGCCAGAGCTTTCCCTATCCAATCTTTTTTCCCCTTGTTTCAATAAATATCTGCGTACACACGAGAGCACTGAAACCGACTCAAAACGATGTAGTATACATGCCAGACCAGTATGTGGCGCTGTAATTCTGCTACAGAAATACACTTAAAACGGAGAAGAAGAGTTGTGGCTATGGGTACAGCAATGGTAGGAAGTGAGGCAAAATCTCACAATAAAATAACAATAAATACATTTGCTATTACCAAATGTGTTTTATTAACGCCTACACCTACCCCAACCCTAAACCTACCCTTACAATAATGCAAATACAGTAACTAAATAACGCAATATTGATGTTCGCATGCCCAGTGCCCATAGTTGTTTCCCTTCTAGTCTTTCCGGTGCGGGACGTGGTTTGATGACATCACCGTTTCACAAAAAATACGGATTTGGCTGTACACACGAAAATGCAAGGGTGTCGTTTTCAGATTTATCCACTCTGGGACCCGGTTAAAAAAAATATTGGGTTCATGCTCCCAAAATGCCGGATCCGTGTGGACGAAACGCTGATACGGTACAACATTTTTACGTATACAGCTAAACGCATCTCTGTGTGGACGGGCCTATAAAGGACCTGCTCACCACTTCTCTATTGTCTGGCCTCGTTGATTCCTGGATTGATCCCATGTAGAAATACTTACCTGTGGACTTACCTGATTTGGATTGTTTGTTTTCCTGTTCTGCATCTGTGAATATACTTACCTCCTGTTATTGTTAACTTACCTAAGATTGCCTATTGGACTCTCTGAGAACTTTAAGTTGACTTTTGTGTTTTCGTACTTCTTTTAAGCCGCCCTTTTAGTTTTCCTCAGACATATTTTCTTGTTAAACCTCATTTATTGTTAGACTCTTTTATTGAAAATAGTTTTTTTTCGCTTAACTCATTTGAGTTAGTGATCTTTGTTACATTTCTGATCATTGTTTGTATACCCTGATGAAATACATTATATTGCCAAAAGTTTTGGGACGCCTGCCTTTACATGCACATAAACTTTAATGACATCCTATTCTTAATTCGTAGGGTTTAATATGGAGTAATAGGCACCCTTTGCAGCTATAACAGCTTCAACTCTTCTGGGAAGGCTTTCCACAAGGTGTGTTTATGGAAATTTTTGACCATTCTTCTAGAAGCGCATTTGTGAGATCAGGCACTGATGTTGGACGAGAAGGCCTGGCTCGCAGTCTCCGCTCTAATTCATCCCAAAGGTGTTCTATCAGGTTGAGGTCAAGACTCTGTGCAGGCCAGTCAATTTCCTCCAAACCAAACTCGCTCATCCATGTTTTTACATCTACATTTAGTCTTTTTTTCTTCTTCAAGGTCTTTATGGACCTTGCTTTGTGCACAGGTGCGCAATCATGTTGGAACAGGAAGGGGCCATACCCAAACTGTTCCCACAAAGTTGGGAGCATGAAATTGTCCAAACAGTCTTGGTATGCTGAAGCATTAAGAGTTCCTTTCACTGGAACTAAGGGGCCAAGCCAAACCCCTGAAAAACAACCCCATACCATAATCCCCCCATCCACCAAAGTTTACAAAATGCAGTCAGGCAAGTACCGGCCATGGAAACCAATTCCATGAAGCTCTTTGCACACTGTTCTTAAGTTAATCTGAAGGCCATTATACCTGAAGGTCTGTAGCTATGGACTTCTGCCCACTGTGTGCCTCAGCGTGCGCTGATCCCGCTCTGTGATTTTATGTGGCCTACCACTTCATGGCTAAGATGCTATTGTTCCCAATTGCTTCCGCTTTGTTATAATACCACTAACAGTTGACCGTGGAATATTTAGTAGTAGGGATGCACCGATAACGATACCAGTATCGGTATCGGGCCCGATACCAAGCTCATGTACTTGTACTCGTGCTTGTAAAAATACCCCCGATACCAAAGACCGATACCTCACGTGACATAACTGACAGAATTTTCCATGCACAGAGACACCAGCGGCAGCAGCAGACACAATGTCAGCCTCAGGGGTGTGGAAATACTTCAAAATGAATGACAACAACCCACACATTGAAAACGGCATGCTTTTTTATTTATTTTTTATTATGACAATGGTAATTATGCCCTTTGAAGGTTATTGGACACTGAAATTTGTGCTTTAAGTTTGTGATAAGCACATAAAAATAATACTTTTTTCATTTGAGTATTAATAAAGAAGCTGTTCTACATTCATTAGTCTCAGTGTGTTGTGCTTGGAAAACTGCCACATCAACAAAAAAGAAATTAATAAATGTATAGGTATCGGTATCACCATCGGCGATTACCAGAAAAACAAATATCGGTACTAGTAAAAATCGGTCCTTAAAAAATGGTATCGATGCATCCCTATTAGAAGCGAGGAAATTTCACGAATGGACTTATTGCACAGGTGGGAACCTATCACGGTACCACCAACCTGGTCTCATACCACGCTTGAATTCACTGAGCTCGTGAGAGCGACACATTTTTCACAAATGTTTGTAGAAGAGTCTGAATGCCTAGGTGCTTGATTTTATACACCTTTGGCCATGGAAGTGATTTGAACACCTGAATTCAATGATTTGGAGGGGTGTCCCAATACTTTTGGCAATATAGTGTGTAAGTGTTCTGTCTGAATCTTTATTTTATACATGCTTGTGTTGAATAAACTCCCACACCTGAGTCCATATCTTTGTGTCATCTCGTTACAAGGTCAGCAATATGAAAAGAGTTCAATTCAGCAATAAAGCAGTTCTGTAGAAAAGAGTGATGTCATCAATTTTATTAATATACAAGTAAATAAAATTTCATTTAAATAAACAAATAATACATTTGACAGCACATTACTATAGTGAATATATGATAATGTAACTTAATAGAAACTAATTTTAGACTTTTTCAGTGTATAAATTGGGTGTTATAGAAGTCAGATGTTCAACTTTTAGGATGGGGGATCCTCACACGAGGACGATCATATTTGGTAGTCTGTGGATTGAAACCCCCTGCAAAGACTGTTTAAATCTAAAAGTAATATTTTATGACTCATTGAGCTCTGCACTGTTTATTCATTTCATATCAGTGTTGCTGCATGAATTCATAGGGCTTAGTATACACAGAAGCATGTAAGGACAGTTTGTTAGTCTTCAATGTGCTCTGCCTCCTCCAGCACACCCCCATTCAGCCTGTTAAATTAATTTAGATTTCACACAGAAGAAACTCAGTCGCGGCTGCAAAGATTCTTCTTTTGCTTGAAAATGTTATCTATCTAGTAATTGCATGGCAGATTGAATAAGAGGAAGTGGCTTTGTTGAGTGGAAAACCATCTTCAAGAAATCATTGTATTGGGGGGGTAACAAAAAAAAACACTGAGACATTTCTCAAAATATCTTTTATGTTCTGAAACATACAATTTTTTTTTGTTTTTATGATCGAATATTCATTTTTGGGTGAATTTGTTCTTTTGTGGCTAAATACAATTCATGAAAGACATGAATTGGATGAGAGATAGTTAAGGGAAACATTTAAGGATTTATGTCATGTAGCTTGTTGTCATGGAAAAAAAAAATCTTTGTCACAAGTACAGCTGTATGCAGTGCATGCATCAATAATATTGTAAAGGTTATTTGGCTGAAGTAAACATGCTATGACAAATCTGTTAGAAATTGTGTAACAGAGAGACTTTATAATATATAATTGCATAATAAAAGGCTAAGAGTCCAAATGTTTTTTGTTTAGCTGGCTGGCTGGCTATGTAGTATATCCAGTAGTATGGATAGATGGATGGATGGATGGATGGAAGGATGGATAGATGGATCAGACATTTTCTCCTTAAGCGAAACCTCCTTTATACAGACAGATAAAAAGACAACTAATGTAAGGCTGAATGAACCTCAGATACTTTGATCTCCTGAGATACAGACACTGCAAACACACTCTCAAAAAAGCTGTCACTGGGGCGGTACACTTTTGAACATAAAGAGTGCATATTTGTACCTCAAAGGATCAGTGTAGATTAATGGGTTGTAGAGTCCAGTGTACCAAAAGTGAACATATAATACATAAATGGTACATATTAGAACCTTTTTAACGGGCACTGTCCGACAGCTTTTTTACCTTTTTTTCCTGAGAGTGCACATACAGGCATCTGTCTCACCCACAGATGAAGATGCGGGAAAGTTTCTTTCCCTTCTTCCCATTACTTTGCTCACGCCTATAAAAAAATATAATGTTCTGTGTTAATGCAATTGAATAAACAGTCATGTTTGGTATTATTTGAATTGTCTCAGTGCTCACTGGTACAATGGTTTCATGTCCAGAGACATGACCAAAAGACAGAGTGGTAACACTTTATTATTGGGGAACACATATTCACTATTAACTATGACGTTTGCCTCAAAATCCTATTTACTGCTTATCAGTAGTTAGTAAAGTAGTTTTTGTATCATTTAAGTTTAGGTATTGGGTAGAATTAAAGTATTAGTTGACTTTAAAATGAAAATTATCCCATGATCCTCAAGCCATCCTAGGAGTATATGCCATATGCCTTTCTTCTATCTGATGAACACAGTAAGAACAGAGTTATATTAATAAATATCCTGACACTTCCTAACTTTATAATGGCATTGAACGGGGCCCACGAGTTTTAAGCTCAAAAAAGTGCATCCATCCATCATAAACATATGCAACTTACGAAGAAAGTGTATAGCCTCTTGCAGTTCAAAACGCTTAAGCAATGTCCGACGTCATACGTCGTGCCAGTTACGCTTTTTCCGTATGTTGAATATTTGTCGAGTTCAATCTGGAGACGGGTTTGTTGAGGATCAGTGCCACTGGCTGTCGTGTCGTTGAGGCCTTCACAGGGGAGAGTCTAGTTAACACAATCTCTGCAGACACTTCAGGGATGCTTTGTGGTCGTGTCTAGGTGCAGGTCCACCATCTGATCTAAATACGGCCCGGATCCAGCTGACTACAGTAAACCTCGGGATAAACAGAGAGACTAATATTAGAGTAGATGCCATTCCTCTTATGATGTAAACGAGTACATCAGGTGTTATAGGAAGTGTTCCCGGTTCCAGCTGATCTAATGCTGACAAATAATCATTTAACTGATTTGAATAATAGAAATTGATAATGTTCTATGAGTATTCCAGTGTGTCTGCTTCCCGAACAATGCTAGGAAGACTGTTCCAAAGTTTAGGTGCTAAACAGGAAATGGATCTATCGCCTGCAGTTGATTTTGATTTTCTAGGTATTATCAAATTTTGAGACCGCAACAATGAAAGTGATATAGAAAAACTGTTCTTCAGATTAAATGAGGAATGTTATTTGAAGAAAATAGAGTAAAATTATGGTAAATCCATGTGTTTCAAAACAAAACACCAAATCAGGGCAATAAGTACTTAATGAATACGTCTTTATAGTAATGATGATGTGTTTGTCTTCAGATGTTGACCATGAAAGCGCAGATGGATATGATTTGCTGTAAATCAGTAGGAACTGATCTGTCCATGCTGGATATTGAGGATTTCAACGCTGCAGAGAAAGAGGAGACAAACCCAACAGAGAGGTTTGAGCGGCTAAACATTTCATCCTTCAGCTTCTCACTTCTTATGCACATCTCAAATTAAGCCAGCAGCAAAATATGCCATCAAATCACCAATATAACCTCTAGAGATAACAGCTGAGTAATGACGCTAATATCAACAGGTTGTTCTTTATTTGTGTTTATCTGAGATGTGTTTGTCAGGATCTGGAGAAGGTTTCAGTGTGTGTGTGACTGATGGGACAGAAGCTCAGCAATCAGTCTGGAGATCCAGAGACACAGAGGCCTCACTTTACTGTTTTATACTGACGCTCAGGATCATGGATCCGCTAATCAAAACTCTCACTGTAACGCTGGAGAACAGCAAATGCTGCAGACACAGCTGAAGACGTGCTCCGTCAAACTGGTGGACTGCAGGAACCTGATAGAGAACAGATGAGACGAAACCACAGCAGACGAACAACAACAGAGCCCTGAGGAGGAGGTAGATGGAAATGAGGATGATGATGACTTCATTCCTGCAGGTGTGTTTCTCTCATGATCTTTTGTTGTTTCTCATGACTCTTGAACATCATTCATTGATCATTCGGCAGAGACTCTGTAGGATCAGGTTCATTTTGGCTGTTGGTCTCTGATCCTCCTGATCAGGTTCGACAGCAGATCATCTCAGATATTGGGGAAAATAATGGTAGATGATAGGAAGGCTGAACAATTTGCGTGAAAAAATACACATATATTTTTGAATTACAATACTTATGTAGCCTGACGTTGTCATACTCAATTCTAGTCAGAATATGAGTCTGATTCTGCTCCGTTGGGCTGTGATAATGGGGCGTGTTTCAACTGAACCAGGAAAGACCTCAATTGGATAGACCTACAACCAATCAGAGCAACGAAGCGACACATAACGTTAGTTGTCAAATGTCAACAGAACTCAACTGCACTGTGTTGCCATGTCCGCGGGTTGAAGCGACCCCAATTATGTGATATACAGACCCAGGAATGCGATTTTTAGCTGCCAGCCCTGCCAACATAACACACTCCCGCTGGAAAGCTATTGGGCTTGTTTTTGGCTAATTTTGAGGAACGTTAGCAATTTGGCGGGTTTTGTTGTAAAAACTTGGCAACCCTGTCTGCACGCACGCTGGAATAAGTAGCCTAACGTTAGAAGAAAAAGATTAGTGTAAACGATCTTTGCCGGTGTTGTAAAAAAAGAATTTAAGGATACACAGAGTACTTACCAACACGATCATCATTTCTGAGAGAAATAGTAAAGGTGAATGCATATACAAACAAGTTCTCCGTTTAGGATTAGAACAAACTCAACCCAAGCGCCTTTGATGACGTGGATGATTACGTTACTGTTTATCATCTGTCCATCATCGTCTAAAGCCCGCCCTGACAATTTCATTGGTCCGAACAGTTTCTGTTCGGGCATAATTACTTCTCTATGGATCAAGTCCAGACCGAACTGCCCGAGTAAAAATGTTGTGGGCGGGGCTAAGTTCGGCTGGCATCCAGGCTAATACTTATGATGATAATTTTTAATCGCAATCGAAATTATTTTTTGTAAGGAGCTCCAGTTTTGCTGTGCTGGTTTGTAAAGCTGCATAATGTGGCCAAAAAGCATATTACAATTATCCTTTTTTTGTCATATATTGTAATTATGAACAATTATTATTATTTAAGAAAGTGTGTGGGGAACAGCATTTACTGTGAACCAAGTCGCTAAAAACACTGTATCATGAGCTGCACAAGATCACATATAAGATCAATATCGCCGCACACCAGACTTTACATAAATGAATACATGAATGATTCACTAAGGCTACGTCAACTTAGAGCTTCCTCAAGAACCAATGAGGTTCATTCTTGTGTTACGCAGCACGTTTGAGCTTCAGCAAAAACCAATGAGGTTCATTCTCATGTTACAAATTCGATTTCGATTTTGGCTTCCAACGAGATACAATATAGTCGAGGTAAAACAAATGTTGTGCCGCTGCCGCATTCCGTACAAAGCACCATAATTTCCTTCACAGCGGTGCGCTTTCGTTCCTCCCTAAGCTCAACATCCAAATCAGCCGAGTAAGTGAGTGATGTAAAATGCAGTCTACTGTTACTAAACTGTGGGACGTGATTGATATTAAACAGTGTTATTAAAAGCCATGGATGTAACAATTCACTCAACTCACGATGCGATACACAATTGTTATAACAAAATGAGATTTAAGACAAATTATTAAATGAAAGTGTCCTTTTATTTCTCAGACAAAATTCTGCATATTTCTCTGTAAAATTTAAATATATATTTTGGGCCCTATCTTGCACCCAGCGCAATTGACTTTGTACACCGACGCATGTGTCATTCCTATTTTGCACCTGCGCAAAGCGCGCTTTTCCCTCCATAGAAGCACGTCGCTAAACTAGTGAATGAACTTGCGCTACCTGGGCGGTTCAGCGCAAAAAAGGAGGCGTGTTCCGGCGCAAACAATCCCTGGTGCTATTTTGCTGTTCCATTAAACAATTGCGCCACTGACCAGAAAAAACCTAGTCTAAAGTCAGTGGCGCGTTGCGCGTTGTTCATTATGCTATTTTAAGGGCGCATGCTTGACCATAATGTATAGCGTGCACAACGCGCATACACTTTGCTCATGTAATCTACACAGATGCAACAGTTATTTTTGCAAATCATAAATTGTTACACTAAAAAATATTAACACATGAGATGACGGAAATCATTGTGGTGTGCCACGAAGATGTGAAAAAATAGGCATAAATCTAGCTTACAAATTATTCAGGCTAATTGTTGTCTAATAATTAAGGAGACCTGTTTGCCCAATAGTGGCAACTTCTGGCAAGACATATATGTATATAAGGACATCTAACAAATTGGTTTGTCCGTCAAGAACCAGGAAAAAAAATTGGTGAGGGTGGACGCAGCGATGTCCTCTGCTGGCGTCAGGTCCTGAGTAGAGGCAGATCCACCTCCCGTTACACGGCGTGCCTGATTGATGCTGGCAAGCTTGGACTTTCCCCGTCTTCTGATGTCATTGTAGCGCTTGCGGCACTGGTGCAACGTCCTGGGGATGCCAGCTGATGAAACAATTGTGGCTATTTCCTCCCACGCCTGTTTAACCGATGCTATTTTGGGTGGGTTTCTCCCATCCCCATACAACACAACTTCTCTGTCTTTCACTGCTCTTACAAGCACATCAGTCTCCTCGGCTGTGAACCGCTCCTGGCGTGCGCCTGGTAAATACGCCATAATAATAGCAATCCATAATGGAACTTGCGCACCTGCTTTTACAGGGAATGTTGGATGACGCTCTGATTGGTTTATTCACGTTACGCCCAAACCACACCTATGAATAATGAAGCTACTTCAGACCAACCCATTTTAGATTTGCGCCGGGAGCAAGAGCCATTTATCCCGCCGGGAAAATAGCAACAGCGCCGAGACCCGCCCACAAAGTTACTTGCGCTTCGCGCTTTGACACTTGCGTTTCAGATCGTTAAAATAGGGCCCTTTATGTCAAATAATAACTCAATTGAAATTTCAATCCTCAAAAAGTCCCTTCAAGGAGATCTTCCAGTGGTGTTTTCCTGGGAGGAGGTTATTTCAGCTTCTTCACCCTCGTCCTGCACTGAGGAAGAGCAGAAATAAAAAGACAATAGTGACAGGGGTTTCACATTGTTATAAAGGCAAAATTTGAATTATAATTTGTATCATTAAACTTGCAAGAGTTAGAAAAACAGAACACATTTAGATAAATATGCCATAATAATCAACAAATTATTGAAAAAAAAAATCCATGTACACATTTAGAGAAAGAGATAGTAAACATCGGTGCATAGCCATTTTCAGATCTCTCCAGAGATGTTCAATCGGGTTCAAGACTGGGCTCTGGCATTCACAGAGCTGTCTCATAGCCACTCCTTGTGCTTAGGGTTGTTGTCCTGTTGGAAGATTAACCTTCACCTCAGTCTGAAGTCCGGAGCACTCTGGAGCAGGTTTTCATCAACGATGTCTTTGTACATTGCTGCATTCATCTTTCCCTTGATCCTGACTAGTCTCCCAGATCCCGCCACTAAAAAACATCCCCACAGCATGATGCTGCCATCACCATGCTTCACTGTAGGGATGGGTTTGGCCAGGTGATGAGCGTTCCCTGATTTCCTCCAGACATGACGCTTGCCATTCAGGCAATCTTTGTATAATCAGACCAGAGAATTTTGTTTCTCATGGTCTGAGAGTCCTTCAGGTGCCTTTTGGCAAACTCCAGGTGGTCTTTTTCTGAGGAGTGACTTCCGTCTGGCCACTCTACTATACAGGCCTGATTGGTGAAGTACTGCAGACATGGTTGTTCTTCTGGAAGGTTCTCCTCTCTCCACAGAGAAACGCTGGAGCTCTGACAGAGTGACCATAGGGTTCTTGGTCACCTCCCTGACTAAGGCTTTTCTCCCCAATCGCTCAGTTTGGCTGGGCGGCCAGCCCTAGGAAGAGTCCTGGTGGTTCCAAACTTCTTCCATTTACGGATGATGGAGACCACTGTGCTCATTGAGACCTTCAATGCAGCAGAAATGTTTCTGTACCCTTCCCCAGATCTGTGCCTCCATACAATCCTATCTCGGAGTCTACAGATGAATCCTTGGACTTCATGGCTTGGTTTGTGCTCTGACATGCACTGTTAACTGTGGGACCTTATATAGACAGGTGTGTGCCTTTCCAAACCATGTCCAATCAACTGAATTTACCACAGGTGGACTCCAGTCAAGCTGTAGAAACATAGCAAAGACAATATGTAAAATGGCCTTTGTTATATTTTCCCTTTTGATAATTAAGTTGTTTTCGCATGATTGTTGTCTGATCGTGTGTGTCTGCCGCGTGGTTTGAATTTGGAGCTCCGTCTCGCTGACTCTAAATCCTCGATTTTTCTTCTTATATCAACTCAATAAACTAACATTTTCGCATTTTATAGCAGGTAAACATATACACAATAGTATTCTATATCTCAAACAATGGGAATGCTTTGATATCGCTACTTATATCCATATTTCCGAACATCTGCTACTAGCCTTACCCCGCTAGCATCACCAGCGTGGTCTCGCATATCGCTCGCGTTGTTTACACTCGTAAAACTCAAGAAATGACTGTGTTCGAATGGCGAATGCATCGGATATATGTCTAACATTACCTTTGAGTGCAGTTGAGGACACCTTAGAGCTGCACGCTGTACAGTTGGAGCTGGAGGCTGTGGAGAAGCAGATCGATAACCTCCTGAAGAGACAGGCCGATCTCAGGGACCGACAATCAGAGTTAGAGACATCGCGGGCTGACGCTCACAAGTCTGTAGTAAGTAATGTTATCACTCCGATGTCTTCTACTCCTTGTGTTTCCCTGCTCAGGGCACGAGCACCCAGAACATGATCATCCCAGGCCTCCTTCACTCCGGCGCCGACACACCGCGTGCCCTGGGTGATTCAGCAGCGGAAGGCGCGAGCCAGGCCTAGGCCAGGGCGAGGACCTCTCCCCCTCTGCCACCGGTCTTCGATATCTCCACCCGAAACCGTTTCTCCCCTCTTCTCGAGACTTCATTGTCCGGCATGTACATGCTACCTCAGCTAAAGGTAAGGTGCGTAGTCACTGTTTTCCTGGTGCTCGTGTTCTCGATGTCGCTGCGCAGTAGGGATGCCACAATTCTCAATATAATATTGAACCGTTCGGTACGGCATTCACGGTTCAATACGTGCTTGTGAATTGAGTTATTTTCGGTTTTGCATTTAATTAATTATTTTTCTACAAATTCTATAATTTGCCTCCATCCCAATATACTGAACAACGCAACATACATTCACATCACACGTTAGTGGTAGTGTTATACTCACGGAACACTAAAGTTATTCACAATCACGAATCATTATATTCATGCGTTTTACAGCCTTGCCGGTTAAAACTTAAAGTTTTAAGTTTAAGTAAGGTTTTTCAATTCTTTTAAAGGGTTAGTTCACCCAAAAATGAAAATTCTGTCATTAATTACTTACCCTCATGCAGTGGCGGTTCTAGACCACGGTAACTAGGGGGGCCAGGCAGGGGCCACTTGTGCTTTTAGGGGGCACACGTTAACATTTATCTTAACCAGTAGTTAATTAGGTAGTTCACCTAAAAATGAAAATTCTATCACCATTTACTCACCCCCATGTTGTTCCAAATATGACTTTCTTATGTTGAACACAATATTAACTTATTTATTTTATTAAACTGTTGTATAAGATCAGTAGGCTATCGCATTTGCAGTCATGCTATTCTGGGTAGAAAAACAGAACTTGTGTGATATTGCCCTCGTTACTCATGTTATATTGCTTAGTCTATATCATGATGTAAATGTGAGGGCGTTTGCACACTGGCAGTTTAGTTCGAATAATTGGTAATGTGAAAGTTTGGGTGAGCTGAGCTCGGGAACTGAATTCGAGATTGCCTGAAGGAGGTGCGCTGAGCTTGGTTGCGCAAATTGCGCTCGAGCTGTGCTGCGATTCATGGGAATATGAAAGCAACAGCTAACATACGACCAGCGGGCCAGTGGCGGACCACTGGAGGCAAAGTTGGCGGCCCACTGGCATTTTGGTCATTGTTTTCCTAGCGGACCACCAGCGGCAGCCACCACTTTACCGACAGTGCTCCGCTACCGAGCCGCTGGTTTATATGACATGTTTTCTGGCTGCCCACGGACGATTGTATATGTATTTTATTGGATAGAGGCAACACAAATGCGTAACAAGCTCGGGTGCGCAAGAAAAGTAACCTGCGCATTCATTTTATCAGATGACGATGTATTTAGTTCAATAAAACACATGTAAGGGATGATAGTGTTGATGATTTACCTTGGATACGAGCGAGAGGGAGCCTGCGGTGTATTCGCAGTATTCGGCATATTCGCGGTTTAGAACGCGCTCTGACGCGGACCACAACAAACAGTGTAAAAACGCTCTGAGACTAAAACTCAAACAGGGGCATTTTTGCCACATATCTTGAATTTTATGGACATTCTAACTAAGAAGCACTGAAATGGTTTGGTTAACGACATTCTAACTAATACAGGTTTATTTTCTTTTTGGGGGAACTAACCCTTTAACTTATTCCCGGATTATTGAAAGTCTTTTTTATTTGGCCATAAACTGTATCACTCTGCAGTCTCTACACGTGAAGTAAAATCATTTCAAGTTAATTTATTTATTTGAAAAGTAATGTATCTGTAATATGATCATGCATGCTCAATTTATAAAAGTAAAACTAAACCATTTATTTGACATGTTTTGTAGCCTTCCTGCTCTCTGTTAGCGGACTCTTCGCAAAGTTAGCATAGACATAAAAACATACATCTAATACTCTATAAGCAACACTGGACAATTGGATAAAATAATATTATTTCTCGCTATATGTGAAGACTGAAATGACATTATTTTCTGTATCTTTTCTCGGGTATGCCTATCTGTCATATTCGCACATGAATGGTTCTTTCATTGCGTTGGTCATAATTTATCTTTGGCTGCATCTTCCTAATTCGGAATATGATCAAAGATTACATATGTGGACGTGGTCAGAGAAATTAGTCATTGAAAAAATATATTTTAACTACAAGTAGGCTAAATGAACGAAATGACTGAATGGAATTCAAAGTCGTCAAGTCAGTAAAATGAATCTACAGTAGCCTATCACTGCTGCGTATGGGTGAAGTTACACACAACACAACGTGTATAAAGAGAGCTTATTTTATCTATAATCAAGTGCGTAGTAACCATTATAGCCTGCGTTTCACAACTATTTGAGCGAATGCAGACTCGAGTGACGAATCATTCATAAACAGACTACTTGCGTCCCACAGCACGCAGCCTCCTCATTGCTTCTCTGCATTGGTTATTGGTTATGACACAATAAAGTGCTCTTTTCATCACACACCGCCACAGCAAAAACCGCACATTGCAACCAGTTTCACAAAATTGTTTGGTGCAATATGATTCCAAATTTACGGGGGGCAGAAGGGGGGCCAAGCTTGTTGACACAGGGGCACCGGCCCCCCTGGCCACCCCCCTAGAACCGCCACTGCCCTCATGTCGTTCGACACCCGTAAGACCTCCGTTCATCTTCGGAACAGAAATGAAGATATTTTAGTTGAAATCTGATGGCTCTGAAAGGCCTCCATTGGCACAATGGCACTTTACACGAATGCATTGCGTTGCTGACGTTCCCATTCTCTATAAACTAATCATTGCTTCTAAACCAACAACATGTTTATTAGATCCAATACCAACTAAACTACTGAAAGAGTTGTTACCTGTAGCAGAAGAGCCTCTTCTCAATATTATTAATTCATCTTTAACTCTAGGTCATGTCCCAAGACCATCCAAGATGGCAGTTATTAAACCTCTCATTAAGAAACCACAACTAGATCCAAATGAATTAGCAAATTACAGACCTATTTCAAATCTTCCATTTCTGTCTAAAATACTAGAAAAAATGGTGTCTGCTCAATTATACTCTTACTTACAATAAAACGATATCTATGAAAAATTTCAGTCTGGATTGATTCAGAGCCCATCATAGCACAGAAACTGCGCTCGTTAAAATCATAAATGACTTACTCTTAGCTGCTGACCAAGGCTGTATCTCAGTACTAGTTTTACTTGATCTTAGTGCAGCATTCGACACCATAGATCATAAAATACTCTTAGATCGTCTAGAAAATTACACTGGTATTCAGGGACAGGCATTAAAGTGGTTTAGATCGTATCTATCAGAACGTTACCAATTTGTCTATTTAAACAGGGAACAATCTAAGATAATGTTGGTAAATTATGGAGTGCCGCAAGGATCTGTGTTAGGCCCTCTGTTATTCTCAAAATACTGTATATGCTGCCACTTGGTAATATTATAAGAAAACATGGAATTAGTTTCCACTGTTATGCCGATGATACTCAGTTATATATTTCAGCATGACCAGATGAAATCTCTAAATTATCCAAGCTAACAGAGTGTGTTAAATATATAAAATATTGGATGACCTGTAATTTTCTCCTACTAAATTCAGATAAGACTGAGGTATTACTTATTGGACCAAAAACTGGTACACAGAATCTCTTAAATTATAACTTACATTTAGAAGGATGTACTGTTACTTCATCTGCTACAGTAAAAGACCTGGGTGTTATATTAGACAGCAACTTGTCTTTTGAAAATCATATTTCAAATACTACAAAAACAGCCTTCTTCCACCTCAGAAACATCACTAAGCTACGAAACATGCTATCTGTCTCTGATGCAGAAAAGTTAGTTCATGCATTTATGACCTCTAGACTAGATTACTGTAATGCACTACTAGCTGGCTGTCCTGCCTCCTCAATGAACAAGCTACAATTAGTCCAAAATGCAGCTGCTAGAGTTCTTACTAGGTCAAGAAAATATGATCACATAACACCAATTCTAACATCTCTACATTGGTTACCTGTTAAGTTTCATATCAATTATAAAGTATTGCTACTGACCTATAAGGCCCTAAATGTTTTAGCTCCTGTGTATTTAACTGATCTTCTATCGCCTTTTAACCCATCACGATCTTTAAGATCACTAAACTCTGGGCTTCTGGTAATACCGAGGATATCTAAGTCCACTAAAGGAGGTAGAACGTTTTCATATTTGGCACCTAAACTATGGAATAGCCTTCCTAATAATGTTCGGGGCTCAGGCTCACTCCTCCAGTTTAAATCTAGACTAAAGACGCATCTCTTTAGCCAGGCATTCACATGATGCATCTCCTAACCTTGTACTCTATAGTTATATCAGTGCACATGATCGTCTTTGCTTAATGCTTTGAACAGCAGCTACGCGAATTATTTTTCTGTTCTGTTTTATCTCGGGACGCCCATCCCGAGGTAACTAGAGAGTCCGTCAGCTCCAGTCTGGATCCAGCTTCTCGTAAAGACTTCAGATGACCATCACCTGTGAAGAGACGACTCAACTCCTGCAAGGACTTCAGATGACACAGCTCTGCATCAACACGCACCCATGCTCATCTCTATATACCCTATTCATTAACAACATGTATTCTCATTTCACTTATTTCTGTGCCATAGTTATTATATTGATTAATAATAGATAGTTAGCTAATCTGTGTGCGTTGTATATGTGCATTTCTGAAATGCATAACATGTACAAATCAATTTAAATTGTAATGTAGATGCATTTTCTGTGAAGCTGCTTTGAAACGATATGTATCGTGAAAAGCGCTACACAAATAAATTTGAATTGAATTGAATTGCTTTCATGGGTTGATATTTTATTCGACAGGTTGACATCCCCAAAACACCCCCACCCTGGACGAACAAATTAATCAAAGAAGAATGAGGGAGAATCTCGTAATGGGCCTTTTTTTATTATTGGCCATTGGACTAGTTTTATTGTGCAGACCTGGTGTTGCTAAAGATAAATATTACTTTGGACAATCTTCATATTACATCCCTGCTAAATTGACAGAATATTTATTCGCAATTTCTGTCCTGCGGCTAAACAAGATGACAGTAGACCAATGTTGTTGAATGTTGATTTTGAGTGTGAGCTGGACGCGTATTTTGCTAACAAATGATTGTGCGAGAAGAATGGATTAATGTGGACATAGCTTAACTCCATCCGAGTACAGTTTAATGTTTTAACTTTTTAATAATGTTTTGTTCCTTTCAGATGACAACAGCGGTTCATCTTCTGATGGAGATGATGAAACGGCCTCAAGATCAAAAGATCAGCCGACGGCCAAGATATTTTCCTGCATCACCTGCGGGAAAACATTGAGCTTCAGGGACATTTAGCAATACATGAGCGAAGAGACACAGAACAGAAAGTCTTCACCTGTGATCACAGCTTTCCCTGACCAGCTGTCAGCGTAAAGCCAGTTATGTGTTCCCTTCTAGGGAACTCGTTCCCCAGGGAGGCCAGAAGGGGCCTCCACCTGGTAACCTGTGCTGACTGCTCGCGCGTCCAAACAGCGGAGCTCGCCCTCAGGGAGGCCTAATGAGGCCTACTACCCAATAGCAGTCGAGCTGGCCCTCGAGGTAGCTGGAAGATGGGACTCGCTCCGACAGGGAGGCCTAGTGAGGCCTACCACCTGGTAGGAAGACCTGTTAACGGTCCATGCTAGTCTGTCACAGTGACTGGAACCGGAACCCCCTCAGGGAGGCCTAGTGGGGGCCTACAATCTGATAGCACGTTAAGCCAGCTAACCGAGCGTCCAAGCTCGGGGGCTCACCCTCAGGGAGGCCTGGTGAGGCCTACCACCTGTTCTAGCCATTCGTGCGAACCGTCAGAGATGACTGAGGTCCCGGAGCTCGCCGTTAGGGAGGCCCGCTGAGGCCTACCACCCAGAAATGAGTTTTCAGGGAGGCCTGGTGACGCCTACTACCTGACAGCAATCTTCTGCTAGGTGTCCAGTGACTGAAGACCAGGAACGTGCCCTCAGGGGAGGCCCGGTTGAAGCCTACTACCCAATGGTGAATCCCACAGGGAAGCCCCGTGCAGCTTGCTACCTGTTAGCAACCCATGCTACCATGTGGTACCGGAACTGGGGACCGGGGAACGATCTCAGGGAGGCCCGCCGCCTACCACCTGATAGCAGAACGTGCTAGCCTCCAGGGAGGCCTAGTGAGGCCTACTACCTGCTAGCACTCCGCGCTCACCGCCACAGAGACTGGGAACCGGGAACTCGCCCTCAGGGAGGCCGGGTGAGGCCTACTACCTACTAGCAGCTCGTGCTAGCCATCAGTGATGCGCGGGTTGATCCAAAATGAGCGGGTGCCCGCGGCCACCCGCGGTTACCCGCGGTTACGAGTCATCCAAAAATATTTTTAGTGATATTCGGGTCACGGTCGGTCGGATCGTCAATAAATCCTTATTTACCTTTTGAATGTTGAGCGTTATTAACTTTTGAATAAATGCTGACGCGGGACAAAATGCCCGATTTCCCAAAACGTTGAACTGAGCAATGCCATTGTACCATTTTAATAGGCTACTTTTAAACGCATTTAAAGTCAGTTTTATGTATTTTCTGAGAGGGGGCGGGATTTTTGTTGGGAAAGTCGGGGGAGAGACGCACACTTCGATTAGACTGGATAAACACATGCAGCATCTTAATTGTTAAGAAAATTTAACGAAATAAATGAATAAATCAAGCCTGTATACATAACACTAGGCTATATCATACAGCATTCAGAAAAATAACAGTTTGCGCTCCTAAGGGCTTTCACACTTTTCCAAATGTTTTCCAAATGTGGGCTGATGAATTCTTCAAGCCGGGTCGAAACATAAACATCGCGTTCATCAATAATATGCATCTGGAGCTGAAATGGAAAATGATGGGCCGCCTCAAGAACTTCCTGCTCTCGCTGCTGCACCTCTGAGCGCACCACGCCAGGGCCTGAAACATTTTCTCAATGGCCCGATGAGCTACGATGAGCATTTACTACTTTTAAAAAACGCGGGTCAGGAAGCGGGTCGGGTACAATATTTTCTTCTTTTTTTTTGCGGTCCGAGTTGCGGGCGGGTTAGTTGAAAACGTCGGTCGGGTGCGGGTTGTTTATACATTGACCCGCGCATCACTGCTAGCCATCCAGTGACTGGAGCCCGGGACCACCCCCTCAGAGGAGGTCCAGTGAGCCTGCTTACCCCACAGCAGGCCCTTAGGGAGGCTTGGTAACGCCTACCACCTACTAGCAGCTCGTGCCAGCCGTCAAGGGACTAATGCCCAGGAATACCCCCTCGGGGGAGACCGGGCAAGGCCTGCTACTCACAGCAGGCTCTCAGGGAGGCCTGATGGGGCCTACCATCTGAGCCAGGGTAACCCAAAAACAGGAGCCTACCCCTCAGGGAGGCCCGGTAGCTGTCTGCTGCTGACGAAGAACTGGACATCCAGTTATCACCTGGGGACTCATCCCCAAGGAGGCCAAAGATGGCCTACTAGTTGGGGAGGAGATGAAGTAGAGGAGTAAGGGTCAATGCAATTCTTACTTCGATAAGGAGACCCATCATCAACGCCTTTTTTTTTTTAAACTGCGATTGTGATATAGAACTCCTACTTCCCCCGGGAGTCCGCCTCTGTGCGCCCCACCCTCGACTGAGGGGGTGCCAGAGAGGCGATGCTGGCCCTTGGGCCCCGTCTTCGGTCCTTGGACCGTGACGCCTCCCGCCTGCCAGGGACCCGGATCTCAATGGTATGCAGGTCCTCAGACGCTGCCGAATGCACTTCAGCGATGCTGGTCCTCAGACCCAGTCTCCGGCTGGTGCACCACCACCACATCAGAAAACAACCCCTGATTGAGATCCTCAGCAGATCTGCCTGGTGCGCATCTTTGCAACACCGCCATGGTGAGAGAAGTAGCACTGGGCTGACCTGCTGCTGTGTATGCCCTGCCAATAGATTTGCAAAACATAATTTTGAAGACTTAAATGGCAGGGTTGGAGCTCTCAGTGTCCTCGTCCACCGATGACACATACCCATATTCTCTTACCCTCCATCGATGTCAGTGAACAAGCCGAACATGGGTTATTTCACCTCTACGCACCAACATGGCAGCTGCAGCCTGCCTGCAGCGTTGCTCTTGATCCCCGGCAGAAATACACGAATTTGGATTTACCTTAACTCGAAGCATTCAGACAAAACAGTCCCTGGAGACGAAGAAGCGGTGTCATAGGCTGTCGCCGGTCAATAGGATTGCCGTGATTCGATAGTAGTTCAGACACCTGTCACGCTGGAGGCGTTCCCCGTAGCGTCAGCTGACGCAGCGCGAGTTCCCTTTCGAAAGGGAACCGTACCTGTGCTCCGTCTGCGGGAAGAGCTTTTATGATCCGACTAATTTTTTATTTCATCAGAGAGTTCACACTGGAGAAAGACCGTATCACTGTAACATTTGTTGGAAGAGTTTCAGTAAACATAATACTTTACAAAAATACCGGCGGATTCATACAGGAGAAAGACCATACAAGGGTTCTCAGTATGATAAGACATTTGCTCGATCAGACGTCCTGAAGACTCATGAGCTAGTTCATACAGGAGAGAAACCTTACCGCTGCGCCATCTGCAGCGAGAGATTCGCTTATTTAGGTTGTTTTCAGACTCACCCGAAGAAACACGCTAAAGAACAAAATGCTCCAGAATCATCTTAATGTCTTCTCATGCCTTGATTGGCGCCCTCTGCAGGCATTTGTTATAATAATGCACATAATTTGATTATGATTATGTTTGATTATATTGCTTTAAATATTTTAGCAGTGTTGTTCACTAAAACCATACGAATACTTGCTTTTGATACTTTATTTGAACCCCATTGTTATTTTATTTTAAGTCTTTTATGTCAAGGCTTAGGACACTTTCACCACTGTGGCCTTCAGATGAGCTCAAGAACAGTGCGTAGAGCTTCATGGAATGGGTTTCCATTGCCGAGCAGCTCATCCAAGCCTTACATTACCAATTGCAATGCAAAGCGTGGGATGCAGTGGGGTAAAGCACGCCACCACTGGACTCTAGAGCAGTGGAGACATGTTCCCTGGAGTGACCAATCACGCTTCTCTGTCTGCCAATCCCATGGAAAAGTCTGGGTTGGCGGTTGCCAGGAGAACGGGACTTGCCTGACTGCATTGTTCCAAGTGTAAAGTTTGGTGGAGGGGGGATTATGGGGTGGGGTTGTTTTTCAGGGGTTGGGCTTGGCCCCTTAGTTCCAGTGAAAGGAACTCTTAATGCTTCACCAAGACATTTTGGACAATTTCATGCTCCCAACGTTGTGGGAACAGTTTTGGGACAGCCCCTTCCTGTCCCAACATGACTGCACACCAGTGCACAAAGCATCGGTCTATAAAGACATGGTTGAGCGAGTTTGGTGTGGAGGAACTTGATTGGCCTGCACAGAGTCCTGACCTCAACCCGATAGAACACCTTTTGGATGAATTAGAGCGGAGACTGCGAGCCAAGCCTTCTCGTCCAACATCAGTGCCTGACCTCACAAATGCGCTTCTAGAAGAATGGTCAAAAAAGCTGTTTTTTTTAAGCTGTTAGAGCTGCAAAGGGGGGGCCGACTCCATATTAAACCCTACGGATTAAGAATGGAATGGCATTAAAGCTCATGTGCATCATGTAAAGGCAGGCGTCACACATTTTCTCAGTATGTTATATTATATGTGACCCCGTCTGTGAAACCCCGCTAAAGTCGCATAATCTAATTAGGAGATATAGAGCGTCAAAGTAGTCATAGCCATAAAAATTACCAAAACAGGCAATTTGTGTTTATTGCTGTAAATGATAGATTATACCAAGGGCTTTGAGATGCAGTACTCAATTTTTCATTTATAATATTATAAATACTGAAATAAATACTGAAACTGAATATAAATCATTGAAATTAATGATTTTATTGACGCTACGTTTTATTATTTTGCACCAAAAAATACCGGACGTGGGCTTCTTAAATATTGATTTGAATCGTCTCTTTGTTTACTTTGGACGCAGAAACAACTCCTGATTCTTATATCATTCGGTTCAGAAACTTATTTTTTACAATTACAAAGTGCAAACAGACCATAATATCAATCCGCACGACCAAGGATCAGATCAGTGTTGGGAAAGGCAAGAAAACGGCGACTTAAGCCGGGTTCCGATTTCTGTGTGGATTTCTTTGTGTCATCACTGACATTTCAGGAACAGTTTATTTGTTTCCTAACTCCACCTTCTGCCTATACATCCATCTTATTTTAAAGACATTTAATGGCTGCTAAGTGTCTAAATAGTTTGGTTTTTGGATGCTGATGCGCTGGGTTTATGAATTCGCTCTCTGACAGGGCGGCCGCGGCACGCGAAAGGCAAGGGACAGAACAGCTGATAGTTTAATTAATAATGATTAATATAGGCCTACTGTTTTTTGTAGGCTAAATAAAGAACCCGTATTATATATTAATATAAAAAAGTTGCGTGTGTCCTTCGGAAGCAAAGCTCTTGCGTCTGATGTTTCGGTTTGTAAACCTATACGAATAGAACATGCATGAATGAGAACATAAAGTGCAGGACGTGCTTCAGTTAATAAGCACAATGAGCCATGAAAAAATCATAATGAATCATAATATAATCGAATTGTGAGACAAGTGAAGATTCACAGTTATGACTAACTATCTGCACAAAGTTTGAGACTTGTTAACTTGTTAGGGCATTAGGCCTAGTCCTGGATTTACTCCAAATGTTACACAGTGAGATTTTCTATGGATGTTTTATATATTAATGGATATACAGGGAGTGCAGAATTATTAGGCACGTTGATTTTCTGATCATATTTTTTTTCCAGGCACATTTGACCAATTCCAAACCACAGTAATCCTAATAACTACTATTGATTTAGTATTTAATAATGTATAAGTGATATATAATTATTCATGAAGGCTGGAAATGAAAATCACCTTATATTCAGGTGTGCAGAATTATTAGGCATGTTTTCTTTTACAGATAAATTGAGCCAAAAAAGAGATTTAACTCAGACTGAAAAGTCAAAAAGTATTAAATGCCCATGAGAAGGATGCAATACTAATGCAATACTAGACATTGCAGTTAAGGCATGACCATTGGACAGTGAAATGCTCGTTGGGTCAGCAGGATCTGACAAAAACAGGTGGTGAAGAAAAGACACCTGTTAACTGCAAAAGAATTAAGAATTAAGGTGAAGAATTAAGTGTGAAACCATCAGGAACCCTTTAGTCTCCAGCGCCACCATTTTCCAAAGCTGCAACCTACCTGGAGTCTCCAGAAGTGCAAGGTGTCAGGATCTCAGAGACTTCAGTTAGGTAAAGAATCCTAAAAAATGACCCCCACTAGATAAGAATCACAAGAAGATGAATTCTTCAAACAGTGGTACTAGAGGATGTGGTGCTGGTCCTTCAAGAGTCATTCTCAACCTATCTGTCCATAAAGCCTATAAAAAAACCTTCTTCATGTATTTTACAACACTTCAGCTTATGATTCTTTTTTAGTGGGGGTCATTTTTTAGGATTCTTTACCTAACTGAAGTCTCTGAGATCCTGACACCTTGCACTTCTGGAGACTCCAGGTAGGTTGCAGCTCTGTAAAATGGTGGCGCTGGAGACTAAAGGGTTCCTGATGGTTTCACCCTTAATTCTTCACCTTAATTCTTAATTCTTTTGCGGTTAATAGGTGTCTTTTCTCCGCCACATGTTTTTGTCTGACCCTGCTGACTCAACGAGCATTTCACTGTCCAATGGTCATGCCTTAACTGCAATGTCTAGTATTGCATTAGTATTGCATCCTTCTCATGGGCATTTAATACTTTTTGACTTCTCAGTCTGAGTTAAATCTCTTTTTTGGCTCAATTTATCTGTAAAATAAAACATGCCTAATAATTCTGCACACCTGAATATAAGGTGTTTTTCATTTCCAGCCTTCATGAACAATTATATATCACTTATACATTATTAAATACTAAATCAATTAGGATTACTGTGGTTTGGAATTGGTCAAATGTGCCTGGAAAAAAAATATGATCAGAAAATCAACGTGCCTAATAATTCTGCACTCCCTGTATGCCTATTAATGACATTTTCTACTGAGATTTCATTTTACTAATAAAGTTATAGCCTACAAATCATTAGAGTGAACTGACTTCAAGTAAAGGTAAATCAAGCTCTTGTGGTGCCCCCATTCGTTTCAATGTTTCACGCTTTTTGGACATGCACATCATAATAAATAGACTTGTTTTACAAAACTAAGAATTTTCCCATAAATGTGTCCTATATCACTGAAAATGGGAGAATATTAGCTTTAATGTGGTATATGGCACATTATCAGAATAATAATGGTTAAAATGTTTTACAATTTCAAAAATAAGCTTGATTTTAAAATTGGAATTTCTCAAAATCATGATTTTCTGAGGCCGAAATTCAGCTAACTTTTGACATGATCTTACTCAGTCAATATTAAAGATATCAAGGTTATATTTTCACAGAATGTTCTTTACATTGTGTAGGATGATTTTATGTATAAAACAGCGAATGACAAAAAAATTACTTTAGCTGGGTTTTCACAGACAGGGTCACATATATTATTTCATTTTGTTCGTGCTACAGTACACAGTAAATTCACCGGTGTTGATTCTCCAGAGTTACAATAAAGTGTTACAATAAAATGTTGCATCAACACTTAACAGATTGGGTTTAACACCAGAAATGTCAGCTTTAAATAAGTGTTGGTGTCATTTTACGTTCCAAACCTTAACTTTATTTTAGAGTTAACCAAGCCACACCCCAGTTTACGTGCAAAACGTCGTATTGAACCAGACCTCGTGCGGGTGGACGCCATTTTACTTCTCTGGAAAAGTGGTGGTAAGTATCTGATATTTTCAGGGTAATTAGGACATTTGTCAAATAAATATAAACTAAATAAGAAAGAAATAATCAAACTACAAGCAACAGCAAATACAATAGAGCAAAGATGCATGTAAAATAAACAAAATAAAACAGGTATCTAACAGTAGTTTTCAGGTACAGGAATTGAATAAAATTATTTAAATATAAAATAACATTGCATCACATTTAATCACTGTATAAATTAAATAAAGATGAGTCATTATTGAAGTTACAAAAATTATTCAGTCAAGAGCAGTGAGTGATTTCTTTGTCATTTGTTGTTTGGTTAACATTAAAAACACAGACAGCAGGAAAAAGGCTTATTTCCCTTTAAGACATAATGCACATATTTTACATACTGTTACACATTTACACACGTCTTTATCGACTGTTTACGGTTTACTTAAGACATAACCTACTGTTTGCTAGGATTACTCAACAAGACGGGCATGTTGACATATTTTTTGTGAGTTTGTCCGTTCAAGCGCACGACTTGAAAGAGAACAAAATATTTGCGCGCTTCAGATGAGTGCACTGCACACACACAAATCTTCTCTCAGCATGCGTGAGTTCTCTTTTCCGTCTTGCTCTTGAATTTTTAAATTGGCAAGGCTTAAATGAATTTAGTTTAAACACAAACTAAAACACTGTTGCCTCTGGCTTGGCGTGCTCAGTTGGGGAGACTAAATTTTTCAAATAAACATCGAAATAAATCTAAATAATAAACTAAATTACTGATCGAATTATTGATCTAAAGCCCACACTGTCGCTGTGTGATGGTTGAGATGGGCTGATGACATCAGCGTTTTTTCCGGAGTGGCTATGCGGCTGAATAAAATTATGCTTAATTATTTTCCTGTTTAACACTGTAAAGCTGCTTTGAAACAATCTACTTTGTGAAAAGCGCTATATAAATAAAGTTGACTTGACTTGACTTGACAACGTGTGCTGTTCAGGTGTCACCTGCGCTCGCGCGCTATCAACACCGAGTGATCACAGCGTAAATGACTGGTCTTGCAGACGGCACTCGCATACAAAAATGACTGTTTTGTCCATGCTTTTTGATCATCACGGTTGTTGTAAAGTATTGGGTAGCCAGAATGTGTATCCATTGACAGAAACATACATTAACCTAATTCTGTCTGCAAGTGCGTGCAGTTAGATTTTAGAACCAGTCCACCCCTATGTTTCATTGTAATTTGCTTGTTGAGCCAGATGAGTGTTGTTTTTTTGTTAAATAATTATTATTGTGTTAATGTTTACTTCTTGTTATTATTAAATGAACTTGTTACGTGTTTTAATGAAAGCTTGTATTTTCATGATTTTCATCATACCAAAATTCAATGTATTTGTGAACAGGCTACTGTAGCGTTTTAGGGTTACATATATAATTAAATTTAAAATTAGCTCAATAGGGAATTATGGGCATTAATATTTAGTTACCCATGATTAATCACAAAGGGTTATGATCAAATCATAAATCTCTAAACTACCTAAAGGGTAAATACCCAGCTTAAGTATTTGTACAATATATATACACAGTTAACAACAATGGATTGCAATTAACTATGAATATATAAGCCAAATCAGGAGGCTACGGAATAAATTTTAAGAATTCATTTAAATCAGGTCTGTTCGTCTAACGAACCAACACAATCTTTATCAGCTCTCGCAAAGTCTTATTCTTTCTTATCCAATCTTCAGAAAGATAATCCTTCTGCCACGAAGAATAACTTTCCGAACTAGATATTAATTTACGTGTTCAACAATACTATGTGTAGGCTTGTAACAAGATCATTAAAACATTAAAGATGTTTTGTGAGCGGAAGCAATGACAATTAAACATGGATAAACTGGTTTAATAACTAATGCTAGGATTACATACGACTACAATCAAGAATACATGTATATACAGAATAACGAAAGAGAATGAAGAGGATAGAAATAGAGGGAGGACAGAGCAATGGCAATTTCACTGACAAGTAACCCCAGAAAGCCAGCAACGAATATCGCCTGAAAACAGGGGCACAAATTTTTAATGCATAGCTCGATAAAATATACTTGCATGGGGTTTTGTTTTGAATAAAGCAAGATGCGTGCATTGGAGTTTCTCAGAGTTTTCGTGCGCTGAAGCTCTCTATCCGTTAGGTCCTTTGGTCGGTCTGCTGGAAATTTAAAGCGAGTGTCTTTGCCGAGAAGGGAGGAAAAGGAAGTTTGTCTCGTCGGAGTCCTTGCAAGTTGACTGAGCAAAGATATGCTTGTGTTACTGTCCTTTAAAGTCCATTAACCTCCGCCCATCTTTCCTGAGATGACCAATCATTGGTGTGAAGTTTAGGTGGGAGAGAATCTCTTTGTTCGGACTTTATGACTCGATGGAATGTTCTTGCGGGAGGCCAGAATTAGTAAAGTTTTACTCCAAAAGGACAAAACATACTAACGGTACATCTCATAATCATATACTTTGCACCATTGACTAAGACAAAGAAAGAGAAACCTTTAGACATCAAACATGCCCTGGTTTAAACGCATAAAAGCAGTGTATCTTCTTTACAGAGCCATTTTGAGCATTTAAGATGACTTTTACATCACACAAACATAAACAATATAGGAAGCATGCATATACTTAAAAAATCATCATATATGTAATTTCTGGGATATTCATTCATTTCATTCATTCATTATCTTACGCTAATCCAGTGCCGGGTCGCAGGGGCAACCTACCCCCGGGGCAGGGGCCAGACTTCCCTCTCCCTAGCCACTTCCTCCAGCTCTCCCGGGGGAACCCCGAGGCGTTCCCCGGCCAGCCGGAAGAAACAATCCCTCCAGCGTGTCCTAGGTCTTCCCTGGGGCCTCCTCCCGGTGGGATGTGCCTGGAACACCTCCATGGGAAGGCGTCCAGGAGGCATCTGATGTAGATGCCTGAGCCACCTAAGCTGGCTCCTCTCGATGTGGAGGAGCAACTGCTCTACTCTGAGCTCCTCCCGAGTGACCAAGCTTCTCACCCTATCTCTAAGGGAGCGCCCAGCCATCCTACGGAGAAAACTCATTTCGGCCGCCTGTATCCGGGATCTTGTCCTTTCGGTCATGACCCACAGCTCATGACCATAGGGGAGAGTAGGAACTTAGATCGACCGGTAAATCGAGAGCTACGCCTTACAGCTCAGCTCTTTCTTCACCACGACAGACCGGTACATCGACCACATTACTGCTGACGCTGCACCAATCCGTCTGTCAATCTCCCGTTCCATCCTTTCCTCACTCGTGAACAAGACCCCGAGATACCTGAACTCCTCCAACCTGAAGTTGGCAATCCACCCTTTTCCGACTGAGAACAATGGCCTCGGACTTGGAGGTGCTGATTCTCATCCCAGCCGCTTCACACTCGGCCGCAAACCGTCCCAGTGCACGCTGAAGGTCCTGGTTTGAGGAGGCCAACACGACAATATCATCCGCAAAAAGCAGTGGTGCCCAAACTGGACGCTCTCCGGCCCTTGGCTGCGCCTAGAAATTCTGTCCATAAAAATTATGAACAGAACAGGTGACAAAGGGCAGCCCTGCAGGAGTCCAACATGCACCGGGAACAGGTCTGACTTACTGCTGGCAATGCGAACCAAGCTCCTGCTCCGGTCGTACAGGGACCGAACAGCCCTAAGCAGGGGGCCCCGGACCCCATACTCCCAGAGCACCCTCCACAGAATGCCACGAGGAACACGGTCAAATGCCTTCTCCAAATCCACAAAACACATGTGGACTGGTTGGGCAAACTCCCATGAACCCTCCAGCACCCTGGAGAGGGTATAGAGCTGGTCCAGTGTTCCACGACCGGGAAGAAAACCACACTGTTCCTCCTGAATCCGAGGTTCCACTATCGTCCGAATTCTCCTCTCCAGTACCCTGGCATAGACTTTCCCGGGGAGGCTGAGAAGTGTGATCCCCCTGTAGTTGGAACACACTCTCCGGTCCTCCTTCTTGAAAAGTGGGACTACCACCCCAGTCTGCCAGTCCAGAGGCACTGTCCCCGACCGCCATGCAATGTTGTAGAGGCGTGTCAGCCAAGACAGCCCCAGAACATCCAGAGACTTGAGGTACTCAGGGCGGGTATTTCTGGGATAGTTTAATTAAAGGCTAAATAAAGAGGAATGCTTGTGTATGTGCATGTTGAGGTGATTCTCCGGCCATTCTCAACTGAGGGGTGAGTTAGAGGTCTGGCTGATTAGGATCTGATTGAAGCTCTCACAGGACCATCATCACATCTTCTGGTCACACTCTGGCTGGTCATAAAACAGACAGTGGTGGAATCTAACTCAGACTTGTTGGAGCCATTAGAGCAGGGATTTAATTTATATGCAGAGCTGAGGAAGAGAAGAGCATCTCTGATGTTTCTCAAAACGACTCATCCCTTTGATCCTATTAGAGAGAGACTCCAGACGCTACACTACCATCCTCAACATCTATTACTGTTGACCAACACAGTTTCCAATGTTAGAAACCAATGGGATGCTGGTGATTGGATGTTGGAAACTGCTTGTGGCGGGGTCTTAAAAAGTATTAAAAGTTGATAAATCCATTTTAGGAAAAAGAAGGCCCTTTTTTATGAGGTATTACATTTTGTTCAAGCTTTGTCAAAAGAGTTTGACTGTTTGACAGTTTTCATGAATATATTTATTTTCATCCCCATAACTATTAAAAAAACAATGGCAGGCTTGGTCTGTGAGATCGGCTCGGGGAGTCTACGGGTGACATCACGTATTTTGCAAAATGCGTGGTTAGGTGATGTGTCGCCCTCCACATGTCGCGAAACAGACTCCGAAATGGGGAAATGTAAATTTGCGGACTCCTGGTTGGAGAAGGATGAGTTTAAACAATGGCTGAAGCCTGTCGCTGAAAACAACCGTGAGCCTTACTGTACATATTGTAAAAAGAAGATTAGCGTAGCCTCGATGGGCATCAACGCTGTCCCACATGTACGGTGCTAGCCACAAGGTCGCCGTTGGCAGCAGAGAGCAGTCACAGTTGTCCATCGCCAGTTTCTGTGCTCCAACAGCGACACCACTACCTAACACGACAGCTGAACTTGTCAAAACAGCTACGACAGCGACCTCTGCCCCATCATCGGGCGACATCAGGGTGGCTATGGGCATCACATCAACAATGCGCGCGGAGGTTATCTGGTGTCTCAATACTGCGGTGAATCACCACTCACTGAACTCAAACAAAGGTATTTCTGATATTTTCAAGCCAATGTTTCCGGATTCGGACATAGCTAAGACATTCACCTGTGGCAAGGACAAAACTGGTTACATCATGAGATTCAGGCTTGCAACCTTCTTTAAGCAGCAGCTCGTTGACACCATCAACAAAGCGGACCCGTTTGTGTTAATGTTTGACGAGTCTCTCAATCAGTCAACAAAGAAGAAGCAGCTTGACGTACATGTTCGTTTTTGGGATGTAAGAGTCAGTTTTGGTGCTAAGACTAAAGCTGAGATACATACCTCAGCAATTGAACAATAAAAGTCACTAATCTTGAGGAAAAGATCTCACAGAAACTGTGACAACACCCTGACAAACATTCCTCCCCCCTCCCCATTTTGCCCTCTCCTTGTCCTGGTTTCAAGTCACCAAATGCAGATATATCAGTGATGATGTTATTTGTAAATTTATTGTTTTATCCTTTTCATGTTTGATGTCTTTTTAAAGGTCTCAGTGCGAATGGTAAAATGGTCCCAGTTTCACTGCAGTCACTGGTAGTATTAGAAAGATTGGAAAACTAATGAGAATTCAGTTCTCCTTTGAGTAGTCTCTTCAAAGATATCTGATCCACTCCCCCAAAACCAGGTGGGGGTGTTGCAAATATTTACAGCCCTTTTGTTCTGGTTGGAGTATTTAAGGCTGGAATTTCTAACTCTCTGGGGGAATATTCTGCAATCAGACCCCCCGTGCAAACTGCATGTAGATGTGCCAGACATGATGACTCTTTTAAATTATTTTCATATTGCTTTGCAATTGTGTTTTATGTTTTTACGCTGATCAGTTGTGTACCATGGATTCTTGTTTACTTATTTACTTTTCCGGTCTGGCCAAAATAAATGTTAATCTTGATTTATTCTGTATCTTTCTGAAATCATTATTTTATTCATGTCCATGCAGGGTTTTGTAGGGGTTACCGCAGATCTCTCTGCCAGGGCAGGCCATACTGGGAACTCCATAGCGGGAGCATTGAGCCATGCATGAGGGAAAACCTGATTTCTGACCTGCCACTGTTATTATAAGTTGCAGTTTCCGTGACTATCACTAAAATTACATGTTTTATTATGAGTGCACATGTGTGACTCACTTAGAGGTAAGATAGTTCACCCTGCAATCCTCTGTAATATCAGAACTGACTAATCTGTGACCGTTAGAGCAAGCGAAATCCGGACGCTTAGCCTATTTGCGACTCCGTGTCCCATGGAGGATATTAATATTTGAAAATAAGTGATACTACGAAAAATCATTGATCTAAATTAAATCGCAACTAATCTTCAAATCAGCTGATAAACTCTAAATGTAACACACTTTATGGAGTCAGATAGAATTGGAGTCAGATAAAATTATTAATGGAGTCAGATTTAAAATGAGATATCAATAAATTAAAAGAACTTCACCGAAAGGCTGAAAAGGCTTACACGCAGAATTCCTTTTGACCACGTCATTAGTTTTCGGTTTTTGGGCTAATGGATGGAAATTTACAGGGATGATGACTGTGTCCAATCCTGGTATCTGGGCTCTCAATTCCTGGGACACGGAACAGCTCAGGACCTGTTGCATCACATTAAAGTAAGTGTAGTCTACTAGCATTTCATTATTTCTTTGTGTGTCTGTGTGTTTGTTTGTTCAGTATTCAGCACTTGTTTGTTTCAGGTATAAAAAAATACTGTCTGGTATGTTCTTATTGTAGTTATGCTTTCGTAAATCTGAACAACAAGTAGTTGAATTTCTAATAATTATTTACATAACATAAGACAATTTAATAATGTAAAGCACTTTGTAGCGACTATGAGTCAGATAAAATAATAACTCAACGGGGAATTGAATTAAAATGAAAGAGACTCGAATGACACTATAATTTATAAATAATTCAGAATTAATGTTTACACCTTAACTTATTCGTCCACCGATATGTAAGAACTTAGAGGGGACTATCACTGCATGAAAAGTGGGATTTTCGACCCCGTAAACGCCTGTATACTCCTGGAAATCTCCCTAATTTTCGGCAGTTTTCGACAATTTAGAGGCAGCGAACGTCGCGTTCGTCTGTTCCACAAATTGTCGTAAACGAACCATGACGTAGGTGGAGAGCCCCCGCTGAGAGAGCCCGCGGAGGTGCGACGCCTCTAATTTGCATATGAATAGCAGCGAAACCAGAGAGTCAACGGCCAGACCAGAGCCATAGAGAGAGAGAGTTGCGACAACTCCATAGACTCCAATGGAACGGTTTTTTTTACAGCAATGTCGGCTCGCGGAGACTCTCAATAGTTCCCGGAAGTAGCAGCCGCGCCATAGAGTTACAGCAGAACAGACCGTTTGTAATGCACTTTTAAAAGGTAAGACGTTTAATCAGTAAGATTTTAAATGATCAGCACATTTTAATCAAAATAACTTGTACATTAAAGCCTGCTTGTGTAGATTATTCATCATTAAAAATATATATATTTTAAAAACAACATCGCTGTTACTACATACTCATGCTACATACACATGTCGATGTGTAATAAAATTATTGAAAATCAATGCATTTATTGACTATTAATTACCAAAAAGCGCAGTTCTGTCACTGTGACTATCAATTTGAATTGCCCTTCAAAGCACTTCCTGGAACTATTCGAGGTTTACATGAATCACGTGACTATCAACCGTTTTGAACTTCCGTTGTCGCAACTCTCTCTCTCTATGGCTCTGGGCCAGACTTGAATTTACTCACTCACTATTGGCTGAAGCCACTACATTTAAAAAAGAAAAATCCCTCGTGATTGGTTGGCAGATCACTGCAAACCAATCATTATTGGTCCCCCTTGCTCATTATAAATGTAAACCCCAATAATAATAATAAATATATAATTTATGTTGTAATAATTTGTTTCATATTAATGTTATTGTGCTATGAAGTATTCATACCATCAAGGAATATATGGGAAAATTATACGGACCGTGCCGTTTATTCAAACAAGGGGCTTCATTTATAAGCATACAGCTGTTCATTCAAAGAAAGGGCTTCATTTATAAAACACAGCGGTTTACTCAAAGAAAGAGCTTTATTGTTAAACATACAACTATGTACAGTGCAGCAGTAATGTCTCGTAATGTAATGTAAAGTTCGTCGAGCTCCAGGCTGCGAGAGCGCGGTGGCCGCACAATCTATCTAGACACCCCGTCAACAAAGCCGTCTTCCTCGTCAGATATGAGTTCAATGGTCGCGGACTTCCAAACGTCCACCTCATCCAGCACACTCTCGCTTCCAGCAACTGTAATACAATCCATAAAGACAATAAGCAGCCTGAAAAATACTCACATTGACAAAAAACGGATCTAATATAATAAATCTTACCCTTTTTCTTCTTGATCGACTCCGAGCTAAACTTCGCAGTTTCAGGTTGTTTGTATCTGAAGCTCCGGCGTGTCGATTCATAATACGTCTTACAGGCAGCTGGAAAACAATTACATGAGACTGGTATTAATAAAAACAGTCACGGTAAAATTAAACAAGGAATGAGAAACACATTAGAAGTTACTTACACAGAATGTCGTCGTGATCAGTGGTTAAATCTGGACTCGCGGAAATCGCTCCAAGCAGATAAGAGCTCACGGCTTCGTTATGAGGCGAGGATAGTCTGTGTAAACAAAATGTGCAGTTTTAAGCTCGGATCTATTAACGCATCCATTTCCTTATACAGCTGAATAAAAGCATATTCTTTAAATCGTAATGTTACATTACCCATGCTCTGGTTCATAGCGACTGCAGTTTGCCTCAGAGTTATGAAGACGAAGACAGCCTCCTGAAAATGAGTCCAAAAAGTTCGTCGCGTCCATGCAGAGATTGAGTTGAAGACGGTGTCCTGTCATTGTTGATCACGAAAAAGGAAAGCAGCAAAAAACATAAAAAAAATAGTTTAAAGCTCGTCTTCTACGCGTCATGGCCATGACCTCGACCTCGCACCTCATTGGACTAGGGCTCTGATATGGAACGCGCCTGGGGCCAAATCTCTTTATACGAAACGCGTGACTTATGATCGTTTCAACCTTCAACACGCCCTGTTTTCCGCTTCACGCACAGTTTTAACATTGTTAAAATGTTTAACATTGAAAAACATTTGAACGTGTTTCTTAACGCGCACATTCTGTACATGTCGAAGTGTAATATTTTTTTTTTAAGCAGACTTACCTTTAGATGTAGCCTAGGCTACATACATATTAATATAAGATATTAATTAATTGCTTAACTGACTACTGTGCTAGAGTAAAGTAGCCTAATGTTACAATGTATATTAAGTAAATGCTTAATATTATACAATTATTATAATTTATCTATATGGGTTATTGTTTGTTTTTTAAAGTTAGGCTATATATAATTTCTAAAAGTATAGGCTAATTTACACAGCACATATTTATAACTGAAAACACACAACTTTATTCACTTTCACATAATAATGTTTTTGTAATTTGGTGTTTAGTTTGTTGTATAGTTTGTTTATACTGTTCTGTCTCTGTTTTGTTTCCAGGAACATCTGATGAGTGCTATAATAAAATGACCATTATATTTAAAATATGTTTTGTTATTCATTTTATTTATATTATTAATATTTTATTTACCCATAAACGTGTCTTTAGGAAGCCATAAGTTATAGAGACAAGAATAACTTTTGCCATTTAAATGCCACATTCATTTACTGAGGACCCATACAGCCAATGATCATGTGTGAAAACACTTATACATAAATTGATCACTTAGAAATCAAAACTAAGGTTTGAGAAAGAAAGAATATGCATACAACAAAATATATTGTTTCATAGCAGCTTCAGTAACAAGTTCAAAACAAATTCTGCTGTAAACCGGCTCTAACAAGCCAAAATAGTGTTAATATTCAGCTCAAGTGACTTCAGTGTTGATTCAGTTCAGTTGATTTCAGTTCAACTGTAAATTCCTCAGTTGTGCATTGTGTAGTTAGATATATGCAAAAACAACATTTTTGGAAATAGTTAAAATAGTTTTGCACAAAGTGTTGCTTTTGCAAGAGATGTCTGATGTTTTGTGTGTAGAGTTACAAGAAATGGAGCCATATTTTCAGAAATTGTGTGTAAGCAATTAGATAAAACTGTAAATGAATCCAGTTTATTTTAGTTCAGGACTCATAGTCCAGGTGTTAGTAATCTGTGCTTAATCTTTGTTCCAGGCAACAATTTTTTAACTCACGATTAAATAGATTAAGGCCTACTCTTGGCATAATTTAAACCCTGTCCAGGAAACCACCTCTTGAAAATCTGCATTGATAATTCATAAAATGTGGTGTGAGCTCAATTTAAATGACAATTACAGAAAAACACAATCTGACTTAACTATAAACAAACAAACTTGTACTTTTCACATTTATGATTAATAGCCATTTAAAAAATCATTCACAGTGCAGGGTGGAAAAATTAATGTTGGTATGTAAACTGTATGCTTTACTTGATTTATTTGTGTGCTTTGGTTCATTGTCTTGTTGCATCACATAACCTCTCTAAAGGTTGAAGACATGAACTGCTGTCCTGTATTTTTTTATTTTTTTTACATAACATTGGTTATTGCTAATGACATACAGAGTAATTCATCTACACTGTGAGCCCGGACAAGTTGAATCTACTTAAAAAAATTGGAGCAAACTGGTTGCCCTAAAAATTTTGTAATGTGAACTAAAACGAGTACATTTAACTTAAATTTAAGTTAACATTTTAACTTAAACTTTAAACTTGTTTTAGTCAAAAAAAATCAGAACCTAGATAAAACTCCCCCTGCTGCTACTCTGATTTGCATTTGTGTAGCTCACAGCATCTTCATTTACATGATAAAGCCTCCCCTAGAATTAAGGGGAGGGGGGGTCATGGGGGGACAACTGCCAAGCAAGGCCCACGACAATTTCCGACAATTTACGGCAGTTTTCGGTGTTGCCTGCAAATTGCTGTGCACAGTCGTAAACCTGAAGTTTCACGGCAATCTACAGTGTCACATACTGACGAAAATCCCACTTTTCATGCAGTGTATGTTAAAGGGAAACAGGTCTCTTTAGCTCAAATGAATAAATTAATGAATTCATAGGGAATTTTGAGAGTCTATTTATTTTACAGCCGAGCAAATGACTCTTCAGGCGTTCATTTGAACGGGCCGTAAAATATCAACTCTGCAGCGGATATTAATATCCGAACAATAGTGAAACACTATTTAACAGCCAGGTAACTTAGATCGGCAGTTCAAGACATTAAATTGATAAGCACGCCCATACGGAAATGTAATATATTACATATATGTCCCTATATCGCAAATGACGCTGTCATATATGCTAAATATAAGACAATATATTGCTATCACATATATACATATCTCTAGATATATGTTTATATAAGTTTATAACATATATACATTTTCCATATTAAATTAGTATATTAACATATATTAATACGATATATATGACTATTGTTTATATAATATTGTATGTTATGACCATATATCTCACCGATATGTTTAATTTATATATGCCCATTTATTTAAACAACATACATACATTTTATATGCCTATGGTTTCCTTATTAATTCATTCCTTCTTTTCCTTATTTGAACAGCTTTAACTTTTAACAAGTCTACACAATCCACATTTCATTAAAAAAGTTTTTTTATATACATATATACAACCCCAAATCAGAAAAAGTTGGGACAGTATGGAAAACGCAAATGAAAAAAAAAGAAGTGATTTCTAAATTTACTTTGACTTGTATTTCATTGCAGACAATATGAACACAAAATATTTCATGTTTTGTCTGGTCAACTTCATGTCATTCAGACCTGCAACACATTTAAAAAAAAGTTGTGACAGGAGCAATTTAGGGCTAGTAATGAGGTAAAATGGTTAAATAATAATGTGATTTTAAACAGGTGATGTCAACAGGTGATTGTAATTATGATTTGGTACAAAAGCAGCATCCAAGAAAGGTCTAATCCTTTAGGAGCAAAGATGGGCCGAGGATCGCCAGTTTGCCAACAAATACGTGAGAAAATTATTGAAATGTTTAAAAACAATGTTCCTCAAAGAAAGATAGGAAGAGATTTGGATATTTCACATTCAACAGTGCATAACATAATTAAAAGATTCAAGGAATCTGGAGGAATTTCAGTGCGTAAAGGACAAGGGCGCAAGCCTAAGCTGAACAACCGTGATCGGTGATCCAGAAATTTCCTGGAACCACCAGGGGCCAACTAGGGGTAACTATAAATCAAAAGATCACTGAGCTGAGGACATCCAAAAAGACTCTAACTTAAAAAAAATTACAGGCTGTATCATATACCTGTTGGTGGATTTTCATGGTCTGTGCTGTTTTATTTGTTACTTGTTTTGCTGTAATATTGTATTTATATATAATAAAGTTGTGTGTTCAGTAGTTTTCTAATTTTGCAAAGCTTAATTTTTCTTTTTATATTAAAACTGTATAACAGTTTTGAGAAGCTGTTTCATGTCATGTGATGTAATGCTCCTCCCCACCTCAAGAGGGATCTAGGGAGGTTTCTGAAGGGCAGGTTATCCTTTTAAGAGGGACAAGTAAGACTGTTTTGGGGAGGCTGTGTCCCAATTCGGGGGCTGCATCCTTCAAAGGCCGCATTTGAAGGCCGATTGCGTCACTGCAGCGCGACGAAGGCTGTCTCAATTCGAAGGGGCCTTCAAATGCAGCCTGCCGTTTGTGTTGCCAAGTCCGCGTCTTTTCAGCCGAATTAGGCTACTTTTAAGTTGTTTCCGCGGGTGAAAAATTATTTCCGCGGGTTTGTTTCTACCCCATAAGTACGATTTCGCCGCTCCAACACCCCCAAACGTACAACTCCAGTGGATAATTTGACCGCTCGATGGAGAAAATCGCATTGGCAGTTTTGGACTACTTTTGTTGCAGAGACCTGGCAACCCTACCCACCGTCCTTCTCCCCGGCCGCGAAGGATAGAACCAACCAGAACAAGTGGATCCTTCGCAGTGTATTCCTCTGCCCATCCCGCGGCCGAGGAATACACTTATAAATGTAAGTATTGTGTTTTTTCATTTACTCAAATAACCAACGAAACGTTTTAAAAGCCGGTGGTCTTTATTTCTGTGTTACCACTGCACGGCTTTATCCGTTACGTGATCTGATGTAATATTTCGTTTTGTTTTATGGATGAAGTTTTATGGATGACAGCTTTATTAAAATGAGGGCAGCAAATGAGTATTTATTTACCGGGCCGAAAAACTCGGCCAGTGTGGATTGGAGTACGACCCATTTGTAGTATTTCCATAGGTTCTTGTGTAGGTAGGCTATAGGGAGGCTTTATCCTATACAAACCCCACAAAAAAAAGAATATAGAGTTTGAGTATCTATAAATATGATTTCTGGAGTATTTTGTATGTTTGTAGGCTACTGATGCATCATATTTTTTTTAATTTTCTTAAGATTGCACCCCTGCCTTGCAGGTTAAAAAAAAAATTACAACTTAAAAACAAACAAACAAAGTATGCAAGTTAACAGACACATCTTTACTGAAATGTATTGTGCTGTTGTGTTTGTTATTGAGTGACATGTTTATTTCCTCTGCCTTAGTATTGAAAGTGTCATGGGACAGGTGAGTAATTGGGAAACTTGGCCATGGTTTGTCTTCATGAATGAGGTGTTGGGACAACCCCACTGTCCTCATTGCCTCCATCCCTGAGGACACACCAGGGCCAAGTTCAGCAGAGGATGACCAAGATGAGGAGCAACTCCACCAAGAGGAAACGAGACCGAGAGGATGAGCTGATGGAGAGACTGAGAGGATGAGCTGATGGAGAGACTGAGAGGATGAGCTGATGGAGAGACTGAGAGGATGAGCTGATGGAGAGACTGAGGGAGGACATGAAGAGACAGACAGAGGAGAGCAGGGAGAGAATGGACTGATTGTTTTCTCTTCTTGAGAGATTGTTGAGAACTAAAATTTTGGTTTTGTAAATTAAAATGCGTAAATTAAATATTATCGTTCTACATATTATTTTTGTAATGCAAGTTATAATTTGTAAATGAAATAAACAATTCTGTACATTTATGTCAATTAATTTGTAAATGAAACAATAAATTGTTCTATACATTTTTATTTACAGTACTTTTTACAACTATTTACATAAGTTACGTTTAAGATTAGAAAAACGTCTCGGGTTATGACTATAACCCTTATTCCCCGAGAAGGGGAACGAGACACTGCGTCATCGTGACGACACTTTGGGGAACGCCCCTCGCGTAAAGCGTCTGAAGAAACTGTAAAATCAGCCCAATCCGATTGGTGTTGCGTGATGACGTCGTATGTGACGGCATACCCGGAAGATACAAAGAGACGTCTGAACGAAACAGAGATAGCGTTCTTTGCGATGAAGCGAGCGCTCTGATGATTGGGTGGACACGAGACGCAGTGTCTCATTCCCCTTCTCGGGGAACAAGGGTTATAGTCATAACCCGAGACATTCCCCTTCGAGGGAACTCGAACTGCGTCATCGTGACGACACTTTGGGGAACGAGTACCAACTATCCGGCACCAATCATACCCACCCCAGTGTGAAGCTGGAACCAGGCACAACTAGGGGGCGAGCACTCTCGCGCCAGGCGTCTCAGGGAGATGCAGACTATAAAAACGAATGAAGGTGTGAGGAGTGGCCCACCCAGCTGCCTCGCAGATGTCTAGCATAGAGGCCCCAGAAAGGAGGGCTACTGAGGAGGCCATGCTCCTGGTAGAATGGGCCCTCACTGCTAAGGGTGAAGGCAGGTTGCGCACCCGATAAGCCATGGCTATAGCCTGGACAATCCAGTTACTAATCGTCTGCTTTGACGCAGGCAGCCCTTTCTTGGGTGAACCAAAACACACCAACAGCTGGTCTGACTTTCTCCACTGAGCAGACTTCTCCAGATAAATCCTCAATGCCCGCACGGGGCAGAGGAGGTGAAGTCTGCTCTCTTCCGCCGTCACGTGAGGTGGAGGATGGAATGCCTGGAGAACCACTGACCTTGCCCTGTTTAGATGGCACCTTGGGCACGTAGCCCTGGCTGGGATGCAAGATGGCTTTAACCATGCCAGGGGCAAACTCCAGGCAAGTCGGCGTGATAGCCAAGGCCTGGAGGTCCCCCACTCTCCTCAGAGAAGTGATAGCAAGGAAAAAAGCCACCTTGAAGGTCAGTATTCTCGCCTCAGCCGACTCCGGCGGCTCAAAGGGGGCCTCAGCCAAACCCTCGAGCACCACCGCCAGGTCCCAGGTTGGGACCCTGGAATGAGCCGCAGGCCTCATCCTCCGAACCCCACGGAGGAATCGTACAACCAGATAGTGCCTTCCCAACGGCCCATGACTTAGAGGTGCGTGGAAAGCTCAAATGGCAGCCACATACGCCTTAAGTGTGGACGGGGAAAGACCGGCGGAGAAGCGGTCTTGACGGAACTCCAGCACTGAAGCCACCGGGCAGATAACTGGGTTCACCTCCCGCTCTCTACGCCAAGTGGAAAATATTCCACTTCAGGCTGTACAACCTCCTGCTGGAAGGAGCTCTGGAGCTGAGTAGGGTCTCTACGACACCCGCCGACAGGCCCTCTACTAGGTACTGGGCCCCCTCAAGGGCCAGACCCAGAGACCCCACACCTCTGGCCGGGGGTAGGCTTAAATCGTGCCCTCGGCCTGAGATAGCAGGTCCCTCCTCAGAGAGACCTGCCATGGGGGACCGTCCCGCAGGTAGATGATGTCGGAGAACCATACTAAAGTGGGCCACCGGGGTGCTACTAAGAGAAGGCTGATGCCCTCCCGGCGGACACGCTCCAGTACTCCCGGGAGCAGAGTGATCGGGGGAGAAGCGTACAGACGAAGCCTCGGCCACATCTGTGCCATGGCATCCAGCCCCAGCAGGGCCGGATGAGTGAGGGAGAACCACAGCGGGCAGTGGGACGTCTCTTGAGACGCGAATAGATCCACTTCCACCGGGCCCAACCGCTCGCACATAGCCTCCACCACCTCGGGGTGGAGTCGCCATTCCCTGGGCCTCAGCCCCTGCCTCGACAGGATGTCTGCTCCCTAGTTTTGGTCCCCGGGGATGTACATCGCCCTGAGGGATGACAACCTCCCCTGGGACCACAGGAGAACCTGATGCGCCAGTCTGCAAAGAGGGCGCGACCTCAGGCCCCCCTGGTGGTTTAGATACGATACTGCCGACATATTGTCGGATCGTATCAGGACATGGTGGCCGCGGAGGTCCGGGAGAAAGCTCCTCAGAGCTTTGTAGACCACCAGCATTTCCAGGCAGTTGATGTGCCAGGAAAATGCCGGGTCTCCCACAGACCTCTGAAAAAGCGGCCTTCCATGACCGTGTCCCAACCAGTGAGGGATGCGTCTGTTGAAACGGTTTCCCGACAACATGATGCTCCCAGCACCGGCCCCCGGGACAGGAACCAAGGTCTCTTCCATATGACGAGGGAACGAAGGCATCTGCGCGTTACCCTGATCATACAGAATGAATTTCCCCTCAAGGAAAGCCCCCTGGTTCACTTCCGCATCAGGACATGGTGGCCGCGGAGGTCCGGGAGAAAGCTCCTCAGAGCTTCGTAGACCGCCAGCATTTCCTGGCAGTAGATGTGCCAGGAAGAATGCCGGGTCTCCCACAGACCTCTGAAAAAGCGGCCTTCCATGACCGTGTCCCAACCAGTGAGGGATGCGTCTGTTGAAACGGTTTCCCGGCAACATGATGCTCCCAGCACTGGCCCCCGGGACAGGAACCAAGGTCTCTTCCATATGACGAGGGAACGAAGGCATCTGCGCGTTACCCTGATCATACAGAATGGTCTTCCCCTCAAGGAAAACCTCCCTGGTTCCCAGCCACCACTGTAGGGGTCTCGTGCAGCAGGCCAAGAGAAATTCTGTTGGACGCAGCTGCCGCAAGTCCCAGCAGTCCTAAACTGCTGTACAGTGATGCCCGAATGGAGGAACCTGATAATGATACGCTTCGCCCCCGAAAGCGAACCTCAGGAATCCCCCGTGACACAGAAGGATGGAACATGGAAGTATGTGTCCTCTTTAGATCCACCGTGACAGACCAGTCCTCAGACTGGATCTGAACCACGACACTCAAGCATCTTGAATCTGAATCTCCTCGGAGAACGATCCAAGTACCTCCGATCTAAAGTTGGACACATACTTCAACTGGCCATCCTTCTTAGGAACTATGAAGTACCGGCTGTAGGACCCGGACTCCCTGACTGGCGGAGGAATACGTTCAAAGCCTCCTTAACCGACAGGGAGTGTACTTCCTGTTCCATTACCCGCACCTGCTCTGGGCCGACCACAATTCAGACCACCCCGTTAGACTTCGGGGGAGGGAACTGAACTGCGGCCTGTAACCCGTTCTACAGTACGCAGGGCCCATGCAGATATATTCGGAGGCATAACCATGCGCCGAGGTAATCTGCTAAGGGAACCAGCCTCTCGAGGCCGGCCTCGGGTGTCAACCGAGCCTCCTCCCCGACCCCCTGAAGCGGCTAACCGGCAGGGCGAAATCGAGGAAGATTTTCGGTGTGCGTACGCGTTTGCTGGACCGCCGCAGGTCTTGCTAGAGGCGGCTGGTGCAGCGCGCGTGTGCTGAGAAACGATGTGGCCCGAAACGTACTAGACGGCGGGAGCACAACATCGATTCCCAAAAGCTCCTCAGGGGAGGCGACCTCGATCGCTCCTACCTGGGAGAGGGGGCCGGCCAGCAGGGGCCTCATCTAAGGGAGCAGCTCGACAGGGCCGTAACCTCCAATCTTAGATGGAAATCCAGACAAGTCAAACACGCTTGGGCGACAGACTGATTAAATATCTAACTTAACAAAGTCAGATAACATGACACTCAATTCCTCAGAATTAAATGTCATCATAATCACCCAACCGTGCAACCTGGTCCGAATGATAGGCTGAGTAAAAAATACATCTAACTCCTATAGTCAGATAATATTTTAATTTAATTCCTCGGAATTAAATGCAGCCATAGTAAGGTGAAAGCGAATACTGTTCGATTATATTATATACGGCTCGAAAATCACACGTTGCCTCAGCAACGCGGCTCAAGCAGTTATAATACAATTGGCCTTCCTCCCTCGAGAAGAAAGCCAAACAGTATCACATTTCACAAATACGGTGAACATGGTCTGAATAATAGGCTGAATATCTAATTCCTCAAAGTCAGATCATATTTCATTTAATTCCTCAGAATAAAACGCAGCCACAATTATCAGACAATACTGCTTAATTGTATTATATACGGCTCGTAAACCACACGTTGCCTCAGCAACGCGGTTCAAGCCGTTATAATACAACTGGCTTTCATCCCTCGAGAAAAAAGCCAAACGGGCGCGAGGCTGAAACACCCGAAGGCGCACGGCAGTACGCGTCGAGATATTTCTGAATGAAAACAGCCCGCCCCCTCAGCAGCTGACTGCATGCCTCGCACCCACAGTATCCCTTCTCACCGTGTCACGTTGTATCACTCTAATAACAGACCCAAACCTGCGCGCCGCCTCGGAAACTCGAGGTTGAATCTGCAATAGGAAAGGCGAGCCTCGATACGGAGCCCATCTAATTCCTCAGAATCAGACAGCTCACGCATCGGGTCCTCCACCCCGGGGGAAGAAGCCGCAGCGCGGGCTTCCACGCGGGGAAGGAGAACAATGGAGCTGTCACCGGGAAGGAGAAGATGCATAAGCACTTCTCAAGTTCCCCTGACAGACCCATCTGCGAGTCCATGATAGATCAACCGTGCTGCCTCAACAGCACGGGACCGGCCATGGAATTCGCGAGCCCTGTATGCTTGTGAAACAACGTTGGTAGATAACAACACCAAATACTCTCAGACTGGTAACACAGAGCGCTAACGCTGAAGAGCAAAAAAGCTATCTCTGTTTCGTTCAGACGTCTCTTTGTATCTTCCGGGTATGCCGTCACATACGACGTCATCACGCAACACCAATCGGATTGGGCTGATTTTACAGTTTCTTCAGACGCTTTACGCGAGGGGAGTTCCCCAAAGTGTCGTCACGATGACGCAGTTCGAGTTCCCTCGAAGGGGAACAAAATACATTTTAAAATTAACAGTACATAAAACAGATGGAAGAAAATGTTTTTATGTAGTCTTTTATTGAGCTGGGCAGGGAGACCCTGGTGAAGCCTCTGTCAGCGGGACATCATCTGGGATCAGTGCATTTTCCACTGTCTGCCAACAGGTTTGCAGTGCTGACTTATTCGACGGCTGCCATGTAGCTAATATGTTTTCAGAAAGAGGGAAGAATAAATTAAATTACCTCACATCCTCAAATCAAACCATAAAATATTTTAACATGCATAACTGTTCTATGAGCTGAACTCTGACTGCAGAACAGCGGCCCTCCAAGACCAACGGTGCCTATCCCTCATCTAGAAGACATATTTATTTAAGACAGTGTATTTTATTTTTAGATTCTTTTTTAAACTTTAACTAATAACGAAATCTAATAATCATGTGTAAAAAGTCAGTTTTTCATAAAACCACAATATTTGCCTCTGAGATGAAGTTGAATAAAAATCTGAGGTACTTCACAATTATACTCAAATACAGAGTAAATGCATTTCGTTACATTATTAGTAATATTTAGCAACTGTTGACAGCTGCTGTTGAAGAGAACTGAAATTAACATTTATACTGGACTTTAAAGTTATATTCAAATGCCTAAAAACAAAACCACTAAATATGTAGTAAACTATATAAAATCGTATGTTGGTAACATATTTAGTCAACATTTTATTTTTATCAGTAGATACATTAGATTACTGGAGTAAATTGAAACACAATACTAGCATTTAAAAGTGTAATCTGGCAATTTATCTTCAAAAATGTGACGTCGCGGCGCGCAATGAATTCTGGGGTAGGCAAGGCTGCGAAGCATCCATCCAACTATCCTTCATTTCATGGGAAAAGAAGGACGCATTTGCAGGCCGTATTTTGAAGGATCCTTCGAAGGACCTACGAATTGGGACAGCCTTCGTCGCGCCGCGGTGACGCAATCCGCTATACCTTCCACTGTAAACGAGTCTCTGTGCGTCCTTTGGAGGCCGCGTCGGCCGCGCACTTCAAAGGACACGGCCTTCAAAGGATGCAGCCCTTGAATTGGGACACAGCTATAGTTTGCTTTATGGAGTGAAAAAGTTGAGCCTACCCTGTCCAAACTCAAGAAAGAGTATATTGGAATTAAAAGTTCAGATGATGAAATGTTCAGATATTGGGAATTAAATGGCAAACATCAAAAGAAATCAAAACATGGTGAAATAATTGAGGCTTTAAACTTCATAAGTTGTAAAAGGCTACATTTTGAAAATAAAAAATATCTTAAACTTTCTCAAATTTCTTTCAAATTTTCATTATTTTCTTTCAGTGTCAGCAATTTAATCAAACATTTGATCAAATTTAATTGCTTATTTGCTGAAATCATTCAACTGTTGTCATATGTATAGCCTAAAGCACGATTTAAACCAATGTGTTTCATACATTATAACACTTTCCAGATCGTCTTTTGCAACCGACATGCGCAGTTGAACCTGCATGACGTCAGTGTGTCGTAGGCTGTAAATTGGTCTATAGACCCTTTTCACAGACTGTGATGATGCGTTTTAACGGTCATCAATATCGTAAATCCTGCAACGTTTTTTGTGTTTTTTGTGTTTTCTTTTTATATACTGTATGTACATTTATTACACTAATACTTTGTATTTTATTACTTTTACATCAAATTACAAAAAAACAAGTTACCGTTGCTGTGAGGGTGTTTCTAATACAGTTTCTATGGGAGTGATTGTAAAAATTAACACCTTTCTCTCTTTTGACTGCCGTTATCAGTCTATTTTTTCCCTCTTTTTGAAAGTTGTGAAATCACTTTTGTGGCGTTTTTCTTTTGATATTTGAACAAATGGGCACAAAAAAAAATGTTAAATGCATTCTCTCATTCACATCTATGATATTTAACCCAACTATGACAATGTCAAGTCAAGTCAACTTTATTTATATAGCGCTTTTAACAATGTAGATTGTTTCAAAGCAGCTTTACAGTGTTAAACAGGAAAATAATGCAGCATAATTTTATTCAGCTGTATAGCCATTCTGGAAAAAACGCTGATGTCATCAGTTCATTTCAAGTATCATACAGTGACAGTGTGGGCTTTAGATCAATAATTCGATCAGTAATTTAGGTTAAATTGTTAATTTAGTTTATTATTTAGATTTATTTCTAGGAGCTAAACCATTTAGTGCTTTGTAAGTAATAAGTAAGATTTTAAAATGTATGCGATGTTTAATAGGCAATGTCCGCTCTGAGAAACCCAGAAATTTGAAAAGGGTCTATTGGGACACAGCTTGCCTTTGCCTGAAGATGAAGGGAGGTCTGGCGGGGATCATCCTAGCGGTGGTGGGGAGAATGGAGGAAAATGTTGGCGTCAGCATGCTGTGTAAGTATCTGCTTACATGTGTAAATACTGATCTTTTATACTCCCGGTATTAGACCATGATAGGTTAGATCTGATGGTAATAAGTGACACAACATTTGAGTCTTCCTGGCAGATTTTACGCTAGAGTTTTCAGTTACAGATTTGCAGAGCTTTTATGTATTTGGTAGCATTGTGAGTATTTGCAGTGTTTCTGTATTTGATTGCGTTCTGAGTATTTGCAGCATATGTGTTGTCAAACTGATGGAGATGTGTTCTTAATTTGTTGCATGTGTTTCCTTCATTTGCTGCTCATTGAGCTCTCTCTGCCACTGTACATAAAGGACAAGAAGCTACTCAATGTTAAAGACTCTACTCTTTTTATTCACATAGTATTTTAATTCAGACTGAATCTCAGAATCTCCATTCTCATATGATGTGTTTCTTTAAGATTGTGGTAAAATTATAGTGAAGGCCACTAACACAGAGTTTAAGAGTTTACATCATATCCACCTTATTTTGCAACTCGAAAGTAAGCTATTTTTTGTGAATGTGCAAGACTTTAGATTCATCAGCTACTATAGGTAAATAACTATAAGAAACAAAGTGCAGAAAAAGTCTTTGCACTACAAATCAGTGTGTTTACGATTACGATAAAAGATTCAAATAATATGATAACAAATTCCAGTTTGCAATATCAAGTTGTTGTACACTAACCGGAAGCCTCGCACATTAAAGTTACAAAAATACTCTTATGTTGAAAATAAGGTGGACACACAAAGACTAATGTCTAAGTCCTACTAATGGTTTGGGTGTAATTCTGAATAGATGTTTGAAAGTATGCGGGAGTGTTCTTTTGTGGTTGGAATATCATGATGTAAGATTTTGTTATGAAATAGCTGAAGAGAATACCATTTATACTGGCTATCTGGGCCATTGCATTCAAAAGAATGAGATACCTGCTTTTGATAGAAAAGTATGCTGTGAAAAAAACAATCCAGGTCAGATAATACAAAATGATACTGAAGGTTATTGATTTGGCCTCATTGTAGTTTTTCGGCAGATCTCGTCCCATGTAAGAAAACAGGAGACACAGGAGACCAAGAAACCAACTTATGAACACAACTAAGGTTAAGGTTATAGTATTTGCCTTTTCACAGATGATAATAGTTTGGTCTTTATAAGTCCATGAGTCGGCTGTGACTTTGGTAGGAGAGACAGTCATCCATATCACACAAGAAATGAAATGAAAGACAGAAGTAAATGCAATGAAGAGCCACTGGCCATTGTGCTTAACCCAAAGGCTGTGCACCTTAGGGAACTGAGCAGCCATTTTAAAAACACAAATAATTTGAAAGGAACGGACAGTTAAACAGGAAATACAGACCGTGAAGAAAAATGCATATATTGCATTTCTCAGGAAGCAAAGTGCAGATGTGGGTTTTCCAAAGAAAAAGAATGTACTTATGCTAGACAAAATCAAAGACGTCAACATCAGGAAACACATGCTACCACCAGCAGATCTCACCACTGGTGTGTTGTAATTGTAGGAGAAAAGGCAAAGTATGGCAATGAGTAAAATAATTATGCATGTGGCAGAAACCAAGAAAGCAATGGAGGGGATTTCTGTGAACTGAAGATAGTCAACAGAACGTGTCTTACACGTCATGGTCATGTCATCATACCATTCACTCTCTGCACATGGTAAACAGGTATAGGGGTCGCCTGAAAAACAGAAAAATAACATGAATGTTTATAATAATATTTGGCCAAAGACCACACCCTTGTGAAAAACAGTACAGTAGGGTACAACAGGGCCTGAAAAAAGTACTTTTCATTATTCCCAAAGTGTATGATTACAGAAAAAAATATATGTTTGTATTGAACATTTATGGAGCAACAGATTTTGTGTGAAAATAAATCATAAAAGTGGTTTATTTTGTTTAGAATATAAGGTGGCAAGTTGGGCCTTTAAAAAAAGGCTCACCAGCATGAGGCAAAAGGCACACATTATTTATACAAATACTTTAGCTAAAAATGTTTTTATAATGTCGAAGTTAATAGCCTATTTGTTCAAAATAATCACTTGAGCAAAATTTGCACTACATTCTGTTTATTTTCATAAATAAAATAATTCATTTTTGTTCAATAAATATACTGTCATTAAAATATGTTACTATAAAAATATATTTGAAAATACAGAAACAATTATTTAAAAAGATTCTGAAAGCATATAGATTTTGAGTAGTAGCATTAAATCATATTTTATTATATGGTGATTAATATAGTGATTATCTCTAAGGTGGACACCCAACTTAATATATGATATTTACCATCTGAATCTAACTATGTCAACAAATGGAAAAGTCAGCTGGCTGTTTTTTTTTTTTTTTAATCATGTTAATTATTATGCCTTTAGCCATAACAGCAGGGGTGCCTTTTACCCCAAATACCATACTTTTACATATTCATTAAGATCTTGATAAATCATTAAGAAGACCTTTTTCTCAAAATATATTCAATAAATTTAGCAACTCTCATTTGCTACTTAAATCTACAACATTCCAAAAAAAAAACAACCATCAAATATTAGATCAAATAATCGCAGAATCAACTTTGTGTTGCTGCCTGGGTCAAGAATCGGTTAAATTTCCACGTGCATCATCAAAAGCGGATGTTTTTGTGCCATCTAGTGGTTTAGATGTGCCTTTTACCCCGTGTAGCCTTTAGCCCCATTGTACCCTAAACTTAAGCATACTTTAAATTATCCTTAGGAATTCTACTTTAAAAGAAAATAATTACTGTTTTTTTTTTTGCTTTAGTACTATTTTCACAAGGGGGAAATTTTTAAAACTCTTAGTACAAAAATCCACAAAAAAACTGTTCACACTGTTAGTCATTCTTTCAAAACAGCTATACATGTTTTCTTTCCACATATTTGCTTCAAAACATTTGGTTTAATCACTAGAACACAACAGTTCTTTCACATCAGTTCATTCAGTAGCAAATTATGCAAGTATTATGTCTGTTTCTGGATTTGAGTTTTGTCAGTTATATTTGGTGTTGTTTGTCAAAAACTGTTGTTATATTATGGCGAGTGAGGAGTTCAAAGGTTGTGTGAACCCCTTCCCTAGATTCCTTACGTGTGGGGACATACATCAATTATGTGTAAACTGCTTGGGAGCGCATCCCACCTGGTCGTGTTCAATAAGGCCGGCCAGGCTCACGTTCTCCACGGTGAGGCGGTGCAGCGGCTTAGATCGGTGGGTTCACAGCGCGAGCTGGCAGATGAGATTGAGACTGCTGAGGCACTTTCTCAATCTTTGTCTGCTAGCTCTGATGCCCTTCCTCCCTGTGCAGAAGCCCACCCAGCGGCTTCTTCTGCTCGGGAAGAGGGCCCGAAGCTTGAGCTATCTGCTTCTGGGGAAGCAGATGTGCTCAGCATTGAGGCAGGCGATGTAGAAGCACACTCATCACTTATCACCCTCGCTTATGAGGAGCTTGTAGAGGTTGTGACACATGCGTGGCCAGATTAACATCACGCTGGCCACCAGAGATGCAGGAAGTGGCAATTAAAAGCAAGCTGGATGAGTGCTTCCTGCAGCACAGATCACAGCCTCAACGCAGGGGTTTGCCGTTCATTCCCAACTTACACAATGAGCTGTGTAAGTCGTGGAACAAACCACACTCCTCCCGCCTCTCTTATCCATCTGTGTTGGATTACAGCAATATAGTGGGGGCGGGAGAGAACAGTTATGGGAAAATGCAGCGGGTTGAAGAGGCTTTAGCGAGTTTCCTCTCAGTTTTCCTTCCCCTGCAGCATCATCCCTAAAACCTGGTGCTGCCCACCAAACCCTGCAGGGACACAGTTTTGCAGGCATACCAGGCTCTAAAAGATTTAGATGAGGGCGAGAGACCAACACCTGAGGATATGGCTTAATTGCGCAAGGCAACAGATTTGTCTCTCTTGGTCACCAAGGAGACAGCCTGTGCTATCGGCCACTCCATGGCGACAGAGAGGCATTTGTGGTTGAATCTGTCGGGCATCAAGGTGAGAGAGAAATTGTTCCTCGCATTTGGAGCCCCTCGTCAGGGTGCTTGGCAACAGAGTTTTCCGGTGACATGACACTCCCAAAACTGGGATTTCTTCCATATGGACAGGGAACAAAAGCATCTGCACATAACCCTGATCATACAGAATGGATTTCCCCTCGGGGAAACCCCTTGGCTTTCAGCCATTACTGTAATGGTCTCATGTGCAGCAGGCCAAAGGGTATTATGTTAGACACAGCTGCCATGAGCCCCAGCAGTCTTTGAAACTGCTTTAGAGTGATGTTCTGGCCTAGCTTCATTCTGGAGACCATTGCCCTTATGGATTCGATACATTCAGTGGGGTGGTTTGGACTGCAGTGGTCCCAGAGCAGGCTCGGGTAATGGAACAAGAATTTCACTCGTTGCTGGTAAAGGAGGCCATAGAACGTGTTCCTCCAGCAGACAGGGAGTCCAGGTTCTACAGTCGGTACTTTTATAGTTCCAAAAAAGGATGGGGGCTTGCATCCAATTTTAGATCTGACACATTTGAACCGGTCTCTGAGGAGGTTCAGGTTCAAAATGCTCACTATTCCCATCATCGTCAAATCAGGTCCGAGGACTGGTTTGTCACGATAGATCTAAAGTATGCATACTTCCATGTGTCCATCCTTCCATGTCACAGGAAGTTCCTGAGGTTCGCCTTCGGGGGCGAAGCGTTCCAATATCGGGTTCTTCCATTCAGCCTAGCTCTCTCCCCTCACACGTTCACCAAGTGCATGGATGCAGCTCTGGCTCCACTGAGACTGCCGGGCATTTGTGTACTGAACTATATCGACGACTGGCTCACATTAGCCCAGTCATGAGAAATGGCAGTTCGACATTGAGATGCCGTCCTTGCCCACAATCAAAGCTTGGGGTTGCGAATTAACACGAAAAAGAGCATGTTGACGCCTTCCCAGAGAACCATGTTCCTGGGAGTGGTATGGGACTCGACTACGATGCGGGCACAAATGTCTCCTGCATGTATCAAATCCATACGGGTGACGGTCTTCAGAATGAAGCTAGGCCAGAACATCACTCTAAAGCAGTTTCAAAGACTTCTGGGGCTCATGGCAGCTGCGTCTAAAATAATACCCTTTGGCCTGCTGCACACGAGACCGTTACAGTAATGGCTGAAAGCCAGGGGGTTTTCCCCGAGGGGAAATCCATTCTGTATGATCAGGGTTATGCGCAGATGCCTTCGTTCCCTGTCCATATGGAAGAAAGCCCAGTGTTGGGAGTTTCATGTCACCGGAAAACCATTTCGATAGACACCTCACTCACGGGCTGGGACCGTTCATGGACAGCTGCTTTGCCAGGGGTCTGTGGCAGGACCATCATCATTCATGGCATATAAATTGCCTGGAGATGTTGGCTGTGTTCAGGGCTCTGAGGAACTTCCTCACAGACATCAGGTCTGTTACCACGTTCTGATATGTTCAGACAATATGTCAGTAGTTGATTATCTGAATCATCAGGCAGGGGCTGAGCGCTCTGCTCCTGGGAGTTCTGGAGAGGGTCCTTCGAGACCGAGTCAGTCTACTGCTAGTAGCCCCATACTGGCCGGCCCGAGTATGGTTTGCAGACATCATAGCACTCCTGGCAGGCCCTCCATGGCAGGTTCCTCTGAGGAGGGATCTGATGTCTCAGGCGGGGGGCACAATATTTCACCCCTGGCCAGAGTTATGGGAGCTGTGGGTCTGGCCCCTGAGGGGGTTCAGTACCTAGAGGCTGGCCTGTCAGTTAGAGTAGTTGAAACCATACTCAGTTCCAGAGCTCCTTCCACGAGGAGATTGTACGGCCTAAAGTGGAATGTGTTTTCCAATTGGTGTAGAGAACGTGAGTTGGACCCAGTTTACTGCCCAGTGGCTTCAGTGCTGGAGTTTGTCCAAGATTGCTTCTCTGCTGGTCTTACAACATTCACACTTAAGGTGTACGTGGCTGCCATTACGGCTTTCCATGCTCCTGTAAGTGATGGGCCTCTGGGGAGGTACCAGCTGGTCGTAAATTTCTCTCGTGGTGCATGGAGGATGAGGGCTGCGGCTCGTGTCAGAGTTTCAACCAGGGATCTGGTGGTGGTTCTGGAAGGGTTATCCCTGGTCCCCCTTCGAACTGCTTAAGGTGGCTTTTCTCCTTGCTATCACCTCTCTTAAAAGGGTGGGGGACCTCCAGCCCTTGGAAGCTTATTCTACTAGGAGTATGGCCTTTTCTAGAGCCCTTTATTTGAGAGTTCACATTCAGGAAATCTGTGAGGCAGCCGGTTGGGCTACCCCACATAACTTTATAAGATTTTTTAGTCTGCACCTCCCTGTGACGCAAAGCGCCAGGGTGCTCTTGTCTTAAGTGTGCCTGGGTTCCAGCTTCACACTAGGGCAGGCATGTTTTCGGTGTGGCATAGTGGGAATTTCGTTCCCGAAAGTGTCGTTGCGACGCAGTGCAAGTTCCCTCGAAAGGGAATGTCTCGGGTTACGTATGTAACCCTTGTTCCCTGAGAAGGGAACGAGACACTGCGTCCCTTTGCCACGCCTCTCCATGCCTGAGAGCGATTCATCGTGAAAGCTAACTGTTATGTGTCGGCGTCCCTTTGTAGCTTTCGGGTATGCGGTCACATGCTATGTCATGACGCAGCACCAATCAAGATTGGTTTAGTTTCATTCATACTTAAAATGCACTATGTTACGGGAGTATCCCCAAAGTGTCGCTCTGACACAGTGTCTCGTTCCCTTCTCAAGGCACAAGGGGTACATACTTTACCCGAGACAATTTGCACTGTTCCCAGTTCAGTTTTCTTTGTCTCTGTCATCTGTTGCCATAGTGTTCGATTTTTCCTCATGTGTCTCAACTGTGTCTAGTTAATCATATAGTTTTTCATAATTTCATTTTGGTCTGATCTAGTTATTGTTTTAGGTATTTTCAAGATAAACTAAGGCCACATGAACATGGGTATTTTCAAAACTGCAGCTTTTTCTATGCGGTTTGGCCGTTCGTCCACACGAAAATCTGATCACAGAAACCAAACTTTTTTGAAAACTCCTGCCAGGGTGAAGATTTTTAGAAACTCTGGTTGCAGTGTTGTCGTGTGGACAGTGAAAACAGAGTTTTTGGCTTGTTACGTCAGAACCGGAATGGCAAAATCCTTTTTTCCAGGCTTCTGATTGGCCAACATGGCTTTACGGTTAGGGTTATAGTGCCACCTGTTGGTTTGGCAGGCTCTTGACGGCGCTTCATAGCGTGTTTTTGCATTTTCATGTGGACGCAATTTTTTTTGAACGGAGGAGGAAAAATACCTGTGTACATGTGGACTAGGCCTAAAGTGAGATTTTTGAGTTAATTGATTAAAAAGGAATAGCTGCTTGCAAAAAGATCCAGCTATTTTATTTCCATTTGTTTGCAACCCCAGCGTGACAGCAAGACAATTTTCAAATGAACCTGGTTGCTGAAGATTTTACAGTAATTTGTATGAAAAAATACTTATATTACCTAACTTATGTAACTGACTTATAGTAAAAATCCATTATGTAACCAGCTTGTACAATGTAGTAATAACTAGCAGATTATATTAAGGATCTATTTACTAGGACCTAGTAACAGAATTAAAAATTATTTGGATGTGGGAACATATTTCGTCTTCAAATCACACTTAAAAAAGCACCATACTTCCAGTAAAGGATATTGTGGTTATGGAAAGGACAAAATAAACTTAAATACCAAGGTGTCATTGACCACTTCCTAAGGTACTTACGAGAATAATTGACATAGCTGTTAAGCTGGCATTTTTTACATGCAAAACAGCAACTATGAAAACCTTCAGGTTGCTTTGAAAATCCCCTCTTGCACTCAGCAGAGCAGTTTGAGAAAGGAACCTATAAGGAATGGGAAAATGTATTAAATAAAATGTTATTAAAGTTACAGTTTTTCTTTTACAATTAACTCGGAACACTGTGTAATTTCCATACCAAAATACAAATTTCATAATTAATTTAAATGCACACAAAAGACCTTGCTCAAACATGGAAAGATATTTAGATATTTAGTCAGTTTTTCAATAGTAGCTATACTTGCATATGTAATCAAAAGAGAACAATTTAAGTCTTGATATCAGTATTTGTTACTGTAAATACAGTACTTCATCATGAAGATACATTGTTTTTCAGAGGAGACTGTTTTGATGATTGTGTTAATTGTTTTGAGAGTTTTGACCTTCATTTGGAGAAATTTGCTAAATTGATTGAGAAAAACTGGAATCTATAAAGCTAAATGTAAAGGCTCATCAAATGAAGACTTACAGAACCGCTGTAATGCCAGGGCAGGAGAGAGTCGTTGATTGTAAAAGTCACTTCTGGATATGTATTATACGTTCCCACCATCTCAAACTGTGGAGGATTTACATCAGTGTGCCAGAGCACAACTGCATAATTGATGGTTGGATCATAATTAGCATCATATTTCACATGATGGCCATTGAGTGGAAAATCCAACTTCTTTATTTCTCCCAGAAGCTGTTGTGAGTTGTGGAAATGTTAGTTATTTTACAAAAATGTCAATTTTTAAATAAATGAACATGAATTTTGTTTTATTAATTTATTAAATTATTGTATAATAAATTATATAACATGCAATTTAATAAAATATTAACAATATTATTTATTATTTAATAAATTAAAACATTGTTACTTCAATAATGTGATTCAAATAATAATACATCTTGTCATAAATTAAAATTAATTCCCTTACCATGTATGGCTTAACCACTGTGTTTTTGCGACATCCATTCATGTCGCACTGAAGAACCTTATGTAATGCATGAGCTATGGTGTATATGGCAGAATAGATGGCAAAGGAGAATGTGGGATTTTCATTTATAATGTCCTCTGCGGTCAACAATGTGCAGTAATCACAAACTTGATTACATGTCTTACTCTTATTCTGGATGTCACTCTCTTCATTATGGTTTACATAAGTTGTTCTTCTGTCTTTATAGACAAATTCATTAAATCCAGGCAATGACAACAATCTATCTGTAATACCAATGATTGTGCCAATTTTCCCAATTCCTTGCTCTCTGGGAAGCTGTTGATCCATAGCCCACGCTTGACTTGCAATCCATACTTTGTCTTGGATGTTGTTTGCTATGGCTGCTTTGATAATTTTGCTTGCATATTGTGGCAGAGCAAAAACAACAATGACATTGATTTTGAGCATATCAATCTTTTGAAGTGTTTGACTGTAGTTTGCATTTAGGCTTAGACCCTCTTGATAGGCCAAACAAATGCCAGTATTGCTTATATACTTGGTGAACAGATTTAGTCCGTCTGAACTGTAATCGTCTTGGCTACCAAGAAAGGCAACCCAGTTCCATCCAAACCACCGTATGATATGAATAATCATTTCTATCAGGTTTTTGTTGCTAGGGATTGTTCTTACAAAAGAAGGATACTGAAGTTTGTTACTCAATGCATAGCTAGTAGCTCCATAATTCACCTTTGAAAGTGAAGAAAACACAAAATTATAAACAATACATTAGTATTATACTTTATATAGTAACTTGGTAGTCCGGAAAAAAATGGCAGTAAGTAAGTGTGTAAGTATTTTGTAATGCAAACTGTATAAAAAGTAACAATTTACCAATGGTATAAGGTCCATTGTGATCAGTTGTGCAATAGTAATAGTTCTTGTGCTTCCATATGGTCCTGTTAAAGCAATCACTTTAGGCCGATAGTTGTTCAGTTTTTCTTTAGGTTTTATTGACCCATTCTTGGAGATAAAACTTAAGACTGAAGGGAGATTCTTGGTATTAGAACAGTGGTCAAAAATGTCATACCCCAAAGAAACATTTGGCAGAAGAGTGGTGGAGTTATTAATCTCTTCAATGGCAAACCTCATTACTTGCAACATCTGATAGCCAGATTTTGAGGAATGGTGCCTTGAAAACATCAGTGAGGAAGTTACTAGCATGCAATTGAATTTTCACTTTATAGATTTGACTTTGAGGAAATGCTGCTTTGATTTACAATATTGCATATTGATAACCTGACTAATAAAAAAAAGGCTTACCTGAAACATTCAGTGGTCTCTGGGGAGAACAGGGGTGTTGCATGGTCAATTTCATGTAAAGCAAAAAGGCCACCCAATAAGTAATCTCCTTCCAAGCTGAACTCAGGATTTGTGCAAGAAACTTTGAAAAAGAAACAATTAGTAAAGCCCACAAGGAAAATGCAAATGCTACTGAGACACATTGTTTAAGATGGTCTGTTGGTCATGAAGCAGATGTGCAGTGGCAAGTCGTTTGAGAATCAGGCTTATATTCTACCCTTAATTTTCTTAAAACACATTTCAATTTGCTTAAACCAGCATATTCAATTATACAAATGCCCATTTACAAATCTAGGCTCACAAAGCACATGTCAATCAATAGAACATTACACCGCATCCATAACATATTTTACAAACTGTAACCTAAACTCTCAGCAGGGGTTTACAGATGGATTAGAATCACTAAGGTTTCAAAGTTTATGTGGTGAGCAAATTTAAAAGTTGACTCTGGCATATATACAGTACATGAGATTTTATGCAGATTCTATTGAGTTGAGTACTGTGGTGTTACACATCACATTTGAGTATAAAATATAGTTAATGCTCTCCCTGGAGGCTAAAAACCAATGCTAAAATCATAGATTTTGAATGGCCACTGTTGCTGTTCACATATACTTTACATTTTTTAATTTGCTTAACCCAGTTTCTGCATAAATTTAAATGTTTTTGCATATCTGACATTATTCTAGATTTGCCACCCTACAAGTGTCACATTAATCAACCAGTGTCACATTAAACATCAGGTGTCAATTCATAACACAAACTTCTAAGAAATCATATGAGAACTGTGCAGCAGTTCTAGACATCCCACTAGGTGTAATGTGTAGATTAACACACATAATTAAATTAAGTAAATTAAGTCTTTTAATAAGAAAAGAGAAACGTCTCGGTTACGTATGGTAACCCTCGTTCCCATTCAGTCGGTCACGTTCGACGAATTGGGATCACTTCTGGGAGCCCCTATCAGCTTCGAGCTATCTAGAACCGGCCAATGAACAATTGGCGTGCGAGATTTGCATCTCGCGCTCCGCCCCGCACTGCGGGTATAAACAGGAAGCGAGAGCGAATGCACGCTGTTTTTCACTGAGGAGCCAAACGTAGTGGCTCAACCTGCAGCGATGGTACAGCAACTGTGGCGACGGGACGTACGTCTCCGTTCCCTCCTTCAAGGAACGAGGGTTACCATACGTAACCGAGACGTTCCCATTCAGTCGGTCACTTTCGACGTACGTCGGACGTACCGACGAATTGGGATCCCCTATGGAAAACGCCATAGTTACTACCACTTCCAGCGCCCAGCAATGAGCCCTTCAGACCCCGATCTGATGCGGGCGGGAATTCACGCAGGGAGAGTCCAAGCTGCTGTTCCGCAAGACCCATTCAGCTGACTGTATTGGATAACGCTGGGAAAGCGTGCCTGTGAAGGCAGCTGTGGAAGCCACATCATGCCCAGAGGGAGTTAACATGTGGAGAATACACGTATGGGCTGACCGTGGGCAGCACAACATACGGAAGTCCCAGGGGTGGCCCCGGCCAATTAGTGGAGGGGGAACAACACGTACCTGGAACGGCAGAGGACACTCTGCCGAGGGAAAGACACGGGCTCTCCGTAGGGAGCCGTACCGTGGAAGAATACACATATGGGACCGCCGTGGGGGTCACTACATATGGAACCCAGCCTAACACAAGTTCCACCAATGCATACGAGTGTTAGACCTGGCGTCGAATGCTCCGCCACGTCCGACTGCCGCGGGTTGCGGAGGACTCAACAGGGTTCGCCGTTCCGGGGAACTCGACTGGAGCAGAATAAGCGCACGCATCCGTCTACCATAGGGGAGGGAATGGCGCAGCAAGCCGACACTAGAACAGGCATTTCGGTGTTACTGACTATGGGAAGTGAGCACACAGGAAGATACCGGCTCTACACGGAGGCTATAGAATCTAGCGAACGTGTTAGGTGTCGCCCAGCCCGCAGCTCTACAAATATCTGTCAGCGAGGCGCCACGAGCCAGCGCCCAGGAAGAGGCAACACCCCTAGTGGAGTGGGCTCTTAACCCGAGCGGGCAGGGCACGTCTTGGGACTGATAAGCCAAGACGATGGCATCCACTATCCAGTGGGCCATCCTCTGCTTGGAGACAGCCTTTCCCTTCTGCTGTCCTCCGTAACAGACGAAGAGCTGCTCTGAGGTCCTGAAGCTTTGCGTTCTATCCACGTAAGTCCGGAGAGCACGGACGGGACAGAGAAAAGCTAGGGCTGGGTCTGCCTCCTCCGAAGGCAGCGCTTGCAGGCTCACCACTTGGTCCCGGAAGGGAGTAGTGGGAACCTTGGGCACGTATCCAGGCCGGGGTCTCATGATCACATGATAGTTACCGGGCCCGAATTCCAGGCACGATTCGTCGACCGAAAATGCCTGCAGGTCCCCTACCCTCTTGATGGAGGCCAACGCAATCAGGAGTATAGTCTTTAACGACAGGATTTTCAACTCAGCTGACTGCAGAGGCTCAAAGGGTTCTCTCTGTAGTGCAGTAAGCACCAGAGCTAAGTCCCAAGAGGGTATAGAGGGACGACGAGGCGGATTTAATCTCCTCGCTCCCCTAAGGAACCTAACGATCAGATCGTGCTTACCTAGAGATTTTCCATCTACTAGCTCATGGTTAGCGGCGATAGCGGCAACATAGACTTTGAGGGTGGAGGGAGACAGCCTTCGCTCCAACCCATCCTGTAGAAAGGTAAGCACAGATGCGATCGCACATCTTCGGGGGTCTTCTCGGCGAGAAGAGCACCAATCGACGAACAGGTTCCACTTCAACGCATAGAGGCGCCTCGTAGAGTGCCATACGCGGACGCGGGTGCCATAGGGTGCCCCGTATCTGAGTCAGGAGGTCCTGTCTCAGAGGAATGGGCCAGGGAGGTGCTGTCGCAAGGAGCACTAGTTCCGGGAACCAGGTCCGGTTGGGCCAATACGGAGCAACCAACAAGACCTGCTCCTTGTCCTCCCTGACTTTGCACAGTGTCTGCGCAAGAAGGCTCACTGGGGGAAACGCATACTTGCGTTCTTCCCGGGGCCAGCTGTGGGCCAGGGCATCCGACCCGAGGTTCCCCTGGGTCAAGGAATAAAACCACTGACAGTGGGTCGTCTCTCTGGAGGCAAACAGGTCTACCTGTGCGGCCCCAAAACGACTCCAGATTAGCTGGACCGCCTGGGGATGGAGTCGCCATTCTCCCGGAAGTACCTGCTGATGTGACAGCTCGTCGGCCGCACGATTGAGCAGGCCTGGAATGTGAACAGCACGAAGCGACCTCAGATGCTTCTGACTCCATAAGAGGAGATGGCGGGCGAGTTGCGACATGCGACGGGAGCGTAGACCACCTTGTTTGTTGATGTACGCTACGGCCGTAGTGTTGTCCGTCCGGACCAGAACGTGCTTGCCTCTGAGCGGCACTTTGAAGCGGCTGAGTGCAAGACGAACTGCTAACAATTCGAGGCAATTGATATGCCATTGCAGTTGAGGCCCCGTCCACAGACCCGAAACTGCAAGCCCGTTGTACGTGGCACCCCAACCCGTGGATGAGGCATCCGTGGAGACAACGGAGTGCCTGGACACTTGCTCTAGGGGAACTCCCGCCCGGAGAAACAAAGGGTCCGACCACGGGCCGAAGGTTTGGCGGCATCTCGGAGTCACTTGGACACGGAGGGAACCGCTGTGCCACGCCCATCTCGGGACTCGATCGTGTAGCCAGCGTTGAAGCGGTCTCATATGAAGCAATCCGAGCGGCGTTAATGCGGCTGCGGATGCCATATGCCCCAGGAGCCTCTGAAAATGTTTCAGTGGTACCGCTGTCCTGCCTTTGAACGAAATCAAGCAGTTCAACACTGACTGGACGCGCTCCTCGGTGAGGCGCGCTGTCATGGCGACCGAGTCTATCTCCATACCTAGAAAAGAGATCCTCTGTGTGGGACAGAGTTTGCTCTTCTCCCAGTTGACCCAAAGTCCCAACTGGCTGAGGTGACTGAGCACCTTGTCCCTGTGTTCGCACAACTGCTCTCGCGACTGGGCAAGAATCAGCCAGTCGTCGAGGTAGTTGAGGATGCGAACGCCATGCTCTCTCATGGGAACAATGGCCGCCTCCGCAACCTTCGTAAAGACGCGGGACGACAGGGACAGGCCGAAGGGTAAGAGGCGGTACTGATATGCCCGTCCCTCGAACGCGAAGCGCAGAAAGGGCCGGTGTCGAGGGAGAATCGAGACATGAAAGTACGCGTCCTTCAGGTCGATCGCTGCAAACCAATCTCGGGGACGGATGCACCTGAAGATGCGTTTCTGCGTTAACATCGTGAACGGCAACCTGTGAAGGGACCGGTTCAGGAATCGCAGGTCCAAGATCGGTCGTAACCCGCCGCCTTTCTTGGGTACAATGAAGTACGGGCTGTAGAACCCGGACCTCATATCGGCTTGAGGGACCGGCTCTATCGCGTCGTTCGCCAATAGGACAGCGATCTCCGCCCTGAGCACGGGGGCGTTCGCCTCCACTACAGTCGTGGAGTGAACGCCCCTGAACTTGGGGGGACGAACTGAATCGCATAGCCGAGTCTGATGGTACGGAGGAGCCACCGAGACGGGCTGGGAAGCGCTAGCCAGGCTCCCAGACTCCGCGCAAGGGGGATCAACGGCACCACAGACGTACCCGCAGCGGGGCAGCGAGGCGGAACGCAGGGATCCGGCTTGGACGGCATGGGAGCGGCCCGAAGCGGGATCTGAGTGTGCTGTGCAACACTTACCTGCATCCGCGGAGGGGACGTGCGAGTGTGGGGAGGCCGCTTGTGTGCGTCCCGACAGCCGGCGTCCCCTGCTGGCGAAGGGAGAGGTACTTGAGGGTGGCGAGGCATGGAAGCGTCGACCACCACCAAGCGCGCTCTCTTGGCACCCAGAGATATTGGAAACTGCTCTTTTCTTGAAGTTTTGGGTGCCGCTGTGCGCCCAGTGCCAGCGGCGGAACAGAAAAACAAAAGATTCTCCCCCGGCCCTCCTCCGGGGGAGGGAGTGGTGCTGCAGCCATCTCCCTCAGAGCAGTTTCCTCCATCTCTGGGCAGCCCGTCTCAGGGTCGCTAGCGACGGCGCTTGCCACCTGGCTTGGCAGCGGCCTGAGCGGGCTGGACGTCCTTCCCACGGCCGGCCCCACGCCGATGGCCGGTGTTAGGCTGCTGCGGGGCTTTGGCGGGGGCGGTGTAGAGGCAGCAGCGGGCCGCCGGGGCAGGATGTGCTTGATCGCCTCCGTCTGCTTCTGGGCGGCCGAGAACTGCTGGGCAAAGCTCTCGACCGCGTCGCCGAATAACCCAGCTGACGAGATGGGGGAGTCCAGGAACCGATATTTTATCGGTCTCCCTCATATCAGCCAGGTTAAGCCAGAGATGCCGCTCCTGGACCACAAGTGTGGACATCGCCTGACCAATGGAACGGGCGGTGACTTTCGTCGCCCGGAGGGCGAGGTCCGTCGCCGTCCCGAGCTCCCGGAGGAGCTCTGGGTCAGGCCTACCCTCGTGCATGTCAAGGAGCGCTTGGGCCTGGTGGACCTGAAGCAGCGCCATGCCATGCAAGGCGGACGCAGCCTGTCCGCAGGCCTTGTAAGCCTTCCCGGTCAGACCGGAAGAGAACTTACAGGCCCGGGACGGGAGACGTGGGTCACCGCGCCAGTTAGAGGCGGTCGCCGGACACAGTTGCATCGCGACGGCGCGCTCCACTGGCGGGATCCCCACGTAAGCCTTGGCTGGCCCGCCGTCGAGGGTAGTGAGGGGGGAGGAGTCACTCGGTCGGTTTCTGGCAGAAAAAGGTGCCGTCCACGACCTCGTGAGCTCCTCATGCACCTCCGGGAAGAAAGGTGTCGGGGCAGGACGCTGAGAACCAGCGCGAGCCGCCCCGAGGAACCAATCATCCAACCTAGAGGGTTAGGGACACGGTGGAGGGTTGGTGGGGCGGCAGTGGCTCAGTGGTTCATGTAGGTTGTCTACAAACCGGAAGGTTGGTGGTTCGATCCCCGGTTCCACCTGACCAAGTGCCGAGGTGTCCATGAGCAAGACACCTAACCCCAGCTGCTCCCGACGAGCTGGATGGCGCCTTGCATGGCTGACACCGCCGTCGGTGTGTGAATGAGTGTGTGAATGGGTGAATGTGAGGCAAAATGTAAAGCGCTTTGGATGGCCGTAGGTCTGTTAAAAGCGCTATATAAATGCAGTCCATTTACCATTTACCATTTACCATCGACATCTGCTCGTCTACCGGAGCTCCGAAAGACACCACTGGTCTCCCGTGGGAGGGTCCAGCGGTCTCTCTCGGGAGCTCTACCGGCTGCGGAACCGAGGGAATAGGGGCCTGCGGAGTTTCACTCGGCGGGTTTGCCCTAAACGTGATCCTCAGATCACCCTGGCCATCCAAAGAAGCAGGTCCACCCGGGTTAGGGGTAGACCTGGTTCGTGGGATGGGTAAGGGGACTCCCCCAGCCCGGAGGTAGGAGAGTCTCGATCTTAGTTCACCGATGGTCATGTTCCCGCAGTGGGAACATGAGTCATCCACAAATGCCGCCTCAGCGTGCTGTTTGCCCAAACACGTGAGACAGCGATTGTGACCGTCAGTAGGCGCCAGGGAACGACCGCATCCAGAAACGCACGGGTGGAATGTCATCTTGAAAAAGACGCAGCGTCACCCGTGTACTCTTTTGTGAGGAAACGCTCTGTGCTGAAGCACTCAGGGGGAAACGCGACAGCGCACGGGATTGTAGTGCAGCCCGTGCCTGTACTCAATACAGGAAAACGCCCAACCAGACCAACAGAAATTTGTTGCTGTGAAAACAGCAGTTTTCTCTGTAACACAGAGGCAGCTGATGAGCTTTCCGCGGTCCCGCTGGAATGTGCCGTCTCTCCAACACGCGTTTCTCCTCTTCTCCGGTTCTTCAAAAACTCTTTCTTGTCTTGTTGATAGCAGCGAACTCAATGTGAGTGGTCTTCGTTCTGCCGTTTGGCTCCGAAGTGAATGACAGCGTGCATTCGCTCTTGCTTCCTGTTTATACCCGCAGTGCGGGGCGGAGCGCGAGATGCAAATCTCGCACACGCCAATTGTTCATTGGCCGGTTCTAGATAGCTCGAAGCTGATAGGGGCTCCCAGAAGTGATCCCAATTCGTCGGTACGTCCGACGTACGTCGAACGTGACCGACTGAATGGGAACCGCAGGAGTCCCAACATAACAACTACACATTAACATAAACAATACTAGACAAAGAAACTGAGGAAACTAAGGCCACATCCACATGAAGCCAGAGCTTTCCCTATCCAATCTTTTTTTTTTTTCCTCGTCTCGAGAAATATCTGCATAGACACGAAACCACTGAATCAGACTCAAAACTATGTAGTATACATGCCAGACCAGTATATGGCACTATAATTATGCCACAGAGATGCACTAAAAACAGAGAAGAAGACCTTGAGACGTGAGCTGTGTCCCAAAGTGAAGGGTGCGCATTTAGAAAGGCTGTGCACTTCGAAGGCCAGGCCAGGCCAGGCGAACCGAGGGACAGGGTTGCCAGGTCTGCAATCTGCGCCAAAACACGGGGGGCGGGGGATAGAAATATATTGCTAAAGTAAAGACAACTTAAACCTGTGGACTATAGGTTACAAACAACCCACAGCAACAGTAAATGCAGCCCAATTCCAGACTTGGCAACACTGAACCGACAGGTGTGTGACAACTGACAGCGGACGTTCGTGAGGAGATTTTAAAAAGAGAAATGGAGCAGACAAGGTTTTTTTATTATTATATTTTTTATGAGTTTTATTGGATTTTGACATGCTTCAAAGCCTGCGACAATGGGAGACCGGATCATAAGCATGTAAATCTGTAGCCTATGGTTAATCGTTGTTGCAACTATTAGTTAACACAGTGTAAAACAAATTCAGGTCTCCAATTGAAAATTTTCTAGTGACCGATCACATTGAATTTCTGTGAATTGATGCAATTTAATTCACAGAAATTCAATTTGGCCAACTAAAAAATTTAGATGTGATTGGTCACTAGAACATTTTCAATTGGAGACCTGATTTTTTTTTACAGTGCAGTTTATTTCTTATGTTAAATGTAACTTCTACAATATTTTAAACATTTATATATTTACGTCCAAGTCTTTATTTCAGTACTTATTTTTATTCAACTCACATCATCTCAGATGCATTGTAGCCTACTTTTTATTGCATGCCATCCGTTGACTGATTCAGCCACGCAAACCTGCGTACAGTGGAAATATGCACTCATCCCAGATGAAGATGATAACCCGCTGGCACAGGCCTTACCAGGTTCTCTATTGTGCATTATTCCGCATCCCGGTCCAGATCCACCAGCGTCTCCCGCTCAGCTCAATGAAAGTGTACATACAAATGTTTTCTTTTGTTTTAGCTGTTTAAATTTCTGTTGTTATCATGTTAAACTTAAGTTATATTGTAGGCCTATAAATAGTTGTAAAAAGTACTTTTAGTAATGTATAGACCAATTTATTTTAATTTACACATTTTAATTTACATGACAAGAAAATATATGTATGAACATATATGAATTTGTTTAAAGGGTTAGTTCACCCAAAAATGAAAATTATGTCATTAATTACTTACCCTCATGTCGTTCGACACCCGTAAGACCTCATCTTCGGAACACAAATAAAGATATTTTATTTGAAATCCGATCGCTCAGAAAGGCCTCCATTGGCACAATGCACTTTACACTCTCAAGACCCATAAAAGGTACTAAAGACGTCGTTACAAAGTCTCATTACAGTGGTTCTACAATAACTTTATAAAGTGACGAGAATAGTTTTTGTGCGCAAAAAAACCCCTAAATAACGACTTATTTCATGATGACCGATTTCAAAACAAGGCATCATGAAGCTTCGAAGCGTTATGAATCAGTGAGTCGATTCAGCGGTTTGAATCGCCAAAGTCAACTGATTTCAGCAGTTGGGCGGTTTGACACGCGATCCGAATCATGATTCGACTCGCTGATTCATAACGCTTTGAAGCTTCATGATGCATTATTTTGAAATCGGTCATCACTATATAAGTCGTTATTTAGGTTTTTTTTGCGCACAAAAACTATTCTCGTCGCTTTCTAAAGTTATTGTAGAACCACTGTAGTGAGATGGACTTTGTAATGACGTCTTTAGTACCTTTTATGGGTCTTGAGAGTGTACCGTGCATTGTGCCAATGGAGGCCTGAGCGATCGGATTTCAATAAAATATCTTCATTTGTGTTCCGAAGATGAACAGAGGTCTTACGGGTGTCGAACGACATGAGGGTAAGTAATTAATGACAGAATTTTCATTTTTGGGTGAACTAACCCTTTAATGTAGCTACAACTTGCATTACGAAAATAAACAATGTAGCCTACAGAACAACCACTTCTCTTTTATTTAGCCTACACATTTCAAGTTAACAAAAATGAACAATAGACAGCAATTACTTTGTTACATTTACAAATAACTTAATAATAATAAAAAAATTATATCGAAAAATTGTTCTGTGCATCCCGGCCACGACTTTACATTCAGCCTTTGGAGGAGACTAATGGACCATCACGAGTGAGCGACATTCATTCATTCATTCATTCATTCATTCATTCATTCATTCATTCATTCATTCATTCATTTATTCATTCATTCATTCATTCATTCATTCATTCATTCATATAAAATACTTTATTTTGCAGTACAGCTAGTAAAGTCAGCAGTTTTCGTTTATTTGTATGTTGGCTTATAATTTTGAGTGACAGATGTCGCATTTGATTTAGCCTATTTTTCTCTGTGACATTTTTTAGCTACGGTGTTGACATGATAAGAAAATTAAATAAAATGATTGCATGGCTAACATAGCCTATTACTTTTATTATCCCCAGTCTCTCTTTAGAGAAATTTAAAAGAGAGATTCTGGAAATGAAATCTAAATTTAGCGGGATCGGTCGGGTCGGGTATAAAATATAGCGGGTGAATTCTGGGATAGGGTAGGCTGCGAAGTTGTGCGAAGGTTCCATCTGTTTGTACCCTTCCTTTGCCTGAGAAATGGAGGACGCATTTTGAAGTCACTTTCGAATTGCGGCAGCCTTCGACGCGCCGCTGTGACGCAATCGCACTTCAAATGTGGCCTTCAGAGGTGCAGCTTTCACATTGGGACACCCTTTGTAGTGCCGATCTGACGCAATCGCACTTCAAATGCGGCCTTCAGAGGGTTCAGCCTTAACATTGGGACAGCCTTAGTAGTGCCACTGTGACGCAATCGCACTTCAAATACGGCCTTCGAAGTGCGCACCCTTCACTTTGGGACACAGCTGTGGGGTAATGACATAATTTTTTCACAAAATATACGTATTGGCTGTACACATGAAAATGCAAGGGTGTCGGACGTTTCTGATTTATCCACTCTTGGACCCGGTTTCAAAAAATAGCGGTTTCAGGCTCCCAAAACATCGGATCCGTCTGGACAAAACGCTGATATGATACAAAAGTTTTACGTACAGCTAAACGCATCTCCGTTTGGAAGAGCCCTAAGGGCTTAAATACATAGGCAGCGTAATCAAGCTAAAAAAAGAACAGGTGTTGGCTAATTAAGAACCAAGTCAAGTCAAGTCACCTTTATTCATATAGAGTTTTTTACAATGCCGATTATTTCAAATCAGCTTCACAGTGTTAAACAGGAAAATAATGCAACAGAATTTGATTCAGCTTTACAGCCGCTTTGGAGAAAACGGTGATGTCATCCAGCTCATTTCAATTATCATAATGTCAATGCGGGCGGATCAGTAATATAGTTGAATATAGTTGAATAATATAGTTGAACAATATTTAGGAGACTAACTAGAGAATTAAGGCCAACAGGAACACATAAACAGAACAAAACAAGACAAAGCAATTCATATTTATTTATAAAATGCTTTATATAAAACAGATTCTTTCAAAGCAGCTTTACAGTGATTAACAGAAAAATTATGCATTTCGGCTGTTGTTCAGCTGACGTCAGTTCAGTGTTGATTCAGTTCCATTGTAAATATCATCAATTATTCAATTCGTTAATTTAATCTATAAAGTAGTTCTGCAAAAAATTATGTCATCATCCAGTTCAGTTCTCGTATTATTGTTGAATATTAAGTGTCCCCAACTAACCAAGCAAGAGGCGACAGTGGCAAGAAATCCAAAATCCATCAGGCTCAGTCAGGGGGCCAGATCTTCTCTGGCCAACGAAAGAACATGGTGTGGTTATGATTCAGGCTGCATCACAAGTCAGAATTCATATCAGAAGCATTCAAATATTTATTGAGTTCCTTTTGCTTGAAGATCGGATTTATCAAGCTAGCCATAGGGTCTGTGTGGAGGACCTGTCTGGTTCTTGTGGGCTTTGCTGAGGATCTGTGCAGATGGCATTTTGGTCGTGTCCACATTTGATCTGGATATTGACCGGATTCGGCTGACTATGGTAACCTTTGGATAAAGATGAGACAGATTGGCGCAGAAGCCATTCTTTTTACTATGTAACAAGTACATTGGGTGTTAAGGAACCTAATTTATACAGCCTAATACTGCGTTCACACCGAACGGGAATTGAGCATCAAATTCTTTTGAGGATTTTGACTGCCGGAGGGAGCCATCACCGGAATATTGATTCACGATCAGTCGGACTCCAATTCCTATAGGCCCTCATTCCTGGGACTGATCACATCACACACACACTATTTAAGACACATACACACGCCATATATTTGCGAAGTCTTGATTTGCTACGGTTGTCATTTCTGAGCGTTTTCTGTGGAGTGATACCTTGTTGTTACCCGGACTGTTTGTTATCTGAGATCCTCTGCCACCTGCCCTGAACCTTGCCTGTGACCCGACTCTGATTCCTGCCGCCAGCCTTGATCCTTGCCTGTCCCTGTTTACGGTATTGCTTTATCCCTGTCTGTACTTCTGCTATCTTTAATAAAGCTGCAAATGGATCCACTTCCTGTTGACCCTTCATTACAGAAGACTTCGCCACACAGCGATCCAGCAATTTGGTCACAGATCTCCACTGAGTTATCCGCTCAGGCCAATCAGTTAGCGATGCATCACCACCAACTGAACCGTTTGACATCACTAACGGAAGAGTTGGTAAAGACGCTTCAAAACCTACACATTCACCCCGCCAAGGCCGCCATGCCACCACCCGCTGCGCCTGCCACGCCCGCATTACCCGCTTCTCCAGCGGTGAATCCCCGTCTGGCCCTGCCAGAGAAGTTTGATGGTACTCCAACAAAGTGTAAAGGATTTCTCCTCCAATGTTCTCTAAATGTTAACCAAAAGCCCTCTCTGTACCCTACTGAAACCAGTCGCATATCCTTTGTCTGCTCTCTGCTTACCAGCAAAGCACTGGATTGGGCCACTGCTGTCTGGAGAGACGACGACTCGGTATTCCCCTCATTCGCTGAGTTTCTACAACGATTCAGAGAGGTATTTGAACATCCCACGGGAGGCCAATGTCCAGGCGATCAGCTGCTCACTCTCACCCAGGGCAAAACAACGGCGGCTGAATATGCTTTATTCTATGATTTTTATCAGTTTTGCACTTTGCCAGCTCAGACCAACTGGGTGGAGGACACGTTGAAGCTACTGTTCCGTCGAGGCCTAACCATGGAATTGCAAGCAGAGCTTGCCTGCCGGGACGAAGGTAGCTCATTGAACTCTTTTATTGAACTTTCCATTCACATTGAAAATCTCCTCCGCTCACGACGCCCCACACGCGTCACCAGTCCTCCCGAACCCATGCAGCTGGGCTACACTCCTCTTCAGCCGGAGGAGAGAGAGAGGAGACCCCAAATGCACCTGTGTTTGTACTGCGGTCAGGCTGGCCACTTCAGAAGCCACTGCCCGGTTCGTCCTACGCCTACCAGCTCTAAAACGGGGAGTTCCTCCATTCAATCCGATTACTCGCCCTCCTGTCTTAAGATCCCAGTTCGAATCACTCTCAACAAACAAGTGGTTACCACGCAGGCCCTTTTAGACTCTGGTGCGGCTGGGAATTTCATAACTGACACTTTTATTAAGGAACACAATATTCCCTTAACTGACTGTCATTTTCCATTAACAGTGGAGGCGTTAGATGGAAAACCTATTGGAGGAGGAAGAGTGGCACACATCACCAATGAACTCGGATTACAGATAGGAATTCTTCTATCCAATTCTATGTCATTCACTCACCCAACAACCCCATCATCCTTGGTCTGCCGTGGTTCCGAACCCATAATCCACATATCTCCTAGAAGGAGGGAGAGATACTGCAGTGTGATACCTCCTGCCATAAGAACTGCCTACAACAAGTCACTCCCCTGCCTATTCAAACGGTCAAGATGAACGAGGTCAACCCCGAGAAGCTTAACATCCCGGCCGAATACACCGATCTAGCTGTGGCTTTCAGCAAACAAAGGTTGACTGAATTACCCCCTCATCGCCCGGGAGATTGTGCCATTGAACTACTACCAGGTACCACGCCTCCTAAGGGCAGAATCTTACCACTGTCACAGCCCGAATCCGTTCATACGCAATTTCAGCAGTGTGGCAGCTCCTCCAACTTCCATGACGAAACGTCAAACCTCTCGCCTACACTGGTCCCCGGAGGCTGAAGAAGCCTTCAGCAAGCTTAAGGAATGGTTCACCACGGCACCCATTCTCCGTCACCAAGACCCTGACAGACCCTTCATAGTGGAGGTAGACGCCTCTAGCACAGGCATCGGAGCTATTCTATCTCAACGTCAAGGTACCCCTGAGAAAATGTTTTCCTGCACCTTCTATTCCAGAAAGTTATCCACAGCAGAACGAAATTATGACGTGGGTGATCGAGAGTTACTGGCGATGAAGGCGGCGCTGGAGGAATGGCGCCATTGGCTGGAGGGAGCTCAACATCCTTTCACCGTGCTCACAGACCATAAGAACTTAGAATACCTCCGCTCTGCCAAGCGCTTGAACCCCCGACAGTCTCAATGGTCTATGTTCTTCACCCGCTTTCAGTTCAAAGTGACTTACAGACCTGGGTCAAAGAACACCAAGGCTGACACATTGTCCCGACAAACTGACAGAGTAGAAAGACCGGACACAGAGGAACCCATAATCCCCAACTCACTACTTCTGGCACCAGTCCAATGGGACGTAATGTCAGAGATTACACAGGCCAATGCACAGACCACTCCACCAGCGGCATGCCCACTGAACTGAATATTTGTACCAGCTCCTCTAAGAGATAAACTTTTGCACCCCGTCCACAACTTACCCAGTTCTGGTCACCCAGGCATAACCGCCACGCATAACCTCCTACTGAACCAGTTCTGGTGGGACTCAATGTTCGCAGACGTAACTCAATTTATCCACAACTGCACCGCCTGCCAAACCTCGAAAACCCCAAAACCTCCAAAATCATCTGTCTCCGGCTGGCTTGCTGCATCCTCTACCTATTCCACAATGCACCTGGTCACACATCCCCATAGACTTTGTCACCGATCTTCCCGTATCACAAGGCAACACCACCATTCTCACTGTCTTAGACCGCTTCTCAAAAGCCTGTCGTCTCCATCCGCTGCCCAAGCTCCCCACTGCATTCGAGACTGCTGAATTGCTCTGCAACTTCGTATTCAGGTTTTACGGATTACCTGAGGACATAGTGTCGGACAGAGGTCCGCAGTTCACTTCTTGAGTCTGGTCAGCCTTCTTCAAGAACCTGAACATCAACGTCAGTCTCACTTCCAAGTCCAACGGACAGACAGAGCGGATGAATCAAGAACTCACACGCTTCCTCCGCACATACTGCCAAAGAAACCAGACTGAATGGAGTCGTTATTTGATGTGGGCTGAATACGCTCAACTCCCTCAGGAAACCAGCCACAGAGATTACATCCTTCCAATGTATTTTAGGCTATCAACCTCCTCTGTTCCCGTGGTCAGGCGAACTCTCTGAGTTACCGTCGGTAAACGAATGGATGCAAAGGAGCAAGGAGACTTGGGAGCTGGCTCATCATCATCTGTAACGCGCTATCAGGAGACAAGAGGCAGATCCTCTGCCGCCTGCCCTGAACCTTGCCTGTATACTGGTCTGTGATTGTTTGCCGCCTGCCTTGATCCTTGCCTGTGACCCGACTCTGATTCCTGCTGCCAGCCTCGATCCTTGCCTGTCCCTGTTTACAGTATTGCTTCATCCCTGTCTGTACTTCTGCTATCTTTAATAAAGCTGCAAATGGATCCACTTCCTGTTGACCCTTCATTACATACACAAAACTTTTCTGTTTTCTTCCATGTCATGTCAAACTAGTATAACAATTAAGCTTGCTTAGGCTTGTTATACTATCGGGGTTAGACTAGTCAAGTTGCAAGCAGATTTTACGGATGTGTTTTCACCTCTGCCCGGTCTCACAGACCTCTTAAAGCACAATATCGAAATGATCCCCAGGGAAGTAGCGCACAGCCGTCCCTATCATTTACATGAACACAAGAAAAAAGTGGTACAGGATGAATTAAAGGCCAAGCTAGTGTTGGTAGTAATAGAAGAATCGCATAGCGTAAATCACAAAATTTGCAACCTGATGACATTTTTATTGATATTGATGGTGTCCAGATTACACCTTCAAAAACTGTGCAAAATCTGGGAGTATTGCTTGACTCCACGTTATCTTTCGACTCACATATTGGTCAGACAGTTAAGTCATGCTTTTTCCACCTGCAAAATATTGTTTGTATCCGTCGATCCCTCAACTTTAACGATGCTAAAACTGTTATTCAAGCTTTTATAGACTACTGTAACGCCTTATACAGCGGCTTACCAACTAAGGCTATACATCGCCTCCAAATGGTGCAAAACTCTGCTGCTCGAGCCCTAACATTTAATAAAAAATCCGTACACATCACTCCCATCCTCAACCAACTTCACTGGCTTCCTGTCGCATCGAGTTTAAACGGTTAGTTTTAGTCTATAAAGCCAGTCATGGCCCTGCACCAAAATATCTTGCTGATTTAATTCAACCATATGTTCCTGCCCGGACCCTCAGATCCAGCAATGAAAACCTGCTTGAAGTCCCCAAGTTTAAATGCTCTACTGTGGGAGGAAGGGCTTTTAGTGTTATTGGCCCTTAATTATGGAATAAGCTGCCCTCGACTATCCGTAATGCACCTACTCTCCAGATTTTTAAATCCCAACTTAAAACTCATCTTTTTTCTCCGTGCAGTAAATCATTATTTTTCTCTCACCGCCTCTGCCTTCAAGTGATCTCACACCTCTTCATGTTATGCTCCATGACTAGCTACTGTTAATTGTTCTTTTGATTCTATAACTTCGTTGTTGTTGGAGTTATTTGTTGTACACCTGCTTGTTTATTTGCTATAATGAACAGGCTGACTGTCTGATTATAATTGATTGTACTCTTGTACTCCATTGTGAAGCGACCTTGGGTTCTTGAAAAGGCGCTATAAAAAATAAACATATTATTATTATTATTATTATTGCGACTGGGCAAGTCTGATAGTTTTAGTACCTAAAATGGACAACTCTGTCCATTTCTGTGTTGATTACAGAAGGGTTCTACCACCTGCAGTTATGATAATTATATAAGTTATATAATAAATAGCAAGATTTTAAAATGTATGCAATGTTAAATAGGGAGCCAATGTAGTGTTGACAGAATGCTAGTGTCACGAACGCTATGGTGAAAAAAGGGGTGAGGACTCAATGCAGGTGAACATGAATTTATTAACAAAAGAAACAAACACAAAACAAAAACCCACTAGGGGGTAAAAATCAAAACAGCAAACAGAGACGAACCAGGGACCGAGATCAGGGACAAGAATACCTCCACACGTAACATAGACAACATAACCGCACAGGACTGAAAATGGAAGGAGACTAAATAGCAGACAAACAAGGCAGGTAACAAGGGACAACAGGTGGAGCAATTTAACTAATAATCAGATAACGAGGGGTGGGGTCAAGACAGATGACAGGCACACACAGGGCAGAAATAAACCAAAACACCATGTGCTACACAGGAAAAGACAGACATGTGACACTATCAAACAGAGACAAACCAGGGACCGAGATCAGGGACAAGAATCAGGAACAAGAATACCTCCACACGTAACATAGACAACATAACCGCACAGGACTGAAAATGGAAGGAGACTAAATAGCAGACAAACAAGGCAGGTAACAAGGGACAACAGGTGGAGCAAATTAACTAATAATCAGATAACGAGGGGTGGGGTCAAGACAGATGACAGGCACACACAGGGCAGAAATAAACCAAAACACCATGTGCTACACAGGAAAAGACAGACATGTGACAGCTAGCTGCTGCCTGCACCCCCACTTTTGAAAAAATCCTAAGAAATGGCATAATCAGACTAAAACCGTTACAGTTAATGATTCCTTTGCACTAAAATCATAAGTATGGCGTCATTTGAAAGCAGACACTTGGCAGTTTACTGTAAATTCAAAATTATAATTATTTTCATAATCAAAAATAGCTATAATAAGCTTCAAAGTTTTGTAAAGTTATTAGAAATATATTTGTATGAAATATCTTTATGAAAATAAAATTGAAATTGGCATTTTAGCTATCTAAAAGTGCACTACAGCTGAATAAGCCACATGTCTGACCATGCTATATTTCAAATCTGAAGATGATAAGTCTAAAACTTAGAATTTTATTAAATGTTTTTCAAGATCATGTCATATGATTTTATTTTGAGATTTCTCTAAAATGTTAACTGATGTTTATTGCCATCTCTTCTGAGCTACCATTCAGTTTATTGTCTCTATTGTTTTGAGGTGCAAACTGCCCATTCAGTTTCAGTCTCCCCAGAACACTTTCACACCTCTCTGTCCAGGTTATGGCTCTTATTATCTTATTCTTTTGTCTTCATTGTAGATTTAGATTAGATTTAGATTAGATTTATTCTTTATTGTCCTCAGTAGAGGAAATTCATTTCCACAGACTGTACCAGAAACAACATTCAACACGTATAACATCAACATACCTACAGAATACACAGAACACATATTTTGGTCACATAAGTAAACAAACAAAGATAGCATCAGCAGCAAAGACTGTATAAACCTGAAATTATACATTATTTAAATTCAGTGCTCTTATAGCTGAGAGTACAAAACTCTTTCCTAGGCGTGATTTCTTATGAGGCAGCTGTCTGTATCTGCGGCCAGAGGGAAGAAGAGTGAAACATGAGTTGAGAGGGTGACTAGGATTTAGTATAATAGTATTTGCTCTACGAAGGATAGCAGTGTCAATAAGAGCTGACAAATTGGGAGTTGGGAGACAAATTATTTTTGAAGAGGTGATGGTAATTTTAAGTAACTTGTTTCTGTTGGTCAAAGAGAGCATGGTGAAATAACAAGTGGCACAGTAAAGAAGGATAGATTCAATGATACTATGATAAAGACGAAGCAAAAAGTGTGGTTTAACTGATAAAGTCCTAAGTTTACGTATGACAAAGAGTCTTTGTTGGCAGCGTCTATGAATGTCCATGATGTGTTGATCAAAGCTTAGTTTATTGTCCATGGTAATGCCAAGGTACTTAAAGCTGTCCACAATTTCTACCGCCTGGCCATTGATGGTAATAGGGCAGTGAGAGGTAGAACGTTTTTGACGTGTATCAATAACGAGTTCCTTAGTTTTAGCAACATTAAGGAGAAGATGGCTGTCCTCACACCATTTAATAAAGTGAGCAACAGATTGGTGGTATGATGTAACTGAATCGTTGCCTGTGAGAAGAGCGAGAATGGCTGTGTCATCCGAGTATTTGAAGTATTTTATGATAGGAGAGGGGCTCCGACAATCGTTGGTGTAAAGCGTATAGAGAAAGGGGCTGAGGACACAACCTTGAGGGGCACCTGTGTTTACAGTAATAGTGGAGGATGTCGTACTCCCCACCCTTACCGCCTGAGGTCTGTCACTGAGGAAGTTATTAATCCATCGAATTAACAGAGGTGGCACATGAAGATGATGAAGTTTGGTTATCATGGTGTGACGTTGAATTGTATTAAAAGCAGAAGAGAAGTCTATAAAAAGAATCCTGGTATAATGGCCAGGGGAGTCCAGATGTTGAAGAATAGTATGAAGGAGGGATGCAACAGCGTCTTCTGTTCCTATTTTGGCCTTGTAAGCAAACTGGTAAGGATCCAGCTGTGAGCAGACAACTGGAAGGATGGTCTTCAGTACCAGTTTCTCAAGGCATTTTGCTACTATGGAAGTGAGTGCTACTGGTCGGTAGTGATTCAGATCAGAAGGACGAGGTTTCTTGGGAACAGGAATGATGGTAGCTGTTTTCCAGAGGGTGGGGACAGTTGCGGTCTGTAATGACTCAGTAAAGAGCGAATGAAGAACAGGCGAGAGCTCCAAGGCACAGCTCTTAAGCAACCTACCCGTGATCCCATCAGGACCAGGGGATTTGCCAATTTTGCACCTCCTGAGCTGCTGGTAGACATCTCTTACTGTTAGGGGAACAGAATATGGCTGCTTGAGAGTGGGTAAACTCCCGAGCAGTCTTTCACATTCAGTATTGCAGTTCAGAGTGTCAAACCTGGCATAAAAATGATTCAAGTCACGGGTGAACAGGTTGAGATCAGAAGGTGTAGAAATACTGACTCTTGAAGTTGTACCAGTGAGTGTTTTTACTCTCTGAAAGGCCTGCCTTGTGTTCATACTGCTGAAATCATGTTCTAATTTGTCCTTATATACGAGTTTTGCCTTTTTAATCTCACTTTTCACAGAGCGGTTAATGTCTTTCAATAAAAGCCAGTCTTTGCACTTGAATGCTTGTTGTTTCTCCTTGAGTTTAAGTTTTATTTGGTGGGTCATCCATGGTCTAGAATTGGGGTATTTTCTTACAGTTTTAACTGGAATAGTGGTTAACATACAGAACTTAATATAGTTGGTTATTAGCATAGTTTTTGTATTCAAGTCTCAACAATATTGTGGTCTGCGGAGCCTAATGGAGGCTGCACGTGAGCAGTGTAAGCGTTGTTTATGTTCCCATAACACAGGTCTAACACCTTTTCTTTCCTTGTGGGGGAGTTCACATACTGTTTGAAGGATGGGAGGACGCTGTTCAGCCTACAGCTATTAAAATCCCCCATAACAAACACCGGAGCATCAGGATATTTACTTAGCATAGAATGAGTGCTGTTGACTATAAGTTCAGATGCTGTGTTAGTATTAACACCTGGCGGGATGTAAACACAGCTGATAACCACTGTGGTAAATTCCCGCGGGAGGTAGAATGGACGAAGTGAAAGCGTCAGCATTTCAATACAAGGTGTGCAGACTCTGTCATGTATCTTGATGTTATTACACCAACGGTTATTAATGTAAACACAGACCCCTCCGCCCCTCTCCTTACCAGAGCTGCTCGTTCGATCCGCTCGGATGATGGTGAAGTTCTCCAAATTAACCTCTTCGTCCGTAACGGAATCATTCAACCATGTCTCAGACAGCGCGATGATACAGGCCTCACGAAAGGTTTTCTCCCCTCGGCATCTAGCATGTAGAATATCCATCTTGTTCCGGAGAGATTGTACATTAGCCATCACCACTGAGGGAAGTGGAGGGTTAAAAGGACGCCTCCGTAACCTGGCGCGCACACCTCCTCGCTTTCCTCTTTTCCTCGGTTTGTGCAGGATATTAGCTGGAATTACGTCTGATGGTATTAGACCAAATGTGGCCGAGCCCCGGAGCAAGAGGAGATCTTGACGGGAGTAGGTGAGTTTGTTGCTGCAATACCCATCCGGGTGACATGCTACACACCTGAGATTACAGGTGATCAAAAAAAAGATCACCATGATCCCCAGTGTTTTCCCGATGAAGATCAAACTAGCCATGGTGGTAATTTCGATGGTATACACAGTACGTAAACAACTCAGATGAAAGAACAAACAAATAGACAAGTGACTAGACGCAGACTTGTGAGAGCGTGGGTACAGACTGTGTTGTCGCAGCCGAGCATGCGCCAAACCGGAAGTCGAGCCAAGTTGTAATCACTGACGACTATCTATTCAAACTGTTCTAGTCAAACCTCATTTCTTTGATCAAACTTCTCACTTCAACTTCTAAAGTGCCTCAAATGCCGTTGTTGACAATAGAAACATTTCAGTTGGTTTTTCATTTCAGTCTATTCAAAATTATTAATAAAAATAACGTATTTGCCAAGGTGGCAGGTGCATTGGCTAGCTAGCATGTTAGCTTAGCACACAATCAAAATACAATAAAGATTAAAACCATGTTTTTTCTCCAAAATTACTTTATATCACAAGTGGGATGTTTTAAATAACCTTCTGTGGTCTCATTTGGCTTCAGATCAAAAAATCAGACAGAAAATATATAATTTTACAATATTCTGCATATTGATAAATGCTATGTCGAATAGCATTGCATTATAAATATAATCTATTATGAATACACCCAACATGGTATAAAGAACACAGACAAACCATACATCGTCGCAATTATGTGTTTATTGTCTTCAAATGTCTCTATTTGCATCTTTAGCGATCTCAGGAAGCTTTTATTATGGACTTCTATTATGGCACATGGTATCTTCTTCATCTGTCTGTACCATTTATGGACTACATGTGCACAGAGCGCCCTCCGGCTGCCAGTATGAATTGAAAACAACACATAAGAGTCTCCATCGCTCATGATTAGGCTACATCTGCGCATTTTGAGGAAGTATTGAATAAAAAATACTCCTCTGTTTAGAAATTTGACACAGACATATGAGAATCTATCAATATTTCTCCTCATCTGCACACTTTTGAACTAAAAGCCCTGAGGGATGTTGATTTGTCGCAAGTCTTCGTGACGAGAATAGAGGAGTTTTTTATGAATGAGAGCAGCTGAGGCTCATATTACAATCAAACGGTACAGACGCGGTTTTCATATTCATAACTCCTGACACATATTAACAAATTACTGTCACTATAAGACTTTGAGAATAAAACAGAGGTAAAAAATGGAAGCTTGACTCTTAGATCTTTTAAATTATGTATAGTTTGTCACTTGTAATTACTTACATCTGTGTAATTACTTACATCTGACAGTCATTTGAGCTAATTTAAACAAATAAAGCTTGAGGACGAATGCGCCCTCAATCCGGTTAAGAGGTTTATTAAGCATGCAGGGCAAACACCCAGTAGAGCATTACAATGATCTAGCCTTGAGGTCACGAATGCATTAACTAACTTTTCTGCATTTGTCATTGAGAGCATATGTCATAATTTAGAGATACACTATATTGCCAAATGTTCTGGGATGTCTGCCTTTACATGCACATGAACTTTAATGACATCCCATTCTTAATCCATAGGGTTTAATAGGGAGTTGGCCCACCCTTTGCTGCTATAACAGTTTCCACTCTTCTGGGAAGGCTTTCCAACAAGGTTTAGGAGTGTGTTTATCTTCTTCTTGAAGCGCATTTGTGAGGTCAGGCACTGAAGTGGGATGAGAAGGCCTGGTTCGCAGTCTCCTCTCTAATTTATCCCGAAGGTGTTCTATCGGGTTGAGGTCAGGACTCTGTACAGGCCAGTCAAGTTCCTCCACACCAAACTCACTCATACATGTCTTTATGGACCTTGCTTTTTGCACTGGTGCACAGTCATGTTGGAACAGGAAGGCAGAGTCCTGCACGGGTGCGGTGAAAAACATCCTATCTGTGTCGAATATGGGTGCGGGTCGGGTCGTACAAGGGAGAAACACGGGTCTAAACACGGGTCTAAACACGGGTTTAAAACAGTCACATGCAAACAAATATGTATAATTATGTATACATTTACTGTATGCATGTATATTGAATAGATGTGTTCCTAAACAATATATGCATATTTTTAGGAACACATCTACAAAAATATGCCTTGCCTTTATTTCAAGTTGATAAAATAATTTCATATCCAAATCAGTTCATTTGTGCCCGGGTGTGCGCGCCCTCCCAGGAGAATCACAACCGCGCCCTTGCGATCTGCCTGCACTGCAGTCGTCGAGATGGGTCCTGAGTTGAAGAAAAGATTGTATATTGGATGTTGAACTTCATCATTGAGGAAACACGCAGATAACTGTGGTAACAAACCAAGCACAAGCAGTTCTATCGAACAGTATTTTTCAAAAGGGGACAGAACTGAATGTGCCTCGAAGAGATGATAAGGACACATAACCATGTTCTTCATGATGTAGCCTTTTGACAGCTTTGGCTGAAGTTGTGCTTGTGTTAATGGTCATGTAATAACTTCTGTATGATGGCAATAAACATTTTTGTAAGTGTGTCTATAATGTGATATGCTAAACTGATTTTATTTCGGGTGCGGGTCGGGTATCTGTTCTATTTTAAGCGGGTCAGGTGCGGGTTTTAATTAGTGCTGCTGTCGGAAAATGGGTCGGATGCGGTTTTAAGCATTGTGGGTAAGGGTGCGTGCAGATTTACAAAATCGGACCCATTGTAACAAGTACAATTCGGTGCTGCTCCTTTAAGGTGGAAGGCACTTTTTTTACTCACTCGCTGAGTGGGCAGTCCTTAGATGGAGCACGAGCTGTGAGCTGCATGTATGCCTTATATATTTCTGTTGCTCTTAATCGTTTATTTTTCTGTTCAGTTACGCTGTTGTCAGTGAAGTGTTGCAAACTAACGTTACCCCATGTGTGCATGGGAATTGCGCTGATAATAAACCCCATGTGAAACGTCAGATAGCCTGCCTACGTGAGTTTTGCTTGCACTTGGCTGAAGCCATTCGGTCCAGCTATCCGGTCTTTCTGCAAAGCGTTACAAGTGGTGCCCGAACATTTTGCCTCTGGCCTCGGATTGGCCCGTTGGACATGCTACTCGATGATATTATCGTTCGATTTGGATTTACGGACATTTTTGCACACACTGAAGCTCCGAGAAGCACACAGACAATTTGTGCACGGACACGTGAGATTCATTCTGGCAAGTGTGATTTGTTTCAGAACGTGAGATTCATTCTGGCACGTGTGATTCGTTTCGGATCGTGAGAGGAGTCATTGATTCACCAACGATTAAACAAAACCAGTCAAGAGTTTAAACTGAAAAGATTCATTCAGGTTTGGACACAGCCTGCAGAATACATTGATTATCTTGGTTGGCGGTTCACGTAGTGACTGATTCATCTGAATCTTAGCGGGATTCAAACTGGAATTACGTATTCACAGCGTCATCAGAACTGTAAAGTAGGTTTGCCATGAAAGTACGCATATATACGTGTGGTTTTTGAAATCCCTTTGTGAAAAAAAGAAGAAAAAAATTACTTATGTCATATGGTTGAATTTTGTTCCTAAAAAAAAAAAAATTGGGGGTTTTTAAGAGGTTAAAGAGTGACAGTTGTTGACTTTTGTTGAAAACGGAATAATTTACTGTTTTACCACATTTACTACATACCACGCTGATTATATATTGCCTATATTGAATACAATGGCTAAATATGTGCATGGTTTGACAGATATGACTGACCTGACTTCACCAGATGCCCAGATTCTTCTCGAATTACCTCGCTTCCTAGCCAAAGAACCCAGGAAATGTTTTTTTATTCCCGCACAATGATAGAGATGCATTGATTTTGTGTCTTCTCCCGTCCCGCAGGAAAAAAAAACACGTATTTGTATTGATATTATTAAAGAGATTCATGGGGTTGTTTGTTTCGTTTCCCTGGCCTGCATGTAAAAAAAAAAAAAAAGACAAATACATTCAAATATAATTTCGTTTTTATCAAAAACTGCTCGGGTTATGTATATAACCCTTGTTCCCTGAGAAGGGGAACGAGCACTGCATCGGGACGACGCTTTAGGGGATGCTCCCTTAGCATCAGCGAATCTGAAACCAGAATGCCAACTAGGCCAATCCGATTGGCGTGCGTGATGACGTCATCGTGACGGCATACCCGGAAGTATAAAAGGGTTGCTGGAGCGTAATGGCGGTAGTAATTGCTCTGAAGCATGCGCTCCAGGCGCGCCAAGGTGTGGCATCGGGATGCAGTGCTCGTTCCCCTTCTCAGGGAACAAGGGTTATATACATAACCCGAGCAGTTCCCTTTCGAGGGAACTCGCACTGCATCGGGACGACGCTTTGGGGAACGAGTACCCACTAGGCCACAACGAAGGGTAGCGCCTGCCCTAGTGTGAAGCCGGAAACCGGGCACAGCTAGGACTGGAGCACCCTCGCACCAGGCGTCGTAGGGAGATCCAGGCTATAAAACCTGATAAAAGTGTGTGGGGTAGCCCACCCGGCCGCCTCGCAGATATCCTGCAAGGGGACCCCAGAAAGAAGGGCCACCGAAGAGGCCATACCTCTGGTGGAATGAGCCCTCACAGCCACAGGTGAAGGCAAACTGCGCACCTGATAGGCCATGGTAATCGCCTGGACAATCCAATTACTGATTGTCTGAGTAGACGCAGGCAATCCCTTCTTAGGTGAGCCAAAACACACCAACAGTTGTTGTGATCTCCTCCACTGTGCAGACTTCGCCAGATAAACTCTTAGAGCCCTAACCGGGCAGAGTAGGTGAAGCCTCCCTTCTTCCGCCGTCACATGAGGCGGAGGATGAAATGCCTGCAGGACCAATGACCTGACCACCCTTGATGGCACCTTAGGCACGTAGCCCGGCCTAGGGTGTAAGATGGCCTTTACTCCTCCCGGGGCAAACTCCAGGCAGGTTGGCGTTACCGCCAAGGCCTGGAGATCTCCCACTCTCCTGAGAGAGGTAATGGCAAGGAGAAAAGCCACCTTAAGGGTCAGATCCTTCGGTCCAGCCGACTCCAATGGTTCGAAGGGGGCCTCAGCCAATCCTTCGAGAACCACTGCCAGGTCCCAGGTTGGAACTCTGGACCGAGCCGCAGGCCTCATCCTCCGAGCCCCACGGAGGAATTGTACAACCAGCTGGTGCCTACCCAGAGGCCCATCACCCAAAGGAGTGTGGAAAGCCGCAATGGCAGCCACGTACACCTTGAGTGTGGACGGGGTAAGCCCTGCAGAGAAACGATCTTGGAGGAACTCCAGCACTGAAGCCACTGGGCAGTTAACTGGGTCCACCTCACGTTCTCTGCACCAAGTGGAAAATACATTCCACTTGAGGCTGTACAGTCTCCTCGTAGACAGAGCCCTGGAGCTGAGTAAGGTCTCTATCACGTCTGCCGATAGGCCAGCCTCTATGAACCTGGTCCCCTCAGGGGCCAGACCCACAGGTTCCAAATCTCCGGGCGGGGGTAAAATATCGTACCCGCCGCCTGAGATAGGAGATCCCTCCTCAGAGGAATCTCCCACGGCTGACCTGCTAGCAGAGCTATGATATCCGAGAACCAAACTCGAGTCGGCCAACGGGGTGCTACCAGAAGTAGACTGACCCCCTGTCGACGGACCCTTTCCAGGACTCCCGGGAGCAGAGCAATCGGGGGAAATGCGTACAGACGCAGCCTCGGCCACGTCTGCACCATGGCATCCAGCCCCAGCGGAGCTGGATGCGTGAGGGAAAACCACAGTGGACAGTGGGACGTCTCTCGAGACGCAAACAGATCCACTTCCACTGGGCCGAACCTCTTGCATATGGCCTCCACCACCTCTGGGTGGAGTCGCCACTCCCCGGGCCTCAGCCCCTGCCTCGACAGGATGTCTGCTCCCTGATTTTGGACCCCCGGGACATACATTGCCCTGATGGACAACAGTTTCCCCTGGGTCCACAGGAGGACTTGGCGTGCTGTCTTGTACAGAAAGCGCGACCTCAGTCCTCCCTGGCGGTTGATGTACGCTACGACAGACGTATTGTCTGTCCGTACCAGGACGTGCTGGCCTCGGAGGTGCGGGAGAAAGCTCCTGAGAGCTTTGTATACCGCCATCATCTCCAGGCAATTTATATGCCAGGAGGAATGACGGCTCTCCCATGGGCCCCTCGCAAAGCGGCCGTCCATGACCGCGCCCCAGCCAGTGAGGGAGGCGTCTGTTGAAACGGATTTCCGGCAACAAGACGCTCCCAACACTGGCCCTCGGGACAGAAACCAAGGTTTCTTCCATATGGCTAGGGAACGAGAGCATTTGCGCGTTACCCTGATCATACGGAAAGGATTCCCTCTGGGGGAAAACCCCTTGGTTTTCAACCACCACTGGATGGGTCTCATGTATAGCAGGCCAAAAGGTATTATGTTGGACGCTGCTGCCATGTGACCCAGCACTCTCTGAAAGTGCTTCACAGTGATGTTGTGGCCTAGCCTTATTCCTGAGACCATCGCCTGTATGGTCTCGACTCGCACGGGAGACAATCGTGCCCGCATCGTTGTCGAGTCCCACACGACCCCGAGGAACGTAGTCCTCTGGGACGGCGTCAACACGCTCTTTTTCGTGTTGAGTCTCAGCCCCAAGCATTTCATGTGGTTCAGAACGACATCTCGATGCCGAACCGCCACCTCGTACGACTGGGCCAGCATGAGCCAGTCATCGATATAATTCAGCACACGGATGCCCTGAAGTCTCATTGGAGCCAGAGCTGCATCCATGCACTTCGTGAACGTGCGTGGGGAGAGGGCTAGGCCAAAGGGAAGCACTCGATACTGGTACGCTTCGCCCCCGAAAGCGAACCTCAGGTACTTCCTGTGACATGGAAGGATGGAGACATGGAAATATGCGTCCTTTAGATCTATCGTGACGAACCAGTCCTCGGACTGGATCTGACTCACGATCATGGGAATAGTGAGCATTTTGAACCTGAAGCTCCTCAGAGACAGATTCAAAACCCTCAGATCTATAATCGGACGCAACCCTCCATCCTTTTTGGGAACTATAAAGTACCGGCTGTAGAACCCGGACTCTCTTTCCAGCGGAGAAACACGCTCTATGGCTTCCTTCGCTAGAAGAGTTTTTACTTCTAGTTCCATTACCCGAACCTGCTCGGGTATCACTGCTGTCCAGTATAACCCCCTGAATTGTGGAGGAGGAAAACCGAACTGCAGTTTGTACCCCTTTTCTACAGTATGCAGGACCCACGTAGAAATATTCGGAAGGCATTTCCATGCGCCGAAATAATCTACTAAGGGAACCAGCCTCTCGAGGCTGGCGTCGGGTGTTACACGGTTCCCGTTCCCAACCTCCTGAAGCGGCTGACCGGCAGGAAGTAGTTGGGAACGGTTCTCCGTGTGCGGACGCGCGAGCTGACCAGCCGCAGGTCTTTCCAGAGGCGGCTGGTGCAGCATGCGTTCGCGGGAAATCGATGTGGCCCGAAGCGTCATAGACGGCGGGATTACCACATCGATTTTCCCAGAGCGCCGCGGAGGAAACAACCTCGGTTGTTTCTCCGCGGGGGGGACCGCTCTTAGAAGCCCAGCCGTGGCTAGGACTTCTTCCCAGCAGCCTTCCGCGCCTGAAGGACGTTCCGAAGATCGCCTTTAGGAGCTGAAGGTTGCTGCTGAGAGCGCCGCCTCTGTTGCCAGGCTCCCGTGGGAGGGGCTCTAGAAGCGACGCTCTCCTTTTGCACCTTCCGGTGCGAGGAGCTGGATGACGGCTGAGGCTGCCCGCTAGGGCCAGCCTTCCCAGGTTTAGAGCGGCGAGGGAGATACTGGTGGAAGGCTGCTGACTGTTTCTTCGCCTCCTGGTGTCTGGAAACGACGGTGTTAACCACGTCTCCAAACAACCCAGAAGGCGAGATCGGGGAGTCCAGGAGAAAAGCTCTATCCTTCTCCTTTATCCCCGACAGATTCAGCCAGAGATGTCTCTCCACTGTCACCATGGAAGCCATGGAGCGGCCGATAGCGCGGGCCGTCTCCTTGGTGACTCGGAGAGACAAATCTGCAGCCTTCCTCAGTTCCAGAATGTCCTCCGGAGAGGGACCATCTCCCTCGTCCAACTCTTTAAGGAGGTCGGCCTGGTAGGCCTGCAGAATTGATAATGTGTGCAGGGAACCACCAGCCCGACCAGCCGCCATATATGCTTTGCCCACCAAAGATGAGGTGTCCCGACAGGGTTTGGTGGGCAAAACCGGAGCCTTGAGGGACGATGCAGAGTCGGGTGAAAGATAGCTCGCGAGAGCTTCCTCCACCCGAGGCATCGCCCCATAGCCCGCCTCGCGTGCCCCCAGAACATTGGAATAGTCCAATACTGGGGGATTGCAAACACGCGAAGAATAGGGCCGTTTCCTGATCTACACACCTCGGTGTGTAGATCCGGGAAAAAAGGCAGGCCCCGGCGAGGTGTTTGAACCCGGTGTGAGAGGAACCGGTCATCCAGCCTGCTGGGTAGCTGGATTTCCGGAGCCTCTTGTGGCCAACTTATATTTAATTTGGCCACTGCCCGGGTCAACACCTCGACCAGCTCCTCTTGGGCGGGTGGATGAAGCGATGAAACAATTCCTGCTTCATCCCCCGCCTCGGTGCCTATTTCCTCCGGCTCCTCGGAACCGGAGAGAACAAGCATCGGACCTCCCACCCCGGGGGAAGAAGCCGCAGCGCGGGCTTCCACACGGGGAGGAAGATCCTCGGAACTGTCAGAGGAGGATCGGGAAAGTGCCGCAGCAGTCCCGAAACCCTCCGACAAATCCCGCTGTGAGCCCCATGATCTGCGACGCCGAGCCGCCTCAGCGACTGCGGGTCCAGAACCACGAGGCTCACGAGGCTGGCCGGCTTCATCAAACGCAGCCAGCCGAGAGCGAAGCACCCTGAGCGTCAGTTTTTCGCAGTGCTCACAAGCGGCTCCCTCGAGAGCCGCTTGGGCATGCTGGACGCCCAGGCAGTGCACACAAAGCAGGTGTGTATCCGAGCCCGACATGAACCTGGGACACGGATGCACACACTGTTTGAATTCATTCACTCTCACACTTTCCATACTTTTTCTCACACACTTTCACTGACAAACAACAGTAAATAGACAGACAGTAACAGATAGCGCTTTGCTGAAGAGCAATAACTACCGCCATTACGCTCCAGCAACCCTTTTATACTTCCGGGTATGCCGTCACGATGACGTCATCACGCACGCCAATCGGATTGGCCTAGTTGGCATTCTGGTTTCAGATTCGCTGATGCTAAGGGAGCATCCCCTAAAGCGTCGTCCCGATGCAGTGCGAGTTCCCTCGAAAGGGAACTTTGCACATAAAAATAGACTGCTTTGCAAAACAGAAAAACAGATTGAGAAACAAAAAACAGATCCCAATTCGTCGGTCAGTTCCGATGTACGTCGAACGTGACCGACTGAAAGGAAACCTGAGAAAACATGCTTCAACAGAACGTAATGTGAACACAAAATAGCAAACGGACATTTAGAAACAATCCATTTCCACTGCACTCACTAAACTTCTATGTAGTGTTTGTCAAAAACACCAAACAGTCAACTTGACCTGCAGGGAGTGCTGAGCGTTTTTGGTGAGGTATGATCAAGTATCTATGTATTTGCCAGCTGCGCAATATGTGGATACATATAACGTTATACCGCATGATTTTGCCTACCAAAACAATTGAGAAACTTCTCCAAATGTCAGACTTTCCTTGCTTAGCTTTTGTGCTGTAAATACCTCGTTTGAGGTTCTTTTCTACATCATCTATTGACATCTTCTCCATCATGTCGTTAGGCAACCTCCCTATCCCGCCGATTCCCGCGGTGTTTTTTTTAGCCGCCCATTCCCGCCCGCAGCAAAATTCAAACTGCCCGCTCCCGCGAGATTTACGTTGGGTCCCGCGGGACCCGGCGGGACTCAATCCCAATGCAGCCCTCTACCAGGAATACCCGCTATCAAGTAGTAGGCCCACAGGGCCTCCTTGAAGGTGAAGTTCCTGGGCTAGGCACTTTGATTACCAGTTCTCTGGAGAACTTGTGGTAGTTGGGCCTACAGCTGGAGGTTACTCGCCAGGCAGGCTCAGCTGCTCCCCTCAATGAGGGTCGTCTATGAGTGCTCAGCCGCCTGAGCCTGGTCAGACGGTCGTTGGCCTCTCATGAGGCCTCCCTGTTAGATCAGTCATTAGGCCCTTTCGGCCTCCCTACTGCTTTGAAACACAAGCACCTGGTAGATCCTTGATTTGAGCAGGCAGACTCCCCTCGATAGCAAGGGTTGAAAAGCACTACGCTGAGTATTGCTCTCTTGGATAACCCGTCTCTGAGTTCCGGGCTAAGTAGGACTGCCAGTTTTTCAGTCCCTTAGCTTGGACGCCCCTTGGGCACCATCCAGAGGCTCTGTTTTGAACAGACAGGGTTGGCTAAACCGAAGTGTCCATAACACTTAGGGCACCAGGTCAAGCCTCCCTGGTGGCACTCGGGAGAACTTTTTTCCCGAGTAGTGACTGGCTGGGGTTCCTTCGGGTCCCCTAGCCACATTCCCTTAAAGGGACCCCTTCGGTGGAAGTAGTGGTCCCGGGCCTTCGAGCTGTCTGGATGGAACCCCACGCAGTGCGTTAGGGTTCCGTTTAGTTGTGTAGCTTGGGCTATGACCGTAGGGAGTGCTGTCACTGTCAGCCCAGGGACCTGAGGGGGAATCGCTCAGGTTTTTCTATGAATTACTTGTGTTGACAGTTGTCACTGCCAATGGGCAGACACTCCCCTCAGCATGGCGGCGTTGGTATATCGTTCCCCATAGCGTCAGCTAGACGCAGCGAGAGTTCCCTTTCGAAAGGGAACGTCTAAGGTTACGTATGTAACCTCTGTTCCCTGAGAACAGGGAACGAGCGCTGCGTCGCGTTGCCATGCTTCAGGGCCTATCTGCCATACAGTCCCTTCAGACGAGAAGATGTGTATGTGTTGGCACGGCGCCCTTTTATACTTCCGGGTCGCACGTTGATGACGTCATGGGCTGACGTCGGTCAAAGACTTTGCCGTGATTCGATAGTAGCTTCAGACACCAGTCACGCCGAGGGCGTTCCCCATAGCGTCAGCTAGACGCAGCGCTCGTTCCCTGTTCTCAGGGAACAGAGGTTACATACGTAACCTTAGACGGTTCTTGTCTGTTTGTTCGCGTGCCTGGCATGGCGCTGCAGTTTTGTGTGTTGCTGCGACCTTTTTAGGTGAGCAACGGTTTGCTGCTGTAACCTAGGTCCCATCAAACGTTGGTTTGGGGATTTTCCCGTTTGTTATCAGCTGACTGCTGAGCAGGCGTCTGTGCCCTTCAGTCCATGATGTATGAATGACTACTGCGAACTATTAAAAGGACGTCTCTCTCTCTCATTGTGTACCTGATCCAACAGCCATGTGACGGAGGATTTCGGTCAGTGCAGTGAGGTCACCGCTGTTTTGTCATGAGTTATTTTGATACTGCTGCTTGAGTTATTATACTCACATACTCATCACTTTATACTGTCTGAGTTTTTCCTTGTTTATTAAGATTCATTTGTTTGTTTTCATTATTTCTTTGCACAATTTTGTTTTGTGTTTTCGACTGTGGTCATGAATCACAGATTGAAAACCTGATTTATTTAATTTGATTTAATTGTTGATTTGCAAATTGTGTATAACAATACATATTTGTTTATTTGTTTTAATTTGAGTTTGATTGTTTGTGACATTCAATTGTCTTTTTTATATAATTAATCGTTTTCTTTTTCTTGTGTGTATGGAGTGGAGTGTTTATTTCTAGGAGCTGCGGCCGCCTTGCTTAGGCAATTGACTGTCCCCTTACTTTCTCTTGGTGGTGGTGTTTACACCGTGTGCCATGACTGATCATTTCACTGGGGCCCGTGTGATGTGAGCGTGCAGTGCGTGTGAAAGGAGCGTGTCTATCTTTTGCGGGGTATTTCTTGAACGAGGCCGCAGCTTCTGTCCTTTTAACACTGCAATTGAGTGATTGGGGCTTGTCCCTTTTCTTGTGCCTCAGATTGTATTCTGATAAATCATAATAAACTTTTGTAATTTTGTAGTAAATACCTGTGTCTCCATTCTCCTTGTCTTTAGTCGGGAACCTGTGCACTGGTCATATTCTCTTGGTGAAATTCCCAGGGTGGCGTAGTCGAAGATTACATATATAGTATTTTGGGCCCTATCTTGCACCCAGCGCAATTGACTTTGTACACCGACGCATGTGTCATTCCTATTTTGCACCCGCGCAAAGCGCGCTTTTCCCTCCACAGAAGCACGTCGCTAAACTAGTGAATGCACTTGCGCTCCCTGGGCGGTTCAGCGCAAAAAAGGAGGCGTGTTCCGGCGCAAACAATCCCTGGTGCTATTTTGCTGTTCCATTAAACAATTGCGCCACTGACCAGAAAAAACCTAGTCTAAAGTCAGTGGCGCGTTGCGCGTTGTTCATTATGCTATTTTAAGGGCGCATGCTTGACCATAATGTATAGCGTGCACAACGCGCATACACTTTGCTCATGTAATCTACACAGATGCAACAGTTATTTTTGCAAATCATAAATTGTTACACTAAAAAAATATTAACACATGAGATGACGGAAATCATTGTGGTGTGCCACGAAGATGTGAAAAAATAGGCATAAATCTAGATTACAAATGATTCAGGCTAATTGTAATAATTAAGGATAAGACCTGTTTGCCCAATAGTGGCAAGACATATATGTATATAAGGACATCTGACAAATTGGTTTGTCCGTCAAGAACCAGGAAAAAAAATCGACTGAAAAACTGAAAAAACTGAAAGACTGAAAAAAAAAAAGACTGTGAAATCACCTTTACCATAATGTACAACATTACAACTTCACTTCTCTGTCTTTCACTGCTCTTACAAGAACATCAGTCTCCTCGGCTGTGAACCGCTCCTGGCGTGCGCCTGGTAAATACGCCATAATAATAGCAATCCATAATGGAACTTGCGCACCTGCTTTTAAAGGGAATGTTGGATGACGCTCGGATTGGTTTATTCACGTTACGCCCAAACCACACCTATGAATAATGAAGCTACTTCAGACCAACCCATTTTAGATTTGCGCCGGGCGCAAGAGCCATTTATCCCGCCGGGAAAATAGCAACAGCGCCGAGACCCGCCCACAAAGTTACTTGCGATTCGCGCTTTGACACTTGCGTTTCAGATCGTTAAAATAGGGCCCTTTGTCTCTTTAGTGTATGATTTATTTTGGTTTTTGAACCCCTTTCCTTTCGTCTGCTCCTCGTGGATGCCACATATGCTAACTTAGTTACTTGGAGTTTCCTATTGTTACTGTACTAGCATCTTGCGTTGGATCTAGACAACACAGGAAATTATCGTTAATGTTGTCTCACTAAGAAACTTTCAATTTAATCAGAAATGGTTTCGACTGTCAAGAAGTGGATAACATCACTACTTACTGCTTGCGGGAATATAGTTGGAATTGCCCCTTCTTCAGGATCAGACGCTGAGCGAAGCCTGCTTGATATTGTCCCAGGTAAGAAAAACTGTCCGTGGTGAAATGGGCCGAGCAAACGAACAACTTTGAATTAAATTGTTGCAGTATCCGGTTATAGATAAACATGAACCATGCCTGTTGACAGTTCTGTTCTGTGGGAAGGGTATAAAAAGTTCTCATATCTCCTGCACAGCCTGGAACATAACATTTATTTCCATGATCTGCCATTTTCGCTATCCTCGCTATCCTGTCGCTTGACGCTTGTTTCTTCACAATACCTGCAGAACTCCCGATGATTCGACTGTGCAGTTCCGCCTGGCCTTGAACGTGCTGGCATATGCAAATGTTGGGGGCGTACAAATTAATGATCCCGACTGTTGCGGAACTGTCTGTGTTATTTTGAGAATCACCTATTTTTCCGTGGTGTTTTGCACGCATGAGATTTACATATGAAGGAGGAAGCAATCTTGTGATTTCCATGTACTGAACTCTTGTTATTCAACTATGCCAAGGTTAATAAATCTTTCATTCTAGGGCACCTTTAAAAAATATTTAATAAATAAACTGTATTATTAAATTATTGTTATTATTATCATAATTTAAAATGGCCATGAAATGAATGAAAACAGTTTTTTTTTTGGTAGAACAAATGCTTTATTATAACAAAATTGAAGCCATTTGTTTGTTTTGTTTATTAAAATTTCAATAAAACTATAAATTATTATGAATTAGATTAACAACTTATTTTTATCATTAATTTATAAACATGTTTAATAATAAGAGTCCTATAACATTTATGTATTTATATTTACAAATGTATTATCAAGAATAATGGTAATCAAATAAAATGTAAACAAACTTTTATAATTTTTTGGCAAAACAGAGATTTATTAAATTAAAACATGGTTTAAAAAAATCTATTCTTAAATAATTTTTAAATTATGTATTATTATTATTTTGACAAGTACATTTTATTGTAGTCCTACAATATCTTTCTGCCATAATTTCCAAACTTTTATTTTGATGGGTTGTAGTGAAGACGAGGGGCCTGTTTCAGAAAGGAGGTTCAACCAACTCTGAGTTTAAACCTGAACTCTGAGTTGACTTACTCTGAGATGGGAAACTCTGAGTTTTGGGTTTCAGAACAGTTGAATTGAGGTAGTTGAATCAACTCTGAGTAGACTGACTCTGAGTTAAGCTCATGCACTCCAACTATGAAAAGCCACGATCAATGGAGCTCCGAAATTACTATTCACCATGGCAACAGCACCCAACAAAAAGACGTTTGCATACTTCCGGGTCAATACACAAGTTTAATTCTTAATTATTTTAATTAAGTTTAATTTTCATGGTATCCAAAAGGCAAACAAAGAATGTGGCAGCAGCTTAAAAAAAAAAAAAAAAAAAACATAATTCAATCAGGAAAAGCTTTAAGCATAAAATGTTCATGGGTGTAGGTTTAATGACTTTACATACATTTGACATATTAAATAAATATCATTCAGTGTCCAATGTGCAGCAGCTTTTCCCACATAGACCCTTTTCACAGACTAATAACGTGTTTTAATGGTCATCAATATCGTAAATCCTGCAACGTTTTTTGTAAAAAAAAATTATGTATGTACATTTATAACACTAATACTTTGTATTATATTACTTTTGCATCAAATTACAAAAATCAAGTTACCGCTGCTGTGAGAGTGTTTCTAATACAGCGTCTATGGGAGTGATAGTTAAAATTAACATCTTTCTCTCTTTTCACTGCAGTTATCAATCTCACTTTAATTTTTCCATCTTTTTGAAAGTTGTGAAATCACTATTGTGGAGTTTTTCTTTTGCTATCTGAGCAAATGGAGACACAAAAATATATATTTAATGTATTCTCTCATTCACCGCTATAAGAGTTAACCCAACTATGACAACTTCAGCTTCGGAAACCCAGAAATGTGAAAAGGGTCTATGCTCTTTTCACATAATGAAATGTTCTCTAATTCCACCTGTTACATTTATTAATCAGGGTAATGACATTAACATTTGACTTCTACTCAGGCCAGCCAAACTCCAGCACCACTGACAGATGAAGAGAAGCTGGAGGAAGAATATTAACATCCAACAGGAAAAAGAATAAAGTATTTATAGAAAATAAAGATGACTATAAAAATGTAAATAAATGTATTTAACAGCTGTGGTGGTGGTTATCTCGTACTACCATCTGGCAGCATCCTTCCATTCCATACAATAATCCGTTTTCAGAAAGTGTGATGATGGGTATATGAGTGTCATAAATGCGTCCAACCACTGGAAATCCTAAAGGAAATTCTAATTATTAGGTCACTTCTAGAGGTTTATCAAGTGAACGTAAGGATCCTGAATAAAAGGACATGCCATTTTTGTCACTTTGACGGTGTCCTCATGATGAAAATATGAGCAATGAATGTTCCTGCAAAGAATGCTTTTATTACTTTGTATTTTTGTCAAGTGGCAGATAATTTAATTTGTTTTAAGTAAACTTTGCTTACTTTAGATTTAGATTAAATTTATAATTTTTTTTATATTTATACTTGAAATACGACCAAAATACTCAGTAAGAAAAGCATTTGTGGTGTTTGAATGAATGAATAAAGTATTTAAACACTGCTGGTGCTTTAAAAGGGGGAAGGAGAACGAAACAAACTCTGTGTTTACCAAAGAAAACCTGCTTCTGACCAGGTTAGGTTCACAGAGTAAGTTACCCTGGTAACTGACTCGGAGTATAAGTTACCTCTCTTTCAGAAACGGGCTTGGCCTACCCTGCTTTCTCGGGTTTGACATACCTCCTATTCTGAAACAGAAAACCCAGAGTTTCCCTTATTTCAGGGTTAACCTACTCAGAGTTTTCACTTAACCTCCTTTCTGAAACGGGCCCCTGATTCAGAGTGTATTTGACAATTCAATTAAAATGATGAAAATGCTCATTATGGGGTTCTCTCAGATCAGCACTGTAAAGGTTAATGTCTTGTCCAAATATGGTCTGTGAGAAGTTAAAAACACCATGAGAATCACGCGTACTTGAGTATGTAGTAGACGAAATGGCGCTGCTCATTCACACAGAGACATGCAGAACCAGCTGATCATATATTTATATATCAGTGTTTTGCGCTTTAACATTCACAGACCATGTCGCGATTTGATTTATTGTAAAGCTCTTCTTTCGATTTATTCATTCATCCATCAGTTTGTGTGTGTTACGTGACATTAATTTACTGTAAATTTCATCCATGACTGGATTCCGGGATTCCCTCTGCAGCACAGAAATCATTCGGCCATAAGCTACAAACATACCTTTATCTGCACAGAGGGATGGTGTTCACGAATATGTTCTTTGTGTTTCCTCCTTTTGCAGCCACATTGCATCCACATTTTTTGAAAAAGGGATATCCTCCAGGACAACCACATGTAAATGTTTTTTTTCTATATCCAAAGTATTTCCATACCAGCCTTGTAGGCCTACGTCACCGTCTTTTTGTGATTTTTGTGCATTTGGCATCCCGCTCTTCAATTCAGTGCAGTAGCTTAGTTTCCGGAGCATGATTTTCCCACCTTTATATTATTGATTTATTTATTTTTACTGAGTAACGGATATGGTTTAAAATGTAACAAAGTACAATACTTCAAACAAAACATACTTAAGTAAAAGTAAAATTACTGATTTTTAAAACAAAAAGTAGAAGTACACAGAAAAACTACTCAATTAAAGTAATGCGAGTAAATGTAATTTGTTACTTTCCACCTCTGTTTCTTACACAAGGATGTTCTAATATTTATCAAACTTATGCTGTTCAAGCTACATGCACATACAGGATAGAATCAGCTTATTTTAAGTGACTACATTAACATCTCTCATCATATGGGTTGGGGAATTAATTCCAACAGCTGGATTGTTTGCATTCGGATTCTGTTCCCCCCATGATTATTACACAAGGTAGTACCAATGTTTATCAAAATGATACTGGTTGAGCTCCATCCACATTCATACAATGGAGGATACAATGAGCGTCTTTCAAGCCACTACATTACACTACACACAGATTCTGATAGCTGAATTGTTTGTCGTAGGATTCTGTTCCACCCTTATTTCTTACACAAGGTGGTACTAATGTTTGTTAAACTGATATTGGTTAATCTCCATCCACATTCAGGATGGATTCAGGATTTGCTGTCTGATTCTATTCCCCCATTATTTCTTATGCCCGTGGACACAATCCTCCCCTGAACGTACTTCACGCTTAAACACCTCACATTTACTAGGTTTAAGTTGATTCTGTATCACCTCAAATGCTGCAGGACTCTTGTCACATCATTGACATGGTCTTAAAAGGATTTGCTTAACACTAGCGTGTCATTAAGTTAGGGGACACAACAATTGTCTCTGAGATTTTGCATGCACTCTTCCATGCAGTGTTGGAAAGCCACAGGAGCATTAATCAGACCAAAAGGGATGCAAATTCACCTGTATAATCCCCATGGCATTACAAAAGCTGTCATCGGTCTACTCTCTTTGGTCATGACGCCCTGGTGATATGCTTTCCCTTGGTCGAGTAATGAGAACTAGGTGTTTCCTCCAAGACTGTCCATGATAGCTTTAACATGTAAAATGGGCTGTTGGTGGGGCTTTGTCTTTCGATTTCATTCTCTGTAATCAATACACAACCGTAAACTACCATCCTTGTTTGGGTTCAAATTTTGAACCCATCCTTGGGCAATGAGATTGTATAGGTAATCATTCATCTCTATGTACAGGGGGTGAGGTACCAAACGGGTAAGTAAACAAGATTGCAGTAAGCATGACAATTGCACGCTCCCTCAAAACTTGCGACATCTGTGGCATTGTGCAGTGTGATAAAACTGCACATTTTAGAGTGGCAGCCTAAGGCACACCTGTGCAATAATCATGCTGTCTAATAAGCATCTTGTTATACCACACCTGTGAGGTGGATGGATAATCTCGGCAAAGGAGAAGTGCTCACTAACACAGATTTAGACAGATTTGTGAACAATATTTGAGAGAAATAGGCCTTTTGTGTACATAGAAAATGTCTTAGATATTTGAGTTCAGCTCATGAAAAACGGGGGCAAAAATAAAAGTGTTAATAATTTTGTTCAGTGTATTAGCATAACGCTTGTACAGAACACAAAGTGTGCAATTTCTCCTCCTCCGAAGAAGAAAAAGAAAGGGAAAAGGCACACAACTTGTTGTGTTCTAGTTATTAATACAAAGCCAGGAACAGCAGGTGAACGGGTTCCATGTTTCCTTTATTTATCACTATTCACACATAAACCTCATGCTCATCCTTTTTCTTCTTCTGCTCTCTTTCAAATAAACGCAAGTTCCGCCTTATTATAACTAAATTCCTTTATAGTAATTAAACAACTGTAATTACATCCGTTAAATACTCAATTTCATGTCTTCATTCATAATTTCAACAGAATTACAGAATCATAATGTGGCGAGGTGGTGGGGGTGAATAGTTGGCAACCAACTCCTTAATGGTAACACAATATAACAAACTGACTATGCCACCCCTTTTTTGGAGAAAGGGGAAATAACCACCAAATGGAAATAGGGCACACAGGTTCCTTGAAAAGAAACGTGAATATCAGTACAAAAAGGAGTTTATTAAGTTCACATAAATAGATAAAACTTTCAGGTTTCTTCTGCAATGCAGAACGTCACTCAAATTTAGCTACAATGCTGTTTAGTATTAGCCTGACAAGCCAGACCCACATCAAGATGTTGGGTCTAGAAACTCATCATTGACAGGGCTCAATCCGAGGGGCGGGATAAACGGTTGTCTTTCAAATTCCCTCTGCATGCATTTGGATAACACCATGAGCGCCACAACCAACCAGAGCGAAGAAGAAGGTGAAGCCGAGCTAACGTTAGTTGATAGACTTTCGCCGTATCCGGTAGGCAAAACTTCGAACATATCTTCTTTTCTTAAGAATGACTTCAGTGCCGTTCTTTGTTCTTTTCTCAAAGAAAAGCTTAACTCCAAGTCAAAATACATTTTCTGCCGCTAGGGTGCGTCTAGATTTCTAGGCTAGTGCAGTATGTCAACAAACACGAAAATGTACTTAAGAAGGCTGAGGTTTACCCGTAGCGGGGAAGGCTAGCTGGAAGGTAATTTATCCAAACACACACACACACACACACACACACACACACACATACACTCCCAGTGAGGTGTAAGCGGTTGTAAGCGGCAAACCACACTGTGCACGAAATACCAGCACCAGAAGGCAAGAAAAGCTAGCCTCCCAACCCGGGGCCCACAAGCCTAAAATAAAACACAAGAAAAAGACAATTAACCAAAGAATACAAATGCAATGAATACAAAAATACAAACTATAAACAAATAATAACAGAATTCTCAGATGTTGCTGATGTAAGACACAAATGAGCACTGATTTGCAGACAACAAAAATCAAAATAAAATGTTGCAACTGAATAAGTTACAAAATAGTCAACAAACTGAAAAAAAAAGACAAAAGCACTATAGCAAAAGAAAGAAAAACAAAATTGCAATAAAACAATAAAAACATAACGAGTAAATATATAAAAAATACAAGTAAAGAAAAAAAAACGAATTAACACAGCCGGTAGCAATGACTGAGGAGCAAGCCCGCGTTCACAACTCAGGCACATGCAACAGTAGAGAGAGATCAAACTGCTTTAGCGTGAAAATAAAACACATACAGCAGCAAAACAGCAGTGCCATCTTAATAGCCTTTATGCAGGAACGATCACCCCAAAACTCACACTAAGACAGAGCACCTTCAGAAGAATCGAATATCCAGGCGATCACAGAACTGCATAGGCCGTACGATTGCTCACAGCAGAGTTTTCACAGCAACTTACGCATATGAATGCAACATATGAATGGAAACCAACAAACTGGAATAAAATAGACGCGAGTTATCACAAACAGCACAAGTTCCACACCAACAAATATTCAAAATTAACCTACCTGGGGGTAATAACAGCCTGAACACCCCCACGGTGCCGCAAACCAAACACTTGTTCAGGATTGAATGGCAGCATGCCCACTCCACGGGGCGGAGCTAGCAATGATGCATACCCAGGTAGCCTAAACTCAGTCTTTATATAGGCAGTGTGATATAGTGTTGTGCATTTAATGCATGTAATTCCATATTGACTCCGCTAGAGGGCCACCTTGGTTGTATAGCAGTGGGGCATAACCATGAGGGGAAGTAGAGTGTTTGTTGTGATATGTACATGTGAGTGAGCAGCAGCACGAGCTACCCGAGAGTGCTCGGTAATAAATACTACGTTCTGAGTTAAATAGATCTGCCTGTGTAGTTTGTCAAGCATACTACACCAGAAGGAATACTACATGGTGTCAGAAGACAGTCATTTTATGAACCCGAACCTGCATTTAACAGCTCTGAGACACGACGGAGAAAGTCAGCGCATTGTGACCGAAGTGAGTCTGCACAAGAAAAAAATAAACATGGATCAGTTCAGATTACCACCTCCATTAGTCCTAACGGGAAATATAGGTGAAAATTGGAGAAGATGGATACAACGGTTCAACATTTACATGACTGCTACAGGTTCTGACTCAAAGAGTGAGAAGGTAAAAGTAGCCATTTTACTTCACGCATTAGGAGAGGAAGCCTTAGAGGTGTACAACTCGCTGTCTATTGAGGCAGAAGGAGAGGATGAAACAGTGAAAGATATAGTAACAGCACTGGAGAAGTATTGCTTACCCAGGAAAAATTTTGTTTTTGAAAGACACCAATTTTGGGCTTACCCCATGCCTGATTCGATTACCATCGATAAGTACGTCACTGAACTAAAACAAAAGAGTAAACACTGTGAGTTCGGCTCAACAGAATCTGACATGATAAGAGACAAGATCGTGTTCAGCAGCGGTGATCAGCGTTTAAAAGAGAGACTTTTAAGAGAAATAAATCTCACTCTGGAAAAAACAGTGGACATTTGTAGAGCAGCTGAGGCAGCAAAAACACAGATTCAAGCAATGGGAGAGCAGAATAAAGCTGTTCACGCCATTAAAAGGAAAACAAAGGATGGAAAACAGAACAAGAGATATGAAAGAACGTCATTTCAACAGCAAAAAGCAAATGTCGACTCAGTCATCTGCAAAAAAAGCAGAACAATCAGGTACGGACCATCACCTTGCTTTGCTTTCATTAAGGAACACTCCTGTCACTGGTATGTCTTATTCACCAGTGCAAGTTCTGATGGGAAGAGTTCTGAGGAGCACCTTACCAGCATCTAGCAATGTCTTGCGACCAACTACGCCCAAAGGTGTTCATCATGCGCTTCAAATCCTGCAAAAGAAACAAGCATGTCACTACAATGTGGGAGCAAAAGTCTTACCAGAATTGCATGCAGGAAATACTGTGCACATTGAAACAGACAGAGGCACTGCATGAAAACACTGAAATCCGGCACTATCCGGGCATGGTATACTCCTGTGTAATTTGATGTTTACCGGATGTATGTGGGAAAAAGCGGATCAGAGTAACACGGAACAGTATATTTCCAGAAAAACCCGGAAACCTCACGTATGCGGACGTATACAGGAATCCGTGAAATTTCACGGACATATACAGCTGAAACACTGCTGGGTGTGCTAGGACTGAAGACTGTTAGGTGTGAAGAAGACCTTTCATATGTTAATGACTGACACTTGTGCTGGCTGTTCTCAGAGGGAGGGGGGGCAGGGGAGGAATTCAGGATTGAGAATTATCTCTGGTCTACTGTAGGCTACAGCAAACAAGCTTTTTGCACAGAAAAAAGAATTCTTAAGGCCCTGAAACACTAAACTGAACTAGCAATGACTAAAGCCGACTGTGGGGTTGGTTCACGTTGCCTGGGTCTGGGCCAAACCATCAGAATGGTGTGTCAGGGCCTTAAAACCACTGCATGAAAAGAGTCTCTTAATCAAATATTTTTTATAAAAACAGTACAAAATAAAAACCCTGTCTGAACATATACGTTCACAAAAAAATCTGAATATGTAATGAAATAAACAAAGAAATGTAATGGAATTAACAAAGGATAATTAACCAAACATTTTAGACTATCCCCAAACAATTTTTGCAAAGTTTTACAAATTGTAGGCAATAATAGAATTAAATAAAGAGGAGATGAAATGTGGAAAATGAAAAAGTTTGTTTTAAAAACACCAAAAACTAAATAATAATAAAATAAAATAAAAATATGGAATAAAAAAGAGCAGGGATTCACTTGCTCAAGAAACACAGAAACACAAGCAGATCTTTCAGCTCTGCAACTGTTCACAAAAAGTGTCACTCCAAGATTCTTAACTTAAACACGCTGCAAAAGAGGGGCGTTTTGAGGTTTGAAATCCACCACTCACAATAGATGTAGGTGCAACCAATAAGGTTACCAATAAAAATAAGGCAACCAATAAAAATAATCCTAATTTTACAGAAAAAAACTTCAGTTTATTTACAGTATTTTCTTGTAATTTTGAATTATGTTTAAAACGATGTAAAATTACAAACAATATCTAAATAAACAACTTGACTGTTATTTTAAGGATTATATCATTAATGACAAACTACAGTAATTCTCATTTTTTTATACAGGAACATAACTGTATTATTTTTCTGTTTTCATAAATAACAAATTCATGCAAAATTACAAACAATATCTGTAAATTAACAACTGTAATACAATATTTAGCTCATTATATTAAAGATTTATGTTTAACATTATTCTTTGTCATTTTGAAGTAAATCTTATTAGTTTTATATTTACACTGTAAAAATAAAAACCTAAAAAAACAGCAGCTACAGCTGCAAAACAAAAACCGTAAAATTAAAGTCAAATATCTTAAGTCAAATAAAATTAAAAAACTTCACAGAAATTTACATTAAACGTTTTAGAGAAAACACTATTAGTTTACAGATTTTTCCTTATTTAAATTAAGATATTTTAATTTAATTTTCTGTTTTACAGTGAAGGTGTATTTTTACATTCAATTCTGGATACAAATATAACAAAATATATAGCAAACTAAATATCAAACAATAATTGTTTTTAAAGAGTACAAATCTGCACTGCTCTCCAGGTTGAAACTTCTGCCCACACCACAAAACACCATTTGACCAATTAATTAAATATAACAGCAAATAAAAATAAATATACACATTTTCTAACTGTTGTTTAAAACAAGTTTTTTCTATATTTGCAAGGCTATTTGCTGTCTTTCCGTGTTCTTTTGAGCGTGATTGGTCAATCTGAACGTCATCCAGAAATCTGGCCAATGACAGTGCGCGCCTTCAGTTTGAATTATACACCCGTTGCCGTTGGAGTTGATCGTGGCTCGCGGGGACGCGACGCGATCGCGGCTTCTAATCTTCACGTCGGTCTATTAATGGCATTGCATGGACCATTTAAACCTGTTAAAATCTTATTTTGGACGAATTTTGATGGTGGGATGTCGACTGAGAACGAAAAAACATGAATACGAACAGACTAAGTTTCCAATGGCGGACAGCAGACGGCAGAAGGTAACGTAAATCCCTTTATATTGTTTCTACTGCTCATCAAGATATAACGTTAGTGCATTAAAGTCATATGCTAATCGTGATTAACTTACATATTCTGTTTCTGTGTTTTGTTGTAATATTGTTAAGATAGGGCTGGGTGTTATGGCGATCTGATGATACTGACTATTGTTAGCGATTTTGCTGTAAACGTTAACATTACCTTTTTATATTGCGGAATGGGAATATAGCGTATATAACGCAGCACTGACTGTACTAAAACTTTTTGACATTTTGACAAGGAAACATGCATGAATGTAGAATAATGAACGGGACATGCATGTGTTTAAATAAGCCTCTCTCAGACAGCAGGCGATCCCGAAATCAATTATCTTTCTGTAAAATGCACACAATTATCTCAGAAACCTTGTCATGTGAGGTATTCACTTGATTTAAACAGTCAGTTATGTCTTAAGTAAAGTCAAACAGTTCAAGTTAATGTGGGGAAACCCGGATGCGTGTCATTATGTGCATCCGTTCTTAAAGGGGCTGCAGCTTTGTCATCATTTTAATAAAACAAAAGAATAGAGAAGACCTTCTGCTTCTTTAAGAATCAAGTGATATTAATTAATTGAATATCATACAGTGAAGACTTTTAAAGCAGTATTATTCTGTAGCATTTTAATAAAATATCCATCAAAATAAATATATTGTGATATCGTTATTGTAAAATAAAATTTCTCATGTATGTATAATTATATGGTCATAATGCCCATCCCTACTGTCAGCTAGTTTTAAGATCAAGCTTGTCATAAGATGTAACAGAGCTTTGGAATGAGTAATCTGAGAACACTGTCATGTACACTTGTTCAACAGAGAGGACAGGAAACCACCATACTTGGACTCTGAAAAATTATAGGCAAACCAGGATTTTGGATCTACTGTGAAGTTTTTGTATGGGCCTGGTGAGTATGTTTTGCAAGTCCTTGTCCGTAAGTTGATAATTAATATTAATGTTTTATCAAACAAATTAATATTCATTTGTGTGTGTGCATGTTTCTTCCCCCCTCATGATCCAGAAGTTTTGGATCCATGATCCTGAAGAACTTTTACAGATGTTGACCCTGAATGTGTAAAAGGTAATCTTAAAAATTATTTTAATGTTCTCTGTTTTTTTCTGTAATGTAGACGCATGCATTTTCTGTGAAGTTGCTTTGAAACAATATCAGGGTTTTTCCTACATTGAAAATTTTTTGCCGGCCGCCAAAACAAATTTTTGTCCCGCCAAAGCCTTATTTGATCAATTATTGTGATTTATGAGTGATGTAGAACAGATGACTGCTGCGCTTGCGTTAACTGAGTGACAGAGAGAACGACCAGTGAGCTCATCCCTCGCTCGCACACTCTCTGTCTTCAAAATAAGCATTCTTAGCTTTCTAATGTTTCACATATTACGTTAATCAAAAGGTCGGAAGACCGAATCCATGTTGCACGTGGCGCTATCAGACGTCTTCCTTTAATTACCGCTGGGTGTGAAATGCGCTCAAAAAACATTGACTGATTCTCTGACCAGCTGACATAAAGCATACTTTAAATAAACGGGAAACAAATCCTATCCGGTTATGTAGTGTTTTCTGTGTGTTGACAAATCTTTCGCGATGTTCTACGGGATACACACACAACGCGTCTGCTAATGTCCGATTTGCCACCTAATGACTCCTTTGAACTGAATCATTTTAACGACTGGTTAGAACAACTGATCTGTCCAACACTGAACTCACGAATTAGTTTAATCATTTACTCAGAACAACACCTGAAATGAGAACACAAGTGTGCTTACCCACTTTAGCAAGAGTGGATAGTAAGAATTAGTTTTAATTATCAACAGTCTTTCAGCTTATTTATGTGGACAATGTGTAGTAAAATAAATAGCCTAAAATCATTTAGTTTAGACTGGAGTGAGGTGAACCCAGAACAAAGTTGTTGTTAGCTAGCTGATTGTATATGGCAGAAAATTAGGCTATTTGTTCATTTTTTTAATATTGATATGATTACCAAAACAAACAATTATCAGTAAATAGTGTAAAAATGAGGAAAAAAAACAAACATCAAGGTATCAAAATAAGATAAGCAAAAGTTACAAACTTTCTTTGAATTTATTTCAAATTTATTGTCAGTTTTGTGCTTGCAGATCAAGTGGGTAGGGTATTTTTGTGTGTGTGTGTGTGTGTGTGTGTGTGTGTGTGTGTGTGTGTGTGTGTGTGTGTGTGTGTGTGTGTGTGTGTGTGTGTGTGTGTGTGTGTGTGTGTGTGTGTGTGTGTGTGTGTGTGTGTGTGTGTGTGTGTGTGTGTGTGTGTGTGTGTGTGGATGACCATGTCTGTCAGCCACCACCGAAGACCATTTTTGACCCAGGAAAAACCCTGAATATGTATTGTGAAAAGCGCTATACAAATACATTTTAATTGAATTGTTTTACTTACTTTTATTGGCATTAACTATATATTATTAATGTATTATTTGGCAGGTCGCAAGATGTATTTTATTTTGTGAGACTTTGCTGAGGAAGTATTCTTTGGCTCAGTCTGAAAAGGCCCAGAAAAGAAACACTATGAAGAACATCACACAGAACCGTCAGAGAAAGAGACGGGTAAGTTAAGAAACCGGTTAAGCTTTTTCCCTCCAGAATGTTACTATACTCCTCTCTGAGTTTTAGTGGTTAATTTACTGTCATGTTTTGCAGTTGCTGGAGACCAGGTCCAGGGTTGCACAAGCCAACACAGAACCTGTGGAAGACCGCAACTATAGACCTGATGAAGATGAAGATGATGCTGTTGTTGATGGAAGGCCAGTGTGGATGGTTTGGCTAGCTACTACAAACCAGACTAGACTGACCCACACTACATGTCACATCACCAGCCCATCATGCCAGTTTGAAAAATTTTTCAAACAACATTGTGTTAGAGTTGGTCACAATTATTTTATAATTATAATTTTAATATTCAATTGTTCCATTTTATATTTTCTTTATTCCTATGTTTATATACTTATACTTTTATTGGTTCCCATATATAGAACATTTACATATATTTTATATACACTTTTTAATTTATAGATTTCTTTGTCTCGTTTTATAATGTATACTTTGTATGTTTGTTCCTTTTTAGATGTCCATGTTGCTTTTGATCTCCACGTTTTGTATTGTTGTTCCTCTTACGTCGCCTTCCTTTAGAAACATTTTGTTCACTTATCTTTTCCCCCATTCATTTGAATGTATGTTTATAATGCTCTTTGTTCTTTTTATTTGGTTATATTGTTTACTTGGAATATTTATGTGTATTTTATATACACTTTTTTTTGTCTTATAAATTTATTGTTCTCATTTTATATTGTTTAATTTGTATATTTATTCTTTTCCTTTTTATGTTCACTGTGTATTTTATTCCTTTACATCTGTCTTTTAAATGCATTTTGTTAATTTTTTTTCCCTTTTTGTTTCTTTACCAATTCAATTTAACGTATATTTATGTTCTTTGGACTGTTTATATTTTTACATTTGTTCCTTTACATTTTCATCCCTTTTAAATACATTTAGTTCACTTGTTTTTGTTTCACCATTGTTTTAATGTTCGTTTATAATGCTGTTAAGAATATTTTTTTTTTATATATATACCTTTTTAATAAATATTTCAGACTTTCTCAAATTGTTTTGTGTGTATTTTTCTTTTGGGAGGGAGAGGGGATTATTTTTTATATATATATATATTATATATTAATTAGCAAAATCTGCATAGCTGGCCTATAACCAATCAAGTCCCTATGCTACAAAACCTAGCCCACCCTTAGCCTTAGAAGTAACCAATAAAGTCACTTGACTGGGTTTTCAATGCGTCCTGTCCTCCAATAGCAGTCTGGGTTTTGGGAGTGGTTTTAAAAAAAACAACCAATCCAGTTTGAGATGAAGGACCAATAGGGGGTGGAAGGCAAAGCTGTTTAGAGGTGTGAAAATGTCTCCTGGGAAAACTTGATGGGATTATTTGCCATGGCAACAAATGGCTGTAGCATGGGAGTATACGGCCACAACATACATCCGATTTGGTACCATTTCGGATGAATACGGACATATACGGATCCATGGAATTTGACCTATCTGGCCAGTATACTCCTGGATTCTTCCGAATTTCAGCAGTGTATACAGGAGTATCCTGGTCCGGATACACCTTTTTTCATGCAGTGAGGGTGGCAGCCGGGTCTTGTTATTTCCAAACGAGATGAGCCACGGTCATACAACATTGTCAATGCAGAAGGACGACAGTTGCGCCGCAATAGGTGCCACCTGAGGAAAACAAGCCACAAGTACACAGAGACATTTACCCCTGCAGACGACCACCATGGTGTTACACACTCTCACATCCCAGAGGCACAAGAAGTGACAGATAGTTCTGTACAGAGTGTGCCAGAGCAGGTCTTACATAATGGCAGTACCACTACTACCAGGAGTGGTCGAGTTGTGAAGGTTCCCATCAGGTTTCAAGACTATTGTTTGAACTGACTTTATACCCTTCTAATTAAAGAATGCTGAGATATGCTTAAGCTTTGAACAGCTGTTTGTTACAAATGAGAAGGAAATGTTCCTGTGATGTGGACTTTAATATCCTTATTTTGTGTTCATGAGTACTGTTTAAAGCTAGTGTTTTGTTTTTGTTTTTCCTGAGAAAAAAGGGGGATGTGATATAGTGTTGTGCATTTGATGCATGTAATTCCATATTGACTCCGCTAGAGGGCCACCTTGGTTGTATAGCAGTGGGGGATAACCATGAGGGGAAGTAGAGTGTTTGTTGTGATATGTACATGTGAGTGAGCAGCAGCACAAGCTACCCGAGAGTGCTCGGTAATAAATACTTTGTTCTGAGTTAAATAGATCTGCCTGTGTAGTTTGTCAAGCATTCTACACCAGAAGGAATACTACAGGCAGGAATCGAGTTGCTGATAGGCTCTCAATAAATATGTGGGAGGGAATTTACTCACCCTGCCACAATCACATGACTATATTCAATCTCCATCTGCGCTATACCTACATACAATCAGTAATTCAAACCACTGCATACTCTTATTTAGTCTCATAATCTTTCAACCAAAAAGGTGGTTTGCACTGTTGAACAGAACGTCTTTCTGTGCTCTGTTCAGTGTCTGGAACATTTGCAACTGAAGCATCAACAGCAGACTGATCTGAGGTCGAACCAAAGACAAGTGAGAAGAGTGCCACAGTCTTCCATTTGCCAATCTGTACCTGAAATGTAGGCACCCGAGACCCTCGTTTCGCATCAGAGTATTGCTTTCCACAGCCCCATTGGCCGCATGATGGTATACGGATGTTTTGATGAATGCAATATTTTGTTTGTTTCAAGAAAGCGGTAAAGGCTGAAGAAATCCCAGATAGCAGACCAACACTGAATCAACGTTGAATCAATGTTAATGCATCAACTAAAATTTTATTGAATCAATGTTGAAATAGATCAAGATGAGCATAAAATCTATATTTTTTCAACTAAAATTAAATCACTTATTTAAAGGGTAACTAAACCCTAAACCAACTTTTTTTAGTTAATGATCTGTAATACTGGGGCTTTATTAATGCTGTTCATTGATTCGAGTAAATGGTTTTACATTTGAGTATAAAGTGTTTTAATTCTATAAAATATGGTGTAAAACCGCCAAAGTGCTGCCCTCTTAAGGTTGAACAGTGGCTACTGCAGTTGAATTTTCCTATTGGACGTTGTGGTACATCGTTACGTAGGATGGTAATTCCAACGGCTCACTATCTGCGCCCCTGGCACGAGCTCACCACGCCCTCAGAAATGTTTCCCCCAATCACATGATGAGAACGGCTTTACTCCAGTATGAACTGTCATGTTACATGAAGTGGAAACATTATGAATGAAACTGACTTGACACTTGCTTTAACATTGTATTGAAGAAAATACGGTTAAATAAGGCAGTTGTCAGTACACGTCAGGCTTTTCTTGCGATATTATTGCTGCCTGTCATGTGTACAGATAATTTTCATACATGAGACGCTTTCAAACCCTGACACGCAAGTGGTTGCCGCGGACGCGGTAACGAACAGCAATACTGTAACGTGCTGGCGTATATAGTCTAACTTATTTGAGGAAATGTGTTTATAACTGGCTTTTAGGTCTGAACAGCTCTGCTGTTTCACTAGCATCGTCGGCATCGTGAGTTAATGCAGTTTGAGCAGCGGCTCGCATTGATAAGGCTCTGGGACTGTATCTACAGACAATTCACCCTCCTCCAATTCAGGTGAAGGTAGGAATAATGACCGCTCTGTTGCAAAACTGGCGTCACTCCAGTCATTCTCCATCTTTGCGACTCGCGAGTCAGACAGCTGTCAATCAACCCATTACTGCGGGTCTCAGGTGCACGCCCTCCGCTCAGCACCACCCTCGGTTCGTCCCCTCTGTCTCCGCTAGGCTCTGCCCACTTTTCCAGCATTTTTAAAAATTTGCCAGTGGGTGGAGTTAAGCTCTGAGCAAGGGTTTAGTTACCCTTTAACACTGAATCAGAAACACTATAAAATCAATCTTGCTTTATGTACAGTAGGATTATATGCCAGTTAATTGTCTCTTTATTTTATTCCTTTCAATCAGAGACCATGTATGGCTGCAATTGATATGATTTTATATCAAAAAGTCACTCGAAGTAAACAACATCCTTCAATTTACATGCAAATGTATTTATTTATGCCCCCACAGTTTCAAATGGAAATCTCACATTGGGCCCTATCTTGCACCCAGTGCAATTGACTTTGTACACCAACGCATGTGTCATTCCTATTTTGCACCCGCGCAAAGCGCGCTTTTCCCTCCACAGAAGCACATCGCTAAACTAGTGAATGAACTTGCGCTCCCTGGGCGGTTCAGCGCAACAAAGGAGGCGTGTTCCGGCGCAAACAATCCCTGGTGCTATTTTGCTGTTCCATTAAACAATTGCGCCACTGACCAGAAAAAACCTAGTCTAAAGTCAGTGGCGCGTTGCGCGTTGTTCATTATGCTATTTTAAGGGCGCATGCTTGACCATAATGTATAGCGTGCACAACGCGCATACACTTTGCTCATGTAATCTACACAGATGCAACAGTTATTTTTGCAAATCATAAATTGTTACACTAAAAAAATATTAACACATGAGATGATGGAAATCATTGTGGTGTGCCACGAAGATGTGAAAAAATAGGCATAAATCTAGCTTACAAATGATTCAGGCTAATTGTAATAATTAAGGATAAGACCTGTTTGCCCAATAGTGGCAAGACATATATGTATATAAGGACATCTGACAAATTGGTTTGTCCGTCAAGAACCAGGAAAAAAAATCGACTGAAAAACTGAAAAAACTGAAAGACATTACGACAACATTACAACTTCACTTCTCTGTCTTTCACTGCTCTTACAAGAACATCAGTCTCCTCGGCTGTGAACCGCTCCTGGCGTGCTCCTGGTAAATACGCCATAATAATAGCAATCCATAATGGAACTTGCGCACCTGCTTTTAAAGGGAATGTTGGATGACGCTCGGATTGGTTTATTCACGTTACGCCCAAACCACACCTATGAATAATGAAGCTACTTCAGACCAACCCATTTTAGATTTGTGCCGGGCGCAAGAGCCATTTATCCCGCCGGGAAAATAGCAACAGCGCCGAGACCCGCCCACAAAGTTACTTGCGCTTCGCGCTTTGACACTTGCGTTTCAGATCGTTAAAATAGGGCCCATTGACTTAAACCAATTCCATCTGAATTTATAACACAAATACCAGGATAAGAGCCTGGAAAAACATGAAAACCTGCATCTGCAAAATGGAAGTAAATACAATTGCAAACTCGCCAATAAAGACAGAAATGGGACAGTACTACTGAAAGAAAAAGATAGAAGAAAGAATGAAATACTCTGAATACTCTAAACTCAGGGGTTTCCTCCATGAGCAATGCCCCCAAGCCTTTCCGCGGTGCATTTTTGCACCGTCTCAGCAAACATAAACTCTGATGCCTCCTTTTTTATCAGCATTCATTTGTAAGGCATCTAAAACGACAAAAAGATGTTAGTAAATATCTGGAAATGTGACTATACATTACAAATGTACTACAAAATTAAGTGAAACTTAACATTCCAGTTAAAACATGCTGAATTTAAATTCAAGACTATTTAATTCATTTTAGTATATACTTTTCCCTTTAAAGTACCTGCAGACACACAGGAGGAATGAATGGAAAAGCAAGGTGAATATATCCGGTGTTTTATCTAATATTAATATTGTATTTAATAGTAAATAATTGTAAATAAATAAATAAAGTGTGAAAGTGAAACAAGTAAATTAATGATCAAGTAGCTAAATTACTAAATTGGATTGGCTGGTTTGGTAGAGATTATCCATTTTACAACACAAACTGGAGGTGATTTCGCAGGGAGTATTTCTCCTACTATGTCCACACTTAACTTCAACCATGGACCATCAGGAAGAGGCACCGGCTGTAATGGAGAAGCATTAGTCTTTGCCGTCCTGTCTGACACCTGGCACAACGAACATGCTGCAATCTGAGTTTGTACCATATTTCTGGAAACCAATACAGCTAACCCAACAACTGCTTTATGCTTACTATGCCCTGATGATTCACATGTGCTAAAGTGACCATGGTTCTGCGCAATGTCACTGGCACCACCAACCGTGAACCCCAGAACACTAGAAATTACGTCATCGAGGTAGTTCTGCACATTTGGTACACCTTTGAGTATGCATTCCATCATCTTTTTGAATACAGATGGTGCTGAAGCCAAACCGTACGGTACCCTGCAAAACTGGAACAGTCCTTCATTCGTGATAAATGCTGTTAAATCATGGCTCTCAGGATGTGAAGGCACTTGATGATATGCATGCTCAAGATCGATTGTGGAGAAGATTGTAGATCCAGCTAAAGCAGTCAATAATTCCTCCATGTGAGGCAGTGGGTAACTGTCTATTATTACTGCCTTATTCGGTTCCCTGAGATCTACACACATTCTTATGCCACCAGTCTTTTTCATTGTAACCACAATCAGTGACACCCATGGAGATGCATCAATTCACTCTATGGCTCCAGCAGAAATTAGTCTGTCCAACTCAGCGGACACTGCTTTTCTCACAGAAAAGGGAAGGCGTCGTAATTTCTGCCTAACTGGCACGGCTGAATCTGACACTTTGACTTTATGCTTAAACCCTGCAACACAGCCAACTGAGGGTGAGTCCACTTGAGTAGAAAGCTGCAACACTGGTTCCAAAGAGCGTGAAGCGATGTGGAGGTTGTAGCAGGAACTGGCAGGATTGTATCTCCTTTAATCAGTACCGCCACTGGCCGTTCTGATGCCCTATGCGTGATCACTTTATGATGCCCGCGGTGGCTGCGTTCGCAAATTATATAGTGCAGAACGGGGGGCGGTAGAGAGACCATTTTCTTGTGGTGCCCCCCTGAGCACTTGGTGTCCTACGCGCAGCGCATAATGGGAGCGGCGGCACTGCTTTTAATGCACAGTTTAAGAGCTGTTATGGGATCCATGCCCATTAATGTAGTTCCTTTATCCACCACATGGAAGTTCACTGAACATTTGCAGCCGTCTTTTAGTACGGTTGCATGCAAACAGCCATCGGTCAAAGAATCAAGTGCCAAATGATGACACTCATCCAGGTAGGAGGTCCAAAAAATGGTCTTATGTAAAACATTTTCCATCCAAAATGTATTCTCTATCATGTACTTATTCATACATATTTCACCGTGTTCCTAATGGGAAGGATGGTGGTGTCTGTGTATCTGCAGCATATGTTGAAATCTACTGAGCCAGTTGTTATGACACATGGTGAGCAAGTTCATACTACCCAGAGACTGATCAACTGATCATAACACCCTACATTGTCAGACCCCCCCCCCCTCATTCTTTAAAGGACAACTGCATGTCAATGTATTATTAGAAGCTTGATAAGACCCTTATTCCTCGCCTAGGATCGTTTAAAGCTCTTAAAATGTAATTTTGACCTTCAGTAATTTGGTGCCAGTTGAAGTGCACTATTACCCCTTTTCCACCAGCGTGAACGGGTATTAGTTCAGAGCTAGTGCTTTTACCACTTCGGAGTTGTTTAGACTCACGAGCCTTCTAAGAACCGGTTTGACTTTCCAGAGCCACCACAGAGCCGGGTCTTACTTCACTGTATACGTCTCATCTTTCTCAGCAATGATAGCGCGGCAGCACCAAACACACCAGGCTTGTTCGAGATGCATCGGTCGCTGCACAGACTGATAGGCGTATAACAACAAAGTACCACAAGAACGATTTAAAAGCATAAGGAGTTGTATGCTCTTCAAACGCTCTCACGCGCGGTACTTTCATGTTATACAGCGATTGTTTAGCGTGCACCGATGCATCTTGAACAAGCCTTCCATCAACAATGGGGGACATTACATTACTATTGATGCACATGGCTTTGCAAACCTACATTGACATTCAAACACGGCGAATCCAACGCATTTGTGCAGCTCACCGCAATGGAGATAACAATCGAGCTGCTATTAGCTCGATTAGCTGCTATTTAAAAAATGGCGGTCATAAGTTTGTGTTTGTCTTGTTAGTCACGATAACCCCGCCCCCAGCCCCTGACACATGCAGTTCTTACTTCCAGACCAGCAATGTTTTGGTGCTACTTAAGAACCACTTTTCCTGGTTCAGAGCTGGTGCTTTGGGTGTCGAAAGACAAAGAACCGATTTGAAAATAGTCTCTGGCTCCAAACCAGCACTCAAACTGCCTTGGTAGAAAAGGGGTATATATGCACTCTTAAAGCAAATGTTGTTTTCAACACATATTCTGAGTGTGCTCAGGGACAACACACGTTGCGTTAAATACAACACAGAATATGTGTTGTGAAAATACACACACAAATGTGTTACTTTAGTCAGTACCACCATGCGCATAGGGCACCAAGTGCTGAGGGGGGCACCATAAGAAAATGCTCTCCGCACCCTCGCCCCTTTACCTACAGAGTGCATGTACTTCCCTTAAATGCCAAGTTTTGTTTTGACAAAAATATTTTGCAAGCACTTTGGACAGGTCAACATGGTCTGTTTCAATTAGGCACGAGACTACAATTTGGCAATCAATTCCATAACCTTTGATCATTTGCAAGTGGACTGGGACAAAGGCAGTCATATACATACTCAAAAAATGAGAAAACTGAAGACAGTTGGCATGGATATTGAAGATTACACAGCCAGAAGAATTTTAAAAGTTTGTCTACAGCACAAGTGAGGCTTTCAACATAAAGTGGAAGAGCAAAATAATCATTCTTTGCCACAATACAATACTGGGCTTAATGTCCTGCAGAGCCTGATGGAAACCAGCTGCAGCTGAGTTGACTTTGGAGATCCTTTCATGCCTTTTGTAAGCAAAGACGTCACACTGGTACCAGCCTACAGAAATGAAAAAATGAAAAGCATCAGAAAATGTTGTTGCATGCGACATTGCAACTTTATTAAAAGCTAACACAATGCATACTGTCGCCAGTTCCAACAAGTATGAGAGAGCAGAATTGACAGCATTGACTGCTGGTGACGCTTCACCCAGATGCCGTGGGTAGAAGATGATGAATGAGGATCCTTACCATAGTGTAACACAGCTCAGTTTGAGGTCACATGCAAAAGATAAATAAAAAAAAATTATATTTGAAATCATGAATTGAGTGTTAAAATGTACATGTCATTGTCACATAAACCACATTTAGAAATGTGGGTAACACTTTACAATAACAGTACATGAATAATCATGTATTAATACATTAATTAATAGTTAATTCAACATGAACTCATGATTAGTGAAGACATTAACTAATCATGAACAAATGAGGAGCTATCATGAACTAAGACAGGAGTCATAAGGATTCATGCATGAATAACGTCTCGGTTACGTATGTAACCCTCTTTCCCTGAGGAGGGAACGGAGACGTACGTTAGTGACTAACGAATGGGGGTTTCGCTTAGAAGCCAAACATCTTCGAGAATTTAACAGCGCCCAATGGCGTGCCAATGCCATGGGCATGCGGAATTTGCATGCGTAACTCCGCCCCACCGTGTGTATAAGGAAGTACGCTGGCAACATCGCATTATGTATCTGCTGCGGAGCCAAGACCTGAACTCCGTGTTCCAGCAGCACAGCTGATGTGGCTGAGGAACGTACGTCTCCGTTCCCTCCTCAGGGAACGAGGGTTATATACGTAACCGAGACGTTCCCCTTCGTTCAGTCACTACGACGTACGTTAGTGACTAACGAATGGGGGTTCCAATATAACCGCGCCACTCAGCTGTCATCCAGTGCCCTGCGTAAGTGTGAGATCCCGCCACTTAAGGCCGTAGGACTCCCACTTATCACAGGATTACCAAGGTACACTGGGAAGCATATCCCAGTGAGGGAATGCCAAAGATGCCTACCCGTGGGGAGGACTTAGAGAGTACACATATGACCCGCTGTGGGCTGCATATGGGAAACTCTAGGGTACCAGCCGAAGGTGGATTTTTAACCCTAGGGGTGGCAGGGGCTTGCCAAGGGAAAGACACCTGCTCACTGAGGAGGCTTACGGTGGAAATACTCGTGTGGCGGTCGCCGGAGGGAACCATGCACACGGGGCACCTGGCCGGACATGAGGGTCTGGGATCGAAAGGGCAGACTGAACTGATGTCGGCGTCGACAGTGCTGGAGGAGCTCAGGGCTCTCGGGGAGCTCACCTGAGGAGAATATCGCACGTATCCAGTCCGTGGAGTGGAGTGGCGAGCAAGCGAAGACACCAGAGCCTGGTCCATTACCGGCCCCTCGGGGGGGGGGGGGGGGGGGGGAGTACATAGTCGGACACTGGCTCCACTCGGAGATTGTAGAATCTGGCGAATGTGTTGGGTGTCGCCCAGCCTGCAGCTCTGCAGATGTCTGTTAGCGAGGCGCCATGCGCTAGAGCCCAAGAGGAGGCCACACTCCGGGTGGAGTGTGCCCTCACACCAAGGGGACATGGTCGACCTTGTTGCTGGTAAGCCAAAACAATGGTGTCCACTATCCAGTGAGACAACCTCTGCTTTGAGAGAGCTCTTCCCTTCCGCTCTCCACCATAACAGACAAAGAGCTGGTCTGAGGTCCTGAAACACTTCGTCATGTCTACGTAAGCGCGGAGAGCGCGTACTGGACAGAGCAATGCCAAGGCTGGGTCTGCCTCCTCCAAAGGCAGCGCTTGCAGGTTCACTACCTGATCTCTGAAGGGAGTGGTAGGAACCTTGGGCACATATCCAGGCCGGGGTCTCAAGGTCACGTGAGAGTTAGCCGGTCCGAAATCTATGCACGCTTCGTCAACTGAAAAAGCCTGCAGGTCCCCGACCCTCTTAAGAGAGGCCAATGCGGTCAGCAGAGCCGTTTCATCGACAGAAACTTAATATCGGCCGACCACAAAGGCTCAAAGGGAGGCCTCTGCAGAGCACTTAGGACTACTGAGAGGTCCCAAGAGGGAACGAGAGGAGAGCGAGGAGGATTCAGTCTCCTCGCCCCCCTCAGGAACCTGATGATCAGGTCGTGCTGACTTACCTTTTTTGTCTCCCAAGAGGTCGTGATGGGCAGATATTGCAACCACATACACTTTCAGGGTGGAGGGAGACAGCCTTCGCTCCAGCCCCTCTTGGAGAAACTCAAGCACGGACCCGATCGGGCAATTCCAGGGGTCTTCTTGGCGGGAAGAGCACCAGGTGACGAAGAGGTTCCACTTCAACGCATAGAGGTGTCGTGTAGACTCTGCCCTAGCGGAAGTAATGGTGGCGGCCACCGTAGGTGGCAGGCCACTCAAACCTGCCGCGTCCCGTCTAGAAGCCACACGTGGAGCTTCCAGAGCGCTGGACGCGGGTGCCATAGGGTGCCCCATCTCTGAGAGAGGAGGTCCAGTCTCAGAGGGATAGGCCAGGGAGGGGCTGTCGCAAGGAGTAGCAGTTCTGAGAACCAGGTCTGGCCGTGCCAATACGGGGCGACCAACATGACCTGCTCCTTGTCCTCCCTGATCTTGCACAGTACTCGTGCGAGAAGGCTCACTGGGGGAACGCATATAAGCGTAGGCCCTGGGGCCAGCTGTGCGCCAGTGCATCCGTGCCGAGCGTGCCCTCGGTCAGGGAATAGTACAGGCTGCAGTGGGAAGAGTCGTGGGAGGCAAACAGATCTACCTGTGCGTCGCCGAACTGTTCCGAAATCAGCTGGACCGTCTGGGGATGGAGTATCCATGCAGGGCGAACCGTACTGCCAGCAACTCGAGGCAATTGACATGCAGAAGGCGCTGGGGTCCTGTCCAGGAGCCCGCGGCTGCTTGTCCATTGCACATGGCACCCCAGCCCGTGGAGGAGGCATCCGTTGATACAACAATATGCCTGGAAACTCGTTCTAAGGACAGGCCGGCCCGTAGAAAACTGAGGTTCGACCACGGAGTGAGTGTCTGTAAGCAGGCCCGGGTTATTTGGACCCGGAGCGTGCCAGACCGCCATGCCCATCTCGGGACTCGATCGCGAAGCCAGTGCTGAAGCGGTCTCATATGTAGCAATCCGAGCGGCGTTACTGCGGCTGCAGATGCCATATGCCCCAGGAGCCTCTGAAAATGTTTCAGTGGAACCGCACTTTTGCTCTCGATTTGACGGAGGCAAGTCAGCAGAGACTGCGCGCACTCGCTCGTAAGCTGCGCGCACATGGCGACCGAGTCGATCTCCATACCGAGAAAAGAGATCCTCTGCACGGGGCAGAGTTTGCTCTTCTCCCAGTTGACCCGAAGGCCCAGACAGGCTAAGTGGTGGAGAACCAGATCTCTGTGTTCGCAAACCTGCTCTCAAGAGTGACTCAGTATGAGCCAGTCGTCGAGGTAGTACAGGATGCGAACCCCGTGCTGCCGTAGGGGCGCAAGGGCTGCCTCGACAATCTTCGTAAAGACGCGAGGGGACAGATAGCCCGAATGGGAGGACCGCGTACTGGTATGCCCGCCCCTCGAAAGCAAACCGTAGGAACGGTCTGTGTCGCGGTAGGATGGAGACATGAAAGTAGGCGTCCTTCAGGTCGATCGCTGCAAACCAATCGCCGGGGCGAACGCATTCGAAAAGGCGTTTCGCTGTCAACATCTTGAACGGAAACCTGTGTAGGCAACGGTTCAAGATGCGCAGGTCCAGGATTTGGTCTTAACCCACCGGTCTTTTTTGGGTACAATAAAGTACGGGCTGTAAAACCCGGACTTCATCTCGGCTGGAGGGACAGGCTCGACCGCACCCTTCGCCAGTAGGGTGGCAACCTCCGCTCGCATGACAGGGGCATTGGCCCCGACCATAGCAAGCGGACTCCCCGGAAGCAGGGAGGAGCCTGAGCGAACTGAATCGTGTAGCCGCGCCTGATTGTCTTCGCGACCCAGCAGGACAGCCCTGGAATCTGAAGCCAGGCTCCCAGGAACTGCACCAGCAGGGTCATTCGGACTACAGACGTACCCGGAGTGGGGCAGCGATGCAGCGTTACCGACCCGGACAAGGGAGGCTGTTGGGCGTCCCGGTGTGGGGGTGCGGTTAATGGCTGCGTCCTGACAGAGGAGACCAGGGAAGGACGCGCGTTCCACTGGGGTCTGCTCTGCCAGGAGGCTGGCGACAGAGAGGGATGCGAGTGGCGGGACCCGTGGGTGGCGCGCACTGTCATCACCGGTCTTTGGGTCCTCAGAGACAGGGACATGAGTTCTTCCCAAGCGCTGCTAGCCCGGGGGCCAGCAGCAGAAGGATTTTTCCCCCGGCCCTCCACCGGGGGAAGGAGAGGCCCTGCTACCATCCCCTGGGAAGAACTGGAACCCATCTCTGAGTTGTCCACCTCCAGCCTGGCGTTTAACCAGGCTGGGGAGCGGACTGGGCGTCATCCTCAACCACCTCCACGCTGCGGCCCAGGTGAAGGCTGCTGCTGGGGCCGGGCGGGAGGAGGGAGGGCGCCCTCGGCGGCGAGCGGACTGAGGCGACTGAGCCGGCGGCTGGTGCAGCAGCTGGCCGCCGGGGCAGTACGTGTTAAAGCCTCAGTCTGCTCTGGGGCGGCCGAGAACCGTTGGGCGCAGTTCTCAGCCGCGCCACCGAAGAGGCCAGCCTGGGATATGGGTGAGTTGAGGAGGCGGGCCCGCTCAACATCCTCCACATCACCAGGTAAGGCCAGGTGTTCTCCCGGACCACAGCTGTGGACATCGCCCGACCCAGGGAGCGTGTGGCCACCTTCACCGCCCAGGGGCGGGATCAGTTGCGGCACGCAGCTCATTGAAGAGCCCTGGGTTGGCTCCACCCTTGTGCATGTGTAAAGGGGCGGCGGCCTGCCCGTAGCTCTGCAGGACCACGCCACCGAAGTAGACGAGCCCACAGGCTTTGGGAGGGTGCTTAGGACAGCCACACCACGCCACGTCAAGCCCTCTGTGGACACCGTAGTGCGCAACAGAGAGTTCAACAGTGGGGGTGAGGGGGCCCCAGTGTACCCTTAGGCCGCGGCCCCATCAAGGGCAGAGAAGGTGGAGGAGGCCACCAAACGATCGCGGTAAGCACGGGGACTTCCGGGACCGCGTGATCTCCTCATGCACCTCGGGAGCGAAAGGCATTGGGGGCGGGGCCCAACAGCTGTCGGGTGCCGTCCCCAAAAACCAATCGCGCAACCACGAGCACTCGGGAACACGGGCAGAGTTCCACACCAGCGCGAGACTCGCGGCTGCCCGAGATAACATGGCTGTCAACTTTAGGTCGGATCAGGCAGCGCTGACACACCCGGAGGCAGAGCACAACCTAATCGTCATCCCCAAAGGACTCCAGCCCACCTTGGGATGCGGCGATCGACATCTCACTGCTATCTGGAGCGTGAACGAAGCGAATGAGGCGTCAGAGACGGGCCGCTGTTTCAGTCCAACACTCGCGGGAAACGATGTGCGAGAGGGGGGCGTGGCCCGAGGAATGATCGTCGGGGTTCTTAATACCACGCACCGCCCTCAGGTCACCCTGGCCACCAGCCAAAGTACCACCTCTCTCGGAGACGGTAGATTGGGGTGTGGCAGAGGGGACTCTCTCTCCTCATGGAGATCACTGAGTCTCGACCGCGACATCGCGATGGTCACTTTCCCGCAGTGGGAACATGACACATCCACAAACACTGCCCGAACGTGCTGAAGCCCAAACACATCGAGCAGTGAATGTGCTCATAGACAGCAACGGAGATCGATCGCACCCGGAAGTGCACGGGCGAACCGTCTTGAAAAAGACGTGCCACGCGCAAGCTCTTTTTGTGAGAGGAAAGCTCTGCAGAGTGCCGAAGCGCCCAGGGAAACACACACACAGCTGTTGCAGATCACTGCACAGATCAGCAGGCAGGCAGCATGAGATCGCTGGAACGCGCCGTCACACCAACACCCTGGAGAACCGCTGGTCTCGAAGACTGAAGAGAAGACTTCAGAATTCAGGCTTGTAGGAGTGAAGAGATGCTCTTGGCTCCAAAGTAGAAACATAATGCGATGTTGCCAGCGTACTTCCTTATATACTCACGCGGTGAGGCGGAGTTACGTATGCAAATTCCGCATGCCCCATGGCATTGGCACGCCATTGGGCGTTTTCTCTAAGCTCGAAGATGATAGGCTTCTAAGCGAAACCCCCATTCGTTAGTCACTAACGTTACGTCTCCGTTCCCTCCTCAGGGAACGAGGGTTACATCCGTAACCGAGACATTCTAATCACACAAACCTGCACATCATCTATCTTCAATCACTGCCTGCACTTAAACCCCAAGCTCTCACTCAGTCACTGTCCGGTCTCGTTTGCACATGCTACGGCTCCTGTACTCTCTTGGACTCACCTGCCTACTTACCTGTCTCCAGCGTCTCCTCGTCCAGTCCCCAGAATCTCCTCGTCCAGTCCCCAGCATCTCCTTGTCTCGTCTCCAGTGTCTCCAGTGATCTCCTGCAACGTACACAGACTGTTATCATCCTGAGCACTTCCAGTTACCCAAGTATCACCTGCCTTGCACTTACCTGCCACGCTCTGGTTTTCCATAAACTCTGTCATCTCTCACCAGCACTTGGTTCCCGTGTCTGTCTGTTTGTAACACTTCTGAGCAATTGAAAGATCTCACTGGAGCTCCCTGTGAAAACCTATTAAATTTGCAGTCATTGCAGTCAATAGAATTGCATCTTCCAACAAAATTTTACAACAAACTGAAATGTAAAAAAAATATATAACACATTTCCATTTCTCTTCAATTTCTCTTTCTTCTTTTCAGTTTATTGCCAGTTGGCAGACCATATTGGTGCATTACCACCAACCAATGGGACAGAGAGAGAGAGATAGATAGATAGATAGATAGATAGATAGATAGATAGATAGATAGATAGATAGATAGATAGATAGATAGATAGATAGATAGATAGATGTTCCATAAAAAGCACAAAAAATACAAAGCATCACAAAAATAGTTTAGACTAACTTTTTCTTTATTTGCTCAAATTAAACGTCTATAATAAAACCTCTTACACCTCCACATTAGACATCAAAGTAGAACAGATCTGTGGACAGACATCACTAAATAAAAACTCTTATTTGCAAACTAGCACTAACCATGACACTCCTTTATGAGACTAATACTTTCAACAGTTGCATATTTACTTTAGTACACACATAGTGTGTGTGTCAGAGATCTAGCATGTCTGCTGGCCACTCTTTTGTATTAGGTCTCCTGGCCCTTTTAGAAGAGGTCATCCATTTAGCAGCTACCCGATTTGGATTGAATTCCTCCAATGGCCAGCCTTCTGCGCTGATACGGACAAGTCCTCAGCTGTGGACACATGGAGGCTGCTGCGGGTAGTGTTCTTAATTCGATTCTGGGCTGAAAATCCTCGCTCACACTGGGCGTAAGAGATTGGCATCACAAACAGTATTTCAGCCAAGTGCAGAAAGTTCTGAAATAAATGTAAATATGTAAAACTATTTATTCAGGAAACTAGACACAATTTTGTAAATTGTGAATAATTTCAAAATATAGCCCACATACCTTAAAGTCTGTGCAATATGGCTCCTTGGTGAGAAGTGTCTGCCACAGCCCTAGGTATGACTTGTCTGCAAAGGTGTTCTTGATTAGGGGCTGCAAACAATGAGTGCTGATGAGTCCGGACAAAGGTAGATGTAGTCATTGATGGAGTGACAGTCCGGGGTGGAGTGACCTCAGGTGGTAATCAGGGGCACTCTCACTGGTGATCGTGACATGATCATGACCATGGCGGAGCAGACGACCACCACAGCAAGGCAGACGGTCTTGAAGCCCATGGCGCAGCAGACAACCTCCACAGCAGCGCAGACGGTCATGAAGCCCATGGCGGAGCAGACGACCACCAAAGCAGTGCAGACGGGCTTGACGACACCCAGGGCGGAGCAAGCTGAGCAGGTGGCCCGGCTGGAGACGGTGTCCTCTCTGGACTCTGGGCAGGAGACAAAGTCCTCTCAGGACTCTGGGCAGGAGACAAAGTTGATGTGCGTGCAGCCCACACACACAAAATGGCTGTTGCCATAACAGTCAGTGCATCACTGACAGGAACAGACACATGTTCAGGTACGAGTATAGGAAATTCTCTCTCGGGGACAGGCTCTTGGCAAAGTGTTTTGGTGTGGTGGCGGCCATCTTGGCAGAGGACTCTGGTGTGGCGACCATCTTGGCAGAGGGCTCTGGTGTGGCGGCCATGATGGGACGAAACTCTGGAATGGTGGCCATGACGGGACTGCTACATTCGTCCTCTGCGACTCACACAGTGAATGCAGAGCTGCTTACCTGAAGGGCATAATCATGGAACTCACTCAGGGACGAGTTTGGTTTGTAACTGAGTTCATGGCCAAAAAAGTTAATCAAAATAAAGTCCGGGAGGTTGGTAATGTTTTTGCGATGTTCAGAAAGTCTCGAGTGAGTGAGTTCCTGGGCGTAGATGGACGAGACATACTGCTGGATCCATGCTTGGCGAAGTCTTCTGTAACATAACTGCTCCGAGACACAAAGGCTGAGAATCCAAGCGCAGCTTTATTAAAGGATAATCCACAATCGTAGTCAAAAACAGGCAAAAGGTCATACATAGGCAAGCAGTCCAAACAGGCAAACAAGGCAGGAGAGACAGGCAAAAGGGTAATCCACAGAACAGGCAAGTAATTCAAGACCAAGAGACAAGAAACAAGGGAAAACGCTCAGACATGCAGTTATACAACAAACAAGACTTCACAGTGAATGACAGAGTGAACATGGTATATATTTAGAGTTAATGAGGTAAATGAGACATAGGTGCAAACAATGAGTGCTGATGAGTCCGGGCAAAGGATTATGGGAGATGTAGTCCTTGATGGAGTGACAGTCCAGGGTGGAGTGACTTCAGGTGGTAATCAGGGGCACTCTCACCGGTGATCGTGACAATGACAAACTTCCCCTCCATCACATGTGGCATGTGACAGAACAGAAGTTATTTAATTATATAATGATGATGAGACGAATTAATGAATGAATAAGAAAATCACAAGCTTGACATGTTTGATATTAAGGCAATAATTCCTGAAAGAGGCCGTCGGCAATCTAATGGCACTGTGTTCAACGGTTGCATGGCGCACATATCACACAAATGTCTTAATTTACTTATTATTTTAGACATACATGACATGAGGGAAAAAAATATTGGCTACCATTAGATAATGATGTTGTAACTGGGAATACAATCATGAAACCAATGAATGCATGAACTAGTCATTCTACAAAATGTCTTTCAAACTTTTTTTTTACAGTGTAATACGTTTTTTACAGTTTTAAACAGTTTTTAAACAGTTTTTTTTACAGGTTAATAAATCCTTCAAGTATGTCCAGTTGAAGCCTGTTAGATTCACTGAGCACATGAAGTTACATTAACTGCATTAGTCCCATAGAAGTAACTTGACTTAATAATGTAATGTTAATGTTACAACTAAACAGCTAGATATTATTATTCGGAACAGCAGTTTTACAAAATTGATTTTTATTTATTTTTATTAAACAGTGGTTTACTGAAAAAAATGTGTCTGTCCTTAAATTAATTCAATTATAACTAAAAGTTTCTTAAAGATAATTCTGTAAACTATATAGGGAGCCCTTACTTGCACATTACTATAATATTAAAGGTTAACAACAGAGCCCAAACTATTAGCCTAAATTCAGTTGCTATTTATTTTTAGATATAATAATCAAATAACACATTGTATGCAAACATGTAAACTTTAGTTTTTGCATTAACTTCTAAATCTAATTTTTAAATTTTCTCCAATTTTTTGTTGAAATTTAATCATTAATACACAGTGGCTGTCATTTTCATGACAGATTTATTTAAACATACATTAAATATTCAAGACATCACTTACAGGTTAAGTGATGAAGAATATAATTAATATAGGCTAATATAGTGCATATAAATAGTGTCAAATTTCTAAAAAAAAAAATTTACAAATTGTGTCGTGGCCAAAATGACCATGGGAATGACAGGTCTGACTGGGCCAATAGAAAAAAATCCATAGCGTTGAGCCCTGATATATTAAAAGGAATCCCCTGGTGTTAAGACTTGTATGGTGTTACATCGTTAAATGATGATCGTGCACTGCTTGAGTGATGACACTGACACAAGCATTTTCACATGGCAGCTTTTACTGACTCGTTCTCTATATGTAAAAAACACTGAGTTGTTCTGCGCATGTTCAATACAACAGGGAACCAGTACAGTGTGTCGTAAGGACAACATGCAACTTTGGAATGCAATACACAACATACTTCTCCACTTTTACTTTGGAGGACAACTCCAACATCAACCTCGACAAATAAATGCTTTTGACGTCATACATACAGTTGTCTTTAGTTTAAACTAGAGGTCTAATCATTGTGGTGGTTTTTGCACTCTAGTTGGATAACGATGAAGAACAGGCACAGGTGGTGTTTCTACTAGAGTGTCTGTAACAGTCACTGGGGAAGAAGATGTATTCTCAGATGGAACGTTTACCCATGGTTCACTTGAAAATGGTGTGGGTAAAATTTCTGGTAGGCTACCACATCCCGACTAGAGTTGTGTGTTGTTGTTGTTTCTCCATTTCACAGGAATCATCACTGGAAGTTGTCGAGGACAACAACTGGTCAACATGTCTCCATGTCAGATTTTCCTTTGTTTCAACGATGTACGAAACGGGGCCGTTTCGTGCCAGAACTGTTACGGATACCCATTTTGCTCCTTTTCCATAATTACGAGCAAGTATGCTGTCACCTCTTTTGAAACTCCTGAGCTTCGCTTTGGATCGCCTCTCCAACTGCACTCGCTGTTGTGACAATACAACCTGTTTGGTTCCTGTTGGTCTCAGAAGATCCAGTCTGCTGCATAGTTGTCGTTTCAGCAATGTAGCTGGGGAGACTTTTGTGACTGCATGGGGTGTGTTTCTATAAGCCAATAGAAATGTATTCAGTCTTTGGTTTAGGGAGCCCTTACTCTGAGATGTCTTTAAAGCCTTCTTCAGGGTCTGAACGAATCGTTCCACCTGGCCATTTGTGGATGGATGATAAGGAGCAGACCTGATGTGCTGAATTCCATTTACGCTCAGAAAGGACTGAAACTCTTCAGACACCAGCTGGGTCATTTTCATTTACAAGCTGTTGTGGTAGCCCAAAAAAGCCCAAAATGACTGAAAACAGTTCTAAGCTCCTCGATGGTTTTCTCAGAGGATGTGTTATGCATGACTACAACCTCAGGCCATTTGCTGTGAGCGTCCACAACCACCAGAAACATGGTTCTCCAGTGGTCCTGCGAAGTCTATATGTATTCTTTGCCATGGCACCTCTGGAAAATCCCATGGATGTAAGGGGGCTGTCTGTGGCATGTTCCTTACATTCTGGCACTCTGAACAACCCTTTGCTTCCTTTTCAATCTCTGAATCTAAGCCAGGCCACCAGAAGTAGCTGCGTGCCATCTCTTTCATCCTCACTATTCCCGAATGGCCAGCGTTAGGTTCATAAAGCAAGAGGTTCCTTGGGGCGGGGGTATAATCATCTCTCCAGCCTTCCCAAAAAGACCATTAGACAACTGCAGCTCATACAGAACGCTGCTGCCAGGATTCTGAGCAGAACCAGAAAATATGACCATATCACACCAGTCCTCAGGTCTTTACACTGGCTTCCAGCTACATTTAGAATTGATTTTAAAGTATTATTACTGGTATATAAAATCACTTAATAGCCTAGGACCTCAATACATTGCAGATATGCTGATCGAATACAAACCCAACAGATCACTCAGATCATCAGGATCAAGTCAAGTTAGAAATTCCAAGGGTTCACTCAAAGCAAGGAGAGTCTGCTTTTAGCTATTATTATGGCAGCCGTAGCTGGAACCAGCTTCCTGAACAGATCAGATGTGCTCCAACAATAGCCACTTTCAAATCCAGACTCAAAACACATCTGTTTAGCTATGCATTTACTGAATGAGCTCTGTGCTTTGTTTTCAGAACTGCTTGCACTTTAATTTATATGTTTCAATTTTATTTTATTTTTAGTTTTAACTATACTTTTTATTTTTATTATTCTTTATTTTGTTAAGGCTGTCTGGGTGGAAGAGGTTGAGAGACGGGGGAGCGATAAATTGAAATCCCTCCAGCGCGAGGACGATCCGTTTAGATCTGCTCTGACGGATAGATCTGTATAGCCTTGGTGGTAAGAGGAAGGACCGTGTAGATCCGCTCTGACGGTCAAACAAAGTAGAGATTGTCGTGGCAAAATTTCTACTATCGCCGCATTACTGAATAAGAGACAAAACCTTGCCCAATTGTCTTTATAAAGATTTAATTTCTTGCAAGAAATGAGTCACAGTCATACAGCCATCTTCAATGTCTGCAGAGTGCACTAACTAGACATAACAGCACTCAGCTTTTTATCAGTTTCCCAAACAAAGTCACTCCTCCTGTAAATTTCCACACATGACAAGAAAAGCAGCACTTGCTCAAATCCAAAGTGTGCTGTTCATTTTAACTCTGATCCCCACGTTTAGGCCATCCTGACCCCTGAGTGTAGAACGTGTTCTCTATATTCTGTATATGACCTTTTAACCAGTAAGCTGGTTCTGTATGAATATATGCAAATCAATAAACATTTCATGCGCAATGTTTAATGTATAGCTATGATTAAATTTTTCCATAACAATCCCCTCTTTTTATCACATCATTGATAAACCATAATGAAAATTTTATCATTGTATATATATTATATATGACTGCAACCTCGAAAATAAGTAAACATAATAGTAAGGTTAAAAAGGGGTAAATATGACAATGAATAAATGTACTAGTAAAGTTTTAAATGATTAAAACGAAAATCTAAACTGAATGAAAAAAAAAAAAAAATAATAATAATAATAATAATAATAATTAAATTCAATAATCCATTCTCATTACACTCTTGAATTTGTGAAGGAAGAAAGAAAATATGCATAGGCTATTTTTGTGGGTAAAACTCACTGCAAACAAAAAACATGTTATAATATTTAGATATCTGAGGCCTCTAAAGGCCGTCCAGATTTAAACCAACGAAAACATAATCCCCTATTTTTTTTTTTTTTTTCATTCTTCACTTTGCTAGTCACTATCTCCTATCACTAGATTTGTTCATCCACTCGTCGTACCCGTAATAAATGTCTAATTTGACCATCTGTTGTGATACACTGGGCTTCACTACTCGTTGAACTATCCTGGAAATGCGTTGAAAAATACATTGTGAACACATACAAATCAGCACAATAATTTAAAAACCCTGCAATACAGTAAAACATAACCAGTATCCCCATCCCTTCAGATTTGTCATCCAACAAAACCATGAGTCATCAGCTATGTTTTTTTTTTTTCCCCTTCTCTCTCAGGTTTTCTTACAGCCTGTCTCATGCAGGCTACTCAATTATATTGGTTACATTGTCACTATAATCTGGAATATGAAAGCAACATGATACCCCAAGCATTTTCCAAACTCCCCCTCTCTCAGCTGTTATCATGTCTAAAACTAGTCTGTTTTGGATATCTTCATCTCGGATTTGCTTCATTTCCTCATCTACCATTGTTAAAGTGTGTTCCATGCTATTAGCTAGTTAGTACAATCCATGCTAACCCATTTATCTTGTTTATCGATCCTGCTGTACCCACCCCCAGGAAAACAGACCAACCCACATTTGCTCTATCTGGTAAAGTCCCTATCACAGAATTAACTTTATCCTCTGTCTATCCTTTTTCTTGTTTTCATTACCTGGTAAATACATACATGTCCCCACATTCATCAAAGCTGGTTAACATCATCCTGCCAACACTCCCCTCTCCATAAAATGATACGCTTAACCATAAAACCAAACTGTCGCAGTTGAAGTGTCATTCGGTCTTCTAACCTGGCAGGTAAAATTAGTTGTAATGCCACCCACTACCATGTCAATTCTGACTCAGACTCTGACTTCAGTCCTCTCGCAGTCAGATGTTGGATGTTTTGTTGGGATTTTCCCGTGCTCAATGTTCTTCGCAGCTCTCACTATCTCAGTCATTTGCTGCGGGATCAAACAGTCAGTTTCATTTAGTGTTACAACAGTCAGTGGTACTGCTTTGCAGACATGGGACATTTGCAGACAAAGCCAGCAGCTCGTCTTTATCTCTAGCTGTTGTTTCTGCAGCCGTGCAAAAGTACAGGCTTTGTTTCCCCTGGCACTTCGTCATGGCTTTCTTCACTTCCGGTTTTGCTCCTCCCCTTCCTGCTGGTGGAAAACTTTCTGCAGTGGCTTGCATGTACCCACGTCTCCCTCTCAGCCACTTTTACGGCGGTAAGCGGTTGTTAGGAGGATTTGGTAAGGCCCCAGCCACCTTTTCGCCTTCCAGCTCCTCCTCCCGTTACCCTCTATCAACACGAAATCACCTGGTTTGATGTCATGTAAAAGAGTCCCAGCTGGTTTCCCCAAATTTTACCTGCACACAGACCTTAGACAACAGAAAAGACATCTCTATGCAATAATTCACAATTCTATTGATGTAAGCTATTGTTTACCCCTTTCCCATGAATGGTGGTCTTCCAAAAAACGGTCTCAAACGGTCTCAGATTTAATCGAGGCCTTTTCTCGTTTTCGTGTATATCAATACGCATCAAGATGCGAAACATTTTCAGCAAATATTGTAACCTCCTCATAAACTTGAATTTGAGTATCATTCCCCTTTGGCTGCGTGATCACCCATGCAGCCATTAATCATAATCATCGAAAATTATTTTTTTTTGTTTTTTTGGGGGGTAAACAAGGCTTGCCATCACTACTCGTCCAGACGCCATTTTGCACAGTGCAGTCACACTGTTCCCATCGCTGCTTTTTTTCTGGCCCTGAGTTGAAAGACTGCATAGTCTATAAGGAAGGCAAAACATTCGTGGTTATTTCAGATAATAAAAACATTCTGGCTGTGTCGTCTGTTGCAATTCCATGGCCTTCGCAGCTGTGTCTGCTCTCACAGTTTCCTGTTGAAATAAACTCTTTGTTGTTAGTTTCGCTGCGCATTCTACAGAGAGCAACCTAGCCAGGCAAGAAAATTGTGTCTAGCAGATTAGACACAAAAGAAGCATTCATAATTGTGCGCCCATCAGACTTTAAAATTTTCTTGCGTTTCCACAGGACCCCAAAATCGTGCTCAACTCCGAACGCATAACGCTTGTCTGTGTACATCGTTACACTCTTACCCTCCATCAGCTTGCATGCTCCCGTCAAGCTACGAATGGCAGTCTTAACCAGAAGGTTTTCCCCAAAAACATACTGAAAATATCCTATAAAATGAAAGACAAATCCATATTTCATTTCTGGAAGCCGGACTAAGTGAGTACTCACTGTTACTGCACTCCCGACATGTTAGGGGTGTGTGATACCTACAAAATCCAAACACACGACACCTTGTTGCTATCAAGCGTTTAGTAACACATCACACATCCCTAGGCCAGACCCACAGTCACTCCTCAGAGACCCAATACACACTTTAGAAAACACATATGAAGAAACAAACAATCAGTGGTTCTCTTAATTAATCAAAATCATAACAGACCTTTTTGCGGTCCTAAACACAATAGTGGTACAACTCAAACTAAACGATAAAAATAAGTAAGATAGATAATAATCCATCTTAGCACTTTAAGTCTCTACATAAACCATCCTTCAGTTTACATTTTGTGCTTTGCTCACAGTTCAGAGGACACCTCTGCCCATGCAGGGCATAGTTCCAAAGCACAAATGTCTGTCATGCACCGATTCTCTTTTTTGTGTCTGTCAATGGGGTCACTTTGCTAAATGCCCACAGTTTCTCACTCCGCTTCACAATCAACCTTCCTCTAGTCAGTTGTTTCAACACCATTCTTCACAAACCACCCTGTTTTTGTTAAACATACTATTTCCAGCAGACCCTTTCTAACTCACCATAGCCCACACCATATTTAACCACTAATGAACATAAATCTAAGTTTGCTAATTTTAAATACACTTCATCAAAATGCCATAGTTATCAATTCGTATTACATTCAATCAGCTTGTTCATTTATCTTTATCTTGTGACATCATACTTAATCATAATCAATTTCCAATTTTTATTAAAGTCTTTTCAGTTCCTGATATCAGTAAACCATCCAAAATCCATTCATCAGGGCTTTCTTTTAAAGTACCCTTTTCTCCATGCCCTGTCCATTAAAACTCTTTAGACATATGCTCCAATTGGCCCAAAATCTTAAACTTATCATCGAATCCTCACCTTGCCACTTAAACCCAAAATTGTTATAACTTTACCAAGAACTTGCAAATTTTCATAATCTCCCATATCACTGTAAAGTGATTCAAATTTGTACTACAAGTACCATCAATTTCTTTAAAGCCGTTTCAAAATGATTTTTCAACTCCATATATGTATATTAAATCTATTTAACTTTACAGGTGTTCATTAATTTTCCACCAAAAAATCAATCTTTTTGGGCTATTTCTCTTCTGTTTTAACTTGTCACATTATTCCTCTATCAAAGAGCTCGTCTGCAGATGCACCATGTGATCATTATTGTTTCTTATCTGCTCTGCAGAAACCAAAATATTATATTCCTCTTATCTCAATTCCAGTCACACAGAAAGACTTCTCTGCCTGCTCCTTCAGCCCTTAATACACAAATAGAAGCTCTCTTAGACATCTAATGTCATGCCTCCGTTCAGAGGAAACATAAAATAAAACTCTTTCTTTTTATAAGTTCTCCCTTTGTTCGCCCTCTGGCCTTTCATAAATATTAGGGAGTCTCTGGATAATTTAGATAGTGTGACTTTAGTTAATTTGTCTCCTTGTCTCTGCCGTCCAGTCTATAAAATTTACATTTGCCATTCTTAATCAATTGACATTATTTAAACTCCGACCCTCTGTTGAATTTATGAAGGGTGTTAAACCCATGATGGGCGGCAATCTTTAACTATTCCGCTTTAACATATGTACTAATCCATAGATTAATTAAAAAAAACAACATCATAAATGACAAAGTAGTCATAATTACCATTAACAGACTGAGCTGGATACCAATCCATTTAAAGCTCGTCCATGTTCTGGATCATCTTTTCACCAGATTCGCTCAGAATAATCAGCTTCTTTAGCGTTTGTCGTCTCACTTAACTAACCCATCTGTAATGATAAAAACACTCATTCCAGAGGTTAATGGCACACTACACTCAATCAGGACACATAAATATGAACTGCTCATTCTCAAAATGTGCTTTTACATAGTTTCTTAACCAGTTTCAAATCTGTTCATTACTAATCTATTTTTAGAAAAGTCAGCTGGGTTGTTTTGTTCTGATATCATTGTTTTTGTTTTATCTCAGTCACAGGCAGAGTACAATCCCTGGTTCCACTCAAGCAGTCTCTCTCTCCCTCTCTGACCCAGATTTATATTTTCAACTGTCTTCTAAGACTTTTACTATAATGTTAAATTCACAAACCATTAATTCATTAATCCTTCACAAAGTTTAGAAATTTAACTGTTGAACTTTCAAATTAGAACATCTCCAATAAGTTATACTGTGAAATTGTTTCAAGTTATCTTTAGTTTAGATACATCTGTTCACTCTCTTTAAACTTCAAAAGCCGTCCTCTTAAAGCCATCACCATGTCTCCAAATTATCCTCTGCCATCCTAATGACCTGCAGGATTCAGACTATGATAGAGATATTGTCACAAGGTGACGAAGTGAGGCGGAACTAAGTCCCGTCAGAAGTTGTTCCCCCCCGGAACGTTGTTGGTGTAACACCAGGCCGGTTCCGGTTGGACATGTGCCCCTACAAAATGGCGGCTAATGGCGGATGATGAGCAGGTGTGGAAGATGACAGAGGATAGTATAAAAAGGAAGTAGAGAGACAGTTCAGCGTTCTTCCTTCCCCGAGAGAAGTCCTTTCTTCATTGGGTGTGTTGGTTCACGGAGGTTTCTGGAGGGTGCGCAAAGGCTCGGCTGTACAAAGGGTGAAGTGGCATTTGTATGGATACGTTTGAAAGGAGTTACAGAGTTGAGTACAGACTGGAGAAATGCCATTAACATCAGAACGGAGATAAGTAGTATGAGTATCGGATTTCATTGAATGTATGCACCTGCACTGAACTGAATATGAAGTTGTGAAGTGTACTGATCACGAGTGTCATTGTCACCTGAGAGAGCGTTTGAACCAAGTCATCATTGAACTATTGCTTCTTCGTCTGAGTGTGATCGAGTGTTAAGGGAGTGTCCTCCACGCTCCAGTAAAAAGGCATCTTAACCATAACACCTCTCAAATCAACACTGGACTCCCAGCAAACAGGGGACGTCCCCCGGACATTCGGAGGACGTCCCCATTTGGTCCGCTTTATAACGTTCGCTGGCGGACGTTCGGAGGACGTCTCCATTTATAACGTTCGCTGGCAGACATTCGGAGGACGTCCCGATTTGGTCCGCTTTGTAACGTTATCTGGCGGACTTTCGGAGGACATCTACATTTGGTCTGCTTAACGTTCGCTGGCGGACGTTCCCAAGAAATTTGTCCAGGCCAGTTTACGAACGTCTATTTCGTCCCTCATCACCTGCCATTTCCATATGGGATAGCAACACTTGAAAAATCCAGTCGCCCAAATGCATTGCCTTTTATCATCAGACCTGACACAACTCAGACAAACTAAAAATGTAACTAAAATAAACCCGTATTGGACTTAAAAGGGGATTTGTTTATTTCTTAAAATCCCTTAAATTAACTGTGACAATGGAAATTATATGCTAAAAAAAATATTTTGTAGATTAACATTTTAGTGCAAGTAAACTATAGGCCTAAAAATATGATTTGAATGAATTGTAGGTCAATGTTACAAATCACTTTTCTGTTACACTTACCAGTATCACTATCATCAAATTGCGAGTTTGTTTTCAGCAGTTATTTAAACATCAAAACACGATACCCTTCAATAATATAATTGAACATAGGCTACAATTTATTATGTCTTGTACATGCATGAAGAAAATAAGGTTGAATCTCAGGAGCTCTAAAAGAATGAATCGACTTCAACTGATGAATGCAGCCAAAGAAAACGTGAAGAATGAAAAACCATATTGCTGGAAAGAAAGTGGAAAGGTAAGAAAAATAACATTTTCCTATTTTACCTGGTCAGGTGAAGGCGACTGGTTTTATTCAAGAAAAGTTATTTCAGGAAAAATATTTTTACTGCTTAATACTTAGCGCACATAGCTCAAATAACAAAACAAAAAATAGATCAAATGCACCTCACCGAGTGACGTCATTCTTTAAAGGTACATGTATCCATGGCAACGCCCTGTTTTCCATTGTGTAGTAGGCCTACAGCTGCTAACCGTTATGCTAGCACTTCGAAGCTATATGTTAAGCTGAAATGAGACGACATTATCTGATATTGACAAATATAGGGATTAAATATCAAACTTTATACAGTAAATATACTGAGTAAAAAGACAAAGCCCAAATTGGGACAACCGTTATCTTCCAATATGCGCTGAATATAACATTAGGCTAATTTGGACCATGGTCTAACGTAATCAAAATAGTCAACAGTCTTTTTTTTCAATGGACAAACGATGATACTAGACATAAAATCATAACACTACTGAGTGTGTTAATTTTGTTGTTTTAGGTTAGAAGCCAAGTGGAAGAATTGCCGCACGGAAAGAGCACATCACCTTTACAACTGTTCAATTAAAATAAATGTACTTTGTTCCTTACAATTAATATGTGTCTGTTTTCTTTGATTTGCTGAAATATAAATGCTGCTAAAGTGAAAGTCCCCTAAACGTCCCGAATGGCCGCTGGACGTCCTGTGAACGTCCTTATGAACATCCGGAGGACGTCAAGAGGACCCTACACATGGACGTCCGGGGGACGTTCAGTGAGGCCATTTAGGGGACGTTCTGGAGACCTTTTTTTGTTAGCTGGGCTTGTCTTACTTATAATAAAATCCATAGATATAAAACACTTCAAGCATCACAATGTTAGTTTAAACGTTTAGCCTACTATCACCACCACCACCACCACCACAGTAAAAAGGCATATTTGACAAGCTGAGGCAGGCTGATGCTGCTCACAACGGCGCAAACGAAACAAATAAAGTGACGTATTTTTTTAATTATTTTATTTATTTTTTATTTTAGTGCCATATTGAACCTTTTTTTTGAGTAAACATTCCTCCCTATTACACATCGTTGCAGCCATTCAAATAGTTCAGTTTTGTTTTTAAAGGGGTGGTAAAACATTCTTTTGAAGGCTTGATTGTGTTTGTGGGGTGCACTGTAACATGTGTTCAATTAACCCAAAGATCCAACTGGCTGAGGTGTCTGAGCACCAGGTCCCTGTGTTTCGCACAACTGATCCCTGGACTGTGCTAGAATGAGCCAGTCGTCGAGATAGTTGAAGATGCGAACACCCTGTTCTCTCATGGGCACAAGGGCCCCCTCCGTGACTTTCGTGAAGACGGTGCTGTCTCCAGAAGAGCAGTCCTCCCCATCTCCGGGTCGCCCGTCTCAGGGCCGCTTGCCCTTGCCCCTGCCTTTGCCACCTCTCTTGGCAGGAGCCTGGATGGGCGGGGCGGCCTGCCTGCGCCCGGCTCCACGACGTTGCTTAGGTGGAGGCTGCTGCTGCGACGCGGGAGCGGATGCAGACGCAGGCGGCCGCCCTCTGTGACGAGCAGACTGAGGTGCTGCCGGTGGCGGGGTGGAGACAGCAGCTGACCACCGTGGCAGGATGTGACTGATGGCCTCAGTCTGCTTCTGTGCGGCCGAGAACTGCTGGGCAAAGTTCTGGACCACGTCGCCGAAGAGGCCGGTCTGGGAGACGGGGGAGTTAAGGAACCTGATCTTGTCGGTCTCCCTCATGTCTGCCAGACACAGCCAGAGATAGCGTTCCTGGACCACCATAGTGGACATCGCGCGACCCACGGCCCGCGCCGTAACCTTCGTCGCACGAAGCGCGAGGTCCGTTGCGGTTCTCAGTTCTTGGAGAACTGCGGGATCGTGACCACCCTCGTGCAGGTTCTTCAGTGCCTGGGCCTGATGAACCTGCAACAACGCCATAGCGTGTAAGGCGGAGCCTGCCTCTCCACAAGCCTGGTAGGCCTTTCCGATCAGATCGGACGAGTACCTACAGGCCCGGGAGGGGAGACACGGGTTCCCCTAGGATGTGGAGTTAGGGCACAGTTGCATAGCAACGACCCGTTCCACGGGAGGAACCTGCGTGTATCCCTTTGCAGGTCCGCCATCGAGGGTGGTGAGGGAGGAGGATCCACTGGGCCGGTTTCGGGCAGTAAAAGGTGCCGTCCATGACCTAGTGAGCTCCTTCTGCACCTCCAGGAAGAAAGGAACCGGGGTGGGGCACTGAGAACCAGCACGGGCCACCCCGAGAAACCAATCATCCAACCTTGAAGGTTCGAGACACGGTGGAGGGTTCCACACGAGCCCGATCATCTCGGCGGCCCGGGAAAGCATGGCCATCATCTCTGGATCTGTATCGGGCACAGCGGATCTTCCCGAAGGAGCCCCCTGCGCTGACACATCATCTCCAGAGAAGTCTGACCCTCCCTCCGATGCAGCGATGGACATCTGATCATCAGGGGGAGCCCCGAAGGATACGGATGGTGCACATCTCGAGGACGGCCCACCACGTTCCGACGGCAGCTCTACTGGCTGCGGAGTGCGGGAGGGATGAGGGTTTCCCGGGGGCACGGGGCAGAGGCACGGGGATTCCAGCCCTTGCGAGATGGAGTCTAGACCGCAACTCCGAGATGGTCATGTTCCTGCAGTGAGAACATGAGTCATCCACCAGCGCTGCCTCAGTGTGCTGAACGCCCAAACACGAGATACAGCGCTGATGACCATCCCTCGGTGACAGGTAACCACCGCACCCAGAAACACAAAGATAGAATGTCATCTTGAAAAAGACGCAAGCTCTATCTGTGTCGCTCTTTCAGAAGGACGCTCTCCGTGGTGCTGAAGCACGCAGGGGGAGGAGTCACGGCAACGCATCCAGGGGAAAAGTGCAGCCTGGCGTGCGCGCTCTCTCACACAGGGCGCTTTAAACCAGCCGTAAAAACGTCTTTTTAGCGTTCTCCACCTAGCGCACTGTTTGCTCAAAGAGAACGCCCTGCAATCGCTCTGACGAGACGACAAGAGAGATGGAAACCCACACGACCGCTGCTGCGCCGTCACAACAACACCTGACTGAAAAGATCCCTTCCGAAGGCGGCTCGTCTCAGTCAGGACTGCGAAGTTCTCGGTGAGTGTAAACAGGCTTGTTGACACCATGAAACACTCGGCTCCGAAGCAAAAGGTTGATTAATGCAATCACCTGTGTCTCATTTATACCCGCGCTGCGTGGCATGAGCACCTGGTGCAATCATTGCTTGCCAATGTGCATTGGCTCGTTTTAGTTACACTCAAAGTAGTTTGGCTCTCGCGAGCGAGATTCCTATTCGTCGGTACTCCGACGTGGCGTCGAGAGTGACCGACTGAATGGGAACAAAACTCCATAATCATTTCTGACAAACTTTGATATGAAATAAAAACAATAACATGAGGCTATAATATTTAAACATCAATATGAAGCAAAATATGTTTTAATGGCTACTGAACACAAAACGTTTGACTGGTTCTATATTTATAGCATCTGAGCAGACATTTGCGAATAAAAGCTTTATTGATGTGACACTAGGCTCTTTTACAATAAACACGTTATAATCTGTCCAAAACAGGCCAAATAAATCTTGTCTAAACAGTATTGTGTCTGACATTTTGCTGAATCCGTTGCTCTGAACAGAACATGAACAGCTTTTCATAAGGAGAATTATTCCAGGATTATTCCTCAATGCATATCAAAACAATGCAGCTGAAGTGTAGCGTTTCACTTGATGTGTTTGTTTGAGCTTATGTGTGGGCGTTGATGCATGGATCGCCTCAGTATTTGAATCTTAAAGAATGTGCGCTCCGGGGCGTGGTCGCATTAGCGGATAATGAGACGCCTGGGAATGACTGACATCTCTCTCTTTTCAAACAGATTACATAAACACAGAATATTTGTTTACATTATTTAAAAACTGACATTTGAACGTTTCTTTAGACATATGTATGTGGTTCAAAAAAGTGATAGTATATGCCAGTGGTTCTCAAACTTTTTATACCAAGTACCACCTCAGAAAATATTTGGCTCTCCAAGTACCACCATAATGACCAACATTAAAATAACTATTCAGCTACAGCTCTGCACAGTTCAAAAACGAGGCTGTTTATTCCTAAGAATATTTATTGTTGTCAGCCACTTTAACATTGTAAATACACAGTTTGTACATTAACACTGCACTGTGCTTACATTCTGTCAGGAAAATAGGCAGGATTCAGATGCGGGTGCAAACAGAAGGTTTAATGAACAGAAAATAACTTAGGCGTCAGAAAAACAGTTCGTGGGACAGGAAAAGCCGCGACCGCGGCAATCGACACAACCAGGAAAGGCTGCTCTCTGTGTTAGAGTCCACAGTGAGCGCAGTAGAATGGTGAGAGAACTTGCAGCCACGAGCACTGGAGCCTGAACGAAACGGGAAGAGACAAGACAAGACAAGACAAGACAAGACAAGACAAGACAAGACAAGACAAGAGTACTTGATACGGACACAGGCAGTCAGAATAGTGGTATAAACCATAACAGTCTGACAAAGGACAGAGACACACGAGGGGCTATAAAGGGAAAATAATAATGAGGAGAACAAGAACCAGGTGTGAGAGATGAGCTAACGAGCAGGAACAGGTAGGGGAGGAGACACAGGCACATGGCGAGCTGTCAAAACAAAGCCACGCACCAAAACACAAAACAAACACAAAGACAGGTGATCAGACCCGAGACCTGACACATACAGGTAAATAAAATAATAAAATAATGATTAAATTTAAATGTGTTAAATGTGTAAAACTGTACTGTACTTAAATGTAAAAAAAAAACTACTCAAATAAAGATTAAATTAAAATGTATTGTGTTAATTATAAATTATTTAATTTAGAGATTCCTCTGTTTACCACTAGAGGCAGCCTGAGTACCACTAGTGGTACTCGTACTACACTTTGAGAACCACTGGTATAGTCTAAATGTTTAAACCAACATTGTGGTGCTTGAAGTGTTTTATATCTATGGATTTTATTATAAGCAAGACAAGTCAAGTGTTGATTTAAGAGGATAAATGGATCAAACATTTGTTGTTAACTCACTGTCGGCCGCTTGGTCGTTACTTTAAAAAACAAAAACTTTAATCTAACAAACAAAAAAATTAACTTAATAAAGAAACTAAACGAAATATAACTACTTTGACATTAAAGGGGTGGTAAACCACGATTTCACTATTCTAACTTTAGCTAGCGTGTAATGTTGCTGCTTGAGCATAAACAACATCTGCAAAGTTACAACGTTCAAAGTTTAAAGCAAAGGGAGATATTTGCTTTTAAAGAAATCAGTTTCTAAGGACTACAGCAAACGGCCAGCAGGCGACTACACACATTCCTCCAGGGTTGGTGACACTGTTCTCATGCGGAACAGCAGTGATGGACCTCCCGGTGTGAGCCACGTCTCATCAGGTAAGAGAGCTCAGGTGGCTCACACAGGGCACTGGACGGGGCCAGAGGCCATGGCGCTTTGGTAGAGATTCCTATTCGTCGGTACTCCGACGTGGCGTAGAGAGTGACCGACTGAATGGGAACATCTCGGTTACATATGTAACCCTCATTCCCTGAAGGAGGGAACAGAGACGCCACGTCCCGTCGCCATGTCCTCTGCACCCTGCTGGGGTGCCAGTCTACACACTCGGCTCCTCAGCAAAAGGCTGACTAATGCAATCACCTGTGTCTCATTTATACCCGCGCTGCGTGGCATGAGCACCTGGTGCAATCATTGCATGCCAATGTGCATTGGCTCGTTTTAGTTACACTCGAAGTAGATTGGCTCTCGCGAGCGAGATTCCTATTCGTCAGTACTCCGACGTGGTGTCTCCGTTCCCTCCTTCAGGGAACGAGGGTTACATATGTAACCGAGACGTTTTGTAGAAAGCCTTTTGTAACCTTAGTACGGGTAATTATACACTAGGTTAGTTTGAATGAATATACAAAAACCCAAAATCACAATTCACCTTAGAAAAATTTAAATCACAACAACAAGGTTTTGAATACAAAATTAAACTTGTACTAATTGAACAACAATTGAAATAAACAATTACAATAGGTGTAGGTGTGTTATCAGTGTACGTGTAAGGATCACCAGTTCTGTTCACTCAATTTCACGTTGCTGAGCTCAGATTAGTTGCTCCAATTTACTGGGAGTAACATTTCTTTTGGTTCAATATCAAGGAAAAGTTTCAGGCGGTGAAAATCCATAGGTTGCGAGTTTATGCACAATCCTACTGCAGTGCTGGACGTCAAGGAGCTCTCTGCACAAATCACCTGGAGATCACAAATCAAGCTGGATGGTTCGCCACTTCCATCCGGAAGAGAGTATTCAAGGAGGAACCAAAAACCTGGCCTATATAGAAACAGGCACATAAATATCACTCAAATAGTCCACATAGTCCATCATGTGCATTAATAACAAATGCACAAACTCAGATTTACAATAAACTCAGTTCCTGAATTCACGTAACAATAACAGAAATTTATACACATACATATATGTGTTCCCCACATATTAATTGACACAAATGACTCATCAATAAGTCAAAATAGGTCACTACAATGCCTTTCCAGATAATTGGAAACAAAAATGAACATAAATACGTTTTATAGGAACATACCATCAGTTAATCGCTGTGTTAAAGGGATAGTTCACCCAAAAAGGAAAATTCAGTCATCATTTAATCTTTTGTTCCCAAAATCAACAATAAATTAAAATAAATCTTCTGTTCCTCTTCTGATGCATACACTCTTTTCCACTCTCTATTGAGAATGAGGAGTTACGTCACAATGTTTTCACTCCGCGTTGCATTTCGGGAAGGCGCCGCCATATTGGGAGGATACGCTATCAGTTGCCATGGTTATTTCGACAGTGAGACCGAGAGAGCAGCTTGAGATTTTGCATTTTTGCAATGCGGTGCAGTTTCTTGGGGAGAAATGGAGAAGGAGGAAGTGAAAGGAAAGGGGCTCTATTGGGAGAGACTAAAAACACAGCCAAACAGCATACCAAAATGGTATGATCTGCCAGCTACAGAATGACGCTACCACCTCTCACACACCCTGACATTGTCAATTATCTGGTTTATAGTATCAGTGTGTATTTTTTTCTGCGCCCATGTTAACAGATTAAAGCATTCACACCACGTGCAGAGGCGGCACGGCAGCGCGTAGCAGGAGCAGAGCAGAAGCAGCAGTGCCGCGATCGTTCCGCCGCCGAGTCTATTTTTGCTGCGCTGCTCACGCTAAATTAAAGCCACAGTGGATTGTTCTTGATCAAAACTGACCTGATTAACATGGAAACGAACAAATTTCACCATGAAATCATGTAGTGAAGTGTAGCGCCCCCTAGCGTGTCTAGCTAGTAGTGTGGAGTGCGCTCCCCGAATTCCTGTTTATTGAGAAATTAATGCTCTAAATGTAATTCTCTAATTATTACCTACTTGGAACCATTTACCTGAATAACTACTTTTAATTGAATGAAAAGTGGCAATACAATGTCTTTATTGCTAAATTAGAGGATAACACTAATTGTAGGGAATTATTTCAAGTGCTCGGTTAATCAAATGTCAACACTATAGTTACAGTAATATTTCACCCCTTTTAAATGACTATCAATACTTTTAGTCAATATGAATCACTTTACAGGTCACTTATCTAAATCAGAATTATCAAACACTTTAACTTTCAATCAGGATACTGTAAACTTATATATTACCTTGCCTTAAGTATTAAAATCCTCCAATATCATAAACACAATGTAATACAAAGCTACCACAGAAATACGTTTGAACTATTTACTTTAAGAAAAATAGTATGTACATATATACAGATCAAATATACAACAGTACATTCAAATGAAACACAATCCAGTTCCCAAAATTTAAACTAAGTCGGCAAATATGAATAAATGGCCACTCAATGAAATAAAATAAATACCCCTGAGACAGTCAGATGAGGATACGTTGCAGGCCTGTAATGTTGCTTGCGAGCGGTGAGACCAGAAACACAATGGCCGTTTCGCGTCGTGGTGCAGAAAACAAAACTCACTGCGGCTGTACTGCTGATCAGAGCGTCGTCATTCACGCCTCGGCAACGCGATGCTTGCGATGCTTGTGATTGAGGGCGCCGTCTGACAGCTAGCTAGGCAATAGCTGTGGAGATGAGTGCTTCTCCAGGCGATGCACAAAAGGGCAACCGAGCAGGCTACACACTCGCAATGTCCTTGTAACTAAGTCGTGCTGACAAGCCGTTCACTCTTCCTCCTCGTGGAAAACTCTAACCGAGTGCTTCACAACAAAAAACTATTACACTGGAAACTTAGTGAAATGTCCGTAACTCACACTTAGTGTAGATTACTAGTACATTTACTATCCCACACGCATTAATTTGGTGTTTTACCAATTTATAAACGTGTCTGTCCCCGCGTGGTTCTCACTCATGTCTCTCTCGTGCAGAGGTGTCAAAAGTATTCGCATTCATTACTCAGGTAGAAGTATAGATACTGGGGTTTAAAAAGACTTCTGTAGAAGTTGAAGTATCAACTCAAGCTTTTTACTCAAGTAAAAGTGTAAAAGTAACTGGTTTCAAAACTACTTAAAGTATAAAAGTAAAAGTAATGTAAGGGGAAAAATGCCATTAAAGGGGTAGTTCACCCAAAAATGAAAATTCTGTCATAATTTACTCAAATTGTTCCAAACCTGTATGAGTTTCTTTGTTCTGAAGATTGAAGAATTTTTGTAACCAAGCAGATTATATGCAACCATTGACTGCCATGGTATTTTCCCCTGCTTGGTTTCAAACATTCTTCAAAATATCTTCAGAACAAAAACTCATACAGGTTTGGAACAACTTGAGGGTGAGTAAATGATAACAGAATTTTCATTTTTGGGTGAAGTATCCCTTTAAAGGACAAAAGATTAGGCCACGCCACAGTGCATACCCCACCTCCTCAAAAAAACATTTTTCTGAAGGCCATAATGACTATAATGTTATATTAAAAAGTTAATGTTGAACATTTTTAGATGCACTTGACTACGCGTTTCAGCCGCATATATTCTCATTGAAAATGAACGCATTTTAGGACAATGCAAATACATTAAAGAACCATATTGTGTACTACTGAGCATTAACGTGTTTCATGGAGTGGAAGATTTGATGACTAGTTGCCTATAAATATTGTAAAGGTGCAAAAAGTCAAAATTCAGAGGCATGTTATCAATAATCATTTTTTGAATGTGTGATCAGTGTGGCCAGATTGGGTCAACAATTTCCAGCCCAAAAACCTCACCAAATGTACATTTATATTTAAAAAAAAAAATGGTTATTGATAACATGCCTGGTTATTGATAACAATTTTTCACCTCTTACAATACTTATAGGCAACTAGTCACTCGAAGAAAAAAACCCAAAACTTTAACTGCCAAAATAATGTGATATTATTGTATTGCCATACCAATCAATGTTTATAAGTAAGTTACCATTTTATCTCCTTAAAGCATAACATTGATGATTAAAAAAAAAAAAAATCCCAGTAAAACGGTTCAAATATGACTATATGTTCAGGTAGAAACTGTCAAAACGGCTATCCCTCAGAAAAACACAAGATTTTCAATGTCAACAGTAAGAAGCCGATTTACGTGCAAAAAGTGCCCAATATAGAGATTGGAAAAAGCAGGCATTTCACACGTTAATGCACACACCACTGCCAAATTGCGTAATTCATTGATACTGTACAATAATCCGTCAACAAATAAATAACAACAATGCGCTTACCCTTGTGTTGCACTTTGCTTTGACAAAACTACAGTACGTCTTTTGTGAAGTACATGGCACATAAACTTAGTACAGTCAACACGGATTAATCGTTGTTTTAAGCCTCTTTCAGCAGCTGTCGGGGTTGCTAGTTGCAGATGTCCTGAGTGTGTATATGACGATGGACAGGAGTCACGGTTATATTTAAAGAGTCTTCGAGTCACAGGTGTAATTCACGTTTGAGAGTTGAGTCACTCTCCCACTCTTTACTGTAGATACAACTTACTGTGTATTTATGCCACTGGCATAGCGATCACTGGAATATACAGCTATGAGTTATCGCGCTAAAAACCGGCTAAAGTCATGAATGAGGCTGAGCACGTCTGCCTGCTGATCGCTGATTGGCTGAAAGTGCGTGCTCGTCGGCGAGAACCCGCCCTATCTGGCCAGATGGTGTGTGATTTGTGCAGGTGCAGGCGTGATTGATAGCCTACAACCCAATAGGGTGTCGGAATGGTTTGTGTTTATCCTTCTCATCCAACCACAATCATATTCACTCTGTCCGGATGGCGCGATTTATCTGGAGAGGTTTTTTTTATTTTTTATGACAAGCCGGAATGAAAACATGCCGAAATGGAATAGGAGTAACGAGGCTATTTTTAAAATGTAAGGAGTAGAAAGTACAGATAATTGCTTGAAAATGTAAGGAGTAGAAGTAAAAAGTAGGCTGAAAAATAATTACTCCAGTAAAGTATAGATACTCAAAATTTCTACTTAAGTAAGGTAACGAAGTATTTGTACTTCGTTACTTGACACCTCTGCTCTCGTGTCTCTCTCATCTCGTTCTTTTCACAACATCCCCTCGTTCCTCTGTGACCTCTCACACTCACTCCTGATTGGATCTTTCCTCCGGGTACATGAATTTTAACTAACTTAATTTTTTAACCCCCATAAACATTATTTAAACATTTTTTAACATTATGAAATGTACATTTTAAATAAAATAAACAAAAATAAAAATAGTGTTTCTTAGCAAATACCCAAAATTACTATAGGGCTACAGAAGTGTCCCGTGTGTTCCACGATCACCATGACATCCAGTGCTGTGAAAAAAAAAAATATATATACGAAAACACAACACTGCCAAAAGTTTTTGCCCAAACTTCAAAAGCCTGTTTAAATTATTAAAACTAGAAGCATATCTTCACTTTAATGTTACATTTATCATGTGAACTACTAATATACAACATGTTATATGCATGTGTGTATGAGACAGAGGGGAACACGGTCGCATTTGCAGCAGATATATGCTGCCCATCATAAATCAAAGCACGAGACAGACGGGGGTCGGAGGAGAACACCGGAAAATGTGACATAATGGACAAAATTCGTCTGTATTTGCAATACACGAGCCGCGGTTCAGCTGCGCGAGAAAAACGCTGCCAGTGTGAATGCACAACGGGCGCGTGCAGCTCCCGCTCTCCATACGCACCGCTCCTGCCCTGTCAACGCACTGCTTGCGCGTGAGGTGTGAAGCCGGCGTTAAAGCTTACGAACGCTTGCATTGTGTAGGCACTGATACTATTAACCAGATACTTGACGATGTCAGGGTGTGTGAGAGGTGGTAGTGTCATTCTGTAGCAGCCAGATCATACCAGTCGATGTTGTTGATGTCAAGCAGTTTCTCTATATAACGCTGTTTGGCAGTGTTATTTAGTCTCTCCCGATAGAGCCCCTTTCCTTTCACTTCCTCCTTCTCCATTTCTCCCCAAGAAACTGCACCGCATTGCAAAAATTAAAACAAATCTTAAGCTGTTCTCTCGGTCTCACTGTTGAAATAACCATGGCAACTGATAGCGTATCCTCCCAATATGGTGGCGCCTTCCCAAAATGCAACGCGGAGTAAACATCGTTACGTCACCTTCTCATTCTCAATAAAGCTTTACAACAACAACCATGTCGCTGAGTTTATGCAGCTTATTGTTCTTTGCGCTCTGAATACACACTCGCATCCCCCGCTGGACCCCGAACGTAGCAGGGGCGGAGCATAGTTCGTTTAACCAATCACAATTACTTGTTCATGCCTGCTCAACAATTTACTAAATCCAGGTTATTTGTAGCATTATGATTGGATTAATAATGATATAATATCACATAATATAATAATATAAGCTATTAACTTCAGAAGTTATAAGAATTGCATCCCTATAAGAACTTATGGGGGTTACACTTTCTTTGAAGGGAATTTTGTTTTGTATAAATTGTATCTTAATTTGAATCAATGTTTTTAATTTATTTGCTTCTTATTTAATAAGAAGCCAATATAACAGACAATAGCCTTAGCGCTGGATCATGCATTGCACGCATGTCTCATAAATGAGCTGAAGCTCGAAATGATATTTGAGTATTGTGTGTATCTGATCATTTACAAAATCAAATGATTCAGAAAATGTTTGCAATTGAAATGACTGGGGAAAAAGTGTCCCAATCAACCTGAATTCACCCTATACTATTTGAAATCATAATTGCATTGCATTATGTTGTTTTAAATCCCAAATATTTTATAACATTTATCCTTACCAATTATTTAGTTATTTGTATTTACTGAATACTGAATTGGGTTTAGTGTCACAATATTACTGTTTTTTTTACATTCTTTTGTTTTCTCAGGTGTGATACCCAGCATTATTCATTAACGTTCACGCCTCCTTGCATACTGCTTTCGTAAACAAAAAGAGTCTAACAAAATGTAAATTAATATATTGTTTTATGTGAATAAGTTGGCTCAATGATTCTCACATCAGTTTGAAGCAAAAGCTCTAGGCAACAACATCCATTAGTCAAAAGTATTGTGGACACATATCTATTGTGTGTTTTGATTTAAAAATTAATTAAAAAAAATTCAAAAAATTCAAAAACCACACACAAACATTATTCTCTCAAAAATACAAGCATGTACATACATGTTGCTCACATATTATGGTAGCCCAGTTTGTGCTGAATACAGTGCAATTACACTTTTGCCATTAATATGTTTACAAGCAACTGAAAAAACACAAATGTCAGCGCATGTCAAAACGTCTAAAGGGCCCCAAAAGAGCTCAGACTCCAGAGGGTTAAGAGCATCTTTGATATATTCCTCGATGGCAGCTCTTTCTGGGGCAGACAGGGTAAAAGTCTCCCTCGCGTAGGGTAGGTACCTAAGAGCAGATCTATTGCACAGTCATACAGCCTATGGGGTGGCAGAGAGGCTGCGCAGGTCTTGCTGAAGACTTCACAGAGGTCTGCATATCTGAGGGGACTCAAGACATTCTGGAGGCCACAGGTTTAAGCTTGGGAATAGTTAGTACCTCTGTGGATTGGGCTGGTGGCTTGAGAGGAATGGGCGGCAGCTTTGAGGTGGTTGGTCGTGAATCAATAGGTGTCTTCAGCAGCTCAGAAAAATAAAAGAGAGAGAGAGACCACAATTAGCGCCCCAAGCAGTTACTACCCTAGCAGTCCAATCTATATGTGGATTGTGAAGGGATAACCATGGGAAGCCAATAATTAAAGGGAATGGATCAAGAAAAACTGTATCTTCTCATCATGAAAACCTGACCAGATCCCAGGGGTCTCCCATCCAATGCGGTTATGGTCAGGGGTTCTTGAAGAGAGATGGGCTGAACTCTCAGGTGTCTGGCCAAAGTAAAATCAATACAATTCCCAGCAGCCCCTGAATCAAGGAAGGCCAGAAGCTTGTGGTGCTGGTTGCCCCAATGCAGAGAAACCTCAAGTGAAACCCCAGAAGCTGCTGGTTGGAGCCCCTCTTCTTGGACGAGAGTTGTCTTTTCCTGTCAACTCGGGACAGTTGGACCTGAAGTGGTCTGGCTTTCCACAGTACAAGCAGCATTTCTCCCTCATGCGTCGTTCCCTCTTGGCTTGCGACAGTCTGGCCCTTCCCAACTGCATGGGTTCCTCGAAGTTCATGGGAAGCGGAGGGGATTCCATGGCACTGCAAGAAACTTGGGGCTCAGGAAGCCTGACCTCCCCACGACATTCGCATCTGCGCTCTCAAATGCGGATGTCCACCCTGATGCAATGTCAATAAGCGATTCAAGGTCAGGAGCTGGGTCTCGGAAGGCCAGCTCATCTTTCAGTTCAGGGGACAGGGCATGGTGAAACATTGCTATCAGGGCTCACTGGTCCCAACCGCTCTCTGAGGCTAATGTGTGGAACTCTATTGCAAACTCTGCCACACTCCTTGTCCCTTGAGATATCTGTAACAGCTTGTGGTCAACCTCTGGTAGGGTGATGGAAGACCTTCCTCATTTCTGCAACAAACAGGTCACAATTGTCAGTAAGTGGGGACTGTTGTTCCCACAAAGCCGTAGCCTAGTCATGCGCCTTTCCGGTGAGGAGAGTGATGATGAATGCCACCTTGCTGTTCTCTGTGGGAAAGCTGTTAGGTTGTAATCCGAATGCCAGAGTACACTGAGTGATAAAACCTTGACATCTCTCAGGATTTCCATCATACCTTTCTGGTGCTGGTCTCGGCTCAGGTAGAAGGCCAGTCAATGGAGGTGTGGGTCTGCCAGCTGGCACAGATTGGGTGGTTAAAACTGGAGAGGCTTGAGATGCAGTCTGCTCACTTAAGCACTGTAGGATCTCAGATAGGATCTACTCATGTCTGTGAATGGTGGAAGCTTGGTTAGACAGTGAAGCTAGAATACGATCAAAAAGCCGAGCTTCCAGAGATAAATCAAAGAAACAAAAGGTGAGCAAAAGGAAAATCCAAAAACACAACATACTTAGCTTTCTTGGCAAGGAAAATCATGGCATAGTAGGCTCAAGACTGAACACAACTGAATTAAACAGGCATACTTAAATAGGCCAACACAAACAAGCTAATGAACCCCACAGGTGGGAGAAAACAAATACTAGTGAGTGGCAAATATGAATTTTCAGAAGCTGGGGCCACCTAGTGGCTGGGAGAGTCATTACAGCTCAGCGCCAAATAGAGCAGGGAGAGTCATTTCAAGCTGGAGCCTTACACATGTACAGGGTGAAAATCAGCTAGCACTGAGCCTTGAGGTACTCCATACTGAACTTGTGATCAGTATGTCATCTCTTAATTTACTGCTACAAATTGATACCGCTCAGACAAGTATGATTTAAACTAGGGATGCAACAATACAGTTAGTCCACGGTTCAATACATACCTCGGTTTTTAACCACAGTTTATGGTTAGGTTCGGTTCTGATGGCTTGTCACATGAGTTTTTTGCTATTTTATTCTTAGGCGACAGGAACAGAAAGAGGTTAAGGAGGAAATTTTTTTTTTTTTATTGCAATACTCTTTCTTTATTTTACTTAAAAGACTTGAAAAACCTTACTAAAACTTAAAACTTCACTTAAAAAAAACTTGTACACATTCCTAGTGTATTGTATAATATAAAATAAATATATATATTTACAGTGGCAGCTCAGAGCTGTACAGCAGTATTTAAGTATGAAATTGAATGAATAAATGTAAAATTAAAACACTACATAGACTTCACTATAAAATATACATCGATTCTTATTAAAGCTACTGTATTAAATTTTTTCAGTCAAGAGCAGTGAGTGATTTTCTCTTTGTCTTTTGTTGTTTATTTATTAAAACATTAAAGGGATAGTTCACTCAAAAATGAAAATTCTGTCATCGATTACTTTCACTCAAGTTCTTTTAAACCTAAATAAGGTTCTTTCTTCTGTTGGATTTTGAAGAATGTTGGAAACCAACTAGTTGCTGGTCCCCATTGTAGGAAATAATAATATGGAAGTCAATGGCTACCATGAACTGTCTAGTATTCAACTGTCTGTGTTCAACAGAAGAAATGAAAACAGGTGACGTGAGTAAATAATGACATTATTTTAGAGGTGAACTGTCCCTTTAAGGACAAGCGGCAGCGTGTTCACTAGGCTGCGCTGCTGTCAATTGACCTGAACGCATCTAATATAGCTACAGACACATGCCGATTTTATTTTCACTTGAGACATAACCGACTGTGTTTATTTTAAGATTGTGTGTATTTGACAGTATTAGTGCAGTAAGACTACTTAGTCCAGTAATCACGTGTTTGACAGGCTTTAAGCTTGCGTGCTCAGCGCATTTAAAACAGCACGCAAATTAAATGTGTAACCGACAAGGCTTTAAAACACATGCAAATAATTAAGTTTCGTGATTGTGAATAACTATAGTGTTCCGTGAGTATAACTCTCTGACACCAGCATTGCAAGCGTGGCTAAACACCCTCTAACTTTAGTGCATAGTGATTGGATATTTGCTCATATCAGCGCATAGACTCACAGGCACACTCAAACAGAGCCGAAATAAACTGAGAGAAATACTTCAAACGGAGAGAAATAAAAATAATTATTAAAATGCAAAACCAATATTTTATTGCGAATTTTGGCATCCCTGATTTAAACTATGCTAATGCAATTCCACTAATGCCAACGTTGTGGTCGATGGTATCAAATGCAGAACTAAGATCCAGTAACACTAATAGAGAGATACACCCACAATCAGATGATAAGAGCAAATCATTTGTAACTCTAATGAGAGCAGTCTCAGTACTATGATAGGGTCTAAATCCTGGTTGGAAATCCTCACAGTTGTGAGGATACTGCCTTTTGTTGTATTTTTGACAGAAAGGGTAGATTTGAGATCGGCCTGTAATTGACTAATGCTCTTGGATCAAGTTGTGTTTTTTTAATAATAGCCAGCTTAAAAGTTTAATACATATCCTTATGACAAAGATGAATGAATAATTTTAAGAAGAGGATCTATGCCCTCTTGAAGCATCTCTTTCAGTAGTTTAGTCGGTATAGGGTCTAACATACGTGTTGTTGATTTAGATGATTTAACAAGTTTAGACAATTCTTCCTTTCCATTAGCAGTGAATGAATCAAATTATTCCTCTGGGACACTACAGTGTACTGTCTGATACGGTTAAATTGTTTAAATTTTCTCCCAAATATTATCAATCTTACAAGTAAAGAGGATTATAAAGTCATCACTGCTGCTGTTTGGAAATGTCAGAAGTTGAAGCTTTATTTCTTCTTAATTTGCACTGTATCAAATAAATACCTAGGGTTGTGTTTATTTTCTTCTAAGAGAGTTGAAAAATAAGCAGATCTAGCCTTTTTAAGGCCTTTCTGTATGCAATCGTGCTCTCTTTCCACGAAATGCGAAAAACCTCTAGTTCCCTTTCGAAAGGGAACTCGCACTGCGTCAGCTTGACGCTACGGGGGAGCACCTTCAGCGTGGCAGGTGTCTGAATCACAATCGAATCACGTCAATCCTATTGACCGGCGACAGCCCATGACATCATCAAAGTGCGACCAGGAAGTATATAAGGGCGCCTTACCAACATGACACCGCTTCTTCGTCTTCAGGGACTGTTTGTCTGCTTCGAGAAAAGAATCACGAAAGCTACAATGAAACAAACAGGGAGGTCCAAGCATAACTTCCGGAAGTGCGCGGATCCGTGTCCCAGGTTCCTTACACCTGAGGACACACATACCCTTTGTGTGTTTTGTCTGGGGAAGAGCACGCACGGGAGGTTCTCGAGGGAGCCTCCTGTGCCAACTGCGAGCGTCTTCCCATCCGGACGCTCCGCTCTCGTCTGGCCCTCTTCTCGAGGGAAGTGGGTCCAGCTTCTGGGGACAGCTTCTCTTACATCAGGCGGTGGGCCCGTGATGAGCGGGAAAAGGAAGTACCCCAATCTCTGACGGCCTGCCAGGCCTGGTGTGTGAGAGCGCCCTCGAGCGGGTCGGTGGTAATGTTGCACCTAAGCACACACATTGTGAATAAAGCTTGTGGGTGAATATCAATGGCGCGCTGCAGGCGAGCGGGTAAGTCCCCTGTGGGGAAAATATCAATACATTTTCTGTTCCATGCTCCCTGCTGAGGATTTCGAGATCACTTTGGAATCGTTGGATATTTCTGTTGGGCCTATAGTTCCCCTGTTTGGACGGCCAGAACGAATGCATTTTACAGGCCAGTTGCTTTAAAAGTATATTCAGCGGGTTTTTGTTCGCTGTTGATTAAGTTTTTTTATCTCTATAAAAAAAACGGGAATATCGCTGGTAGTGCCGCTCATTCCTGCGGGTGTGTAGCGCTTTTCTCTAAATATAGAAAGGCTGCGTGTAAGAATTCCCAGCTTTAAGCTTGTAACTGGTAGCCGCCTCAGGGTAGAGCGGTCTGCATCTTCTCTCAGTGTCTAGAGAATTGGGATCAGACTGTGTTACAACTACAGTTAGATCTAGAGCCCATCTAGAGTCCTCTGTTAAAACAGGGTAGATTAGAGTATTTCGCTAACCTAGCTCTGTATCATTTTGCCTGGGTTGAGCAGCACTTCTTAACCTTTGTGAAGCAAAATTTGTTGGTTTGGTAGTGAGCTCCCTTGTAGCCAGAGCATTGCCATGGCTGACGCCCTTGCATTTTAAACGATAGGCCGCTTCAAAAGCTAGGTCCTTCATTGGGCGGGTGGCGTACGTGGTACTCCCCCCGTTTAGGGGGTCCAGGGCGTTGTTTTGCCGAGTATCCTGTCATGAGTAACGTAATTAGGTTCCAGAGCTTGTAGGCGCTGCTGGTAAGACTGCAACTGTCATACAGTAGGCCGAAAAGTGGGCTGCTGGGATGGATTAGCCCCAGGTTGAGACCTTGGGGAAGCCAGTTGGCTGTGAGCAGCCAACTCGGGCAGTCTGGGCAGTAGACTCCGGGTCAGGTGGTAGGCCTCAGTAGGCCTCCTTGCAAGTGAGTCCCAACGTTGGGGAGGTTAGCGATTAATAGCTGCAACCTAGATAGGTAGTCAGCCTTGGAAAGTTGGCCTTTTTGCAAAGTCGGCCCCTTTTTGGTATTGCTATGTGTTTACTCCCAACGATGTCGACCTCAATTAGCAGAATTATCAACTAATAACTTCTCTTTGTTGTCTTGTCAGCCAGCAGAGGAGCCGCTGTCAGCCGGGAGATATAGCAGCCAGTTTTCATGCCTGCCACAACAGGAAGCCACCTCCGCGGATCTGCTGTAAGGCTCCATGGACGTCAGTCGACCATGATGAGTCAGTGCGGCTGCCTGACCGTCCCTAGGGGTGAGCCCCGGGACTAGGATGCCTCTGGCAGCAGGCATGTGGGGTTTCCAGGTAGCGGGCCTCACCAGGCCCCCCTGAAGGTTTGCCGTGGGGAGTAGGCCTCAAGCCGGTCCTCCCCTGATGGCACACCCCAAGGTTTCAGTCATGTGGACTAACATGGACTGCTGGCAGATGGTAGGCCTTACTCTGCCTCCCGGTGAGCTCGCTACCAGGCAATAGACCGCTCTGGGCCTCCCTGAGGGGGAATTCCCGAGTCAGGATGCTCGGGCGGCTAAGCATAGCCTGCTATTAGGTAGCAGGCCTCTCCAGGCCTCTCTGAGGGGATGAGCTCCTGTTTTCCAGCTGCATCGACAGTGGGCTTCGACTGCTATTATGGTGATGGGCCTCATCTGGCCTCCCTTTAGCCGAGTTCCCAAGTTGGTTCCTCGAGTAATTGGCATGTACTGCTATCATGTAATATGCCTCACTAGGCCTCCCTGAGGGGTTGGGTTCTCAGTTCAAGAACTGTTTACTGGCATATGCTGACAGCTAGTGGTCTCTGCCCCTTATTTGGCAGCATCTGAGGATGGTCTTACCCTGGCTACTTCTGCTACTTGGTTCCCATGGGAGGGAATCTAGCCTACAACCTGGCTTACCTACCGGGCAGACCCTTCTTAAGCTCCCCTCTCTCCGAGGGTCGTCTGTGAGCCCGAAGCTGCCTGGGCCTGATCAGATGGTCGTAGGCCCCTCGCGAGGCCTCCCAAGTTGGATCAGCTTTTAGGCCAGTCTGGCCTCCTGAGTGTTGCTACTTGATAATAGCTCAGTAGATCCTAGGATCAAGCAGATTGACTCCCCTCGCTACCAAGGGTAGAAAGTGCTATGCTGAGTACTGCTCTCCAGGATGCCCGTCTCTGAGATCCGGCTCGAGGAGGACACTGCCAGCTTGCAGTACCTTGGGTTGGATGCCTCTCCCGGAGGTGAGTTTCCAGAAGCTCTGTTCTCGAACAGACAAGGATGGCTGGTCCCATGTGTTCCATATAGAGGTATCTGGGTCAGGTCTCCCTGGTGGCATTCGGGGATTTCTTCCCGAATAGTGGCTGGCTGGGGCGCCCTAGGGCCCCCTAGCCACATTCCCTTAAAGGAGCCCCCTTCCTTTGAATGGGTTGGATCCAGGCCTTTGAGCGGCCTGAATAGGACCTCGTGCAGCCGCACTAAGGTTCCTGACAAGGCTTATAGCTTGGGCTATGACCGTAGGGAATGCTGTCACTGACAGCCTTGTGTGACCAGAGGGGGAGTGGTTCAGGCATTTCATTTGAATTTGCTTGTCCTGACAGTTGTCACTGCCAGTGGGCATGCACTCCCCTCGGCATGGCGGCGTTGGTATTTCGTTCCCCGTAGCGTCAAGCTGACGCAGCGCAAGTTCCCTTTCGAAAGGGAACGTCTCTGGTTACGTATGTAACCTCTGTTCCCTGAGAACAGGGAACGAGCCGCTGCGTCGCTTTGCCATGCCTCAGGGCCTGCCCGCCGAACAGTCCCTTCAGACGAAGAGGCGGTGTCATGTTGGTAAGGCGCCCTTAAATACTTCCTGGTCGCACTTTGATGATGTCATGGGCTGTCGCCGGTCAATAGGATTGACGTGATTCGATTGTGATTCAGACACCTGTCATGCTGAAGGCGTTCCCCCGTAGCGTCAAGCTGACGCAGCGTCTCGTTCCCTGTTCTCAGGGAACAGAGGTTACATACGTAACCAGAGACGTTTTGTTTTCTTCCAGCTGCACTCCATTTTTCTGGCTGCTCTCTTGAGGGCCTGAGTGTGCTCGTTGTACCACGGCGTTGGACTATTTTCTTTAAAATTCTAAAAACTTATAATTAAATCAGGTAAAGCTTTAAGTATAAAAGGTTCATGGGTATAGGTTTCATGTCTTTACAAACATTTGACATATGAAATAAATATCATTCAGTGTCTATTTCAATGTGCAGCAGCTTTTCCAGCATAGTCTGATGCTCTTTTCAGATAATTAAATGTTCTCAGATCAAACCTGTTACGTTTCTTAATTATTTAACTTCTACTCAGGCCAGTCAACAGCAAGAAGGCAGAGGCTCACAAAACACCAGCACCACTGACAGATGAAGAGGAGATGGAGGAAGAATATTAAAATCCAACAGTAAAAAGAATTAAGTATTTGTAGGAAATAAAGATGACCATAGAAATTGTGAATAATTTGTGTTTATTTTAACAGCTGTGGTGGTTGCAGCATATATCTCGGACTACCATCTGACATCCTTCCATTCCATACAGTGATCCGTTTTCAGAAAGTGTGATGATGGGAATATGCGTGTCATCAATGCATCCAACCACTCGAAATCATATGGGAAATTCTAATTATTAGGTTACTTCTAAAGGTTTATCAAGTGAATGTCAGGATCCTTTATAAAAGGACATGCCATTTTTGTCACTTTGACCGTGTCCTCATGATGAAATATGCGCAATGAATGAATGTACCTGCACTGCAAAGAATGCTTTTCTTACATTGTATTTTTCACTGGTATTTTTCACTGGTTGTTTCCAGTCAAAATATGTTAAGATTCTTAAGGAACTAATTTAAGTGAATTTTTTTATTTTGTAAATTATCTGCCAGATGGGGTAAGAAGAATAATCTTGTTTCTGTTTGCATTCAAATTATTTTCTATTATACGCTGCTGCTTTTTTTTCCATATTGGTTATCTTTAATTTAGTAAATTGACTTTGAATGTGTTTTCTTTACTTACTTTTTTTAACTTATTTTTTATTAATTATTTGACTCATCTTTTTCTTTTCTTTTTAGGAGCTGAGGGCTTCCTGGAGCAGGCTGGTTTTCTACTGCACTACAGGCTTTACATCAGCAAGGGTTGTCATTATTGCGGTGTCACTATTTTTGTGTCATTTGCAGTGAATTTGGTGGGTGGGATTCTGATTGGCGTGGTTTCTATTGTAGACCTGCTGCTGTCACATTAGCTTGTTCTCTATAGGAAGCCTCAGCCCCTGCAAGATTTATTGTGAATTATTATTATTTTTTTTTTGTTCTATTCGACCAAAGACACTTGTTTATAATCGGTTTTAAATAATTGTTGGCCAACTTTCTTAGCTTTAATAAAATATTGTTTTCACGGAAACCCATGCCTCTCGGCTTTATAGGTGGAACGTACTTCTGTGCTTTATTTTGGTTGGTTTTCCCTGTTAATCCGGGGTGGCGTAGTCACTAAAATTGAGCCACTTGCTACATTTGCTTAACCGGCGACCTTGGCAAACATGAACTTTTTTCCAAATAAGTACTCTTTTAAGGATTGTATTTAGAATGTAAATTATTTGAGGTTTTTCACCACTTTAAATCACAGAAATTATTTTACAGTTCAATTTAAAAAATAAAATAAAATAATGCTTAAAATGTATATGTATTTATACAGTATGGTTAATCTATAATTTTATAAATATATATATACTATACAACTGCAAACTATATACAACTATTGTTTCATTAGATGTATTGCTTGCAAAACTTGTTGCTATGCCAGATTGTGTAGCTCCCTTGGTAAAGTTTATTAAAGCTTGTATTCTACCCAGGCAAATGGTATTAATAATGAATCAAGACACAAAACACAAGTAAGAAGTGTAATAGTGAGGTCAAAATGTCCATATTGACCACATTGAAAATCTATGGTTTAAAATTACATTTAAACATGGAAATAAACAGTAGGAGTACAATGAGTGTTATAAAATATGTCATTTTTAGAGCATAGATTAAAGACCACACTTGTTGGGGTCCCTTTGAAACATTTCTGTTGTGTCTGGTCTGTGCTATTTGCAGAATGTCTATGTATTTGATAGCATTGTGAGTATATGCAGAGCGTCTATGTATCTGGTAGCATTGTGAGTATTTACAGTGTTTCTGTATTTGGTTGCGTAGTGAGTATTTGCAGCGTGTTTCTGTATTTGAGTGCATTGTGAGTATTTGCATGTGGTGTCGAACTGATGGAGATGTGTTCTTAATTTGCTGGTGTTTTTTTTTTTTCTATTTGCATGCGTTTCCTTCATTTGCTGCTCATTGAGCTCTCTGGGCCACCGTAAATAAAGGACAATGTTAGACTCTACTTTTTTTTATTCACATAGTATTTTCATTAAGACTGAACCTCAGAATCTCCATTCTCATATGATATCTTTCTTTAAGACTGTGGTAAAATAATAGTGAAGGCCACTAACACAGAGTTTAAGAGATTACATCATATCCACCTTATTTTACAACTCGAAAGTAAGCTATTTTCTGTGTATGTGCGAGACTTTAGATTCATCAGCTTCTATAGGTAAATAACCAGAAGAAACAAAGTGCAGTAAAAGTATTTGCGCTACAAATCAATGTGAATTTGATTACGATAAAATATTCAAATAATATGATAAAAAATATCCGTTTGCAATATCAAGTTTTTGTACACTAAAATAACTGGAAGTGGATGAGACCGGAAGCCTTGCACATTCAAGTTACAAACATACTCTTATGTTTTAAATAAGGTGGGTACACAAAGACTAATATCTAAAACTAAGTCCTACTAATGGTTTGGGTGAAATTCTGAATAGATGTTTGAAAGTATGCAGGAGTGTTCTTTTGTGGTTGGAATATCATGATGTAAGATTTTGGAATGAAATAGCTGAATATAATTCCATTTATAGTGGATATCTGGGCCATTGCATTAAAAATAATGATGTACTTGCTTTTGACAAAAAAGAATGCTGTGAAATAAGTAATCCAGGTCAGATATAACAAAATTATACTGAAGGTTATTGATTTGGCCTCATTGTAGTTTTTCGGCAGATCTCGTCCCATGTAAGAAAACAGGAGACACAGGAAACCAAGAAAAAAACATATGAACACAACTAAAGTTAAGGTTATAGTATTTGCTCTTTCGCAGATTATAATAATTTGGTCTTTATAAGTCCATGAGTCAGCTACGACTTTGGTAGGAGAGACAGTTATCCATATCACACAAGAAATGAAATGAATGACAGAAGTAAATGCAATGAAGAGCCACTGGCCATTGTGCTTAACCCAAAGGCTGTGCACCTTAGGGAACTGAGCAGCCATTTTAAAAACACACATAATTTGAAAGGAACGTACAGTTAAACAGGAAATACAGACCGTGAAGAAAAATGCGTATAAGGCATTTCTCAGGAAGCAAAGTGCAAATGTGGGTTTTCCAAAGAAAAAGAATGTACTTGTGCTTGACAAAATCAAAGATGTCAACATCAGGAAACACATGCTACCACCAGCAGACCTCACCACTGGTGTGTTGTAATTGTAGGAGAAAAGGCAAAGTATGGCAATGAGTAAAATAATTATGCATGTGGCAGAAACCAAGAAAGCGATGGAGGGGATTTCTGTGAACTGAAGATAGTCAACAGAACGTGTCTTACACATCATGGTCATGTCATCATACCATTCACTCTCTGCACATGGTAAACAGGTATAGGGGTCGCCTGAAAAACAGTAAAATAATATGAGTGTTTATAATAATAGTTTTCCAAAACCCATACCCTTATGAAAAACAGTACAGTAGGGTACAACGGGGCCTGAAAAAAATTACTTTTCACTATTCCCATAGTGTATGATTACAGGAAAAAATGTATATGTTTGTATTGAACATTTATGGAGCAACAGATTTTGTGTGAAAATAAATCATAAAAGTGGTTTATTTTGTTTAAAATATGAGGTGGCAAATTTGGCCTTTTATGATTCTTTAAATACTTTCAAATACTTTAGCCAGTGCCGCCGCTCCCATTACGCGCTGCGCGTAGGGCATCAAGTGCTCAGGGGGGCACCACAAGAAATGCTCTCTCTACACAATAAACGGCCAGCGGCGGGACTGACTTTAGCTACAATAATGTTTTTTGTAATTATAATGTTAATAGCCTATTTGTTCAAAATAATCAGTTTAGCAAAGTGCATTTTACCCCAAATACCATACTTTTAAATATTCATTAAGATCTTAATGATAAATGAAATGAAATCTTAATGATAATGAAATTAAGAAGACCTTTGTCTCAAAATATACTTAAATCTACAACATTAAAAAAAAAAAAAAAAATTCCATGTGCATCATCAAAAGCAGATGTTTGGAAAGTGCTGCGACAAGTTTTTGTGCCATCTAGTGGTTTAGAGGAGCCTTTTACCCTGTGGAGCCTCTAGCCCTATTGTACCCTATACTTAAGCATACTTTTAATTATCCTTAGTAATTATCCTTTAAAATAATATAATTAGGGCCTGAGCACCGATGGTGTGAGGACCCTATTGGAATTGCTCTGTTTATTATAATTATTATTATTATTATTATTAGGGCTCAAGCCCTGAAAGGGCGCAGAGCCCTATTGTTCCCCTAAAGATTATTAGGGCCCAAGCCCTAAAAGGGCTAAGAGCCCTATTGTTCCCCTAAGGATTATTTTTCATTTTAGGGCCCAAGCAGATATGGAGCTCATCTGGCCGAAAAACTTTTGTGTTCTATGTTATACGTAAGCCCAACAGGAAGTGAGCTATTATGGGTTATTCGGAAAACGCATGCTCTGGAATTTGATATACTCCTCCTAGAAAATTCACCCAATCAGTGCCAAGCTCGGTCAGCATGAGGTCAAGGCATTGAGGATGCTAAATTGCAAGCAGATTTTTGATATCTCGAACGGTTTGGCCGTGGCGAGGAGACAAATTTATGGCGAGAAAAGTGAAACAGGAAGTGTGTTATAAATTCTGCAAACATTGACTGATTTGGATGAAACTTCAGCTGTGTGTTTGTTTTAAGAGGCCGATCACATGGGTGTCACTATTGTGAGTCAAAGTTATAGTGCCACCAACTGGCAGCAGGAAGTGTGTCATTTTCAAAATGCTTTGAAATCATCTTATTTTTACCCGATTTACTTCAAACTTCATCAGTATGATGTCAAAACATAGCAGATGTAAACCCGGTAAGCACTTCTCGATAATCTAAATATTGTTGCCATGGCAACACATCAAACTAAAAAAAAATTCCTGATGCTTTTGAGACTCTTACAATGCTTCAAATTACATGACACTCGACACACATCAGACATGCTATCCAGTAGATATGGGCAAAGACTTAAAAACGGCCGTGGTTCAGGGGCTCAGTAGCGCCATCTTTTGACAAAAGTGTGGGGGGGGGGTTAGTTTTATCTACAGTCACCAAACTGTTTCAAAACTTTTGGTTTAATCACTAGAACACACCAGTTCTTTCAAATCAGTTAATTCAGTAGCACATGATGCAAGTGTTATGTTTGTTTCTGGGTATGAGTTTTGTCGTTAGCCTGTTAGTTTGGGCAGTTCGGGTCCCACGTCTGCTGAGGCTGCACAGCGGCTTAGAACGTGGGGTTCGCAGCATGAGCTGGCAGATGAGATTGAGACTGCTGAGGGACTTTCTCAATCTTCGTCTGCCAGCTCTGATGCCCTTCCTCCCTGTGCTGAAGCCCGGCCAGTGGCGTCTTCTTCTTGGGAAGAGGGCCTAATGCTTGAGCTATCTGCTTCTGGGGAAGCAGATGTGCTCAGCATCGAGGAAGGCAATGTTGAAGCACACTCACCACTTCACATCCCCGCTTATGAGGGGCTCGTAGAGGTTGTGACTTGTGCGGTGGCCAGATTAAACATCAGCTGGCCAGCTGAGATGCACCAGTTAAAAGCAAGCTGGATGAATGCTTCCTGCAGCACAGATCACAACCTCAATGCCGGGGTTTGCCATTCTTTTCCGACTTACACAATGAGTTATGTAAGTCGTGGAACAAACCACACTCCTCCCACCTATCTAATCCATCAGTGTTGGATTACAGCACTATAGCTGGGGCGGGAGAGTGGTTATGGAAAAATGCAGTGGGTTGAAGAGGCTTTAGCGAGTTACCTCTCCCCGGATGCAGCATCATCCCTAAAAACACGGTGCTGCCCACCAAACCCTGCAGGGACACTTATGCTATGTTGGGCAGTGCTAATATGGCGGTGGGTCGGGCTGGTGCATGCCTGCTTACGATGGAAGTTTTTTAGGCATACCAGGCCAACCTTCTAAAAGATTTAGATGAGGGCGAGGGACCAACACCTGAGGATATTGCTGAATTGCGCAAAGCGACAGATTTGTCTCTCCTAGTCACCAAGGAGACAGCCCGTGTTATCGGCTGCTCTATGGCAGCTATAGTGGCCACAAAGAGGCATTTGTGGTTGAATCTGTCGGGCATCAAGGAGAGAAATAAATTGTTCCTCCTGGATTTCAGGAAGCGAAGAAGCATTCTGCTTGAGACGCTGATTCCCTTAGTAGATTTATTCACAGCATGGCAAGGCCTGTCGAATGTGTCTCAATGGGTCCTGCGGACTGTAGAAAAGGGGTACAGACTGCAGTTTGGCCAGCGCCCCCCACAGTTCAATGGGGGGGTTTGGACTGCAGTGGTTCCAGAGCAGGCTTGGGTAATGGAACAAGAATTTCAATCGTTGCTGGTAAAGGAGGCCATAGAACGTGTTCCTCCGCCAGATAGGGAGAACTTTATAGTTCCAAAAAAGGATGGGGGGTTGCATCCAATTTTAGATCTGAGACATTTGAACCGGTGTCTGAGGAGGTGCAGGTTCAAAATGCTCACTATTCCCATCATCGTGATTCAAATCGGGTCCGAAGACTGGTTTGTCACGATAGATCTAAAGGACGCATACTTCCATGTGTCCATCCTTCCATGTCACAAGAAGTTCATGAGGTTCGCCTTCGGGGGGCGAAACGTTCCAATATCGGGTTCTTCCGTTCAGCCTAGCTCTCTCCCCTCGCACGTTCACCAAGTGCATGGATGCAGCTCTGGCTCCACTGAGACTCCAGGACGTTTGTGTACTGAGATATATCGATATATCGCGAGAAATGGCAGTTCGACATCGAAATGTCATCCTTGCCCACATTCAGAGCTTGGGGTTGAGACTCAACATGAAAAAGAGCATGTTGACACCTTCCCAGAGAACCACGTTCCTGGGAGTGGTATGGGACTCGACTACGATGCAGGCACAAATGTCTCCTGCACGTATCGAGTCCATATGGGTGACGGTATCCAGATTGAAGCTAGGTCAGAACATCTCAAAATGAAAGAAGAACTCTAAAGCAGTTTCAAAGACAGCTGGGGCTCATGGCAGCTGCGTCCAACATAATACCTTTTGGCCTGCTGCACATGAGACCATTACAGTGGTGACTGAAAGCCAAGGGGTTTTCCCCGAGGGGAAATCCATTCTGTTTGATCAGGGTTATGCGCAGATGCCTTCGTTCCCTGTCCATATGGAAGGAACCTTGTTTTCCGTCCCAAGGCCCAGTGTTGGGAGCGTCATGTCGCCGGAAAACCTATTCGACAGACGCCTCCCTCACGGGCTGGCCGCGGTCATGGACGGCCGCTTTGCCAGGGGTCTGTGGCAGGACCATCATCACTTATATATATTTCCTTGGAGATGTTGGCTGTGTTCAGGGCTCTGAGGAGCTTCCTCACAGACATCAGGGTTACCACATTCTGATATGTTCAGACAATTTGTTGGTAGTTGCTAATCTGAATCATCAGGGGGGTCTGAGATTGCACCCAATATGCAAATTGCCGCATCAGATCCTCCTGTGGTCCCAAGGGAAACTGTCGCCTCTCAGAGCGATGTATATCCCGGGGACCACAATCAGAGAGCAGACGTCCTATCGAGGCAGGGTCTGAGGACCGGGGAATGATGACTTCACCCAGGTGATGAAGTCGAAATGCAAGACGTTCGGCCCAGTGGATTTATTTGCGTCTCGTCCACTGTGGTTTTCTCTCATGCATCCAGCACCTCTGGGGTTGGATGCCATAGTGCAGATATGGCCAAGGCTTTTCCCCGCTTGCTCTGCTCCTGGGAGTTCTGGAGATTGTCCGTCTAGACTGGTCCGCCCAAGTATGGTTCTCAGACATCATAGCACTCCTGGCAGACCCTCCATGGCAGATTCCTCGGAGGAGGGATCTGCTGTCTTAGGCGAGGGACACAATATTTCACCCTCGGCCAGAGTTGTGGAAGCTGTGGGTCTGGCCCCTGAGGGTGCTCAGTACCTAGAGGCAGGCCTGTCAGTTAGAGTAGTTGAAACCATACTCAGTTCCAGAACTCCTTCCATGATGATTTTGTACGGCCTAAAGTGGAATGTGTTTTCCAATTGGTGTAGAGAGCATGAGTTGGACCCAGTTAACGGCTTCAATGCTGGACTTCCTCCAAGATCGCTTCTCTGCTGGTCTTACCCTGTCCACACTTAAGGTGTACGTGGCTACCATTATGGCTCTCCATGCTCCTATAAGTGATGGGCCTCAGGGGAGGCACCAGCTGGTCGTACATGAGACCTGCGGCTCGTGTCAGAGTTCCAACCTGGGATCTGGCGGTGGTTCTGGAAGGGTTATTCCTGGCCCCCTTCGATCTGCTAGAGCCTTAAAGTGGCTTTTCTCCTGGCTATCACCTCTCTTAAAATGGTGGGGTAAACAAGGGATGTAACCCTTGTTCCCTGAAAAGGGACACAAGACACTGCATCTCTTTGCCATGCCTCTCCATGCCTGAGAGTGATTCATTGTGAAAGCTAACACTGTTGTGTGCCAGCGTCCCTTTGTAGATTCTGGGTATGCCGCCACATGCTACGTCATGACAGCACCAATCAGGATTCATACTTCAGATGCACTATGCTAAGGGAGCATCCCCAAAGTGTCCCCTTCTCAAGGAACAAGGGTTACATATGTAACCCAAGACATTTTGTACTATTCCCAGTTCAGCTTCCTTTGTCTCTGTCATCTGTTGCCATAGTGTTTTATTTGTGTCTCACCTGTGTCTAGTTAATCACCTCGTTTTGTCCCTAGTGTTTCATATAGTCCTCATTTTTATTTTGGTCTAGGGCTGCACGATTTGGGGAAAATATCTAATTGTGATTATTCTGGTTAAAATTGCAATTTAGGATTTAAAATGCATTTTTTTATTTTTACAAATGAAAAGTGTGTGTATATAACGTGTTGTGTTTATATATTAACGACTACTAATAATTAAAAATATTTAACAAAATAAGAAATATTACTATTACAATAGCATTTTCATAAAAATAGAGTATTTAAGAGTATTTAAATATAACAATATAATAATAATAATAATTATTATTATTATTATTATTAGTTATATTTTACAGAAAACTTATTTTACAAAAAACCTGCTGCTTTACCTGTTAATATGCAGACAGCCTATGACTAAAAATCATTAGAAAGGTCTAAAGATTTATTGTAAAAAAATGTATTATTGTTATAAAAATCTGTGCTTTTTATCCGTGATATCAATTTCTTAAAGTATATGTCTTTAATTTGAAATATGAGCCTCTTATTCATCCACTGTGGGGGGAAAAACTCCCGTACATTGAAGGAAAACATATGGATTGTCATATAAATTTATTTAGAAAAGTATTATTTTTTAAGTAAGTAAGCAACAATTTCCCCTCCTCTATCTAAACATTCAGTAAATAATCCACTCAGTTTACAAACTCTGCACTGTACCAAAAAAGATCACAAACTAATTAGATATTGAGCAAGAAGCTCAGTGGCTGTAGATGAAACCAGCTTGTACAATGTAGTATAATAGCTAGCAGAATACAGTAAGGACCTATTTTCTAGGATCTAGTAACAGAACTAAAAATTATTTTGATGTGTTCAAATCACACTTAAAGGTCCCATGGCATGGCATTTTTCTATTATTTTATAATGTTTCCTGAGGTGTACTTATATTGTTAGTATGACTTTTACATCATAAAATGTCATAATTTAGAAATAAAAGGCATTTTTTCTATACTGCTGTTTGCCCTGTGGCTGAATGCCCTGCTTCAAGAGGCGTGTCTGCTGTGAGACTTCAGTAAAAACGCCCACTGTTGTGATTGGCTGACATCTTTGCATTTTAAATGAGCGGAGGGGGCGTGGTTTAACGAGGTCTACGAGGCACGAGCAGGCACTAGCTGCTGCCAGAGAGACGGATGGACCTGAGTTCACTTCACATCAGTTCTCAGCATGTCTGAACTGTTGTAGTTACAGCATATACTTCAGGTTATTAGTCTATTTCTAGTCGGAGGGACTGTCACTCATGTCAGAAAGTTAGTAACTTTAGTAAATTATGGATCAGCGCTGACTGGAGACGCGAACCGTTTAGAACGATTCAGTCCGATTTGGTGAACTGATTCGGTTCACTAAAAAGAACTGGTTCAAAAGAAAGATCGTTCGCGAACCGGACATCACTAATGTACCAGAGACGGAGCTCAGCGATTGCTAACAAAGTTATTTATAGTAACTACTGAGTTATGAGAGCGCTGTCAGTCAGCGCGAGTTTATTGTGTTTGTATCTGAGAGTTCTGAATAAACACGAGTCCCAGTCACACCGAGTCCGTCTTCATCATTATTACCAACTTTGTAACACATGCAAAGTACCATTACAGCTGTCGAGATGAACGAGTTAAAAGTAAGTGTTGATAATAGCATTATTTTTAAAATAAAATAAAAGCGTCAGTGACGCGTGTTGAGTAACTTACACAGCGCAAACAAAGACACAACAGCAGTAATCGAATGTAATCCAGTTTATTGTGGGGCTAGGCTGGCTAGCCCGGATATGCTCACGCTTACCCCCCTTCTGCTTAATCTCACGCCACGTTTGGTGCCTCCGCTGTGGGCCAGATGCAGTACTGGGGGTCGGGGATGTTGAAGGCCACCGGCCAGTGCAGCCCGAGCTTCGGCGTGTGTGAGGCCGATGTTGAGCAGAAACTCATGACTGTATGCACATTTTAGAACCGATAGACGCGACGAGGACGTACAAAAACACTGACTCACAAGATAGAAAACACGAAAACACCGTTCTGTCTGGAGAGAGAGAAGCCGCATTGTGTGCACGAATAATAAATAATTAGCTACACATCAGAAATCACTGATCACAGATCAGAAGGAACTGAAAAAAGACTTCTGTTTTCATTTGTACATCCAAACACTGAGAAACTGCCAGCATTCACTCGTTCACAACCCATGATCTCTCGAGCGCTTGCATGGGCGTGCCAGATTCTCTGGGCGGAGGAAAGGGAGGTAACCGTTCCTGCTTGGACGTCAAACCAGGAGACTTCAGGATTGGCTCGTCTGGCCTGTCATTTTCTCAAAGGCAGAGAGAGACAGCCAGAACTCGGGTTTACACTGATCAACATTTCTATCCACTTGGGGACAATATTCAGGCTAGGGGAACTCATATTAATGTTGAAAAACCTCATAAAATGAAAATTTCATGCCATGGGACCTTTAAAAAAGCACCATACTTCCAGTAAAGTATATTGTGGTTATGGAAAGGACAAAAGAAACTTAAATACCTAAGGTACTTACGAGAATAATTCACATAGCTATTAAGCTGGCATTTTTTACATGTAAAACAGCAACTATGAAAACCTTCAGGTTGCCTTGAAAATCCCTTCTTGCACTCAGCAGAGCAGTTTGAGAAAGGAACCTTTAAGGAATGGGAAAATGTGTTATTAAAGTAACAGTTTTTCTTTTACAAACAATTAACTCGGCCATCTAAACACTACGTAATTTCCATACCAAACTACAAATTACATAATTCCTTTAAACGTACAAAAAATTCTCAGACCTTGCGTTCAAACATGGGAAAAAAATATTTTATCAGATTTTCAATAGTAGCTATACTTGCATATGTAATCAAAAGAGAACAATCTAAGTCTTGATATTAGTATTTGTTACCATAAATACAGTACTTCATCATGAAGATAAATTGTTTTTCTTTTGATGATTGTGTTAATTGTTTTGAGAGCGTTGACCTTCATTTGGAGAAATTTTTTAAATATATATAAAAGAAATGTTTAGATAAAGGCTCATCAAATGAAGACTTACAGAACCGCTATTATGCCAGGGCAGGAGAGAGTCGTTGATTGTAAAAGTTATTTCTGGATATGTATCATACGTTCCCACCATCTCAAACTGTGGAGGATTTACGTCAGCGTGCCAGAGCACAACTGCATAATTGATGGTTGGATCATAATTACCATCATATTTCACCTGACGGCCATTAAGTGGAAAATCCAATTTCTTTATTTCTCCCAGAAGCTGTTGTGAGTTAGGGAAATTTTTGTTATTTTACAAAAAAAGACAATTTTTATTTTTTATATAACTTTAATAAATTAACATTAATTTTGTTTTATTAATTTATTAAATTGTTGTAAGATTAATAATATAACTAATTAGTAAAATAAAATAGTAATTTCATAAAAATATGAAAAATATTATTTATTATTTAATAAATTAAAACATTGTTAATTCAATAATGTGATTAAAATAATAATTCATCTTGTCATAAATTCAAATGAATTAACTTACCATGTATGGCTTAACCACTTTGTTTTTGCTGCATCCATTCATGTCACACTGAAGAACCTTATGTAATGCATGAGCTATGGTGTATATGGCAGAATAGATGGCAAAAGAGAATGTGGGATTTTCATTTATAATGTCCTCTGCGGTCAACAATGTGCAGTAATCACAAACTTGATTACATGTCTTACTCTTACTCTGGATGTCACTCTCTTCATTATGGTTAACATCAGTTGTTCTTCTGTCTTTATAGACAAATTCATTAAATCCAGGCAATGACAACAATCTCTCCGTAATACCAATGATTGTGCCAATTTTCCCAATTACTGGCTCTCTGGGAAGCTGTTGATCCATAGCCCACGCTTGACTTGCAATCCATACTTTATCTTGGATGTTGTTCGCTATGGCTGCTTTGATAATTTTGCTTGCATATTGAGGCAGAGCAAAAACAACAATGACATTGATGTTGAGCATATCAATCTTTTGAAGTGTGTGACTGTAGTTTGCGTTTAGGTTTAGACCCTCTTGATAGGCCATACAAATGCCAGTATTGCTTATATACTTGGTAAACAGCTTTAGTCCGTCTGAACTGTAATCGTCTTGGCTTCCAAGAAAGGCAACCCAATTCCATCCAAACCATCGAATTATGTGAATAATCATCTCTATCTGGTCTTTGTTGCTAGGGATTGTTCTTACAAAAGAAGGATACTGAAGTTTGTTACTTAATGCATAGCTAGTAGCTCCATAATTCACCTTTGAAAGTGAAGAAAACACTCAATTATAAACAATGCATTAGTATTATACTTTATATAGTAACTTGGTAGTCCAGAAAAAGGGCAGTTAGTAAGTGTTTAAGTATTTTGTTATGTAAACAAAAAAGTAACAATTTACCAATGGTATAAGATCCATTGTGATCAGTTGTGCAATAGTAATAGTTATTGTGCTTCCATGTGGCCCTGTTAAAGCAATCACTTTAGGCTGATAGTTGTTCAGTTTTTCTTTAGGTTTTATCGACCCGTTGTTGGAGATAAAACTTAAGACTGAAGGGAAATTCTTGGTATTAGAACAATGGTCAAAAATGTCATACCCCAAAGAAACATTTGGCAGAAGAGTGGTGGAGTTATTAATCTCTTCAACGGCAAACCTCATTACTTGCAACATCTGATAGGCAGATTTTGAGGAATGGTGCCTTGAAAACATCAGTGAGGAAGTTAATAGCATGCAATTGAATTTTCACTTTATAGATTTTACTTTGAGGAAATGCTACTTTGATTTACAATATTGCATATTGATAACCTGACTAATAAAAAAAAGGCTTACCTGAAACATTCAGTGGTCTCTGGGGAGAACAGGGGTGTAGCTTGTTCAATTTCATGTAAAGCAAAAAGGCCACCCAATAAGTAATCTCCTTCCAAGCTGAACTCAGGATTTGTGCAAGAAACATTGAAAAAGATACAATTAGTAAAGCCCACAAGGAAAATGCAAATGCTACGGAGACACATTGTTTAAGATGGTCTGTTGGTCATTAAGCAGATGTGCAGTGGCAAGTCGTTTGAGAATCAGGCTTATATTCTACCCTTAATTTTCTTAAAACACATTTCAATTTGCTTAAACCACCATATTCAGTGATACAAATGTCCATTTCCATATCTAAACTCACAAAGCATATGCCAATCAATTATTAAATAGAGCATTACATCACATTCATAGCATATTTTACAAACTGTAACCTTCTAAACTTTTAGCAGGGGTTTACAGTTGGATTATAATCACTAAGGTTTCAAAGTTTATATGGTGAGCAAATTTAAAAGTTGACTTTGGCATATATATAGTACATTAGATTTTATGCAGCTTCTGTTGAGTACTGTGGTGTTACACATCACATTTGAGTATAAAATATAGTTAATGCTCTCCCTGGAGGCTGAAAACCAATGCTAAAATAATAGATTTTGAATGGCCACTGTTGCTGTTCACATATACTTTACATTTTTAAATTTGCATAACCAAGTTCCTGTATAAATTTAAATGTTTTTGCATGTCTGACATTATTCTAGTTTTGTCACCCCACAAGTGTCACATTAAACAACCAGTGTCACATTAAACATCAGGTGTCAATTCATAACACAAACTTCTAAGAAATCATATGAGAACTGTGTAGCAGTTCTAGACATCCCTTTAGGTGTAATGTGTAGATTAACACACACAATTCAAAAGAAAATTAAGAGTCTTTTAATAAGAAAAGAGAAACCACAGGTGTAGCAACATAACAACTACACATTAACATAAACAATACTGGACAAACAAACTGAGGAAACTAAGGTCACATCCACATGAAGCCAGAGCTTTCCCCATCCAATCTTTTTTTTTCCTTGTCTCGAGAAATATATGCATAGAGACAAAACCACTGAATCAGACTCAAAACTATGTAGTATACATGCCAGACCAGTATGTGGCGCTATAATTCTGCCACAGAGATAACCTAAAAAGGGAGAAGAAGACTTGGGACTGGACGGGAACCTCGGGACGTGGGGTAATAACATCATCTTTTCACAAAATATACGGATTGGCCGTACACATGAAAACGCAAGAGTGTTGTTTTCAGATTTATCCACTCTGGGACCGGATTTAAAAAAAATTGCGGTTTCAGGCTGCCAAAACGTCAGATCCGTCTGGACGAAATGCTGATACGACACAAAAGTGTTACGTATACAGCTAAACGCGTCTCCGTGTGGACAGGCCCTAAGGGCTTAAATACAAAGGCAGAGTAATTAAGCTAAAAACAGAGCAGGTGTTAACTAATTAAGAACCAATGAGAATAACTAGAGAATTAAGGCCAACAGGAACACAGAGACTAAACAAAACAAGCCAAGTCATCTTTATTTATATAGCGCTTTATACAAAACAGATTATTTCAAAGCAGCTTTACAGTGATAACAGGAAAATTATGCATTTCGGCTGTTGTTCAAGTCAGTTCAGTGTTGATTCAGTTCCATTGTAAAGATCATCAATTATTCAATTTGTTAATTTAATCTATAAAGCAGTTCTGCAAAAAATGATGTCATCATCCAGTTCAGTTCTCATACCACAGCGTCAGTACAGTCAGATCAATAATATGTTGAATATTAAGTGTCCCCAACTAACCAAGCAAGAGGCAACAGTGGCAAGAAAAAAACAAAATCCATCAGGTGACAGAATGAAGAAAAAAAACCTTGGGAGAAATCAGGCTCAGTCGGGGGGCCAGTCCTCTGTGTGGTTATGATTCAGACTGCATCACAAGTCAGAATTCATATCGGGATCTGTAGCCATCTGGTGGTGTGCCCTGGGGTCGGCGGGCCCTCCTTAAACGCTCTCTCTTCAACTTATCTGCTTCTCTTCCTGCTCTCTCTTGCGCTATTTCTGCTCCTAGGTCTCGTAGCAACGCCCCTCCTCGAACCCCACAGTGGGGAAGTTTCTTCCAGGGGAACAGATCTGGGACACGAGGGGGCGTGGCGATCCATCTCCATCTTTCTCCTCTTTCTGGCAATCTCTTGGCCAACCTTCTGCCGCTGGGTCCCCGACTCCCTGTGGGCTGCCCCCGATCAAGCCGGACAGTATCAAATACCTGTGAGTATTGGGGGGGGGGGTGGTATACATATCAGGCTTTGGTGGCATCAAGTTGTAACCAAACCTCCATTCATCAAAGCCTCATGCAGCAAGGGACATTGGATACGAGCCGCAAGGTTAAGGTGAGGTGTGTGCATGGGGATGTGGTGGACTACCCGTTAGTGCCTGATAGTATTACATTTTGGGGAAAAACACATAAAATTAAGGTTAATTCCCACCTTAGGCATCCGCTTATTGTGGGTACAGATTGGCCAACATTTACACAATTATTGGGAATTTTGTGTGCGGATGCTTCTTGGGGGACAGGGCTGGGAAACGAAGAAGCGGAGGCGCAGGCTGGAGATGCAGTTTTGGGATCGTCAAAGACTTACTCGTGAATGTCTCATGGCCCAATTCTTTTGGCATTCATGAGAATGTCCGCAGGTGGTGTGCGGCCTCCAGCCTTTTCAAAAGCGCCAATGCGCCCATCACCACTGGTAGAGGTCCCCTTTCAGAGAATTGATATGGACCTTATCGGGCCATTAGAACGTTCAGCACACAGACATCGTTTTGCATTCATTCTTGTGGACTATGCAACACGATAGCCGGCAGCAGTGCCGTTATGCACCATATCTACAGTGTGTGGTTGATGCGCTGTTTCGCATTATTTCCTGAGTGGGAATCCCCAAAGAGATTCTCATTGATCAGTGCATGGTGTCAAATGCCTCAAATGCTGCAGGACTCTTGTCACATCATTGACATGGTCTTCAAAGGATTTGCTGAACACTAACATGTCATCAAGTTAGGGGACACAACAATTGTCTCTGAGATTTTGCAGGCACTCTTCTATACAGTGTTGGAAAGCAGGAGCATTAACCAGACCAAAAGGGATGCAAAATCACTCGTATAATCCCCATGGCATTACAAAAGCTGTCATGGGTCTACTCTCTTTGGCCATGACGCCCTGGTGATATGCTTTCCCTTGGTCAAGTAATGAGAACTAGGTGTTTCCTCCAAGACTGTCCATGATATCTTGAACACGTAAAATGGGCTGTCGGCCAGTGTTTGTCCTTCAATTTCATTCTCTGCAATCAATACACAACTGTAAACTACCATATTTTTTGGGTGCAACTTTTGAACCTATCCTTGGGCAATGATATTGTGTAGGTCATCGTTCATCTCTGTGTACAGGGGGTGAGGTACCAACTGGTAAGTACACAAGATGGGGGGTAGTGTCTATTAGCGAGATGGCCAACTGCAGTCCATCTATGAACAAAGCTACTTCCTCTCTCAACATCTTTTATGCAATTTGTCTTCTAGAGTCACTGAGATGGCTTTCGTGGCTTTTGATTTATGCTTTGAGGGGAATGAAGACCCATAGATGTATAGGTCAATTCAATCACCTCCACCATCCAATGGGAAAGGCGTTGCAACGAGATAGGCTTACCCTTACATTAAGTGGTCCATGAAATTAATAACTGATCATTCCTCCTGAACAATCGTGTCCTGTTTACATAATAGCATAACAGTCGTACAGAACACAAAGTGTGCAGTTTCTCCTCCTCCGACGAAAAAAAAGAAGGGGAAAAGGCACACAACTCCAAAGCAGAGCAGTTATAAGCTGAATCACTGACTTTGGAATGAAAGTCAGCAGTATAACCTTGCTGTCATCCAGACTAAAATTCAGACATGCTTGATGAACTGACAAGGCATGTATCTCACCCATCGCTTAGCTGACACTAAATCAAGTAGTAAGACCTTATTTAGAGATAGGAGCTTAATATGAACACTCTCCAGAGGTTTGAACGGGGCCCGAGTTAAAGCATTCAGAACCATAGACAAATCCAATGACGGGACCAGCCGTTTCAACACTGGTCTTCACTCCCTTCATAAAATGGCATCTAAGTGGATGCCATCCCACTGAACCTCCTTCGAAGCCTATCTGACAAGCCGAATTAGCAGGCAGATAAACTTTACGAATAGAAAATGTCCTCCCATTGTTCATTAAGCTTTGCAAAAAGCAAAGTATATTAGATTATATTAGATTCAAGTTTATTGTCATTACACATGTACAAGTACAATGCAACGAAATGAGTTTGGAGCAAGCCTCCGAGCCACAGCTATTTAAAGCGCCGCCACACGCTCTCCAGAAAAAAAAGAAATGCAGATTGCAAAGCATACATGCAAAAAAACATAACATACATAACACAGTACACGTGGTCACGTGATGGAATTTTTTGTTGGGACTGAGTAAGGGAGATCGGAAGGAGGAAAGGGAGGGGCAGACGGGTGGACGGGGGCAGGGATGGGGGTGAGGTATGTATGATGCGAGTAAGAGTCTGAAGAGTCCTGTGTTGTGTGAGCTTGTGTTGTGTGAATGTGAATGTAAGCCATAACTTAAGATGTTTTCGAGTTCAGTTCTGTGGCTTGTCCTTGAAGGGAGATGTGGCAGTGCACAGGGAACGATAACAAGATAGCAGGACCCAGCTGTAAAGCTGACCTCCCAACCGAGAGAGATAGGTACAGGGTGGACGGTGAGGTGAGGTGAGGTGAGGGAAGGAGGGGGTCAATATCTTAATCCATTTAGCTGATCTTCGGTAATTTTCCGGACCATAATCAATCAATCCGTTCTGATCCTCAGCGTCAGTGGCGAGCGTCCGGTTCATGAATTGACTTGGACATTTCATCCAATTTCATGGTCAGACCAGACATACTGTGTAGCAGTTCACTAGCCTGACCCCCGATGGAGCCCACTCTTCCCTGCATCTCCACAATCCGGGCTGAGATGTTACGATGCGATATCACTCACCGCACACTGAATGAATGAATGAATGAATGACACCTTTATGAGGACACCAGTCCTCAAACACATGCCATTTAAGATCATACAGTGAACACGTTGATGGGTCTCTAGTGTTCTGGAGAGCATTTAAATTTAACCCTTAATGGGCCAGACCAAAAGATTGACTTGTTCCGTCATGGAGAAATACACTTTAGACTAACTTTGAATCATACTCACTGCATGAAAAGTGGGATTTTCGACCCCGTAAACGCCTGTATACTCCCGGAAATCTCTCGAATTTTCGGCAGTTTTCGTCAATTTAGAGGCAGCGAACGTTGCGTTCGTCTGTGCCACAAATTGTCGTAAACGAACCATGACGTAGGTGGAGAGCCCCCCGCTGAGAGACCGCGCGGAGGTGCGACGCCTCTAATTAGCATATGAATTGCAGCGAAACCAGAGAGTCAACGGCCAGACTTGAATTTACTCACTCACTATTGGCTGAAGCCACTACATTTAAAAAAGAAAAATCTCTCGTGATTGGTTGGCAGATCACTGCAAACCAATCATTATTGGTCCCCCTGGCTCATTATAAATGTAAACCCCAATAATAATAATAAATATATAATTTATGTTGTAATAATTTGTTTTATATTAATGTTATTGTGCTATGAAGTATTCATACCATCAAGGAATATATGGGAAAATTATACGGACCGTGCCGTTTATTCAAAGAAAGAGCTTCATTTATAAGCATACAGCTGTTCATTCACAGAAAGGGCTTCATTTATAAAACGCAGCTGTTTATTCAAAGAAAGAGCTTTATTGTTAAACACACAACTATGTACAGTGCAGCAGTAATGTCTCGTAATGTAATGTAAAGTTCGGCGTGCTCCAGGCTGCGAGAGGGCGGTGGCCGCACAATCCATCCAGACACCCCGTCAACAATGCCGTCTTCCTCATCAGACATGAGTTCAATGGTCGCGGACTTCCAAATGTCCACCTCATCCAGCACACTCTCGCTTCCAGCAACTGTAATACAATCCATAAAGACAATAAGCAACCTGAAAAATACTCACATTGACAAAAAACGGATCTAATATAATAAATCTTACCCTTTTTCTTCTTGATCGACTCCGAGCTAAACTTCGCAGTTTCCGCCTGCGATGTAATTTCAGGTTGTTTGTATCTGAAGCTCCGGCGTGTCGATTCATAATACGTCTTACAGGCAGCTGGAAAACAATTACATGAGACTGGTATTAATAAAAACAGTCACGGTAAAATTAAACAAAGAAGTTACTTACACACAATTTCGTCGTGATCAGCGGTTAAATCTGGACTCGCGGAAATCGCTCCAAGCAGATAAGAGCTCACGGCTTCGTTATGAGGCGAGGATAGTCTGTGAAAACAAAATGTGCAGTTTTAAGCTCGGATCTATTAACGCATCCATTTCCTTATACAGCTGAATAAAAGCATATTCTTTAAATCGTAACGTTACATTACCCATGCCCTTGTTCATAGCGCCTGCAGTTTGCCTCAGAGTTGTGAAGACGAAGACAGCCTCCTGAAAATTAGTCGAAAAAGTTGGTCGCGTCCATGCAGAGAAGTTCAAGGGGAGCTGAAGGCGAGACCCGTCCAGTCATCACGAAAATGCAAAGCAGTAGTGATGTTACGTTCGTGAACAAATCGTTCTTTTTGAACGAATCTTTTAGGTGAACGAATCGTTCTCGTTCAAGTGGTCCACTGACTCATATTTCTCGTTCACTGAAATTCCTCCCTCCACAGCAGCGTGGCACTTTTAGCAGCGAGGAGCGAGCGCATGCGCAGCTCTGTGGACTGTTTCATCCTGTCTATGACAAAACTTCGAGCCAATAGCGTTCGAGTATAAGATGTGACGGAGCATGTGATTTGTTGAATTCAGTGAACGAATGCGCCTTTTACTGACCGAGATGCTTTTGAATCCGAATCCGACTCTGACTCTGAACCAAAGACTGATCTCCTCGACTTGTTCGTGAACGAAATGAACCAGCTATTGAACGATACTGATAGCGAACATGTAGAGCTCGGCTTGTGTAGTTAGGCATATACGGTATGCAGCAAAGAAAGACATGTACACTTTACCATTTTAATGAAAACAGTGTAATAATGCAGGCTGATGGTTAAATGATTACTTAAGGACTGATGTATTGTGTTTGTATTATTCATTTTCATTGTTGTTGTTTTATAAAATGAATACAAATTACTTCATTACGTTCGAGTCATGTCATGCATTTCTCCAAAAACTGTAATTCTGTCAGGTCCATTAAGTCAAGAACACACATGACAATAAAAATGATTTAGAAATTTTTATTGAATTGCAATCAGTTGATGAATTCTGAATTAAATTGTTTTTGGCGGTATGGCTCTGTTCAGGGAGTCCTCTGACCTTTCATGAGCACCATGAAATAGCAGAGAGTCAGAGGACAGCAGCAGCATCAGGGAACGCTTACCAGTTTAGGACTGGGAGAGCTTAACTATTCCCCCCAAACAAACCATACCTGGCAATCCTCTTGAGAATGACACAAGAGGATGGTGTAGAAAAATGCTTATGAATTTTATGAATGAATTACTAATTGGTGCAATATGGTTCTGTTCGAATGAGTCTCCTGACCATTCATGAGACCATGAATTAGCAGTGAGTCAGGGGACAGCAGCAGCATTAGTGGACGCTCACGTGAATTAGGACTAGGGGAGCTTAACTATTCCCCCCAAACAATCCACACATGGCAATCCTCTTGAGAATAAAACAAGAGGATGGAATTAGACAATTAAAATTCTTAGACGTCTTATGACTAAATTACGAATTAGTGCAATATGGTTTTGTTCAGATGAGTCTCCTGACCTTTCATGAGCACCATGAAATAGCATTGAGTCAGGGGACAGCAGCAGCGTTAGTGGACGCTCATATGAATTAGGACTAGGGGAGCTGAACTACCCCCCCCCCCCCCCCCAAAACCATACCAGGCAATCCTCCCTGGCTCTTTCAGCTAATTGAAGAGACAGCAGAGGATAAAAAGCAATTTCATCTAGCACGAGGATGTAGCTACAGTTATTGATACGAGTAAATAAATAGTAAATAGGTGATATGGCTCTATTCTAAATTCCCCTTCATTATCATGGGGAGCTCCACGAAATCCAAAACAGGGAACAGCAGCAGCTTCTAGGGGCAATCATCCTATTTTATAGACTGGAGAGTAGCATAAATCCCCCCAATAGACCATAACCAGGCAATCCTCCCAGGCTCTTCCTTCTAAGTCGAAGAGCCACGGAGGATCCAAAAGAGTGTTTCGAGAGAAGGCAATCGAACTGAATTTAATTGTAAAGATCCAATCGATCTACGTGAAGCTAGCATGATGAATGTAACCAGCTAATTGATAGAAGTAATTTATATCCGTCGACAGCTACTGAAGCTATAATATTAAATTTCCCATGCAACGATCAGAGAGCAGCACTCATAGCTTTTCTAATGGATGGCTCGAGCATCGGGCCAGATAAAACGTTCATAAGCAGATGAAGACAATCGCATGAATGGCCTTCAAATGTAGAGACAAGAGTGGGGGAAACTGCAGTTGTAGCAGCCATAATGCACAGAGAATGAGCTGTATAACGCCCTGAGGGAAGCTTGCGGTATGCATAGCGGCGGAGACAGGAGGCAAGCCAGGCTCTGGACACGAGCTTTCCGCACTCCAAGGCAAATAATGGATCCTGCTGACCAGCTTGTGGATGACTCCTCAGGTAGGCTAACATAGATGACATAAAAGCAGAGTCAGATTCAGAGATAAAACGCCATTCATCCCCTTTCCTATCAGTTTAGTGTGCTTAGAATTATGCTGAAGTGCTAGGAACAAATTGATACATAAGAAATGTGAGGTCATGTGACCGCAAGTAAAACGTATCTTAGCAATATATCAGGATAAGGCCCAAAACACCTCTATCAGCTTTAATAATATCAAATCCCATAGTGCCTATAGCTTTAAGAAAAGCATATTCCCAATAGTGCCTATAGCTTTAAGAAAACGCATATTTCCAAATTTCCAATAGCGACTTTAGCTTGAAGAAAGATTTCCTGAAAGAATCTTTAAACAATTCTGAAAAGTAACTTCTAACTCTAAAGTTCGTTATAACTTAAGAACAAGTGTGTTTCTAATAGTACCTACAGCTTTTTAAAACAAGCATGTTTCCAAACTCTACTATAGCTTACGATATCACTTTAAGACAAGCACATTTCCAACATCTATAGCTTAAGGAAAAAGTAGTTTTCCAGTAGCTATATCGCTTTAAGCCAAGCATGCATCAGACACTATAGCTTTAACAACAAGCGATTTCCAATATTTATTATAGCTTTAAACAAGCATGTTCCCGATATCAACTATTAATTAAACGACAAGCACTTCCAATATTAATTATAGCTTTAAAAACGAGCACTTCCAATATTAGTTATAGCTTTAATATTGATTATAGTTTTAAGAACACACGATTTTCAATATTACTATAGCTTTAAGAACAAGCCTTTCACTTTTAATTAGAACTTAAGAACTAGCACTTCCAATAGTAGCTATAGCTTTAAGAACCAGCACTTCCAATATTAATTATAGCTTTAATAACAAGCACTTTCGATATTAGCTATAGCTTTAAGAACAAGCATTTCCAATATTAGCTTTAGTTTTAAGAACAAGCATTTCCAATATTAATTATAGTTTTAAGAACAAGCATTTCCGATATTAATTATAGTTTTAAGAACGAGCATTTCCGATATTAGCTATAGCTTCAAGAACCAGCGCGTCCAATATTAATTATAGCAAGAACAAGCATTTCCGATATTAGCTATAGCTTTAAGAACAAGCATTTCAATATAAAGCTAAAGCTTTAAGAACAAGCATTTCAATATTAGCTAAAGCTTTAAAAACAAGCATTTCAATATTAGCTAAAGCTTTGAGAACAAGCATTTCAATATTAGCTAAAGCTTTGATGACAAGCATTTCAATATTAGCTAAAGCTTTGAGAACAAGCATTTCAATATTAGCTAAAGCTTTGAGAATAAGCATTTCAATATTAGCTAAAGCTTTGAGAACAAGCATTTCAATATTAGCTAAAGCTTTGAGAACAAGCATTTCAATATTAGCTAAAGCTTTGAGAACAAGCATTTCAATATTAGCTAAAGCTTTGAGAACAAGCATTTCAATATTAGCTAAAGCTTTGAGAACAAGCATTTCAATATTAGCTAAAGCTTTAAGAACAAGCATTTCAGTATTAGCTATAGCTTTAAGAACAAGCATTTCCAATATTAGCTTTTTAATACAACGCTTCCAATATTAATTATAGCTTTAATAACGAGCACTTCAGATCTCAACTATAGCTTAAGACAATATCCAATAGCAACTTTAGCTTAAAACAAGTTACAGATTTACAAATACCACTATAGAGATAAAAACAATATCCATAAGCCTAGCATTTACTGAAAACGACTAGCTTAAGCCATGCAGATACCATTGTCAATTACGTTGCCAATTACCTGATAATTTTTAACAGGGTTTTAAAACGAAGTTAGCTTCATGAAGACACAGAGATGAATGAGGGTGAAAATTGCCAGCTGAGACATATGCTTATATACTTACCTTGTGGAGTGCAGATTTCTCTGAATTTTTCTTGAGTCAGTCACATTAAGTTTTAAGTATAACTTCAGAGAGTCCATGAAAATAATGCAGCGATGCAAACTCCAAATTAGACAGTTTATGAACCATGCGACAAAATCGCAAGTTCAAGTTTACAACCTGAATGAATGTGAGGTGAACCGTGTGGGGGTGAATTGCTCGCTATATTTCGCACTGCACAAATCCTTGTGATATGATTCTGTTTTGCCTGCCGAATTCAACATTTAATTAGCTACTGACAAATCTTGTATTAAAGCAAAACATGCATTTAGGCAGTGAGTGATTTTAACTAATAATACCTCGCTGACGGCCACCTCTCAGGATCACGTCCGTGACGATTGGCCGCCGCCCATCGCTGCTAAACACGCTGCAAATGGAACACGTATCCCAGAGCCCGAGACACAGAACCCAGTGAAACGTTTGCCAAAAATTACAGGCTCATCAAGCGGGGTTGCTTTCGTTGAGAAAATAGCTTGTAATGTTAGAACTTGAACCGGCACACTCGGATAAGCTGGAAAAAAAAATTCTTACGAGACAGCATTTAGTCTAGAAATAAGCTGACGAAAGTATCCAACACATGGTCATAATTGTTGCTGCTCCCATAGTTATAGTATATGTCCTGATATAATTCTGCCGAAAATGCAGCTGCTGGCATTTGTATGTAATATTGAATACATTATTCGCAAAAATAATACTCACATTGCATGATTGAATCATTAGCCAACACATACTTATCTCACTCAATAGAACACAGAGTGAAAGGCAATGCACTTTAAAAGAGCCTTGTGTATGTTCGATGATTTGTTAAAGCAGACCGCACAAAATGCATAGTGATAAGCAAAGGAAAACCAATAAATTCTTATCCTGGTTGCAGAGCAGCGAGCAGCTAGTAGTAAGAGCGAACTTGATCTGCTTTAATAGGCACCCTGCTTTTAGCGTAGCCATTAGTAACGAGGGGAGTTGAAACAGCTGATGCAAATCAGCTGATGAGACAGTGTTGTTACCAATAGCGTTAGCAGCGTCTTGACTACTTGGCCTGCCAGAACTGACGCTGACGCTCAATAACAAATAAAAAATGCGATATTATTGGAGGTAACGAACACGTCCATCACTGACCGAGTTGCTTTTATTGAGTCTGAACGAGAGATCTCGTCAGTCTATGACAGTTTACAAAGAAGGGAGTCTAACAACAAACTGATTTTAAGAAATGTATTAAATTAACAAGAAAATGAAACAAAAGAATGTTAAGAGGTGAATAAAATAAAAAAAATGTTGATGTATTCTGGCTGTGTGCGTGTGTGTGTGTGTGTGTGTGTGTGTGTGTGTGTGTGTCTGCCTGCACAGATGTGTGTGTGTGTGTGTGTGTGTGTGTGTGTGTGTGTGTGAGTGCGTGTGTGTGTGTGTGTGTGTGTGTGTGTGTGTGTGTGTGTGTGTGTGTGTGTGTGTGTGTGTGTGTGTGTGTGTGTGTGTGTGTGTGTGTGTGTGTGTGTGTGTGTGAGAGAGAGATAGAGAATCACAAGAGTCCGGAAATCAGTCCACAGAGGGGCTTAATTTATCCCTATATTCTTCAACCTCATTGAGGTTTCAGACCACCAAGGAGCTCCAGAAAAACCTATTATATTTATTTTCACTTTATTTAAGTTAATGGGTGTGGCAAATGTGCTTCAATTACATATAGGCATAACACCGTAACTTTTTATTTTGTGTGTATTTTTTTTTACATAACATTGGTTATTGCTAATGACATACAGAGTAATTAATCTACTCTGTTAGCCCGGACAAGTTGAATCTACTTAAAAAATTGGAGTAAACTGGTTGCCCTAAAAATGTAGTAATGTGAACTAAAACGAGTACATTTAACTTAAAATGTTTTAGTTAAAAAAATTCAGAACCTAGATAAAACTCCCCCTGCTGCTATACTCGGATTTGCATTTGTGTAGCTCACAGCACGCTAATTTACATGATAAAGCCTCCCCTAGAATTAAGGGGAGGGGGGTTCATGGGGGGAAAACTGCCAAGCAAGGCCCACGTCAATTTCCGTCAATTTACGGCAGTTTTCGGTGTTGCCTGCAAATTGCCGTGCACAGTCGTAAACCTGAAGTTTCACGGCAATCTACAGTGCCACATACTGACGAAAATCCCACTTTTCATGCAGTGATTTTAAACTTGATTGAGCTTTCTGTGATGCCAACAGAATCTTTTGCCTTAAATCTACACATCGGAGGGATGTACAGTCATGTGAAAAAGAAAGTACGCACTCTTAAATTCTATAATTTTACATCTTAAATTGTATGGTTTTATCAGAACAATAAAAAATCATCTGGACCTTGGCATGTCTTAAAATCAGGGAAATCAGGCAACCTTAGATGAACAACAACACATGACATATTACACCATGTCAAGGTTTATTTTACAGAAACTAGGCCAAAATGGAGAAGCCATGTGTGACAAACTAAGTACACCCTAAAGGCCAAAGTATACTTCAGTTTTTACGCGTACGCGAGGGTCACCATATGAACCTTGTGAATCGATGCCCCCATGGCACGGTTGCCACCTTGTGAATAAACTAATTACTGCAACAAAAAAATATTTCATGCGCATGTGCAAGTATGCGTAGTTACAAAAATCCGGCAGAGCGCGTATACTTCTGATGTCAAAATTTGCGTCACGTGCACTGCCGGATTTTTGTAACCGCACACATTTGCACATGCGCATTTAAAAATTTTTTTTGCAGTAATTAGTTTATCCACAAGGTGGCAACCGTGCCATGGGGGAATCGATTCACAAGGCAGTCAAAGAATAACTGCATAAACAGAACAGACCGGAACGCATACAAGTTTCAGCAAAAAAGGAGGTCAGGAAGTACCCTCATACAACTCTAGCATGAAAGAATACAAAGATATTTACATGAGTTGTAACTCGTGGTGAGAGCTTGCTCAAAACTGCGCCTGTGTACGCGTACAAGTCAAAAGAAGTATACTTTGCTAGGCTCTGCGTTCAACTGTGCGCATACGATTGCATACACGTACAAAATTAAGTAGTAAACGTTCGGCTTTACTGCTTCCACAGGAATTAAGAGGGTAAGTATCAGTCAGGCGCTGCTTAATCAAATGCCTTTGATTAACTGATCATCAGCAAGCATGACCAATTCTATAAAAGTATTGTTTTGATTTTGCAGTTTGATGGTCTAAAGCAGTGGTATTCAAAGGGCAGACAGCAGTCCTGTTCTAGACTGGTTCCATCCGGACTGCGGGAGGTAATTGCGTAGTTTTACACTTTCTACAGTTTAAAATGAGAAGTGAATCAAGACAACGGAGTGGTATTTTTATCTAGAGCCAAACACACTTTAATCAAGCCCTTTCCATTCCATGTGCATTGCTTCTCTCTCCCTCTCTCTTTCTCTTGATAAAGTGTAAAGCATACAATTTTGAGCGTCAGATGACACTGTTATTTTAACCCTCTGGAGTCTGAGCTCTTTTCGGGCCCTTTAGAAGTTTTGACATGCTCTTACATTTGTGTTTTTTTCAGTTGCTTATAAACACATTAATGGCAAGAGTGTAATAACACTGTATTCAGCACAAACTGGGCTACCATAATATGTGAGCAACATGTATGTATATGCTTGTATTTTTGAGAGAAAAATGTTTATGCACGGTTTTTGAAAAAACAAAAAACTTTGTTTCAAAATTTAGGTGTCAAAACACACAATAGATATGTGTTCACAAGACTTTTGACTCTATCTTGTATTTCCATAGAGTTTTTTCTTTATACTGATGTGAGAATCATTGAGCCTACTCATTCACATAAAACAATACACTGATTTAAAATTTGTAAGACAGTTTCTCTTCACAAAGCCAATATGCGAGGAGGCGTGATATCTAATGAATAATGATGAGATAGCACCAGAGATAACAAAGGACATAATAGCCTGCATTAATGAGCTGCATAATGAATGAGCTTCAGGTAGGCCTATGTGACAGAGAGCAACAGAGCAAAGGAATTTTTTTTTTGGAAAAGTAGTCAATAAAGGCCTATTATAATTTAAATCATCAAAAGATATGACTACACTGCAAAAAATGCTCTTCTTTTTTGGTATTTTTTCTTGTCTCCAGTCCAAATATTTAAAATTCTTAAATCAAGATTAATTTAAGATTAAACTAGATAAGTAAAAATTGCTGGGGGGGGGGGGGGGGGGGGTCAAAATGAAGTGAGTATTTGCTTAGTTAGTTAACTTTATTGTCCCCAAGGGGAAATTCTGCTTGGGCACAGTGCAGAGTTGCTTCATAAGGGTAGACCAGATAACTTAAAACAATCTATATTATCTGCCACAATAATTTATGATTTATTACACCAATTTATTAAAACACAACAATTAATGAGATCAAAACCATGTTTTTTACTCCAAACTTACTTTATATCACAAGTCAAATGTTAGCCAAGCCAACATGGTATAAATAACACAGATAAGCCATATATTGTGGCGATTGTGTGTTTATTATCTTCAAATGTGTCTATCTGCATGTTATAGCGATTTCTGGAAGCTGTTTATGTCAATGTCACATGGTATCTTCTTCATGCATGCTATATATGGACTACATGTGCACGGAGCGCCCTCCGGCTGCCAGTATGAACTGAAAACACAACAGATTGAAATAACACTTCTCTGTATAGAAATTTTACACAGACATATGAGAATCTATCATTATTTCTCCTCATCTGCACACTTTTGAACTAAAAGCCCTGAGGGATGTTGTTTTGTTGCGAGTCTTCATGAGGAGAATAGAGGAGTTTTTTATGAATGACATCAGCTGACACTCATATTACAATCAAAGGTACCGACACGGTTTTCATATTCATAACTCCTGACACATATTAACAAATTACGGTCACTATATGACTTTGAGAATAAAACAGAGGTCAAAAATGGAAGCTTGAGTCTTAGATCTTTTAAATGGTGTATAGTTTGTCAAGGTAATTACTTACATCTGACAGTAATTTTGAGCTAATTTAAGCAAAGAAAGCTTCATTGTGTCCTCGCGCAGGTTTTTGTGTTTAATATTCACAGATGCTTACAGAGTAAACTTTGGCTACTTAGACACAGCTGGGGATCGTTGCTTCCAGAAATGAACAGCTTGTCATGGAGAATTATTCCAGGATTATTAAACGCGTCTCAAAACGATGTAGTTGAAGTAGGAATGCAGCACAGATGATGTGTGTGTGGGCGTCGTCTCCGGAGCCTCAGTATTTGAATCTCAATAGAGCGTGCGCTTCGTGGGCGTGGTCGCATTAGTGTATAATGAGCCGCTCAGGAACGACTAACATCTCTCTACTTTCAACCAGATTACATAAACACAAAATATTTGTTTTTGATTTGGTTTACAGTGTTTAAAACCTGACATTTCAGCGTTTCTTTAGACATAGGTTTCATGTTTGTGAGACAAGTATTCACTAAGCTAGAGGTCATTTTCTGAAGACTATCTGAATGAACGTCTTTGACAGAGAGGCTGCAGATCGCGCATCATGTTTGATTTCTTTTTTTTGCAAAAAGCACAACAATTTGTTTTTATTTTGACTGTACACACAAAAAAAGAAACTTAACAGATTATAATGATGTATAACACTTGCCTGAATGATAAAAAACAACAGAGTTATTTGAGTCTCTTTGGCACTGATAAGAAAAAAAGCGAGCCAATCACGCCGGCGCGACGGCCGACTAGAGAGGGTTAACAACATTAGTAAAAACACTGAGCAGCAAAATAGATTTTTTTTGCTAAAACACTGCAAAAAAATGAGAATGCAGCAAATACGATTAGTTCCCTTTCGAGGGAACTCGCACTGCATCGGAACGACGAATTTGGGGACAGCGTATCTGAAGTCTGAATGAAACCGTGCCAATCCTGATTGGTGTTGCGTCATGACGTAGCTATGACGGCATACCCGGAAGATACATAAGGGGAGCCGGTGCATAGTAACGGCAGTTATTGCTCTTCAGCATAGCGCTCTTTGTGAAACTGTCTGTCTATTTATTGTTGTACGTCCAAAGTGAAACGTGTGTGTGAGAATGGCGACTGAAAAGATGAGAGAGTTCAAGCAGTGTGTGCATCCGTGTCCCCGTTACATGTCGGGCTCGGACACACACTCGCTTTTTGTGCAGTGTCTGGGTGTGCAGCATGCTCGGGCGGCTCTCGAGGGAGCCGCCTGTGAACACTGTGAGCGGCTCACACTCAGACTCTTGCGCTCTCGGCTGGCCGTGTTCGATGAGGCCGGCAAGCCTCGTGAGCCCTCTGGTTCTGGACCCGCAGTCGCTGAGGCGGCTCGGCCTCGCAGATCCTGGGGCTCACAGCGGGATCTGTCAGATAGGTTTGGGACTGCTGAGGCACTTTCCCACACCTCATCTGACGATTCAGAGATTCTCCCTCCCCGTGTGGAAGCCCGCGCTGCGGCTTCTTTCCCCGGGGTGGAGAATCTGATGTTCATTCTCTCCGGTTCCGAGGAACCGGATGAGGTGGACATCGGGGCGGGTGGTGAAGCACCGAGTGAGTCGCCACTTCACCCACCCACCCAAGAGGAGCTGGTTGAGGTGTTGACCCGTGCTGTGGCCACGCTTAACATCGATTGGCCACAAGAAAATCCAGCACCCAAGCAGGCTGGATGACCGCTTTCTTACACGCTGGGCTCAAACACCTCGCCGGGGCTTGCCTTTTTTCCCGGACTTGCACATCTTGGAAGCAGCCATACTCAGCGCGTGCTTCCAATCCCCCAGTGTTGGACTATTCCAACGTTCTGGAGGCACGTGGGACGATGCCGCGGGCGGAAGATGCTCTCGCGAGCTATCTTTCCCCCGGATCGGCTTCGTCGCTTAAAGCCCCGGTACTGCCCACCAAGCCCTGCAGGGACACCTCAGCCTTGGTGGGCAGAGCTTATATGGCGGATGGGCGGGCTGGTAGTTCCCTGCATACTTTGTCAAGCTTGCAGGCCTACCAGGCTGACCTCCTCAAAGAGTTAGACGAGGGTGAGGGTCCCTCTCCGGAGGATGTGCTGGAGCTTCGGAAGGCTGCTGACCTGTCTCTCTGCATCACCAAGGAGACGGCCCGTGCTGTTGGACGCTCCATGGCTTCAATGGTGACTGTGGAGAGACATCTGTGGCTTAATCTATCGGGGATGAAGGAGAAGGATAAAACCTTCCTCCTAGACTCCCCGATCTCGCCTTCTGGCCTGTTCGGCGACGCCGTTAACACCGTCGTCGACAGGTTCCAGGAGGCGAGGAAGCAGTCAGCGGCCTTCCACCAGTACCTCCCTCGTCGCTCTAAGGGGAAGGCTGCCTCCAGCGGGCAGCCTCAGCCGTCCACCAGCTCCTCGCACCGGCAGGTGCAAAAGCAGAGCCCCTCCTCCCGGAGCTTGGCAACAGAGGCGGCACTCGCACCAGCAGTATTCCGCACCTAAGGGCGATCTGAGGAACGTCCTTCAGGCTAGGAAGGATGCTGGGAAGAAGTCCTAGCTTCGGCTGGACTTCAAAGAGCGGTCCCCCAGGGGCAGGGGCAACCGAGGTTGCTTCCTCCGCGGCGCTCTGGGGAAATCGATGTGGTAATCCCGCCGTCACAGACGCTTCGGGCCACATCAATTTCCCGCGGACGTTCGCTGCTCCAGCTGCCTCTGAAAAGACCTGCAGCTGGGCAGCTAACGCGATTGCACACCGAAAATGAGTTGACACTCGTTAAACTCACCCGAGGCCAGCCTCGAGAGGCTGATTCCCTTAGTAGATTATCTCGGCGCATGGAAATGCCTTCCGAGTATTTCTACGTGGGTCCTGCGTACTGTAGAAAAGGGTTACAGACTGCAGTTCGGTCACCCTCCACCAAAAATTCTGTGGAGTGACGTGGACTGTAGTGGTACCAGAGCGGGTTCGGGTAATGGAACAAGAAGTAAAATCCTTGCTGGTAAAGGAGGCCATAGAGTATGTTCCTCCGCCAGAGAGGGAGTCCGGGTTCTACAGCCGGTACTTCATAGTTCCAAAGAAGGATGGAGAGTTGCGTCCTATTCTAGATCTGAGGTATTTGAATCAATCTCTGAGGAGGTTCAGGTTCAAAATGCTCACCATTCCCACCATCGTGAGTCAGATCCAGTCCGAGGACTGGTTCGTCACGATAGATCTGAAGGACTCATACTTCCATATATCCATCCTTCCGTGTCACAGGAGGTTCTTGAGGTTCGCTTTCGGGGGCGAGGCGTACCAATATTGAGTGCTTCCCTTCGGTCTAGCTCTTTCCCCACGCACGTTCACGAAGTGCATGGATGCAGCTCTGGTTCCAATGAGACTCCAGGGCATCCGTGTGCTGAATTATATCGACGATTGGATCATTCTGGCCCAGTCGTACGATATGGCAGTTCGGTATCGAGATGTCGTTCTGGCCCACATAAAGTGCTTGGGGCTGAGACTCAACACCAAGAAGAGTGTGTTGACGCCGTCCCAGAGAACTACGTTCCTGGGAATCGTGTGGGATTCGACGTTGATGCGGGCACAATTGTCTCCCGCGCGAGTCGAGACCACATGGCGATGGTCTCAGGGTTAAGGCTAGGCCGCAGCATTACTGTCAGGCACTTCCAGAAGGTGCTGGGTCACATGTCAGCAGCGTCCAACGTGATACCTTTTGGCCTGCTGCACATGAGATCCCTACAGTGGTGATCTGCACATGAGATCCCCCACAATGGATTCCCAGAGGGGAATCCGAAGGCAGCGCATGCCTTCGTTCCCTAGTCATATGGAAGAAACCTTGGTTTCTGTCCCAGGGGCCAGTGTTGGGAGCGTCCTGTTGCCGGAAATCCGTTTCAACAGACGCCTCCCTCACTGGCTGGGGCGCGGTCATGGACGGCCGCTTTGCGAGGGGCCCGTGGGAGGGCCGTCATTCCTCCTGGCACATAAATTGCCTGGAGATGATGGCGGTCTACAAGGCTCTCAGGAGCTTTCTCCCGGACCTCTGCGGTCACCATGTCCTGGTACGGACAGACAATACGGCTGTCGTAGCGCACCTCAACCGGCAGGGGGGTCTGAGGTCGCGCCCTCTATGCAGACTGGCGCATCAGATCCTCCTGTGGGCCCAAGGGAAACTGTTGTCCATCAGGGCAATGTACGTCCCAGGGGTCCAAAACCAGGGAGCAGACATCCTGTCAAGGCAGGGGCTGAGGCCCGGGGAGTGGCGACTCCACCCAGAGGTGGTGGAGGCCATGTGCGAGAGGTTCGGCCCAGTGGAAGTGGATTTATTTGCTGTGGTTTTCTCTCACGCATCCGGCCCCGCTGTACGCATTTCCCCTGATCGCTCTGCTCCCGGGAGTCCTGGAGCAGGTCTGTCGACAAGGCGCCAGCCTGCTTCTGGTGGCGCCGTGTTGGCCGACTCGAGTTTGGTTCTCAGACATCATAGTTCTGCTGGCGGGTCTTCCATGGCAGATCCCTCTGAGGAGGGATCTCCTGTCTCAGGCAGGGGGCACAATATTTCACCCCCGGCCGGAGATGTGGAACCTTTGGGTCTGGCTCCTGAGGGGGTCAGGTACCTAGAGGCTGGCCTGCCGGCAGATGTGGTTGAGACCTTACTCAGTTCCAGGGCTCTGTCTACGAGGAGACTGTACAGCCTCAAGTGGAATGTATTTTCCACTTGGTGTGGAGAGCGTGAGTTGGACCCAGTTAACTGCCCAGTGGTTTCAGTGCTGGAGTTCCTCCAAGATCGTTTCTCTGCAGGGCTTACCCCATCCATACTCAAGGTGTACGTGGCTGCCATTGGGGCTTTCCACACACCGTTGGATGATGGGCCTTTGGGTAGGCACCAGTTGGTTGTACGGTTCCTCCGTGGGGCTCGGAGGATGAGGCCTGCGGCTCGTTCCAGAGTCCCAACCTGGGATCTGGCAGTGGTACTCGAAGGATTGGCTGAGGCCCCCTTCGAGCCGCTAGAGTCAGTGGACCCAAAGAACCTGACCCTTAAGATGGCCTTTCTCTTAGCCATCACTTCTCTGAGGAGAGTGGGGGACCTTCAGGCCTTGGCGCTTATGCCGACTTGCCTGGAGTTTGCCCCTGGCGGAGTAAAAGCCATCTTACACCCTAGGGCGGGTTACGGGCCCAAGGTGCCATCTAGTGTGGTCAGGCCTTTGGTGCTTCAGGCATTTCATCCTCCGCCTCATGAGACGGCGGAAGAAGGGAGACTTCACCTGCTCTGCCCAGTCAGAGCCCTTAAAATATACTTGGAGAAGTCTGCACAGTGGAGGAGATCTGAGCAGCTATTAGTGTGTTATGGTTCACCTAAGAAGGGGCAGCCTGCGTCAACCCAGACTATCAGTAACTGGATTGTCCAGGCAATAGCCACGGCCTATCAGGTGCGCAATCTGCCTTCACCTATGGCCGTGAGGGCGCATTCCACCAGGGGCATGGCCTCCTCGGTGGCCCTCCTTTCTGGGGTCTCTTTGCAGGACATCTGCGAGGCGGCCGGGTGGGCTACCCCTCACACTTTTATTAGATTTTATAGTCTGCACCTCCCTGCGACGCCTGGTGCTAGGGTGCTCCAGTCCTAGCTGTGCCCGGTCTCCGGCTTCACACTAGGGCAGGCGCTACCCTCGGTGTGGCCTAGTGGGTACTCGTTCCCCAAATTCGTCATTCCGATGCAGTGCGAGTTCCCTCGAAAGGGAACTGCTCGGGTTATGTATATAACCCTTGCTCCCTGAGAAGGGGAATGAGCACTGCATCTCGTCACCACACCTCGGCACGCCTGGAGCGCATGCTTCATCGCGATTACTGCCGTTACTATGCACCGGCTCCTCTTATGTATCTTCCGGGTATGCCGTCATAGATACGTCATGACGCAACACCAATCAGAATTGGCACGGGTTCAATTCAATTCAATTCAATTCAAATTTATTTGTATAGCGCTTTTAACAATACACATTGTTTCAAAGCAGCTTTACAGAAAGTGCATTTCATAAATGTACATTGAAAAATGTTAGAAAGAGAATGTTAAAGAAAAATGTTAGAATAAATTAATCAATCATGTATTATTTTAGGCCATAACAACGCTGGCGTTGAGTCGTCTCTTCACAGGCATCGAGTCGTCTCATCACAGGTGTTGGGGCATCTGAAGTCTCCATGAGAGGCTGGATACAAACTGGAGCTGACGAACTAGTTACCTCGGGACTAGTGTCCCGAGATAACAACAGAAAAGCAGATGGGAAATAATTAGCATAGCTGCTGTTGAAAATATTATTGCTTTTGATCCGATTTAACTGTAGTATAAAACGTATTTATAATGTGAATGCTTGGCTAAAGAGATGCGTCTTTAATCTAGTTTTAAACTTGGACAGCGAGTCTGAACCTCGAACAATATCAGGAAGACTATTCCAGAGTTTAGGAGCTAAATGTGAAAATGCTCTCCCTCCTTTAGTGGACTTAGATATCCTAGGAATGACCAGAAGCCTCGAGTTTAGTGATCTTAAAGAGCGCGATGGATTGTAGGGCGATAGAAGATCCGTTAAATACACTGGAGCTAAACCATTTAGGGCTTTATAGGTCAGTAGCAATACTTTGTAATTGATACGGAACTTAATAGGTAACCAGTGTAGAGATGATAAAATTGGTGTTATATGATCATATTTTCTTGACCTAGTAAGAACTCTAGCAGCTGCGTTTTGGACTAACTGTAGCTTGTTTATTGATGATGCAGGACAAACCAGCTAATAAAGCATTACAGTAATCTAGTCTCGAGGTCATGAATGCATGAACTAACTTTTCTGCATCAGAAATAGATAGCATGTTACGTAGCTTAGCAATGTTTCTAAGGTGGAAAAATGCCGTTCTTGTAACATATGAAATATGATTTTCGAAAGACAAGTTGCGGTCTAATATAACACCCAGGTCTTTTACTGTAGTGGATAAAGTGACAGGACATCCTTCCAAGTTAAAGTTGTATTGTGAGAGGTTTTGTGGGCAGTTTTTTGGACCAATAAGTAATACCTCCGTTTTATCTGAATTTAATAGCAGAAAATTACACGTCATCCAGTGTTTAATATCATCAACACACGCTGTCAGTTTAGATAATTTAGCGTTTTCATCTGGTCGTGATGAAATATATAATTGAGTGTCATCAGCATAACAGTGGAAATTAATTCCATGTTTTTTTATAATATTACCAAGTGGCAGCATATATATATTGAGAATAGCAGAGGGCCTAGCACGGATCCTAGGTTTCATTCAGACTTCAGATACGCTGTTGCTTAGGGAGTGTCCCCAAATTCGTCGTTCCGATGCAGTGCTCGTTCCCCTTCTCAGGGAACAAGGGTTATATACATAACCCGAGCAGTTTTATCTGTCATATCTGCCAACCGTTTAACTCCAACCGTTAAACTAAACCATGTTTGTGACAAGTTAATGCATGGTGCCTTTAAACGTTGTTTTTTTCCCATGCATTTAGCATTATGAATGAAACTAGACCGATCTTGATTGGTGATCGGGCTGGTGCATGTCTGCATACCATGGCTTTGTTGCAGGCATACCAGGCCGAACTCCTAAAAGACTTAGATGAGGGCGAGGGACCAACACCAGAGGATATTGCTGAGCTCCACAGAGTGACAGATTTGTCTCTCTGTGTCATGTCAGCTATGTTGGCCACGAAGAGACATTTGTTGTTGAATCTGTCGGGCATCAAGGAGAAGGACAAAGCTTTCCTCTTTGATGCTCATCTTTCGCGGTCTGGCCTATTCAGCGACGCTGTCAGTACGGTCGTCAACAGGTTTCAGGAGGCAAAGAGGCAGTCTGCGGCAATTCAGCAGTTTATCCCTTGCCGCTCTTATGCTAAAGGGGCTGTATCAAAGACCGACCAGCCCCAGCTGTCATCAAGCTCCTCATACTGGCAGGTGAAAAAAGAGAGTGTTGCCTCTAGAGCCCCTCCTCAGGGAGCTTGGCAACAGAGGCGGCCCTCTCGCCCCAAAGCCGACCCAGCAGAAGGTCGATCTGAGGACCATCCTTCAGGCGAGGAAGGCTTCGGGAAAGAGGCTCTAGCTGTGGTAGGACCTCTGAGGGCATTCCCCTCCGGGAGGAAAATCCGCGGAGACCTCTGGAAATCGTTGTGGTAATCCATGATGCTTCGGTCCACCTTCTGTGTTTCCAGCGAACACGTGCTGCCTCGTCTGCCCCGAGGGCTTTCGGGCGGGCAGCAATGGCGTACGCACACAGAAAATCATTCACAACCTCTCCCTGCCGGTCAGCTACTTCAGGGGGTCAAGAGCAGTATTCAAAAAACACCCACGGTCAGTCTTGAGAGGCTGATTCCCTTGATAGATTTTTTCCAGCCGTGGCAACGCCTGGCGAATGTGTCGCCATGGGTCCTAAGGACTGTAAAAAAGTTTGGCCGCAGCCTACCAAAATTCAATGAGGTGGTCTGGACTGCAGTGGTCCCAGAGCGGGCTTGAGTAATGGAACAGGAAGTACACTCCCTGTTGGTACTTCCATAGAACGCTTTCCTCTGCCAGACAGGGAGTTGGGGTGCTACAGCCGGCAATTTACAGTTCCCAAAAAGGATGGAGGGTTGTGTCCAATTTTAGATCTGAAATATTTGAACCGGTCCCTGAGGAGGTTCAGGTTCAAATTCCTCACATTACCTATTATCGTGAATCAAATTTGGTCCGAGGACTAGTTTGTCATGACAGATCTAAAGGCAGATTCATGACAGATTCCGTCAGCGCCCTCTACTGTCAGAGAGTGAATATGCATTTCATTCAGGGCATGTCCTTCACTCGTTCCGCCATGTGCTCAGCTCGTTGGGTTTTGTTTACATCAGTGCGCATTCCTCTTTGACGTATTGTTCATTTTAAACGGTTGATGGGTAAAGTATTCTTAAAATGCATTCTAAAAATCGGAATAATTCATAAGAAATAATTATTCACTGTATTTTGAAGTGCCCACGATAACAATATTGTGCATGTTCATTATTGCAGTATATCGTATTACCGTTTACCGGAACATGTCTAGTGTTGAGAGGACCCAGAGGACCACGTTCCTGGGAGTAGAATGGGACTCAACAACGCAGTGGTGGCTGAAAGCCAAGGGGGTTACGTGCAGATGCCTTCGTTCCCTATCAATATGGAAGAAACCTTGGTTTCTGTCCCAAGGGCCAGTTTTGGGAGTGCCATGTTTCCAGAAAACCATTTCGACAGACGCCTCCCTCACTGGTTAGGGCGTGGTCATGGACTGCCGCTTTACCAAGGGTCTGTGGCAGGACCATCATCATTCATGGAATATAAATTGCCTGGAGATGTTGGCTGTGTTCAGGGCTCTGTGGAGCTTCCTTACAGATCTCAGGGGTTATCATGTTCTGGTGCGATCCGACAATATGTCGGTAGTTGTGTACCTGAATAATCAGGGGGGTCTGAGGTCCCAAGGGAAATTGTTGTCTCTCAGAGCAATGTATATCCCCAGGGACCGGAATCAGGTAGCAGACATCCTGTCAAGGCAGGGGCTGAGGCCCGGGGTGGTGGAGTCCATATGCGAGAGGTTCGGCCCTCAGTGGAAGTGGATCTATGGTGCAGACGTGGCCGAGGCTGCATCTGTATGCATTTCCCCCGAGAGCCCTGCTCCCGGGAGTTCTGGAGAGGGTCTGGCTGGCCTGAGAATGGTTCGCAGACATCATAGCACTGCTTGCAGGTCCTCCATGGCAGATCCCTCGGAGGAGAGATCTGGATGTACGGCTCAAAGTGGAATGTATTTTCCACTTGGTGCAGGGAGTGTGAGGTGGACCCAGTTAACTGCCCAGTTCCTCTAAGATCATTTCTCTGCGGGGCTTACCCCATCCACACTTAAGGCGAGACACGGCAGGTGAAAACATCGTTTTTTCATGTAGTGGTCAATTTTGAGATTTTGGGCCAGTTTGCTCCCTTAACATGTAAGCTTTCATGTCAAAATAAAAAAAATGTCAACATTACACATTAAGGTGGTTATTTCATTATATTTTGTCACCGTGCAACCTTTAGATTTCTACCCGAGATCATCAAACGTTATTCTAGCGCGATCTCTCGTGCCGTCTCCATTCACAGAAACATGTCATGCTTGGTCTCATTATAAAGCTCTCAGTCTCACAGACAGCGCTATCTAATCCAAATATGGACATTTCCTTTGTAGAACTAACCAACCGCGAAAGTTTGCAGCCGAAAACCACATCTGATTGGTCGATGTGAATTTCTCACGCGCTACTGATTGCTTGTGTATTCTCCGCCTGAGAGAAAGTGCAGACAACGCTGAAATCGGCTCATAAACGCTCACAGAAAAGACCAAGTAGCAAGAGCTAGTAAAAAGAAAGTAAACAACAACAGATTAGACGACGAAACCCCATCAGAATTAGATTCAAATAGTTATAGATGGACCAATACAACAAACAGGGACAGTTCATCTGCAGTTTTTGTGACTGATGTTTGTTAAGGTAGTTCTCTTAAGGTAGTTCTCTAATAGCTATTGCTATTAGTAATTTGCAAATGAGCGTATATTTAAGTATATAAGGCCTCATTTGCATATTAAAACATTAATTTACACAAAACGTGTAATACATTTTTTTCTTATGTTTATGCCAGTAATAAACTGGCGAAGTTTCACAGTGATATCTTGTAATTTAAAAAAAATCCCTATTCACCTGTAGTGTCTCGCCTTAAGGTGTACGTGGCTGCCATTATGGCTTTTTTATGCTCCTGTAAGTGATGGGCCTCTGGGGTGGCACCCTTTGGTCGTACGTTTCCTCCATGGTACTAGGAGGATGATGCCTGCGACTCGCTCCAGAGTTCCAACCTGGGATCTGGTGGTGGTTCTCAAGGGATTTTTCTTCGGCCCCCTTTGAACCGCTTGAGTCGGCGACAGATCGAGTTCTGTCACTAAAGGTGGCACTGCTCCTAGCTATCACCTTGCTTAAGAGGGTGGGGGACCTCCAGGCCATTGCCAAACTCGCTGCCTGGAGTTTGCCCCTGGCGGAGTTAAGGCCATCCTTCATCCGAGGCCACGCTATGTGCCCAAGGTGCCATTGAGTGTGGCACGGCCTACGGCCCTGGAGGCTTTTCATCCTCCACCTCATGTGTTGGCAGAAGAGGGGAGACTTCATCTGCTCTGTCTGGTCAGAGCGCTGCAAATTTTCCTGCCCAAGTCTTCGCAGTGGAGAAGGTTGGACCAATTGTTAGTGTGTTTCGGGTCTCATAAGAAAGGGGCTGCCCACGTCCAAGTAGACAAGGTCAGTAATTTGATTGTCCAGGTGATTGCCTTGGCCTATCAGGTGCACGGTTTGCCTTCACCTTTGGCCTTGATGGCGCATTCCACTAGGGGCATGGCCTCTTCTAGGGCCCTTCAATGGGGGTCCCACTTCAGGAGATTTGCGAGGCAGCCGGCTGGGCTACCCCACACACTCAGATTTTATATTCTGTATCTCCCTGTGACGGCAGGCGCTAGGGTGCTCTCGTCCCAAGTGTGCCTGGGTTCCACTGTGTCGCCTTGCCATGCCTCCCCATATCTGGGAGCGACTTGCATCATCGTGAAAAGTTGGCGCTGCTGTGATCCGGCGTCCCTTTATACTTCCGGTATGCCGTCACACACTACGTCATGACGTAGCACCAATCAAGATCGGTCTACTTTAATTTATTCTTCAGACGCGCAATGCTATGGGAGCATCCCCAAAGTGTCATTCCAACGCAGTGTTTCGTTCCATTCTCAGGGAACAAGGGTTACAGTCATAACCTGAGACGTTTTCGCAATCCTAAGGCCTTACTTAGGTGTCTAAATGTAATTTTTTTTTTTAAAAAGCCTGATAAAACATCTGATCTACCCTTTTTATATTCATATCCAGATGGGAGAAATAATTATTTTTGATAATTTTGGTAAAAATTCTTAGACGTCACTGCTTTGACTCTCTGGGCCCAAGATTCTAATTTTGAGTGTTTCTTTTACAAAGTACTACGGCTGTCCATCATTCGGAATGTCCATCATTCTACAGTGAGGAAGATTATTTACAAGTGTAAAACATTCAAGACAGTTGCCAATCTTCCAGGGAATGGACATCCCAGCTAATTCGCAGAAATGCTGGTAGGCTATCGTCACATTTTTCTAATTTCAGTACGGACTTGGTACCGAAGTACCGGTACTTGTGACATCCCCACATAAAACCATGGTTAATTTTCATAAGGGGATCATGGTTCCGGGTAATAAATAATCACAAACTGTATAAATCTATCATCTCACATACCTAAACTAACATGATTATGCATCGGATTCTGAGGTAAAACTTTTGTTGTCTAAGTTAACATATATCATGTAAGCTTAAGAATTGTTGCTGCGAAAAAAAGAAAACAAAACGATACATGGAAGCTTTAGCATAAGTTCTGCCGGGAAGACTTAATTGTCATGTCACTTTAAATGTATCTATCCAATCACATTCTAATACTGGGTATAAAAGATCGGTACTTACGCTCATCTGAGTTCGCAGATGCTGACGCTCCAATTCAGTTGACGAACCGGATGTTCCGTAGTGGTCGATCGCTGGTCTATGATAACTAATAATGTGCATACAGTGGCGTTCTAAGTCCAAGTCAGCCTATCATTCTGTTCTATTGGTTACCGCGGTAACAGACGCGAGTACTTCACTAACAAGAGCAAGTCTCACGTCAGACTCAGATCAATCGCTTTCATGGAGGACTATCTGGGCAAGTTATCAAAGACACGGCTGTGGTTTTCATCACCATTCTGGCGACATCACTACATCAGCATTTATCACAGTGATATGCATATGGTTATGCATTCTGACGCCGATTGGGTGTAGTATCTTACTCTTTTTCAACTTTGTCGAAGCATGTCTGTAGAGCACACACATGCATCGTATGAGACGCGCACAGGTGTTTGCCGGTCTGCTTGTGCAACGTGATCGCTCGTTGTGACTCGCTTGTGTCCATAGTGCTCGTAAATGATTCGCATGACACCGGTTACCGTTATAGATAGTATTTTGTTAGAAAACTGAAACAGAACAGATATGAACAGCATATTTAGACTATCATTCTCCCTATGAATGCAAGGAAAACAAAACGGGTTTTAAAGCAACATGCACCCATTTATCGGGGCTTCATTATGAACTGAGTTAAGTTGAAATCGCGATTGGGTTCAGTGCTATCAGATCGCTAAAATTCAATTTAAAATCTGTGCTGAGCAAATTTGCATATGTAGGTACAGCACCGACATCCGTGCTTTGATCCGTTCTGATTCAATGGCGTTAGATACATCTTTCAAGTGCTGTGAGTTCGTCACATATGCAATTTAACTGACATAACATAGTTTCAAGCTTAGAAGTGTTTTTGGGTGTCATCCAGCAGAGTACATATTTTGCTCAAACATATGGGGCACCAAGTGTTGGAATGGCTTCCTTTCGTGATTCAATATGGCTTCCTTCCCTATGAGGAAGAACTGTAGTGTTCTGGCTCATATAAAGGTGCTTTGCTCATTGCATTATAAAATGCGCTACATATTAGTTAATCAAAACGTATATATATATATATATATATATATATATATATATATATATATATATATATATATATATATATATATATATATATATATATATTAGTAATTGTGTGCTTTTGTCTTCGCTTTACTCCAGTTAATTTGACTCTTCATATTTTATTCAGCTACTGATATCTGGATACTTCTTTTTATTTTTAGAAATTAGAATTTGGTGTTACGTCTCACTTGGTCCTTCCGTGCTAGGACGCCATGGCTACATTTATGAATAAAACACATTTGTATCTCGCTTGTACTCTCAGCACCATATGTCGGGTAAGGTTTGCATCCAAAACAAGGTTTGACTTGATATTCGATAGCAGCAATAATTTAATTCCGTACTCAATCCGACCCGTATACATAAAGATAGGATCGTTCAGCATCTAAATCGCAGCACGGGAATACAATTATTCAAATCTTTTATGAATACAGTGAGCAGAGTGCACTCCCTTTATAAACGCATTAAACTGTCAATGCTTCATTTCAGATGAACTCCAGTGGAAACTGCTGTGGTCAATCTGACTGCACCGGATCATGATCTATTGCATATTCTACTATTCGTTGGTCAAACGTATGCACTAGAAGGCAGAATTGGCAGTAACGCTTTTGGCAGTAGACGCTTTTGTCTAGGTCACCTTGAGTTGCATTCGGGGTGCACATTTGGCATTTTTCGGGTCTTGCTTTCCCTGGGAATTGAACCTGTGGCTTGGCGTTGCTGGTGCCACGCTCTACTGTTTGAGCTACAGAAAATGCATGTCTGTGACCGGTTACACTCGCATTGAATTCTATCGTGACTAACACAATATACAGGGGGATAAATATAACATTGACTGTTGACACAGTCTGCATATGCGTATTGATGCCTGGTTGCACCGCAAACTGAGAGGTCTCTCGCAGTAAGTTTTTTTTCTCTTCACTAAAGCTGGCACACACGGTGCGCTTAGACATTGTGATTTGTTGCTTTTCAGACTGCGATCCCGATGCCACCCTGTGGGATCTCAGGGCATTTACGGCAGGCTGTATGTTAATCAGATGCACAAGGACTTGTCTGGAGTTTTACATCAACCCATTCACTTAGCGAAATCATTCAGGCCAAAACTTTTATCATGGTGTTGGTGAACATGTCAACTAACTATTAAAGAAATCAGATTTTATTCTAGGGTCAAAGGAATTTTTAGGATTGCGATATTGTTCATACTGCCAAACGTGGCAAAAATCACAGTATTATCCTGGCTTGGGTTATCAAATTATGAATCTCGCTTTGATCTCTTTCATAGGTTCGGTAGCTGTGTCGGGTCCTATATAGCTAGTTATGGTTTTATTAGCTAGTAAAGCTAAACCATATAACACTTATTTTCCTTTTGCAAGGGCATCGTCCGGTGTTCTCAACCACATGCGCATGTTATGTATTTGTCATGCTGTTCTGGTTAATTTTCTTTTGGGGGTTCTCTCAGCAGGTTGACGGTTAGATGGTGTTCTATTAAGATGTGAGCGGGAGCTACGCCCAGGGGTTTAGAATCCTCCTAACTGCAGATGGAAAGAAATGCGAACTCCAACTCACCTGTGCATGGGCCATTCTTTCAGATTGGAGTTGCTACGAACATAGCTCAACCCGCGGAGTTGGCATCCTTTACCAAGGTCTCCCCTATCAAGAAGCATCTGAATGCGGGATTCCATGATGGTCAAGATGGTTTTCTTCAGCAATGCTTAAACCATCAGGCATGTTCAGTAAAATCCCTCATAATTCCAAAGGTAAAACTAAGATTACCTACTTGTCTTAACAAACATCTGGAAAGTTCAAAGCTTTTAATTTAACTCCTAACACTTAAATCGTAAAGGTCGCTCTTCCACTTACACCGATATTTTATCTAATGGAGCACCTCTCTCTAAGGCCTGGTTTCCGACCCACTTTTATACTGACCTTAAAAGCTGCAGTTTACCTCCTTCTCTTCATGTCAGACTTTCCTAGAGCTACGACCGCGGAAATTCCAGGCCAGCATTTAGCTACTGGGGAGATGGTGTTTTTCTGCATTCAAGTCTTATACAAGACCGATTCTAAAATCATCTTGAAGCTCAGCAAGCTCTCCAGTAATGGTTCAGGTAAATCCCTATGCAACTACTGGTGGTGGTGTTCCGGCCAATTCGGCTCGGTACGTTATGATTGCATGGTCTTTCTACTATATCAAAAGATGGCTGTGGCCCATATATCTGTACGTCATGGTAGCTGTGAATCTCGCGTCAGGAACTACGATGGCCGGTGGGTTCGCATCTTAACCCAAATCGTACATGGTCTAAAATCTAAGTAAATCCCTATGCAACTACTGGTGGTGGTGTATGTGGCCCTGCGGCCTTGTCTATGTGGTCTAACAGACCGTGTGGCCATGCGGCCTTGTCTATGTGGTCTAACAGACCGTGTGGCCATGCGGCCTTGTCTATGTGGTCTAACAGACCGTGTGGCCATGCGGCCTTGTCTATGTGGTCTAACAGACCGTGTGGCCATGCGGCCTTGTCTATGTGGTCTAACAGACCGTGTGGCCATGCGGCCTTGTCTATGTGGTCTAACAGACCGTGTGGCCCTGCGGCCTTGTCTCCGTGGTCTAGCAGACCGTGTGGCCCTGCGGCCTCATCTTTGTGGTCCTGCGTCCTTATCTTTGTGGCCCTGCGGCCTTGTCTCCGTGGTCTAGCAGTCCGTGCCGCCCTGCGGCCTTGTCTCCGTGGTCTAGCAGTCCGTGCGGCCCTGCGGCCTTGTCTCCGTGGTCTAGCAGACCGCGCGGCCCTGCGGCCTTGTCTCTGTGGTCTAGCAGACCGTGTGGCCCTGCGGCCTTGTCTCTGTGGTCTAGCAGACCGTGTGGCCCTGCGGCCTTGTCTCTGTGGTCTAGCAGACCGTGTGGCCCTGCGGCCTCGTCTCTGTGGTCTAGCAGACCGTGTGGCCCTGCGGCCTCATCTTTGTGGTCCTGCGGCCTTATCTTTGTGGCCCTGCGGCCTTGTCTCCGTGGTTTAGCAGTCCGCGCGGCCCTGCGGCCTTGTCTCCGTGGTTTAGCAGTCCGCGCGGCCCTGCGGCCTTGTCTCCGTGGTCTAGCAGACCGTGTGGCGCTGCGGCCTCATCTTTGTGGTCCTGCGGCCTTGTCTCCGTGGTTTAGCAGTCCGTGCGGCCCTGCGGCCTTGTCTCCGTGGTCTAGCAGACCGTGTGGCCCTGCGGCCTTGTCTCCGTGGTCTAGCAGACCGTGTGGCCCTGCGGCCTGTCTCGATGGTTTATACATGCGTTTTATATATATAAAAAAAAACAAAACAACAACAGCCAAATGTTTACATTTATGCAGCAGCAGATATGATTTGCTCATGCGTAGTACTCTCTACAAATGATAACTTCAAGTTCTGTTAATCATGAAGTGGCCTTTTTAGCCATCAGCAGGCGGCGTTCCATGTTCACGCTTAACATGTTAACTCTTGCTCTTCTTCTTTGTAGGAACTCCAGGATACAAGACCGGTGGGTCTATTTTATTTACCATTTTTGGGGGATAGGATAGGCTCCGTCCAGGTGGAAGAATTCTTCCACCTAATTTTTGGGGGTCGGCTGCGCCTCTGCCTTCGTCTTCAGGCAGGATATGCAGAGTCCGGACCCTCAGATTGCGAGCTACGGACGGGGCCTATGCCAATATACTTTATTGCTTGCTGGGTTGTTAATAAATGGATAATTGTCACAGTATTTATTCTCCCGAGTCTTTCTGGCAGAAATGGAAGCTTTAGCATAAGTTCTGCCGGGAAGACTTAATTGTCATGTCACTTTAAATGTATCTATCCAATCACATTCTAATACTGGGTATAAAAGATCGGTACTTACGCTCATCTGAGTTCGCAGATGCTGACGCTCCAATTCACTGCCATCCTCCCCACCACCTCCAAGTCAAATCCTTCCCTACATCCACCCCACCACCACCAGGATGGTCCCTTCCATACCTCACGGGGGGGTCGGCTGCGCCTCTGCCTTCGTCTTCAGGCAGGATATGCAGAGTCCGGACCCTCAGATTGCGAGCTACGGACGGGGCCTATGCCAATATACTTTATTGCTTGCTGGGTTGTTAATAAATGGATAATTGTCACAGTATTTATTCTCCCGAGTCTTTCTGGCAGAACTATAATTATGCTATTTAAAATGATTATTAATGAAAACATTATATGAACTTACCTTAAAACATCTGCAATCAGTGGCTTTGCCCTTGCTTTGTCCTTTCAAAATGACAGTTTAAGAGCGAATTTAAACATCAAGGCGTGAAGCTCGTGAAACAACCAGGCGCTGTGTAGAATCAACCAAGCGTTGCGACCCAGCAGGTTTAACCCAACAACTGGAAATTTGAAACTACCCAATGGTGTTTAAAATGTGATCAAATAAACCAACAAAAATTACCCAACAGTCTCAACCCAGTATTTTGGGTTAAAAAACAACCCATCATTATTTAGAGTGTAGGAGTGCATCTTACAACAAAATAGCAATAACTAAAACGTAAAAAAAAATTATATTTCTCTTCAATTTCTCTTTCTTCTTTTCAGTGTATTGCCAGTTGGCAGATCAGATATTGGTGTGTTACCACCAACCAATGGGCTAGATAGATAGATAGATAGATAGATAGATAGATAGATAGATAGATAGATAGATAGATAGATAGATAGATAGATAGATAGATAGATAGATAGATAGATAGATAGATAGATAGATAGATAGATAGATAGCTGACCAATTGTGTCTGTTTCAGACAGGTAAATGTTTAAATAAATACTCTCCAAAAAGATCTTGAAAAAAGGAGCAACCCAATCACTTGGACCATTTGAAATTAAGATTTTGAGAAAGTATGTGGAGACAACATCATTAAGGAAGTTAATTATATTTGAAGATTTGTTTTAGAAAAGTGACTTGAAATGAAATATTGAGGAAATGGTGCTGCTATAAAAAAAAAGTAATTTCTTACCTGAAACATTCTTGAGAGAACAAAATTGTCCAATGTTAAACTTCATGTAAAGAAAAAAGGCCACCCAATAAGTATCCTCCCTTCAATCTGAATTTATATTATAAATAAGAAACTTTGAAAAATAAATTGTTGAAGGTCAAAAGAAAATTGTAAATGTTATTCCGAACAGAAGCATGGTTTAAGATGGCCTGCTGGTCATGAAACTGGAATCTGTAGTGGCAATTCTTTTAATAGAATCATACAACACTTTTTTCCCCACAATTTGTTTAAACCACTATATTCACTTATACAAATGACAATTTCCATATCTAAACTCAAAAAGTTTACACCAATCAGTTATTAAGTAGAGCATTGCACCACATTACAAACAATAGAAGATGCAAAATAATTCAAATTCTCTTCAAACAAACTGCTTGCAACCATACAAAGTTTCAGTTGGCTGTTACAATTGGATTGAAATCATAATTCACAAATTTTGTAACACTTTATTCTGTATGGTCTCATTTAGACATTCTGTTGACTATAAGCAACATTTCAGCTACATTCAACTAACACTTATTAGAGGATTAGTAGAGTATTCGTAGATTGTCTGCTTAAAATATTGCAATAATTAGATGTTTTGTTTCCAGGCAAGACCTAGAGAAACTTGTTCATTACCAGCATTACCTATTGTAATGGACTCCTCACCGGCCTTCCCAAAGAGACCATTAGACAGCGGCAGTTCATACAGAACGCTGCTGCCAGGATTCTGAGCAGAACCAGAAAATATGAACATATCACGCCAGTCCTCAGGTCTTTACAGTGGCTTCCAGTTACATTTAGAATTGATTTTAAAGTACTATTACTCATTTATAAATCACTCAATGGCCTAGGATCTCAATACATTTCAGATATGCTCACTGAATATAAACATAACAGGTTTCAAGTCACTTAGTAATACCAAGGGTTCACTCAAAGCAAGGAGAGCCTGCTTTTAGCTATTATGCCAGCCGCAGCTGGAACCAGCTTCCTGAACAGATCAGATGCGCTCCAATAGCCACATTCAAATCCAAACTCAAAACACATCTGGTTGGCTGTGCATAATGAGCACTGTGCCACTGTCCAAATGATTGCACTTTATCTTAATGTATTATCTCTTTAGTCTTTAAATTCTTTTTAGGGGTTCAAGCACGAAGTGCTGAAACCCTATTGTATTCGTTAATTTTCCCATGATGCATCATTCTCCATCTAAAACTGATCGGGCAGACCAAACGGTAAGTCATAGAGACATGAAACTTTCAGGGCTGGTAGTACTCACAACGACTACCAGCGTCACCGAGGCACGCCCCGACCGGCCTGACGGGGACGCTACAGCGAGCAAAAGTACGAAATGGCTCATAACTCCTAAACCGTTAGGCGTGGGCTCAAGTGTCTTATATCCTTGGAATCCTTGGCTCAAGGCGGACAAAGTGCATGCATCGGATTGGCCCATCACCCTGGGAAAAAGGTCAGGTATTTTGGCTTTTTCCAAAAACCTACTTTTGCGAACTAGTCCTAGGTTTTTGGCCCGACCGGAACTAAACCAGCGCAGCAAGATTCTCTGGAGTCGGAATGTCAAAAGTTATAAAAAACAAACGGTCACGGTGTAGCGTGGCCACATAAGGGGAAGCATATTTATATTAGATCAACTAATAAGAGTGATTAGTTGGTCATTTGTTTTAAATGCTATCTCCTGTGTTCTGTATTTCTTCCTAACCTGTCTGTGTTATTGAGCTTTATCTCCCGTCTCGCGAGATGCGTTCCGGGCGAGACGGAGTGTCACGTGATGACACGCCACCCAAACAGGAACTGGGAGTGTGGGTTTTAAATATATAGGACCGGCAAACCGGCGATCGAGAGCGCGCTCATTCATTCTCACTACGGACCCGATCGTGTCGGATTACCTGAGTTGTTTGATGGCTGATTTTTTGAGCATTGACTGCCGATCTTCTGTGGAGTATATCCGTTTCCTTGGACTGTGGATTACTCGTTCCGGAGGACTTTAAACAGCTGGACAACACACAGATACTGCTCCCGGAGTTGTCAACGTTGCCGGTGAGACGGATCTGACTTTGTACATAGTAACGTTACACGCTGGACATAAAGACTTATGCACCTCGCTCACACAAACACACACACACACACACACATTCACGATTGAGTAAATGTTATTTTGGGTATATTTGTGTCTTGTTAATACACTGGTGATTTTGGCTTTACAATCTGATTTGTCTTGTGTTTTATACTCCTCCATAGTTTTGATTTAGCAAATAGGAACGAGTGGTCCCATTTAATAGTGTAAACTCCACTAAGCTGTTTAGGGGAGTGTTACAACGGTTCACGGTCCCTAAGGGCCGCCAAAAAGTTTGAGGTGGGAGGAGCCACTTTTGCTTCATTGGCCATAACTCGTCAACGGAACGAGATATTTTCACCAAACTCAGCATGCTTATGTAAGAGCTCATTTTGTGGCCGCGTGAAAAAGGATGCAGCGACTGGCCACTTGGTGGCGCTATAGAGGTTAAAAAGGGGTCAAAATGATGTATTTCAATGGAAAATCCCATTATATGGCTGAAAGCGGCCTGATTTGCATACAGCTTCACCAAATCGGGCATACACATGCGTCACGCGATCCCAAAGAAGCTTGCAAACTGTTATGACCATTAATGGTGGTTTAACTCTTATAAAGGTGAAAAAATGCTCTATATTATCCTTTGCAAAATGACCATTAAATGACTGAAAAAGGGTCTGCTCTGCGCAAAACTTCACCAAATTAGCTGAGCATGTGCGGCATATTATTCTAAAGAAGCGTGCAAACTTTTGTGGAGATCGGGCGACCAGAAGAGGTACTACAGCTTAAAAGGTTTTTAAAAAAACACAGCATTTCCATGATAAATGAGCTGGAAATGCGAAAATCGACCTTTGACCTCTCCGATGCTCATGTGAAAATGCTTAAAGTTCTACCAGAAAGACTCGGGAGAATAAATACTGTGACAATTATCCATTTATTAACAACCCAGCAAGCAATAAAGTACTTTGGCATAGGCCCCGTCCGTAGCTCGCAATCTGAGGGTCCGGACTCTGCATATCCTGCCTGAAGACGAAGGCAGAGGCGCAGCCGACCCACCCGTGAGGTATGGAAGGGAACCTGGTGGTGGTGGGGTGGATGTAGGGAAGGATTTGACTTGGAGGTGGTGGGGAGGATGGCGGTGAATTGGAGTGTCAGCATCTGCGAACTCAGACATGAGTAGTTACCGATCTTTTATACCCAAGTATTAGAATGTGATTGGATAGATAAAAAGTTGAAGTGACGTGACAATTAAGTCTTCCTGGCAGAACTTATGCTAAAGCTTTCATTTTTTGTAACCACCAGCTCAAAAATCAAGTTCTCAGACCCTATAGTTTATTTTTTATAGGCTTTTTTAGGCCCTTTTTATGCCCTTCTTATTAGGGGTTCAAGCACGAAGTGCTGAAACCCTATTGTATTCGTTAATTTTCCCATGATGCATCATTCTCCATCTAAAACTGATTGGGCAGACCAAACCGTAAGTCGTAGAGACATGAAACTTTCAGGGCTGGTAGTACTCACAACGACTACCAGCGTCACCGAGGCACGCCCCGACCGGCCTGACGGGGGCGCTACAGCGAGCAAAAGTACGAAATGGCTCATAACTCCTAAACCGTTAGACGTGGGCTCAAGTGTCTTATATATTTCGAGAAATTTGGGGTTTTTTGAAAAATCTACTTTTGTGAACTACTCCCACAATTTTTCCCTGATTGGAACCAAACCACTGTAGAAATGTTTTTGGACAGAGACTATTAATAATTATGAAAAAATTTAAATTTTTCGATTGGGGGGGTTTGGCTTAGAAGCCAATCATCTTCGAGAATTTAACAACGCCCAATACCAGTGCCAATGGGCATGCAGAATTTGCATGCGTAACTCCGCCCCACCGTGTGGGTATATAAGGAAGTACGCTGGCAACATCGCATTATGTATCTGCTGTGGAGCCAAGACCTGAACTCCGCGTTCCAGCAGCACAGCTGACGTGGCAGAGGAACGTATGTCTCCATTCCCTCCTCAGGGAACAAGGGTTACATATGTAACCGAGACGTTCCCTTTCGTTCAGTCACTACGACGTACGTTAGTGACTAACGAATGGGGGTTCCAATATAACCGCGCCACTCAGCTGTCATCCAGTGCCCTGCGTAAGTGTGAGATCCCGCCACTTAAGGCGAGACACGGCAGGTGAAAACATCGTTTTTTCATGCAGTGGTCAATTTTGAGATTTTGGGCCAGTTTGCTCCCTTAACATGTAAGCTTTCATGTCAAAATAAAAAAAAATTCAACATTACACATTTAGGTGGTTATTTCATTATATTTTGTCACCGTGCGCCTTTTGATTTCTACCCGAAATCATCAAACGTTATTCTAGCGCGATCTCTCGTGCCGTCTCCATTCACAGAAACATGTCATGCTTGGTATCATTATAAAGCTCGCAGTCTCACACACAGCACTGTCTAATCCAAATATGGACATTTCCTTTTTAAAGTTTGCAGCCAAAAACCACATCTGATTGGTCGATATGAATTTCTCACGCGCTGCCGATTGCTTGTGTATTCTCCACCTGAGAGAAAGTGCAGTCAACGCTGAAATCGGCTCATAAACGCTCACAGAAAAGACCAAGTAGCAAGAGCTAGTAAAAAGAAAGTAAACAACAACAGATTAGACGACGAAACCCCGTCAGAATTAGATTCAAATAGTTATAGATGGACCAATTCATCAAACAGGGACAGTTCATCTGCAGTTTTTGTGACTGGTGTTTGTTAAGGTAGTTCTCTTAAGGTAGTTCTCTAATAGCTATTGCTATTAATAATTTTTTTTTTTTTTTTTTTTAAATATTATACAATACTGATATTAATTAACTGAATATATATTTTGTTTGTAGGTTGGGGGGTTTTATAGAAATGTATGCAGTTATACAGTATAAAACTTTAAAGGCCGTTTTCTCAAAATGAGTTTTTGCTCACACTCAGAGTCAGATTTATCCACTTCAGGAGCACCTACAAGCACCAACTTTTGCAGTCTTATACTGAACTATATTCTGAAGGCTTTTACAGAGGGATTTGTTGATATATCATTCCTATCCTGAGTTATAGGTCCTTTAACTCCAAAAAACAGGGCGAAAATTGATTTTTTAAGGCTATTGTCAGTATTCTCTAATTTACTAAAGCACAAAATAAGATATCCAGAATCCCTTCTGTAAAAGCCCTCTCATCTAACATGTCAACAAATAGAACCAAGAATTTTAAACATGGTCCTTTCCAATATCCAGATTTTGTTTTTGGAAAAGTATGCAAATGAGCATATATTTAAGTATATAAGGCCTCAATTGCATATTAAAACATTAATTTACACAAAACGTGTAATACATTTTTTTCTTATGTTTATGCCAGTAATAAACTGGAGAAGTTTCACAGTGATATCTTGTAATTAAAAAAAAATCCCTATTCACCTGTAGTGTCTCGCCTTAAGGCCGTAGGACTCCCACTTATCACAGGCTTACCAAGGTACACTGGGAAGCATATCCCAGTGAGGGAATGCCAATGATGCCTACCCGTGGGGAGGACTTAGAGAGTACACATATGACCCGCTGTGGGCTGCATATGGGAAACTCTAGGGTACCAGCCGAAGGTGGATTTTTAACCCTAGGGGTAGCAGGGGCTTGCCAAGGGAAAGACACCTGCTCACTGAGGAGGCTTACGGTTGAAATACTCGTGTGTGGGTTGCCGGAGGGGAACCATGCACACGGGGCACCTGGCCGGACATGAGGGTCTGGGCTCGAAAGGGCAGACTGAACTGATGTCGGCGTTGACAGTGCTGGAGGAACTCAGGGCTTTTGACACGTACTTGTCCACCTCCAGCCTGGCGTTTAACCAGGCAGTAGAGCGGACTGGGCGTCATCCTGCAACCACCTCCACGGCGCGGTCCAGGTGAAGGCTGCTGCTGGGCCGGGCGGGAGGGCGCCCTTGGCGGTAAGCGGGCTGAGGCAACTGAGCCGGCGGCGTACGCGTTACAGCCTCAGTCTGCTTTCAGGCGGCCGAGAACCGTTGGCCGCGGTTCCCAGCCGCACCATCGAAGAGGCCAGCCTGGGATATGGGCGAGTTGAGGAGGCGGGCCCGCTCAACGTCCTCCACATAACCAGGTATGGCCCCGCCCCCAATACCTTTCTTTCCCGAGCTGCATGAGGAGATTGCCCGGTCCTGGAAGTCCCCGTTGTCTTCCCGTGATCGGTCTGCAGTCTCCTCCGCCTTCTCCACCCTTGATGGGGCCGCGGCCAAAGGGTACACTCGAGCCTGTCCCTCCAGCCGAGATGAAGTCCGGGTTCTACAGCCCCTACTTCATTGTACCCAAAAAGGCCGGTGGGTTAAGACTAATCCTGGACCTGCGCATCTTGAACCATTACCCACACAGCCTTCCGTTCAAGATGTTGACAGCGAAACGTCTTTTCGAATGCATTCGTCCCGGCGATTGGTTTGCAGCGATCGACCTGAAGGACGCTTACTTTCATGTCTCCATCCTACCTCGACACAGACCGTTCCTACGGTTTGCTTTCGAGGGGCGGGCATACCAGTACGTGGTCCTCCCATTCGGGCTATCTCTGTCCCCTCGTGTCTTTACGAAGATTGCCGAGGCAGCCCTTGCGCCCCTCCTGCAGCACGGGGTTCGCATCCTGAACTACCTCGACGACTGGCTCATAATGAGTCACTCTCGAGAGCAGGTTTGTGAACACAGAGATCTGGTTCTCCACCACTTAGCCCGTCTGGGCCTTCGGGTCTACTGGGAGAAGAGTAACTTTGCCCCGTGCAGAGGATCTCTTTTCTCGGTATGGAGATCGACTCGGTCGCCATGTGCGCGCAGCTTACGAGCGAGCGCGCGCAGTCTCTGCTGACTTGCCTCCGTCAAATCGAGAGCAAGAGTGCAGTTCCACTGAAACACTTTCAGAGACTCTTGGGGCATATGGCATCTGCAGCCGCGGTGACGCCGCTCGAATTGCTACATATGAGACCGCTTCAGCACTGGCTACGCGATCGAGTCCCAAGATGGGCATAGCGGTCTGGCACGCTCCCGGGCCTGTAAAGTAACCCGGGCCTGCTTACAGACACTCACTCCGTGGTCGAACCTCAACTTTATACAGACCGGTGTGTCCTTAGAATGAGTTTCCAGGCATATTGTTGTATCAACAGATGCCTCCACCACGGGCTGGGGTGCCATGTGCAATGGACAAGCAGCAGCGGGCTCCTGGACAGGACCCCAGCGCCTTCTGCATGTCAATTGCCTCGAGTTGCTGGCAGTACGGTTCGCCCTGCACTGCTTCCGAGCGTTGCTGAGGGGTCAACACGTACTTGTCCGGACAGACAACACGGCCACTGTAGCGTACATCAACCACCAGGGCGGTCTATGCCCGTCATCTCGTTTTATGGAGTCAGAAGCACCTGAGGTCCCTTTGTGCTACCCACATCCCGGGAGAACTGAACCGTGCAGCCGACGAGCTCTCACGGATTCAGCCACTTCCTGGAGAATGGAGACTCCATCCCCAGACGGTCCAGCTGATTTGTGAACAGTTCGGCGACGCGCAGGTTGATCTGTTTGCCTCCCACGACTCTTCCCACTGCAGCCTGTACTATTCCCTGACCGAGGGCACGCTCGGCACGGATGCACTGGCGCAAGGCTGGCCCCAGGGCCTGCGCTTATATGCGTTTCCCCCAGTGAGCCTTCTCGCACGAGTACTGTGCAAGATCAGGGAGGACAAGGAGCAGGTCATGTTGGTCGCCCGTATTGGCACGGCCAGACCTGGTTCTCAGAACTGCTACTCCTTGCGACAGCCCCTCCCTGGCCTATCCCTCTGAGACCGGACCTCCTCTCTCAGAGACGGGGCACTCTATGGCACCCGCGTCCAGTGCTCTGGAAGCTCCACGTGTGGCTTCTGGACGGGACGCGGCAGGTTTGAGTGGCCTACCACCTACGGTGGTCGCCACCATCACTTCCGCTAGGGCAGAGTCTACTCGACACCTCTATGCATTGAAGTGGAACCTCTTCGTCACCTGGTGCTCTTCCCGCCAAGAAGACCCCTGGAAATGCCCGATCGGGTCCGTGCTTTCGTTTCTCCAAGAGGGGCTGGAGACTGAATCCTCCTCACTCTCCTCTCGTTCCCTCTTGGGACCTCTCAGTAGTCTTACAAGCTCTGCAGAGGCCTCCCTTTGAGCCTTTGCGGTCGGTCGATATTAAGTTCCTGTTGATGAAGACGGCTCTGCTGACCGCATTGGCCTCCCTTAAGAGGGTCGGGGACCTGCAGGCATTTTCGCTTGACGAAGCGTGCCTAGAATTCGGGCCGGGTAACTCTCACGTGATCTTGAGACCCCGGCCTGGATATGTGCCCAAGGTTCCTACCACTCCCTTCAGAGATCAGGTAGTGAACCTGCAAGCGCTGCCTTTGGAGGAGGCAGACCCAGCCTTGGCATTACTCTGTCCAGTACGTGCTCTCCGCGCATATGTAGACATGACACAGTGTTTCAGGACCTCAGACCAGCTCTTTGTCTGTTATGGTGGAGAGCAGAAGGGAAGAGCTCTCTCAAAGCAGAGGTTGTCTCACTGGATAGTGGACACCATTGTTTTGGCTTACCAGCAGCAAGGTAGACCATGTCCCCTTGGTGTGAGGGCACACTCCACCCGGAGTGTGGCCTCCTCTTGGGCTCTAGCGCATGGCGCCTCGCTAACAGACATCTGCAGAGCTGCAGGCTGGGCAACACCTAACACATTCGCCAGATTCTACAATCTCCGAGTGGAGCCAGTGTCCGACTATGTACTCGCCCCCCCGAGGGGCCGGTAATGGACCAGGCTCTGGTGTCTTCGCTTGCTCGCCACTCCACTCCACGGACTGGATACGTGCGTTATTCTCCTCAGGTGAGCTCCACGAGAGCCCTGAGTTCCTCTAGCACTGTCGACGCCGACATCAGTTCAGTCTGCCCCTTCGAGCCCAGACCCTCATGTCCGACCAGGTGCCCTGTGTGCATGGTTCCCCTCCGGCGACCCCCACACGAGTGTTTCCACCGTAAGCCTCCTCAGTGAGCAGGTGTCTTTCCCTTGGCAAGCCCCTGCCACCCCTAGGGTTAAAAATCCACCTTCGGCTGATACCCTAGAGTTTCCCATATGCAGCCCACAGCGGGTCATATGTGTACTCTCTAAGTCCTCCCCACGGGTAGGCATCATTGGCATTCCCTCACTGGGATATGCTTCCCAGTGTACCTTGGTAATCCTGTGATAAGTGGGAGTCCTACGGCCTTAAGTGGTGGGATCTCACACTTACGCAGGGCACTGGATGACAGCTGAGTGGCGCGGTTATATTGGAACCCCCATTCGTTAGTCACTAACGTACGTCTCCGTTCCCTCCTCAGGGAACGAGGGTTACATACGTAACCGAGACGATTCCATTTCTGTGTAGAGCACTTTGAATTGCCATTGTGTATGAAACGTGCTATATAAATAAACGTGCTTTGCCTTGCCTAATATCTGCTAAACACTTAATATGTTGTATATAATAATTTAATTGACATTTTTTGTGGTATCAGATTGTCACCCTTCCCCAAAAAATATAGTGATTATTAAATGTGTGTATAATTTGGGGAAACTAGTGTATAATTCTGTGAACCATGTGTATCTAGTTCAGAAAATGATCTGTCCTTAAAAAATATCCTTATTTTGAAAGGCTTTCTAAGTTTATCCCAAAAAATTTGTAGTTGATAAATCAGTGAAACATTTTGTTAAAGTAAACTCCGTCTGAAATTGCATACTCTCTTGAGTAGGTACTAATTTTGAATAAGTAATTACTTCACAACCGCTAAAAAGTCTCGAATAGGAATCTCACCAGAAAAGCCAATCTACTTTGAGTGTAACTAAACGAGCCAATGCACATTAGCATGCAATGATTGCAGCAGCTGATCTGCCTCGCAGCACAGGTATAAATGAGCAGCAGCTGGTTGCATAGATCAGGTTTTTGCTGAGGAGCAGAGTCGGTGACCTGGCACCCCAGCAGTGGAAATGGCGATGGGACGTAGCGTCTCCGTTACCTCCTTCAGGGAACGAGGGTTACATATACATAACAGAGATGACTGCTGAGCAATCGGCCGCAAACGTGTTGGGTGTCGCCTAGCCCGCAGCTCTACAGATATCTGTCAGCGAGGTGCCACGTGCCAGGGCTCAAGAGGAGGCAACATTGTGCCCGCAACCTGAGCGGACAGGGCACACCTTGTGCTTGGTAAGCCATGGCGATGGCATCCACTATCCAGTGGGCCATCCTCTGCTTTGAGACATCCTTTCCCTTCTTCTGGCCTCCGTAACAGACAAAGAGCTGCTCTGAGGTCCTGAAGCTTTGAGTTCTAATTAGGGTTGGGTATCGTTTGGGTTTTTTTCGATTCCGGTGCCAAACCGATACTTTTAAAACGGTTCCGGTGCCTAAACGGTGCCTGAACCGATACTTTTTTTTTTTTTAAAAGGCCACAAAACGAGCGGGTCATATGTGTACTCTCTAAATCCTCCCCACGGGTAGGCATCATTGGCATTCCCTCACTGGGATATGCTTCCCAGTGTACCTTGGTAATCCTGTGATAAGTGGGAGTCCTACGGCCTTAAGTGGTGGGATCTCACACTTACGCAGGGCACTGGATGACAGCTGAGTGGCGCGGTTATATTGGAACCCCCATTCGTTAGTCACTAACGTACGTCGTAGTGACTGAACGAAAGGGAACGTCTCGGTTACGTATGTAACCCTCGTTCCCTGAGGAGGGAACGGAGACGTACGTTCCTCTGCCACGTCAGCTGTGCTGCTGGAACGCGGAGTTCAGATCTTGGCTCCGCAGCAGATACATAATGCGATGTTGCTAGCGTACTTCCTTATATACCCACGAGGTGGGGCGGAGTTACGCATGCAAATTCCGCATGCCCATGACATTGGCACGCCATTGGGCGCTGTTAAACACCTCAAAGGTAATTGGCTTCTAGGCGAAACCCCCATTCGTTAGTCACTAACGTACGTCTCCGTTCCCTCCTCAGGGAACGAGGGTTACATACGTAACCGAGACGATTCCATTTCTGTGTAGAGCACTTTGAATTGCCATTGTGTATGAAACGTGCTATATAAATAAACGTGCTTTGCCTTGCCTAATATCTGCTAAACACTTAATGTGTTGTATATAATAATTTAATTGACATTTTTTGTGGTATCAGATTGTCACCCTTCCCCAAAAAATATAGTGATTATTAAATGTGTGTATAATTTGGGGAAACTAGTGTATAATTCTGTGAACCATGTGTATCTAGTTCAGAAAATGATCTGTCCTTAAAAAATATCCTTATTTTGAAAGGCTTTCTAAGTTTATCCCAAAAAATTTGTAGTTGATAAATCAGTAAAACATTTTGTTAAAGTAAACTCCGTCTGAAATTGCATACTCTCTTGAGTAGGTACTAATTTTGAATAAGTAATTACTTCACAACCGCTAAAAAGTCTCGAATAGGAATCTCACCAGAGAAGCCAATCTACTTTGAGTGTAACTAAACGAGCCAATGCACATTAGCATGCAATGATTGCAGCAGCTGATCTGCCTCGCAGCACAGGTATAAATGAGCAGCAGCTGGTTGCATAGATCAGGTTTTTGCTGAGGAGCAGAGTCGGTGACCTGGCACCCCAGCAGTGGAAATGGCGATGGGACGTAGCGTCTCCGTTACCTCCTTCAGGGAACGAGGGTTACATATACATAACAGAGATGACTGCTGAGCAATCGGCCGCAAACGTGTTGGCTGTCGCCTAGCCCGCAGCTCTACAGATATCTGTCAGCGAGGTGCCACGTGCCAGGGCTCAAGAGGATGCAACATTGTGCCCGCAACCTGAGCGGACAGGGCACACCTTGTGCTTGGTAAGCCATGGCGATGGCATCCACTATCCAGTGGGCCATCCTCTGCTTTGAGACATCCTTTCCCTTCTTCTGGCCTCCGTAACAGACAAAGAGCTGCTCTGAGGTCCTGAAGCTTTGAGTTCTAATTAGGGTTGGGTATCGTTTGGGTTTTTTTCGATTCCGGTGCCAAACCGATACTTTTAAAACGGTTCCGGTGCCTAAACGGTGCCTGAACCGATACTTTTTTTTTTTTTAAAAGGCCACAAAACGAGGTGGATGACATTAAATGGCTTTTTATTTATTTATTTTTTATTTAAATTGAACCATTTATTAAAAGTTTAATGTATACTTAAATGTATGAATATAAATAAATACAAAACACAATTTACTTATTTACAAATTATAATTGACTTATTTACAAATTCACAGTAAAACCTAAGCCACCTAACCCAACTACAACAAGCCTAATATAACTCTTAATTACAATAATAACAGCAGTAGTCTGTATTCTTGCTCTGCTACTAACCAGCTTCAAGCTTCAGCTCTTTTTTGAAATATGATCATATTCTCTGGCTAAATATTTTAGAACGCATCGTCTTAATGTTTCCATGGCGACGCGTCATGTTTCTCACATGACACACAGCAGCCGCAATAGCGCTGACAGCTCAACTGTATCGGGTTTATTTCGTTTTTTCTTTTTATTCAAAATATTCACAAACTTCTTAACTGTGTCACGAACTATCTGATGTTCAAATGTGTGAGTGAATGTGTGTTAGTTGTTCTATAAAGCGCAATGGGCGGCGCCATGTTAGTTTGCGCCTCAGAATCGGATCTGTCGGATTTACAACACTTGAGTTCATTCTCGTCTCACGAAATACATGAAAGTAAGTGACCAGTGAACTGGAAGAAGAACAGAGTAAACGCTATAGTTACTATATAATGTGCATGTATCTGATGTGAATAAAACATGTAACGTTAGTCAAATTATAACCGTCTGAAAGGATTGTCATAGCCGCTTTCAAAGACATCAGGGTGTGTTTTTTGCTAGTAGCCTACTTATGAGCATTTAAATGTCTGAAACCTGAAATAAACATGATGTGGTTGAAAACACTGAATAGTTGTCATGAGTTGTGATGTGACCAGCGCTGAGCGTCTGTCTCTGGCTCAGCCAAAGCGCGAAAGCACGTTTGAATTTTGGCACCGAAATGAGGAACCGAAATCTGCGTTCTGATTCGGTCCGGTACATACCGGTTATATAAGTACCGGTGCCATATTGGAACCGGATTTCGGTACCCAACCCTAGTTCTAATCAAGGACAGATGCAGAGCATGGACAGGACAGAGCAAAGTCAGGGCTGGGTCTGCCTCCTCCGGGGGCAGTGCTTGTAGGTTCACCACCTGATCCCTGAAGGGCGTGGTAGGAACCTTGGGCACATGGCTAGTGCCACCTGGGTGTCACCCGGCCCGAATTCTAGGCATGATTCGTTGACCGAAAATGCCTGCAGGTCCCCTACCCTCTTAATAGAGGCCAGTGCAGTCAGCAGCAAAGTCTTCATAGACAGAATCTTTAGCTTCGCAGATGGCAAAGGCTCAAACGGGGCATTCTGAAGTGCTCTAAGCACCAGAGCAAGATCACAAGGGGGTATGGAGAGATCCATGCATCGGACCTGGGCCGGTGTGTTTTGGCACAATGTGCCAATACCGGCACAGATCCGTTTTTACTCATCCGGACAAGACTGCGGATTCCTTTATGGTGACTTGGCCCAAGTCTGGGCCAAATCACCTCGCACTCCAGGCTGCCATGGAAGTGCTCAGGACCGTTTGCAGAGGCTGTGGATTACAAGTTATAATGTTGTAAATAATGTTCAGTTTCTTGCACAGACAGATCGTTTTGCTTCATAAGACCTCAATGAATCGTCAGGAGCAACAGACATTATATTTGTTTTGCCTGTATATGTTTTTTTGACTCTGAAAGTGACGGTAGTCATTGACTAACATTATATGAATCACCAAGGAACACAATTTTAGCTAGACATCTTTACTGTTCTACTGAAGAAAAAAAAGACACCTACATCTTGAATTGCCTGAGAGTGAGTAAATTAACAACAAAATATAATTTTGGGTGAACTATCCCTTTAAATCGATCAGAATCAGATATCACAAAAGTAGTTTTCTGTTTTATGGGATTAAATTACAAAATAAATAAATAATTTTAAAATAATAGCAACATCAAGCCATATCATTTAGGTTGTGGATATGGTTTACAAAGTACTCTAATACTCATCTTTGTAGCAATTATGGCCGCAGACATATAGATGAATAAATCTTCCAAATGATTCGATCAAATTAACATCCTTTTCACAAAAGCCCAATTCAGCTCTAGACCCCAGGAAATCGACCATCGATCACGAGAGAGATGGGGGCTCGATTCTGCCCGGAGCTACTAGTTGTGACTTCCTACCAACTGACTTCCTATGGACTCATGACCAAACTCAGTTAAAGAGGACAAAGGATTCGTTGTGTCACAAGACAAAGAAACAACCAGACCTCTGTCTTTGCAATCAGCAGTAACTGAACTCCACGTGACAGCTAAAACTCCAAGCAAGCTCACAGAAACTGTTAGCTTATGGAGTACATCAAATAACTGATTATTGGACTTTCATTCAAATAGCCTTCGACATAGCTTGTTAGTGTGTTTACAACTAATACATGTTAGTTAGACTATTAGGCATGTATATTACTCACAATTCATGCAATTGTGTAACTATTGAATGATTGGATGAAAAGGCATTATGTTTGATACCGTTGTGTTCGTATGGGTATAATCCAACAGATGAGCTGAATGAAATCTTTATAGAATTGATCATGTCCTTATAGTAAGAAATTAGGTCTAAATTTACTCTCTGCTTAAAGGGGGGGTGAAATGCTGTTTCATGCATACTGATCTTTTTGCACTGTTAAAGACTTGGATTCCCATGCTAAACATGGACACAGTTTCAAAAGCTAAGGTGGACGTTTGATGGGAGTATTTCTTTGCCAAAATTAGTACTTCCTGTTAGTCATAAGTTTCGGAAAGTTTTTTTCGATCATGGGTCCGCTTGACGTCAACAGGGCGGAATTTCCTTGTATGGGCCGAACGGACAATTCTACCGGAAGAGCGCGCGCGCGAGAGAGAGAGAGAGAGAGAGAGAGAGAGAGAGCGCGTGAAAGCAATAGGCTACGCCCATCAAAGCGCTGGCTCGTAGCCAAATAACCCCGAGTTAAGGCAAAAGTGGATGGAATTTGCTTTTCCGGATTTTCAAATCGCCTAATACTGAAGGATGGAGCGGTCCCAACGATAAAGGTCCCAACGTTGGAACCGCAGGCAGTGAGTAAGACTGCTTTAAATGTCTGTTTTTGCCTATGCCTATCAAGTAGCCCAAACATGACCACGTATTGATCAATGGAGCATGCGATGTATAGTGTGTACATTTGTTTAGCTGGCCACTATATGTGTATGTTTGTGTATTGTAAAAGCACTCCAAACAACAATACACAAAGAGTGGGGAAATATGTTGAACTAAATAAGCGCGCTTCTTCATTCAAATGCGCTACTATTCCATGTCTTTCTATGTAAACACTAGCCTGACGTGCAAAACCAGTCCGCTTACTACAAATCATGTCTACACAAACCACGCGTAAACACACACACACGATATAATTAAAGTATAAATGTGTAAATAACACAAGCCGCTAAGCATATTATATAGTTAGTGTAACTTATACCACATAGAGATGTCCTGCTCTAGCCGTTTTTGCTGCTGCTCCTGTTCAACTTCAGCCTCTGGGTCTGATTCCGGATCATAGATGTATGGCTGTATCTGATTAAAAGCCATTTTTTATGTTGAATAAAGTTTTTTCACGCTTTTAGGGATGACGCAGCTTTCAGACGCACTCAAGACAGTAACAGCGGCGCGCGCTCGACATTCTTTAGCTCCGCCCACACGATACGCCCCCAGCCGCACGGCTTTTATCGGAAAGACTCGGAACAGCGCATCTTCCTTTTATAATTATAATAAAAATAAAGACTTTTCGGAGATATGCAGGATGCAATGCTACTCTATAGGTACTCAAGATTGACATGAGACTGACTGAAACTGAGTGTTTCCCCACCCCTTTAAGAGCAGGAAACTAAATTCTATAGATAACCCAATTTTGTGGGAGGGGTGGAGACACAGTCACCCCTGAAGCCTAATTGGCCAGAACCCATCCAGGGGATGGGCAAATATTTGAGTTTAATCTCAGAACACGAACGAAGAGTTCAGTTCAGAGTTTGCAGTTCAGAGTTCAGTTTCCAGTTCACGTCACAACCAGTTCGGTTCGAGCTGGTTCGCGGCCTGTTCGCAGTTCAGAGATGAGCTAAGTCCTAGCAGTTTGACCAGAGTGAGTTCTGAACGGAGAGCTCCCAGGAGACGATCTGACGATCGTGACAGACCGACATCAGAGAAAATGGGTTAACAACGATTTCATTCAGGCCATCTGCTTTTCTCTCACTTTCCTTTCTTTTACTTAAAGTTTATTTTATTTCCGTTAAGTCTCGGGTTCTGTTAAGTTTCGCCTCAAAAGTCTCTCAACAACGAGTTTCTAACAGCGCGCTCCAACTTCAAACAACGCCCACAAGACTTTCATCCAGCCGCCAACACGCCACGTGATTGGCTTCCCCAGACGTCGACCAGACCTTCAGCGAATCAAAGATCCGGGAAAACCCCTGTCCAGCCAGGAGAAGGGAATCCCCCTTGTCAGACGACACACGACACAACGCAAGTAATGCCTCTTGATTCCAAGCTGAACTGGTGCATTAGATCAAATGTAATAACCCTGCCTAAGAAACGATAGGAGGTTAAATTACTGATCAATGGTTTCTTCAGGTCATGTTTCATAAATGCATAGATTGCTTAGGATTTCATAATTTCTCTCTCTTAGAACTTATTATTTTCCTCACCTTCTTCCTTTCTGCAACGTGTGAATGTGCGAGTGCGTGTGTTTATGTTAGATATTAGTTTGATGTGTTAGAGTAATCAATACAGTTCCGTTTGTATTCAAAGATAACTGTTCTTGTGTTATGTGCTTATCAATTTAATGTCTTGAACTGCCGATCTAAGTTACCCGGCTGTTAAATAGTGTTTCACTATTGTTCGGATATTAATATCCGCTGCAGAGTTGATATTTACTGCCCGTTCAAATGAACGCTGGAAGAGTCATTTGCTCGGCTGTAAAATAGACTCTCAAAATTCCCTATGAATTCATTAATTCATTCATTTGAGCTAAATATACATGTTTCCCTTTAACAGAGCCCCCTTTAAGTTCTTACATATCGGCAGACGAATAAGTTAAGGTGTAAACATTAATTCTGAATTATTTATAAATTATTGTGTCGTTCGAGTCTTTTTCATTTTAATTCAGTTCCCCGTTGAGTTATTATTTTATCTGACTCATAGTCGCTACATCTTCTTGGTATCATATTTTCTGATCACCAAATTTCTTGTGAGCATTTCTTTAAAGCACTTCTTACCATTGATTTATTTACAGATTATTGTTTTAGCTACTGAATCTGAGAAAAACCTGTGAAGCATGTTTCATGGGATTTTTTTTTGTTGTGTTTTGTCCTCCAACAGCACCCAGAGCATAGTGAATAGACCAACATACATTATATAAAACTATATTATTCTATTTTCTGTTTTAATTAATTGTCTCAAAATATAGATGAGAGCAGTGAATACTATATAGGCACACTGTAAAAAAAAATCTAAATTTTACGGAAAATAACTCAAAATTGTTTATAGTATTTTCCTGTAATTTTGAATTATGTTTAAAACTATGTAAAATGACAAACAATATCTGTAAATAAACAACTTGACTGTTATTTTAAGGATTATATCATTAATAACAAATTACAGTGATTCTCATTTTTGTACAGGAAAATGACTGTATTATTTATACAGTATTTTTCTGTTTTCATAAATTACATACAAATTCATGTAAAATTACAAAAAATATCTGTAAATTAACAACTTGACCATTATTTTATCATTAATGACAAATCACAGTCATCCTCATTTTTTATACAGGGAAATTACTGTATTATTTATACAGTATTTTTCTGTTTTCTTAAATTACATTCAAATGTATGTAAAATTACAGAACTAATCTGTAATAAAATATTTAGCTGATTATATTAAAGGTTTATGTCCATACTAACAATTTAACATTATTCTTTGTAATTTTAAAGTAAATCTTATTAGTTTCACTGTAAAAATAAAATCGTAAAAAAATGGTAAATGACTGGCAGCTACGGCTGCCAAACAAAAAACTTAAACTTAACTTAAAAATTAAAGTAAAATATCTTAATTCAAATAAAGTGCAAAAACTTTACGTAAATTTACATTAAAAGTTTGAGAGAAAACTGTTATTTTACAGATTTTTCCTTATTGAAATTAAGATATTTTACTTTAATTTTATGTTTTTGTTTGGCAGCCGTTGCTGCCAGTCATTTGAATTTTTTAATTATTTTTTTTTTACAGTTTAGGTGTATTTTTACATTCAAACTGTAATTCTGGATACAAATATAACGTCTCGGTTACGGATGTAACCCTCGCTCCCTGAGGAGGGAACGGAGAAGTAGCGTTAGTGACTAACGAATGGGGGGGTTTCGCTTAGAAGCCTATCATCTTCGAGCTTAGAGAAAACGCCCAATGGCGTCCCAATGCCATGGGGCATGTGGAATTTGCATACGTGACTCTGCCTCACCGCGTGAGTATATAAGGAAGTACATGGCAATATCGCATTATGTTACCTGCTTGAGGAGCCAAACTGAACTCCGCGTTCCAGGTAGCATAGCTGATGTGGCAACGGGACGTTACGTCTCCGTTCCCTCCTCAGGGAACGAGGGTTACATCCGTAACCGAGACGTTCGCTTTCGTTCAGTCACTACGGCGTAACGTTAGTGACTAACGAATGGGGGTCCCAATATAATCACGCCACTCAGCTGTCTTCCAGTGCCCTGCGTAAGTGTGAGTACCCTGTCGTAAGACTAGTACGGACGAAGGACTCCCACTTATCACAGGAATACCAAGGTACACTGGGAAGCATATCCCAGTGAGGGAATGCCAAGATGCCTACCCGTGGGGAGGACTTAAGAAAACACATATGACCCACTAAGGGCTGCATATGGAGAACTCTAGGGTACCAGCCGAAGGTGGATTTTTAACCCTATGAGTGGCGGGGGACACGCCAAGGGAAGAAACCCGCTCGCAGCGGAGACTTACGGTAAAATACACGTGTGGGGGTCGCCGGAGGGTTACCATGCACACGGGGCACCTGGCCGGAGACGAGGGTCTGGGCTCGCTTAGAGGGCAGACACACAGGTATTGGCGTAGGCAGTGCTGGAGGAACTCAGGACTCTCGGGGAGCTCACCTGAGGGAAAATATTGCACGTATCCAGTCCGAGGAGTGGAGTGGCGAGCAAGCGAAGACACCTGAGCCTGGCCCATTACCGGCCCCTCGGGGGGGCGAGTACATAGTCGGACACTGGCTCCACTCGGAGATTGTAGAATCTGGCGAATGTGTTAGGTGTCGCCCAGCCTGCAGCTCTGCAGATGTCTGTTAGCGAGGCGCCATGCGCTAGAGCCCAAGAGGAGGCCACACTCCGAGTGGAGTGTGCCCTCACACCAAGGGGACATGGTCGACCTTGCTGCTGGTAAGCCAAAACAATGGTGTCCACTATCCAGTGAGACAGCCTTTGCTTTGAGAGAGCACTTCCCTTCCGCTCTCCACCATAACAGACAAAGAGCTGGTCTGAGGTCCTGAAACACTGCGTCATGTCTACATAGGCGCGGAGAGCGTGTACTGGACAGAGCAATGCCAAGGCTGGGTCTGCATTCTCCAAAGGCAGCGCTTGCAGGTTCACTACCTGATCTCTGAAGGGAGTGGTAGGAACATTGGGCATATATCCAGGCCGGGGTCTCAGGATCACGTGAGAGTTAGCCGGCCCGAATTCCAGGCACGCTTCATCAACCGAAAATGCCTGCAGGTTCCCGACCCTCTTAAGAGAGGCCAATGCGGTCAGCAGAGCCGTCTTCATCGACAGGAACTTAATATCAACCGACCGCAAAGGCTCAAAGGGAGGCCTCTGCAGAGCACTTAGAACTACTGAGAGGTCCCAAGAGGGTACGAGAGGAGAGCGAGGAGGATTCAGTCTCCTCACTCCCCTCAGGAACCTGATGATCAGGTCATGCTGACTTACCTTTTTGTTCTCCAAGAGTTCGTGGTGGGCAGATATAGCGGCCACATAAACTTTGAGGGTGGAGGGAGACAGCCTTCGCTCCAGCCCCTCTTGGAGAAACTCAAGCACGGACCCGATCAGGCATTTCCAGGGGTCTTCTTGGCAGGAAGAGCACCAGGTGACGAAGAGGTTCCACTTCAACGCATAGGCATGCTGAGTGGACTCTGCCCTAGCGGAAGTGATGGTGGCGACCACCGTAGGTGGCAGGCCACTCAAACCTGCCACGTCCCATCTAGGAGCCACACGTGGAGGTTCCAGAGGTCGGGACGCGGGTGCCATAGGGTGCCCCGTCTCTGAGTAAGGAGGTCCGGTCTCAGAGGAATAGGCTAGGGAGGGGCTGTCGCAAGGAGTATGAGTTCGGGGAACCAGGTCCGGCCGTGCCAGTACGGGGCGACCAGAAGGACCTGCTCCTTGTCCTCCCTGATCTTGCACAGGAGTTGTGCGAGTAGGCTCACTGGGGGGAACGCATATTTGCGTAGGCCCCGCGGCCAGCTGTGCGCCAGTGCATCCGAGCCGAGCGTGCCCTAGGTCAGGGAATAAAAAAAATTATTTATTTGATTTGTAATGATTTGTAAAAAAAATTTGCTGCAGTGGGAAGAGTCGTGGGAGGCAAACAGATCTACCTGTGCGTCGCCGAACTGTTCCCAAATCAGCTGGACCGTCTGGGGATGGAGTCTCCATTCTCCCGGGAGAGGCTGAAACACCGAGAGCTCGTCGGCTGCGTGGTTCAGGACTCCCGGAATATGGACAGCACAAAGGGACCTTCTGACTCCATAGGACGAGATGGCGGGCGAGTTGAGACATACGGCGGGAGCGTAGACCGCCCTGGTGGTTGATGTACGCTACTACGGCCGTGTTGTCTGTCCGGACAAGCACGTGTTGACCCTTCAGCAACGCTCGGAAGCGGTGCAGGGCGAACCGTACTGCCAGCAACTCGAGGCAATTGACATGCAGTAGGCGCTGGGGTCCTGTCCAGGAGCCCGCGGCTGCTTGTCCATTGCACATGGCACCCCAACCCGTGGCAGAGGCATCCGTCGATTCGACAACATGCCTGGAAACTTGTTCTAAGGGGACACCGGCCCGTAGAAAACTGAGGTTCGACCACGGGGTGAGCGTCTGTAGGCAGGGCTGAGTCACTTGGATCCGGAGCGTGCCAGACTGCCATGCCCATCTCGGGACTCGATCGCAAAGCCAGTGCTGAAGCGGTCTCATATGAAGCAATCCGAGCGGCGTCACCGCGGCTGCAGATGCCATATGCCCCAGGAGCCTCTGAAATAGTTTCAGTGGAACTGCATTCTTGCTCTCGATTTGACGGAGGCAAGTCAGCAGAGACTGCGCGCGCTCGCTCGAAAGCTGCGCGCAAATGGCGACCGAGTCGATGGCCATACCGAAAAAAGAGATCCTCTGCGCTGGGCAGAGTTTGCTCTTCTCCCAGTTGACCCGAAGGCCCAGACGGGCTAGGTGTTGGAGCACCCGATCTCTGTGTCCGCAAACCTTCTCCCGTGTATGTGGCCCAGTATGAGTGTATGAGCCAGTCGTCGAGATAGTTCAGGATGCGAACCCCGTGCTGCCGAAGGGGCGCAAGGGCTGCCTCGGCAATCTTCGTAAAGACGCGAGGGGACAGAGATAGCCCGAATGGGAGGACCGCGTACTGATATGCTCTCCCCTCGAACGCAAACCGTAGGAACGGTCTGTGTCAAGGAAGGATGGAGACATGAAGGTAGGCGTCCTTCAGGTCGATCGCTGCAAACCAATCGTAAGGACGAACGCATTCGAAAAGGCGTTTCGCAGTCAACATCTTGAACGGAAGCCGGTGAAGGGATCGGTTCAAGATGCGAAGGTCCAGGATTGGTCGTAACCCACCGGTTTTCTTGGGTACAATGAAGTAGGGGCTGTAGAACCCCGACTTCATTTCGGCTGGAGGGACAGGTTCGATCACACCCTTCGCCAGCAGGAAGGCAATCTCCGCACGCATGACGGGGGCGTTGGCCCCGATCACGGTATGGCGGACTCCCCTGTAGCGGGGAGGAGCCTGCGCGAACTGAATCGCGTAGCCGAGCATGACGGTCCACGCGACCCAGCGGGACAACCCCGGAAGCTGAAGCCAGGCTTCCAGAAACTGCACCAACGGGGTCATACGGACGGCAGACGTACCCAGGGTGGGGCAGCGAGGCAGCGTTACCGGCCCGGACATGGGAGGCTGTGGGACGTCCCGGTGTGGGGGCACGGTTAACGGCTGCATCCTGACAGAGGAGACCAGGGAAGGACGCACGTTCCACTGGGGTCTGCTCTGAGAGGAGGCTGGCGACAGAGAGGGATGCGAGTGGCGGGACCCGAGGGTGGCGCGCACTGTCATCACCGCTCTCTGGGTGCTCAGAGATGGGATTGTCAGTTCTTTCTTTAACCACATTAGGGTGCTGCTGACCCGGGGGCCAGCAGCTGAACAAAAGATTCTCCCCCGGCCCTCCACCGGGGGAAGGAGCGACCCTGCTGCCATCTCCTGGAAAGAACTGCCCATCCCTGAGCTGTCCGCATCAGGAGCGCCGCTTAGCCTGGCGTTTCTTCGCGGAGCGGACTGGGACGCCTTCCTGCGGTTACCTCTGCGCGGCCCGGGTGGAGGCTGCTGCTTGGGTGGCGCAGAGGTTGAGGGAACCGCTGGAGGGCGTCCTTGGCGGCGAGCAGGCTGAGGCACCTGCGCGGGCGGTGGTGTGGAGGCAGCAGCTGACCGCCGGGGCAGGATGTGTTTTATCGCCTCAGTCTGCTTCTGAGCGGCCGAGAACTGTTGGGCGAAGCTCTCGACCGCCCCGCCGAATAGCCCATCCTGGGATATGGGTGCGTCGAGGAACCGGGTTCGCTCGCCATCCCGCATATCGGCCAGGGTGAGCCATAGGTGTCTCTCCTGGACCACACTAGTGGACATCACCTGACCCAGGGAGCGTGCGATCACCTTCGTCGCCCGGAGAGCGAGGTCGGTGGCGGCACGCAACTCATTGCTGAGTCCTGGGTCAGCTCTACCCTTGTGCATGTCGCACAGCAACTGGGCTTGGTAAGCCTGGAGGGTTGCCATGGCATGCAGCGAAGCGGCGGCCTGCCCCGCAGCTCTATAGGTCTTCGCCACCAGAGACGACGAAAACCTACAGGCCTTGGAGGGGTGCTTTGGGTCGCCACGCCAGGTCGAAGCACTCTGAGGACACAGTTGCATCGCAACAGAGCGTTCGACTGGGGGAACCCCAGTGTACCCTTTAGCCGCGGCTCCATCAAGGGCAGAGAAGGCGGAAGAGCTCGCCAAATGGTCGCGGGAAGACAACGGGTTCTTCCAGGACCGCGCGATCTCTTCATGCACCTCGGGGAAGAAAGGTATTGGAGGGGTGGCCGGACGGGTGTCCAGACGCGCCGCCCCCAAAACCAATCATCCAGCCGCGAGCGCTCAGGTCGGGGCGGAGGGTTCCACTCCAACCCAAGCGTCGCGGCGGCCCGAGAGAGCATGGCTGTCAACTCTGTGTCCGACTCGGGCAATGCTGGCACACCCGAAGGCGGCAGCACAGCCGAGTCATCATCCTCAGATGACTCCAGCCCACCTTGGGATGCGGCGATAGACATTTCCTCGTCTTCCGCCACGCCAAACGCCACAGTCGGGACAGCAGGAGCTGGCCCCGATGTAGACGCCTGAACGCGGGGCGGGTCAGGTGTATGAGAGGGGGGTGTGGGCCGAGGCATGAGCGTCGGAGCTTTATTCCACACCGTCACCCTCAGGTCACCCTGGCCACCAGCCAAAGTGCCGCCTCTGGTGGAGACCGCAGATTGGGGTGTGGCAGAGGGGACTCTCGCTCCGGCATCAGCACGGAGGTCACGGAGTCTCGACCGTAGCACCGTGATGATCATGTTCCCGCAGTGAGAACACGAGTCATCCACGAGCGCTGCCTGAGCGTTCTGAAAGCCCAAACACGTCACGCAGCGCTCGTGCCCATCAGAAGGCGAGAGAAATCTACCGCACCCAGAAGTGCACGGGCGAGACATCCTGAAAAGGACGTGCCACGTGCAAGCTCTTTTAGGAGAGGAAGCCTCGCAGTCGATGCCGAAGCGCCCAGGGAAACGCACACCAGCTGTCAGACGGACCACTGCGCAGATCAGCAGGCAGGAAGTATGCAATCACTGGAACGCGCCGTAACACCAACACCGACTGGAAAGCTGCTCGTCTCGAAGAAGCTGACAGAGTCTCAGAAAGCTGTAGGAGTGAAGAGGTAGGTACCCTTGGCTCCGAAAGCAGAAACATAATGCGATATTGCCACGTACTTCCTTATATACTCACGCGGTGAGGCGGAGTCACGTATGCAAATTCCGCATGCCCCATGGCATTGACACGCCATTGGGCGTTTTCTCTAAGCTCGAAGATGATAGGCTGCTAAGCGAAACCCCCCCATTCGTTAGTCACTAACGTTACGTCGTAGTGACAGAACGAAAGGGAACAAAGTATATAGGAAACTAAATATCAAACAATAATCTGTTTTAAAGAGTACAAATTTGCACAGCTCTCCAGGTTGAAACTTCCAGGCCTCTGCCCACACCACAAAACACCACTTGACCAATTAATTAAATATAACAGCAAAAAAAAATATATATACACACATTTGCTAACTGTAGTTTAAAACAAGTTATTTCTATAGTTGCAAGGTTATTTGCTGTCTTTCCGTGTTCACTTGAGCGTGATTGGTCAAACTGAACGTCATCTAGAAATTTGGCCAATGACAACTGTGCTCACCTTCTACCGACCAAATTTGAAAATACACCCATTGCCGTTGGAGTGCTCGCAGGCGCGGCTTCCAATTTTGCAACAGGACTGCTTCGTCGGTCCATTAATGGCATTACATGGATCATTTTACATCTGTTAAAATCTTATTTTGGACGAATTTTGATTGTGGGATGTCAACTGAGAACGAAAAACATGAATATGAACAGACATTAAAGTTACCGATGGCGGACAACAGACTGCAGAAGGTTAAAAAATACCTTTATATTTTTTCTACTGTCACATCAATATATTGTGCATTGAAGTGATATGCTATCGCGAATAACTTACATATTCTGTTTCTGTGTTTTGTTATGTTGTAATACTGTTAAGCTAGGGCTGGGCGCTATGACGATGATAGTGACTATCCTTAGAGATTTTGCAATTATGTTACCTTTTTATATCGCAGAATGTAAATATATCCGCGTAGCACTGTACTAACGTTACTTAAAGTTATTGACATTTTGATAAAGAAACATGCATGAATGAAGAATAAAGAGTAACATTAAGCCGCCTCTCTTAGACAGCATGCGATCCCGAAATCAATTATCCTTTCGCTAAAATGCACACAATTATCTCAAAATTCCTCTTCATGTGAGGTATTCACTTGATTTAAACTGTCAGTTATGTTTGAAGTAACGTTAGAGTTAAACAGTTCAAGTTAACGTGGGGAAACCCGGATGCGTCATTGTGCATTCGTTCTTAAAGGGGCAGCAGCTTAATAAACTGCCGTCTCATAATTTGAATCAAACAACAAAAGACTAGAGAAGACCTTCTGCGTTTTTAAGAATCAAGTGATATTACTGCATAGAATATCATACAGTGAAGACTAAGCAGTATTATTCTGTAGTATTTCTTAATAAAATATCTATAAAATAAAATAACTATATTGTGATATCGTTATTGTGAAATAAAATTTCTCATGTATGTAGAATAATATGGTCATAATGCCCAACTAACTGTCAGCTAGTTTTAAGATCAAGCTTGTCATAAAAAGTAAAGAAGCTTTGGAATGAGTAATCTGAGAACACTGTCATGTACACTTATTCGGCAGAGAGGACAGGAAACCACCATTCTTGGACTCTGAAGAATTATAGGCAAACCAGGATTTTGGATCTACTGAAGTTTTTGTATGGACCTGGTGAGTACATTTTGCAAGTCCATGTCTCTGTCTCTGTTGATAATTAATATTAATGTTTTATCAAACAAATTAATATTCATTTGTGTGTGTGTATGTTTCTTCCCCCCTCGTTATCCAGAAGTTTTGGGAATGAAAATCTGCCACATGATCTTCAATGGAAGTGAGTATTCATTCATGTCATATCCAACATTAATACTGTTACGCTACCCTTATGTGTGTGGAAATGTGAACACAGGCAACTCAGCACCAAGGCACAACTCTGGTTCAAACGTACCTTCTTGAGTTTAAAAGCATAGCTCACTCAAAATGAAAACTCCCTCATTGTTTTCTCACCCTCATGTCTTATCAAACTTGTATGACTTTCTTCTGTGAAACAAAATATTTTGAATAATGTTGGTAACCAAGCTACATTGGACCAAATTTTATGGACAATAATTACCAATAACCATCTCAAAGCTGAGCGGACTCTGTGTTCATATAGCCAGAATATCTCAATGTCAAAAGTTGTTTAAAGGAAAGGTACAAAACAAAATCCTCCCTTTTTAAGGACTTTTCAGTGAATCAATGTCTTTTTCTTTCTTTCTTTTACAGATCCAGCTGATTAATGGAGATTTGGAAAAGGATTGCTCATTATCTGCTGTGTCTGTCCCTTCTGGTGCAGAATCATGGACCTGTTGTGTGTTTTGATTTATATCCACATATATTATCAGAGCTATATGGAGCCCTCGGGGGTCAGTTGAATATAGAGGAAAACAATACAAAACTTATTTGGAAAATAAAAAGTAAATACAAAACAGTAAATGGCACAATTTGCTATTTTGTTACAAGGTGAAATCATGACCTCATCATGATATTAGTAACCCTAACTTACAAGATAAATGCAATTTTTAGTTTTTCAATTCCTCCTGGGGGCTCTGAAGAATTTGTTTACATAAATTTACATCTGAATAATACAAGTTTTAGAATCAATAGTGAATCCGTGACAATCTTGTAAATGTATACAGTATGTATCAGTTTTGTATTTTTTTCAGTTTTAAATTTTATTCAACTTAAAAAATTTGATGAAACTGTTCCACTGTTATCTGTATTTGAAATGTATTATGTATTGTATTGTTTTACAGACTGTATTTTGTCTTCCAAAATAAACAAATTTAACACTTTATTGAATGTTTTTTTATTGTAATAATCTGTAAAATAACTGTTTTTCTGCAGAATTTTTAGTTCTGTCACTTTATTGAAGGTGTTTGATCATAATAATCTAGGAAAAATCAGTAAAATAACAGTTTTACACTGTTAAAAAATGGTAAATCGCTGGCAGCAACGGCTGCCAAACAAAAACCATAAAATTAAAGTAAAATATCTTAATTTAAACAAGGAAAATCAGTAAAATAACAGTTTAACACTGTATAAAAAATGGTAAATGACTGGCAGCTACGGCTGCCAAACAAAAAACTTAAAATAAAAGTAAAATATCTTAATTTAAACAAGGAAAAAATCTGTAAAATAACAGTGTTTTTCACAAAAACATTTAATGTAAATTTCTGTAAAATTATTGTTTATGCACTTTATTTGAATTAAGATATTTTACTTTAATTTTATGGTTTTTGTTTGGCAGCCGTAGCTGCCAGTCATTTATGTTCTTTTTACGATTTTTTTTTTTACAGTGTGGTACCAGAAATTAATCTCTAAGTTGTTTTAAAAATTAAAAGACAAGATGAAAAGAAGCGTGAAGGAATGTTGACAGTAACTAGAGATATTTTAAGCAGCCATCTGTGCTGTATATACAGGCTATTGTACTGGAAAGTAAGCCAAATTAAAAAAATATATAATTAGTGCTGACTGTTGCAGGTCCACAAGCCATCAAAGTTTTTAAGGGTAACTAAACCCTAAACCAACTTTTTTTAGTTAATGATCTGCAAGACTGGGGCTTTATTAGTGCTGTTCATTGATTCGAGTAAATGTTTTGACATTTGGGTTTGAAGGGATAAAATTAAATTAAAAATATCCTGGATTTGAAGAATATTGTGTCCCTGGCCTTCACTGAGCTCAAGTAATAGTTTAATGTACAAAAAATTGTGAATGAACTTGACTATTGATGTCTTAAATAATAATGTTAATAACCAACATTTCTCAAAATGGATATATCTCATTTTGCAACGAAACTCTTCATATTATGTCTATGGTCAAAACTATTCACACACACTTTTTGCTAACTGGCAAGCAGCATTAGCAGCTCATCTTCTTCTTTGTCTACTTAATACTTCTTTGTCGTATAAATGTGTGCTCGGCAAGACCGTTTTGTGCTTGAGCGCCACCAAGTTGTGTTTTACTGTCACTACTGTCACACGTGCTCCAGGCACGTGAACAAAAGCGCCGATCTCATTGGTCAGCCAGTTTTTAACGCGCCGCATTAAAATAAAAAAAACGAACCTGAGGCGTTTTTTTTTTTAAATGACGCTTTTACACCTGCCGTTTTGTGCGTCATGTGCACACTCACATTGGCGCCCTTTGTTTAGTCACAAGGCTTTAAACGTCGGCGATAAACGCGCGCGAAAATCGTCCCGGTGTGAACAGGCCTTAAGAGTAAGTCATTTGTGATTTTAACGAGCGCAGTTTCTGTGCTATGATGGGCTCTGAATCCAGACTGAAATTTTTCATAGATATCGTTTTCTTTTAAGTCTCTGCTTTTCCAGCATTTTTCAAATATTGCCAGTGGGTGGAGTTGGGCTCTTAGCTGGGGTTGAGTTACCCTTTAACATGTTTCTTTTTTTTTTTTTTTTTGCAAATGAGGATGACAGAACTATGTCCGATGAATACAATGAGACCTATGAGAAGTATGTTTTTTGTCTCCGAGTTCAGAAACAAGGTGAAGCTTTTCACTCAAATCTAAAATTAAAAGCCCAAATGTGTAATTTCGCTGACTTACAAGAGTCCATGATTCTTGATCAAATTGTTTTTGGGATTTATGATACGAAGCTCATAGAAAGACTTCTCAGAGAAACAGAATTGTCTTTGAATGGTGCGATGAAATTATGTAATACAAGTTAGCTTGCACAGCAGCATATAAAGACATTCAGTATTAGGTTCTGGTTACCATCTGCCAATTCCTCTGCGAGAAAGATAATAAAGTCTTGTGTCGTTTGCAGATGAATGCAGGCTAAAATGCAGACTGACCTACTAGAGGAACATGTCACCCCTGATCTACCACGTTTCTCGCATGCAGATATTGACTACTTTGGACCTATAGAAGTCAAAAGAGATGCCTGGCAAGCAGAGCCATTCATCTTGAAGTAGCAAGCACGCTTGACTCAGACTCTTGTAGCAATGCTATTAGACGGTTTTTATGTCGGAAAGGACCAATACTGACCATCAGGACTGATCGTGGCACCAATTTTGTGTGTGCACAGAAGGAATTAGAGGCCACCTTGAACCAGATAGACTATCACAAAATTCAAGATGCATTGCTGAGCGATCATGTCAGGTGGATATTTAATCCACCATTTGTAGCCCACTTTGAAGGAGTGTGGGAGAGGACAGAAAGCAGTCTTTTTTTTTACTAGCTTGATTAATCTAAAACAACAGACGTTGGATGATGATATGTTACAAACAGCTTTGTGTGAAGTCTAATGCATTCCCAATGACCGGCCCATCACAACTGTATCAGGTGACACAAATGATCTTGAACCCCTAACACCAAATCACCTTCTGCAGTTGAAATCCAAACCCCTCTGGCCACCTAGGCTCTTCAATAAGGATGACTTGTATGCAAGAAAGCGATGGAAACAGGTGCCATATCTTGCAGACCTTTTCTGGCAACGATGGACCACTGAATATCTTTCATTGATGCAGCAACGGCAAAAATTGTCAATACCAAGAGAAACTTCAAGGTAAATGACATAGTAGTCATAGTAGACCATAAAGCACCAATTAACCCGTGGCCCTTAGTTCGTGTGATGAAGACCCTACCAGGACCCAAAGGTCTTGTCTGCAGTGTCTTAGTGAAGACTAAAACTGCTGTTCTACAAAGACCTATCACCAAACTCTGCTTGCTTCTGGAAGCTGAAGAATCAGCTTAAGAGGCTGACAATGCAATTTTGCAATGCAATTCTGTCTAAAACGCATACTTTCACATATCCTGACAAACCTGTACATACCATTGCGTGCTCACACACACCAGTACATATCGTTACATACAGTACATGGACTTCTCCTCTTTTGCACAATCAGTACAACTATACTGATAATTTACTAATGTTCATAATTTGTTCAAGATTAATCATAAATACATAAATACTTCAATGATTTATAAGTTATAAATGGTGTATAAACTAATAACTCCTCAACCATCTACTATTGATCTTTTTTTCATGATTTACAATTTTTTAAAGATAACTCACAGCACATTTGTATATAATTAGTATACCACTAATTGATAAGTTATATTTATATAGTCATGTTTTGTAAATGATTAGTTCATCATTAACTAATAACTTATAAGTGACTCATAACTGAACGTTATTATAAAGTGTTACAGAGAGTTACTCGGTACCAAACTTGCTCTCGATGAGTGGAGGCACTGGCTAGAGGGAGCTTGTCACCCTTTTGTAGTCCTTACCGACCATAAGAACTTGCAATATCTCAAAGAAGCAAAGATATTGTATCCTTGACAAGTCAGTTGGGCATTATTCTTCACTCATTTCCAGTTCAGTATCTCCTATCTCCCTGATTCTAAAGGTGATGATACATGGGTCAACTTTTTTGAGCAATGTTGCGGGGCAATGTTACAAAGCAATGTTGCTTGGCCACTTTCCCATTGGGAATGGGAAACAAATTTCTATCTGAATACTTAAGATCGGTCATGGGCCCTGTGTCTTACCTGGTTGCCTGTTGACGGCAACATTGTCTAGTAACATTGCTCAAAAAGTTGCCCTGTGCATCATCACCATGAGACTGTGTGTGCTGACACCCTATCTAGGCTTCATGCTCCCTCAGACTCCAATGAAACTCCTGAGCCAGTGCTTCCCTCCAATCTCTTTGTGAGCCCTATTCGTTGGGATTTGGACAGCCAGCTACTTGAAGCATCTTGTCAAGAACCTGCTCCTCTTTTCGTTTCCGAGAATCATTGCAACCCTCTGATCAAGTCAGATCATTCTTCTGTAGTTACTGGCCACCTGGGGACCACTTAAACCTTCTCATTCCTACAACAGCGGTACTGGTGGCCTGGCATGGCCAAAGACATCAAGCGGTTCGTCCTGGGATGTCAACTTTGTGCAGTCTCTAATGTTCCACACCACGTACCATCTGGCAAGCTCCTTCCTCTCCCAATTCCTCGACGCCCATGGTCACACCTAGGAGTCGATTTCATCACTGACCTGCACCCTTCTGGAGGAAACACGTGCATCCTGATCGTTGTGGATAGATTCGCGAAAGCCTGCAAAATTGATTCCCATAAAAATTCTTCCCACAGCCCTGGAAACAGCAGAGACATTGTTTAGCAATTGGTATTTCGCAATTTAGGAATCCCAGAAGATATAGTTTCAGATCGAGGACCCCAATTTAGGCTTTCTTTTCGCTCTTAGGTGTGACTGCCAGTTTGACGTCCGGCTACCATCCACAAGCGAATGGGCAAACGGAGAGGAAGGTGCAGTAGGTGCAGTTTTCACATGATTTTATATAATTTTATTCATTGGTTTTTGAATACACACAGTATTGCTGTGTTTTTACTGTATTTAGTATCTCAGTTAAAACCATAAACGCATACTGTCCTTTCAAGTGGATCTCAAGAGAGATCTCTTTTTGACAAAAATGTTTACAACCCCAAATCAGAAAAAGTTGGGACAGTATGGAAAATGCAAATAAAAAAAAGAAGTGATTTCTAAATTTACTTTGACTTGTATTTCATTGCAGACAATATGAACACAAAATATTTCATGTTTTGTCTGGTCAACTTCATGTCATTTGTAAATATGCATCCTTTCCTGTCATTCAGACCTGCAACACATAAAAAAAAAGTTGGGACAGTAAAGCACTTACCACTTTGTATTGTTGCCATTCCTTTTCACAACACTTAAAAGACGTTTAGGGACTGAGGACACCAAGTGATGAAGTGTTTCAGGTGTAATTTTGTCCCATTCTTCCTGCAAACAAGTCTTAAGGTGGGCAACAGTACGGGGTCTTCGTTGTCGCATTTTGCGCTTCAAAATGCACCACACATTCTCTATTGGAGACAGGTGGGGACTGCAGGCAGGCCAGTCAAGTACCCGTACCCTCTTCCTCCGCAGCCAGGACTTTGTAATGTGTGCGGAATGTGGTTTTGCATTGTCTTGTTGAAATATGCATGGACGTCCCTGGAAAAGATGTCTTCTTGAAGGCAGCATATTATGCTCCAAAATCTCTATGTACTTTTCAGCATTAATGGTGCCTTCACAGAAGTGCAAGTTACCCTTGCCAAGGGCACTGACACAACCCCATACCACGACAGACCCTGGCTTTAGGACTTGTTGCTGGTAACAGTCTGGATAATCCTTTTCTTCTTTGGTCCGGAGCACACAGCGTCCATTCCTCCCAAAAAATACCTGAAATACTGATTCATCTGACCACAGTACACGTTTCCACTGTGTGATGGTCCATTCCAGAAGCCTCCGAGCCCAGAGAAGTCGACGGCGCTTCTGGACACTGTTAACATAGGGCTTCCTTTTGGCACAGTACAGTTTTAACTGGCATTTGTGGATGTAACTATGTATTTTGGTACTTGACAAAGGTTTGGCAAATTAGTCCTGAGCCCATGTGGGGATATCGCTTATAGATGAATGATGATTCTTGATGCAGTGCCACCTGAGGGATCGGAGATCACGGTTGTTCAGCTTAGGCTTGCGCCCTTGTCCTTTACGCACTGAAATTCCTCCAGATTCCTTGAATCTTTTAATTATGTTATGCACTGTTGAATGTGAAATATCCAAATCTCATCCTATCTTTCTTTGAGGAACATTGTTTTTAAACATTTCAATAATTTTCTCACGTATTTGTTGGCAAACTGGCGAGCCTCGGCCCATCTTTGATCCTAAAGGATTAGACCTTTCTTGGATGCTGCTTTTGTACCAAATCATAATTACAATCACCTGTTGACATCACCTGTTTCAAATCACATCATTATTTAACCATTTTACCTCATTACTAGCCCTAAATTGCTCCTGTCCCAACTTTTTTTAAAATGTGTTGCAGGTTTGAATGACAGGAAAGGATGCATATTTACAAATGACATGAAGTTGACCAGACAAAACGTCTCGGTTACGTATGTAACCCTCGTTCCCTGAAGGAGGGAACGGAGACGTACGTCGGAACTGTTTTCAGAGACCGACCTACTTCGAGTAATTAAAACGAGCCAATGAACATTGGCATGCGATCACGCATTCCACGCACCGCCCCCTGTCGCGGGTATAAATAAGGAAGTGGAAGTGCCGCATACCGTTTTCAACTGAGGAGCCGAGATAAGTGGCTCGGGCCTTCAGCTGAAGCACAGCACCTGGCGACGGAACGTATGTCTCCGTTCCCTCCTTCAGGGAACGAGGGTTACATACGTAACCGAGACGTTCCCTTTCAGTCGGTCACGTTCGACGTACGTCGGAACTGACAGACGAATTGCGATCCCTACCAACACGCCAGGATTCTGGCCCTTCCAGCGTCCTGCCTGAGCTCGCTGGACCACTCCTATGTTAGAGTGGGAGTCAGGGCTCCGGGCAGGGAAGGACAGTCACTGCTGTTCCTGCAAGACCCACTCAGTGTGACTATTGGATAACGCTGGGAAAGTGTGCCCGTCTCGGGAGATGGTACGCTGCGGAGCCACGTCCTTCAATGGAAGGAGGTGGAATACACATAAGGACTAACCTGACAGGGTAGTGCAACATATGGCAGTTTCTGGAGTTGACCCAACCTGGTTCCAGGGGGATGAAGAACCCACCCAGAGACGACAGAGGAAACTCTGTCGAGGGAAAGACACGGGGCTAGCCGAGTAGGGTAGCTGGTACCGTGGAGAATACACATATGGGGTAGCCGTGAGGGGACCGCAACATATGGAACCCAGCCTACACACACGTTCCACAAGCATACGGGTGCAGGCCTGGCGTCAGACGGCCACCACGTCTGACACCGAAGGGGTGATGGAGGAACTCACAGGGTTAGCCGTTTCCGGGGAACACAACTGGAGCAGAATAGACACACGTATCCGGCCCAGAGGGCGGGAATGGCCAGTGTTGGGCACGTTACTTTAAAAAAGTAATTAGTTATAGTTACTAATTACTTCTTACAAATAGTAACTGAGTTAGTAACTGAGTTACATCATTATAAAAGTAACTAATTACCAGGGAAAGTAACTAATGTGTTACTTTTTTTTTTCTTCAAATGTTCAATTATGTCAATTAACTTGGATGCCCCCAATATTACATATGTTAAATGAATGAATTGGACACTAAATAGAATAAATTATTATTATAAAACATTGTACATTAATGTACACTATTGTAATGTTGCTGTGGGACAATGTGAGAGACACCTATCAAATTCAATATATTATTGTAAATATTATCAGTAGACCTACTATAGTGTACATATTGTGTAAATATTATCAGTAGACCTACTATAGTGTAAATATTGTGTAAATAGTATCAGTACTTCTTTACTACTCCTCTGGTAGTGGAGCTCCCGTTATCACCTGGGTTTTTAGCCCCTAATGTTGTGGCTGTGATGACGTGAGGCTTCATTAGATTAGAAATAGAATTACTTGCCACCGGCGTGGAGAGACTCTTTCTTCCTGGGCATAAGCTGCACGTTACATAAATATTCTTACCTTTCACCTCAACGAGGGAAAAGTAGCGCTTATATTTCCAGTTTGCGAAAGCTACCTTTGAAGTCGTTGGACTGCCATCGCTGACTGTGCATATGCGTATGCGTCATAGGTGTGTGTGTGAACTCAACCTATCAACCTCAACCTTGTGTCCCACCCACCAATCATCATCAGTTATTTGTACCACCCAACCCAACCCCCAACACGCATGGCTGGCGCGCACACACAGGTCCGACTGACAGAGAGCCTGTTCGGATGAAAACCGCTTCAATGAGCTCAATTATAGTAACGCCGCATTTTTTTTCCTCAGTAACGCTAACGGCGTTGTAACGGAAGAAACAGTAATTTGTTTGATTACTCGTTACTGAAAAAAGTAATTCCGTTAGTAACGCCGTTTATCTATAACGCCGTTATTCCCAACACTGGGAATGGCATATGCAAGCCGACACTAGAACGGGCACTTAGCGCTGCTGGCCACTGGGGGCGAGAATGTGGGAAGATACCGGCTCTACACGGAGGCTATAAAATCTAGCGAACGTGTTAGGTGTCGCCCAGCCCGCAGCTCTACATATATCTGTCAGCGAGGCGCCTTGAGCCAACGTCCAGGAAGAAGCAACACTCCTTGTTGAGTGTGCTCGCAACCCGAACGGGCAAGATACGTCTTGGGACTGGTAAGCCAAGACAATGGCATCCACTATCCAGTGGGCAAACCTCTGCTTGGAGACAGCCTTTCCCTTCAGCTGGCCTCCGTAACAGATGAAGAGCTGCTGTGAGGATCTGAAGGTCTGAGTCCGGTCAACGTAAGCGCGAAGAGCGAGGATGGGACATAACAAAGCTAGGGCTGGGTCTGCCTCCTCCGAAGGCAGCGCTTGCAGGTTCACCACCTGGTCCCGAAAGGGAGTGGTAGGAACCTTGGGCACGTATCCAGGCTGGGGTCTCAGGACAACGTGAGAGTTGGCCGGCCCGAATTCTAGGCACGATTCGTCGACCGAGAGTGCATGCAGGTCCCCTACCCTCTTGATTGAAGCCAATGCAATCAGGATAACTGTCTTCATGGACAGGATTTTTAGCTCAACAGACTGCAAAGGTTCAAATGGGGGACCCTGAAGTGTTCTGAGCACCAGGGCTAAGTCCCAAGAGGGTATCACTGCATGAAAACACTGAAATCCGGCACTATCCGGGCATGGTATACTCCTGTGTAATTTGATGTTTACCGGATGTATGTGGGAAAAAGCGGATCAGAGTAACACGGAACAGTATATTTCCAGAAAAACCCGGAAACCTCACGTATGCGGACGTATACAGGAATCCGTGAAATTTCACGGACATATACAGCTGAAACACTGCTGGGTGTGCTAGGACTGAATACTGTTAGGTGTGAAGAAGACCTTTCATATGTTAATGACTGACACTAGAGCTGGCTGTTCTCAGAGGGAGGGGGGGCAGGGGAGGACTTCAGGATTGAGAATTATCTCTGGTCTACTGTAAGCTACAGCAAACGAGCTTTTTGTACAGAAAAATTAATTCTTAAGGCCCTGAAACACTAAACCGAACTAGCAATGACTAAAGCCGACTATGGGGTTGGTTCACGTTGCCTGGGTCTGGGCCAAACTATCAGAATGGTGTGTCAGGGCCTTAAAACCACTGCATGAAAAGAGTCTCTTAATCAAATATTTTTTATAAAAGCAGTACAAAATAAAAACCCTGACTGAACATATACGTTCACAAAAAAATCTGAATATGTAATGAAATAAACAAAGAAATGTAATGGATTTAACAAAGGATAATTAACCAAACATTTTAGACTATCCCCAAACTATTTTTGCACAGTTTTACAAATTTTAGGCAAAAATAGCATTAAATAAAAAGGAGATGAAATGTGGAATATAAAATAGTTTGTTTTAAAAACACCAAAAACTGATATGCTCAAAATAAAAATATGGAATAAAAAAGAGCAGGGATTCACTTGCTCAAGAAACACAGAAACACAAGCAGATCTTTCAGCTCTGCAACTGTTAACAAAAAGTGTCACTCCAAGATTCTTAACTTTAACACGCTGCAAAAAAAGTTGGGTTTTGAGGTTTGAAATCCACCACTCACAATAGATGTAGGTGCAACCAATAAGGTTACCAATAAAAATAAGACAACCAATAAAAATAATCCTAATTTTACAGAAAAAAACTTCTCGGTTACGTATGTAACCCTCGTTCCCTGAAGGAGGGAACGGAGACGCCACGTCGGAGTACCGACGAATAGGAATCTCGCTCGTGAGAGCCAATCTACTTCGAGTGTAACTAAACGAGCCAATGCACATTGGCATGCAATGATTGCACCAGGTGCTCATGCCACGCCGTGCGGGTATAAATGAGACACAGGTGATTGCATCAAATCAGCCTTTTGCTGAGGAGCCGGGTAGGTAGACAGGCACCCCAGCAGGGTACAGAGGACATGGCGACGGGACGTGGCGTCTCCGTTCCCTCCTTCAGGGAACGAGGGTTACATACGTAACCGAGACGTTCCCATTCAGTCGGTCACTCTCGACGCCACGTCGGAGTACCGACGAATAGGAATCCCTACCAAGGCGCCATGGCTTCTGCCCCCATCCAGTGCCCTGTGTGAGCCACCTGAGCTCTCTTACCTGATGAGACGGGGCTCACACCGGGAAGTCCATCACTGCTGTTCCGCATGACCCGCTCAGTGATTATTGGATAACACTGGGAAAGCGTGCCCTAGAGAAGGGAACGCTGCGGAGCCCACATCGTACCCCGAAGGAGTTATGTGGAGTACAATGCTGAGCCGTAGCCCGCAAGGAGAAGGGGGCTCAGTCCCACTGCAGGGAAGGCTCTCCCAAGGGAAAGACACGGGCTTCCCGAAGGAGCGACCGTGGAAGAAAATATGGGATCCCCGCAGGGTCACTCATATGGCCCAAGCCCAATACCGGTTCTCAAGGATTCAGCGGCAAGGGGCCTGATCCCAGACGTTCCGCCACGTCCGGCACCGAGGGCGGTGGAGGACTCACAGAGTTTGCTTCTGGAGAATATAAGCGCCGTAGCGCAGCAAGCCGACAAGAGCCGGGGCCTCTCAGTGCTTCTACCCGTTTGAGGTGAGAACACAGGAGGCGACCGGCTCTACATGTAGGCTATAGAATCTAGCGAACGTGTTGGGTGTCGCCCAGCCCGCAGCTCTACAGATGTCTGACAGCGAGGCGCCACGTGCCAGTGCCCAGGAGGATGCAACACTTCTAGTAGAGTGTGCTCGCACCCTGAGCGGACAGGGCACACCTTGTGCTTGGTAAGCCAAGGTGATGGCATCCACTATCCAGTGGGCCATCCTCTGCTTGGAGACAGCCTTTCCCTTCTGCTGGCCTCCGTGACAGACAAAGAGCTGATCTGAGGTTCTGAAGCTTTGAGTTCTATCCACGTAAACCCGCAGAGCGCGGACGGGACAGAGCAAAGCTAGGGCTGGGTCTGCCTCCTCCGGGGGCAGCGCTTGCAGGTTCACCACCTGGTCCCTGAAGGGAGTGGTAGGAACCTTGGGCACATAGCCAGGCCGGGGTCTCAACACCACGTGGGTATCACCCGGCCCGAACTCTAGGCACGATTCGTCGACCGAAAATGCCTGCAGGTCCCCTACCCTCTTGATGGAGGCCAATGCAGCCAACAGCAAAGTCTTCATTGACAGAATCTTTAGCTCTGCTGACTGCAAAGGCTCAAATGGGGCATTCTGAAGTGCTCGGAGCACCAGAGCAAGATCCCAAGAGGGTATGGAGGGGGGGCGAGGAGGATTTAACCGTCTCGCCCCCCTAAGGAACCTGACGACCAGGCCGTGCTTCCCAACCGTCTTACCTTCTACATGGTCGTGATAGGCGGATATTGCAGCAACATAAACCTTGAGGGTGGAGGGCGACAGCCTACGCTCCAACCCCTGTTGCAGGAAGGAAAGCACAGACGCGATCGAACATCTTCAGGGGTCTTCTCGGCGAGAAGAACACCACTCGACGAACAGGTTCCACTTCAAGGCGTAAGCCTGTCTTGTAGACGGTGCTCGTGCCGAAGTGATGGTGTTAACTACCTCTTGGGGTAAGTCACCTAGAACCTCCGCGTCCCGTCCAGGGGCCAGACATGAAGCTTCCACAGGTCTGGACGCGGGTGCCAAAGGGTGCCCCGTCTCTGAGTCAGAAGGTCCTTCCTCAGAGGAATCGGCCAAGGAGGGGCTGTCGCGAGGAGCATAAGTTCTGGAAACCAGGTCCGGTGTGGCCAGTACGGCGCCACCAGCAGGACCTGCTCCTCGTCCTCCCTGACCTTGCACAGAGTCTGTGCAAGTAGGCTCACTGGGGGAAACGCATATTTGCGCAGCCCCTGGGGCCAGCTGTGCGCCAGGGCATCCGTGCCGAGTGTACCCTCGGTCAGTGAATAGAACCACTGGCAGTGGGACGTTTCTGGGGAGGCAAACAGGTCGACCTGTGCCACCCCGAACTGTCTCCAAATCAGCTGAACCACCTGGGGGTGGAGTCGCCACTCGCCTGGGAGCGCAGCTCGTGAAAGCTCGTCGGCCACACGGTTGTGCACACCAGGGACATGAATGGCCCGAAGCGACCTCAGACACTTCTGACTCCAGAGGAGGAGATGGCGGGCGAGTTGCGACATGCGACGGGAGCGCAGACCACCTTGTCGGTTGATATACGCAACGGTCGCAGTGTTGTCCGTGCGGAACAGTACATCTTTGCCCCGTAACCGCATTTTGAGGCGGCTCAGAGCAAGATGCACTGCTAGCAACTCGAGGCAATTGATATGCCAATGCAGGTGCGGGCCCGTCCAAACCCCTGACACTGCATGCCCGTTGTACGTGGCTCCCCAGCCCATGGCAGAGGCATCCGTGAAAACCACAGCGTGCCTGGACACCTGTTCCAGGGGCACTCCGGCCCGAAGGAACGAGGGGTCTGACCATGGACTGAAGGACTGGTGGCAGGCCGGTGTGATGCTCACCCGGTGAGTGCCGCGTTGCCACGCCCATCTCGGGACTCGGCCGTGTATCCAATGCTGAAGCGGTCTCATATGAAGCAGGCCGAGCGGTGTTACTGCCGCAGCGGCCACCATATGCCCCAGGAGCCTCTGAAACGGTTTCAGTGGAACCGCCATCCTGCCTTGAAACGTGTTCAAGCAGCTCAGCATCGACTGGACACGCTCCTCCGTGAAGCGCGCTGTCTGTTCGACCGAATCCAACTCCATACCGAGAAAAGAGATCCTCTGCACTGGGGCGAGTTTGCTCTTTTCCCAGTTGACCCGAAGACCCAACTGGCTGAGGTGTCTGAGTACCAGGTCCCTGTGTTCGCACAACTGATCCTTGGACTGTGCTAGAATGAGCCAGTCGTCGAGATAGTTGAGGATGCGAACGCCCTGTTCTCTCATGGGCACAAGGGCCCCCTCCGTGACTTTCGTGAAGACACGGGGGGACAGGGACAGCCCGAAGGGCAGGACTCTGTACTGATATGCTCGACCCTCGAACGCAAAGCGCAGAAACGGCCTGTGTCGAGGAAGAATTGAGACATGAAAGTACGCGTCCTTCAGGCCGATCGCTGCAAACCAATCTTGGGGACGGATGCATTCGAAAATGCGTTTCTGCGTGAGCATCTTGAACGGTAGCTTGTGGAGGCTCCGATTCAGGACTCGCAGGTCCAAGATTGGCCGTAACCCACCGGTTTTCTTGGGTCCGTCTTCAGTCAGGACTGCGAAGTAGTGAGTGATATCTGGCCTAACCATCTACCACCCGGCTCCGAAGCAAAAGGTTGATTTGATGCAATCACCTGTGTCTCATTTATACCCGCACGGCGTGGCATGAGCACCTGGTGCAATCATTGCATGCCAATGTGCATTGGCTCGTTTAGTTACACTCGAAGTAGATTTGCTCTCGCGAGCGAGATTCCTATGCGTCGGTACTCCGACGTGGCGTCGAGAGTGACCGACTGAATGGGAACTTCAGTTTTTTACAGTATTTTCTTGTAATTTTGAATTATGTTTAAAACGATGTAAAATTACAAACAATATCTAAATAAACAACTTGACTGTTATTTTAAGGATTATATCATTAATGACAAATTACAGTAATTCTCATTGTTTTATACAGGAACATCACTGTATTATTTTTCTGTTTTCATAAATAACAAATTCATGCAAAATTACAAACAATATCTGTAAATTAACAACTGTAATAAAATATTTAGCTCATTATATTAAAGGTTTAGGTTTATGTCCATACTAACAATTGAACATTATTCTTTGTCATTTTAAAGTAAATCTTATTAGTTTTATATTTACACTGTAAAAATAAAAACCTAAAAAAACGGTCAAATGACTGGCAGCTACAGCTGCAAAACAAAAAACGTAAAATTAAAGTCAAATATCTTAAGTCAAATAAAGTTGAAAAACTTCACAGAAATTTACATTAAACGTTTTAGAGAAAACACTATTAGTTTACAGATTTTTCCTTATTTAAATTAAGATATTTTACTTTAATTTTCTGTTTTACAGTGAAGGTGTATTTTTACATTCAAACTGGTTTTACATTCAATTCTGGATACAAATATAGCAAACTATATAGCAAACTAAATATCAAACAATAATTGTTTTTAAAGAGTACAAATCTGCACTGCTCTCCAGGTTGAAACTTCCAGGCCTCTGCCCACACCACAAAACCACATTTGACCAATTCATTAAATATAACAGCAAATAAAAATAAATATACACATTTTCTAACTGTTGTTTAAAACAAGTTTTTTTCTATATTTGCAAGGCTATTTGCTGTCTTTCTGTGTTCTTTTGAGCGTGATTGGTCAATCTGAACGTCATCCAGAAATCTGGCCAATGACAGTGCGCGCCTTCAGTTTGAATTATACACGCGTTGTCGTTGGAGTGTCTCGCGGGGACGCGGTCGCGGCTTCTAATCTTCAACAGGACTGCTTCGTCGGTCCATTAATGGCATTGCATGGATCATTTTAAATCTGTTAAAATCTTATTTTGGACGAATTTTGATTGTGGGATGTCGACTGAGAACGAAAAAACATGAATACGAACAGACTAAGTTTTCAATGGCGGACAGCAGACGGTAGAAGGTAACGTAAATCCCTTTATATTGTTTCTACTGCTCATCAAGATATAACGTTAGTGCATTAAAGTCATATGCTAATCGTGATTAACTTACATATTCTGTTTCTGTGTTTTGTTGTGTTGTAATATTGTTAAGATAGGGCTGGATGTTATGACGATCTGATATTGTTAGCGATTTTGCAGTACGTTAAATGTTAACATTACCTTTTTATATCGCAGAATGTGAATATAGTGTATATAACGCAGCACTGACTGTACTAAACGTTTTTGACATTTTGACGAGGAAACATGAATGAATGTAGAATACTGAGTTGGACATGCATGTGTTAAAATAAGCCTCTCCCAGACAGTATGCGATCCCGAAATCAATTATCTTTCTGTAAAATGCACACACTTATCTCAGAAACCTTGTCATGTGAGGTATTCACTTGATTTAAACAGTCAGTTATGTCTAAAGTAAAGTCAAACAGTTCAAGTTAACGTGGGGAATCCCGGATGCTTGCCATTCTGTGCATCCGTTCTTAAAGGGGCTGCAGCTTTGTCATAATTTTAATAAAACAACAAAAGAATAGAGAAGACCTTCTGCTTCTTTAAGAATCAAGTGATATTAATTAATTGAATATCATACAGTGAAGACTTTTAAAGCAGTATTATTCTGTAGCATTTTAATAAAATATCCATCAAAACAAATATATTGTGATATCGTTATTGTAAAATTTAATTTCTCATATATGTAGAATAACATGGTCATAATGCCCATCCCTACTGTCAGCAAGTTTTAAGATCAAGCTTGTCATAAATTTAAAGGAGCTTTGGAATGAATAATCTGAGATCATGAACTCATTCAGCAGAGAGGACATGAATCCACCATCCTTGGACTCTGAAGAATTACAGGAAAACCAGGATTTTGTCTCTACTGTGAAGTTTTTGTATGGGCCTGGTGAGTATGTTTTGCAAGTCCATGTCAGTAAGTTGATAATTAATATTAATGTTTTATCAAACAAATTAATATTCATTTGTGTGTGTGTGCATGTTTCTTCCCCCCTAATGATCCTGAAGTTTTGGATCCATGATCCTGAAGAACTTTTACAGATGTTGACCCTGAAAGTGTAAAAGGTAATCTTAAAAATGTTGTAATTATTTGAATGTTCTCTGTTTTTTTCTGTAATGTAGACGCATGCATTTTCTGTGAAGTTGCTTTGAAACGATATGTATTGTGAAAAGCGCTATACAAATACATTTGAATTGAATTGTTTTACTTACTTTTATTGGCATTACATATATTATTCATGATTTATTTGGCAGGTTGCAATATGTATTTTATTTTGTGAGACTTTGTCAGTCTGAAAAGGCCCAGAAAAGAAACACTATGAAGAACATCACACAGAACCGTCAAAGAAAGAGACGGGTAAGTTAAGAAAGTTGTAACATTCAGCCCAAGTGGGTAGGTTACAATACTTGAAATGGGGTCAGATTTTACTGTGTGAAATCTTTAAGTGTTAAAATAATGAGACATGAACCAGCGATGAGATAATAAAGAAATGGTGTATTTACAAAGCTCACCTGAGACTTTAAAACCACACAGTAAAACCAGGAAAACTAAGGCTGCTAAAAGCATAGAGTCCAATGTACCATACCCTAAAACAGTCCAAGCATCCTAGTGTGCTGATAAGTCCCAATGTGAGTGTCCTCCAGTGTAGTCCAAGAAAAAGATAATCCAAACGTGTGCAGTGGTGTCTGAAAAGGTGAGTCCACAGGTTGGAAACTCCACAATCCAGAAGGTACTATTAAGTGTCTGTTAGTGATCCTTTTTTTCCCCCTTGTTTGTTCTCATGCTGCTCTCTTTATACCCATGCATTTCCTCCTTCCTGTCATGTGACAGGTCATCTGACAGGCCAACCCTTAACTACTTAAAGACATATACACACCTAAGATGGTAAGAGGAATAAAAATGGACTAAGAAAACATGTAAACCAATTAAAACTCTATTATACATATCATTGAATTAAATAGAGCGGATAAAACATGTCTCTTATGTGACAGAGTCACATAGTCTCCCCCCTTTGCCTACGGCACCACGGGCAAGAAACCAGTCTCTCCAGAGTACTGTCATCCATTGTCCATAAAATGGGTATCCTCTTCAAAGTGTGTCTTAACATGTCTTTGAAATAAATTAGCTAAAACTAGGCACTCCCATGCAGGCACTAGTTGGCTGGAAGGGACTGGAGAACCATTACAGAATGGTGGAAGTCGATACCAGCCTGGGTAACCCTGGATAGGTTGCGCGATTCCTCCCTGGTGCTTTCTATACCCAGCTTTGCCGGCACGCCGTTCCCCCTGTAAATTCCTCCTTCCTGACTTGATGGTTGATGTGGGTGTTAGTGTTGATGCAGGGTGACGAGATGGTTCTTTGTTCTTGTTGATGAAGGTACACCTTTCGCAGTCTCCCACATATCGCCAGACATCCCTCCGAATCGTGGACCACCAGGCTACCTCCAGGATGCTGAGGAGAGTTTTTAGCCATCCGTGATGTCTCTCCGTGGTCCTTTTGTGTAGGCTTTGTAACGTTCGTTGGATCAAGGCCTTCGGAACGATGAGCTGCAAACGGTGCTGGCCGTCCTCCTCCTGGATCCGTCGGTACAGCAAGCCCTGGTGGTTGATCATTGTGATCCCGTCAGTCTGGTGTGTGGAAGTGGAGATTGGAAGTGTGACATCATCCTGCTGTGCACTGTTGACTTCCTCACTGGAAAAGGGAAGGACAGAGAAGATGTAGGTGACATCTGGCCCTGATGAGGTCTTGGCGAAGGTAGTTCCTTCCTTTGCTCGGCCGTTGGTCAGTGAAGTTGCTGAGATTGTGGAACAGTCAGTTTAAGGAGTAGAGGAGCTGATGGTAGAAGGCGCCGGGTCGCCGATTTCTGTAGGAGGTGGGACAGTAGCTTCCTGGGATTTCATTTCCTTTCTTTGTTTCGCCCACTGTTTATCTCTCCTCCGAAAGCACTCAACCACCTCTCTCTCTAATTCCACCACAGCCTTTTTCACATCTTCCTCCATTTTACTGAACTTCACATTCACAGCCTCTCTAAAATATACTTCACGATTTAAATGGCTTCCAACCGAGTCTTTAAAATCCTTCTCCAGTTTTAAAACAAGGTTTTTAAGAGAAAGTACTTCAGAGCGAAGCTGTTCACAATTACACTGGGGTAACATCCATTCATCCTTAAAATCCACAGATGTTTTAAATGCAGCAGCATCATCATTATCCAACTGAGTCGTCATCTTTAACACTTCTTCTCAACACAGCCTTTATAATCTCAAACGTTCCCCGTACGGGCCACCATATGTAACATTCAGCCCAAGTGGGTAGGTTACAATACTTGAAATGGGGTCAGATTTTACTGTGTGAAATCTTTAAGTGTTAAAATAATGAGACATGAACCAGCGATGAGATAATAAAGAAATGGTGTATTTACAAAGCTCACCTGAGACTTTAAAACCACACAGTAAAACCAGGAAAACTAAGGCTGCTAAAAGCATAGAGTCCAATGTACCATACCCTAAAACAGTCCAAGCATCCTAGTGTGCTGATAAGTCCCAATGTGAGTGTCCTCCAGTGTAGTCCAAGAAAAAGATAATCCAAACGTGTGCAGTGGTGTCTGAAAAGGTGAGTCCACAGGTTGGAAACTCCACAATCCAGAAGGTACTATTAAGTGTCTGTTAGTGATCCTTTTTTTCCCCCTTGTTTGTTCTCATGCTGCTCTCTTTATACCCATGCATTTCCTCCTTCCTGTCATGTGACAGGTCATCTGACAGGCCAACCCTTAACTACTTAAAGACATATACACACCTAAGATGGTAAGAGGAATAAAAATGGACTAAGAAAACATGTAAACCAATTAAAACTCTATTATACATATCATTGAATTAAATAGAGCGGATAAAACATGTCTCTTATGTGACAGTGTCACAAAGTGGTTAAGCAGATTTCCCCCCAGAATGTCAAAACTCTCTGAGTTTTAGTGGTTAATTTACTGTCATGTTTTGCAGTTGCTGGAGACCAGGTCCAGGGTTGCACAAACCAACACAGAACCTGTGGAAGACCGCAACTCCTGATGTCTGAAGAAGATGATGCTGTTGTTAATGGATGGCCAGTGTGAATGGTTAGGCTAGGTACTACAAACCAGACTAGGCTGACCCACGCTACGCATCATATCACCAGCCCATCATGCCAGTTTGAAAAAATGTTCAAAACTCAAACAACATTGTGTTAGAGTTGGTCACAATTCTTTTATAATTTTAATATTCAATTGTTCCATTTTATATTTTCTTTATTCCTATGTTTATATACTTTTATTGGTTCCCATATATAGAGTATTTACATATATTTTATATACACTTTTTAATTTATAGACTTTGTCTCATTTTATATTGTATACTTTGTATGTTTGTTCCTTTTTAGATGTCCATGTTGCTTTTGATCTCCACGTTTTGTATTGTTGTTCCTCTTACGTCGCCTTCCTTTAGATACATTTTGTTCACTTATCTTTTTCACCATTTACTTTAATGTATGTTTATAATGCTCTTTGTTCTTTTTACTTGGTTATATTGTTTACTTGGAATATTTGTGTATCTTATATACACATTTTTTTTTGTCTTATAAATTTATTGTTCTCATTTTATATTGTTTAATTTGTATATTTATTATTTTCCTTTTTATGTACACTGTGTATTTTATTCCTTTACATCTCTGTCCTTTAAATGCATTTTGTTCACTTTTTTTTCCTTTTTGTTTCTTTACCAATTCATTTTAACATATGTTTATGTTCTTTGGACTGTTTATATTTTTACATTTGTTCCTTTACATTTTCATCCCTGTTAAATACATTTAGTTCACTTGTTTTTTGTTTCACCATTGTTTTAATGTTCGTTTATAATGCTGTTAATTTTTTTTTTAATTTTAATTTTAATTAACTTTTTAATAAATATTTCAGACTTTCTCAAATTGTTTTGTGTGTATTTTTCTTTTGGGAGGGAGAGGGGATTATTTATATATATATTAATGAGCAAAATCTGCATAGCTGGCCTATAACCAATCAAGTCACTATGCTACAAAACCTAGCCCACCCTTAGCCTTAGAAGTAACCAATAAAGTTACTTGACTGGGTTTTCAATGCGTCCTGTCCTCCAATAGCAGTCTGGGTTTTGGGAGTGGTTTTAAAAAAAACAACCAATCCAGTTTGAGATGAAGGACCAATAGGGTGTGGAAGGCAAAGCTGTTTAGAGGTGTGAAAATGTCTCCTGGGAAAAACTTGATGGGATTATTTGCCATGGCAACAAATGGCTGTAGCATGGGAGTATACGGCCACAACATACATCCGATTTGGTACCATTTCGGATGAATACGGACATATACGGATCCATGGAATTTGACCTATCCGGCCAGTATACTCCTGGATTCTTCCGAATTTCAGCAGTGTATACAGGAGTATCCTGGTCCGGATGCACCTTTTTTCATGCAGTGTATCGAGGTAGAACGAGGAGGATTTAGTCTCCTCGCACCTCTGAGGAACCTGACGATTAAGGATTTAGCGTCCACTGCATCGTGATATGCCGCTATTGCTGCGACGTATACTTTGAGGGTGGAGGGAGACAGCCTTCAACCACTTTCAAACACTTTCGGGGGTCTTCCCGGCGGGAAGAACACCACTCGACGAACAGGTTCCACATCAGAGAGTAGAGGCGCCTCGTAGAGGGGGCTCCAGCTGAAGCGATGGTGTCTACCACTGCTTGTGGTAGGCCACCCAGAACCTCCGCGTCCAGACCTCTGGAATCTGCCATAGAGTGCCCTGCCCCTGAGAAAGCAGGTCCTTCCTCAGGGGGATCGGCCAGGGAGGGGCTGTCGCGAGGAGTGAGAGTTCTGGGAACCAGGTCCGGTTGGGCCAGTAGGGCGCAACTAACAAGACCTGCTCCTCGTCCTCCCTGACCTTGCACAGAGTCTGTGCGAGAAGGCTCACTGGGGGAAACGCATATTTGCGTAGGTCCCGGGGCCAACTCTGCGCCAGTGCATCTATGCCTAAGGTACCTCCGGTCAGGGCTCGACCACTGGCTCGAGTCTGGAGAAGCGAACAGGTCTACCTGCGCAACTCCGAAGTGGTCCCATATCAACTGGACGCTCCGGGGGTGGAGTCGCCATTCGCCCGGAGGTGTCGACTGGCGAGAGAGCTCGTCGGCTGTCTGGTTCAGCGCACCTGGGATGTGAATGGCACGAAGTGCTGTCCAAATAGACCAGTACGTGCTTGCCCTGAAGCGGTTTCTTGAACCGGGCCAGGGCAAGACGTACCGCCAGTAAATCTAGGCAATTGATATGCCAACGCAGTTGGGGCCCCGTCCACAGACCCAAAACTGTGTGCCCGTTGTACGTGGCCCCCAAGCCCGTAGATGAGGCATCCGTGAAGACCACAGCATGCCTCGACACCTGTTCTAGGGACACTCCGGCCCGGAGAAACTAGGGGTCTGACCACGGACTAAAGGTTTGGCGACAGTAAGGAGTAACTGAGACCCGGTACTGACCGCTCTGCCACGCCCATCTCGGGACTCGGTCGTGCAACCAGCGTTGAAGCGGTCTCATATGAAGCAATCCGAGCGGCGTTACCGCGGCTGCAGATGCCATATGCCCCAGGAGCCTCTGAAAGAATTTCAGTGGGACCGCTGTCCTGCCTTTGAACGTATTCAAGCAGTTCAACACTGACCGGACGCGCTCTGGAGTGAGCGCGCTGTCCGGCTGACCGAATCCAGCTCCATACCGAGATAAGAGATCCTCTGCGCGGGGCAGAGTTTGCTCTTCTCTCGGCTGACCCGAAGTCCCAACAGGCTGAGGTGACTGAGCACCATGTCCCTGTGTTCGCACAACTGCTCCCGAGACTGGGCGAGTATAAGCCAGTCGTCGAGATAGTTGAGTAAGCGAACGCCGCGTTCTCTGAGCGGAACAATGGCTGCCTCGACGACCTTCGTGAAGACGCGAGGCGGCAGGGACAGCCCGAAGGGCAAGACTTTGTACTGATATGCCTTCCCCTCGAACGCAAAGCGTAGGAACGGTCTGTGTCGAGGAAGGATAGAGACATGAAAGTACGCGTTCTTCAGGTCGATCGCTGCGAACCAATCTCGGGGACGGATGCATTGGAAAATGCGTTTCTGCGTTAACATTTTGAACGGGAGCTTGTGCAGGGCCCGATTCAGAATGCACAGGTCCAAGTTTGGCCTTAACCCACCCCCTTTCTTGGGTACAATGAAGTAGGGGCTGTAGAACCCCGACCTCATTTCGGCATGAGGAACCGGCTCGACCGCGCCCTTCGCCAGCAGGACATCGATCTCGGACCGCAAGACATGGGCATCGCTGCTCCGCACGGAGGTGAAGAGGATGCACCTGTACTTGGGAGGCCGGCGTGCGAATTGAATCGCATAGCCGAGTCTGATGGTATGGATGAGCCAGCGAGACGGCCTGAGGAGACCTAGCCAGGCCCCCAGAGACTGAACTAGCGGGACCAACGGCACCACAGACGTACCCGGGGTGAGGCAGCGAGGTGGAGTATTCAGACCTGACTCGGGAGGCCCGGAGGTGGCCCGGAGTGTTGCCTGAATACTCCAGGTGGGGCAGAGAGTGGGTGAGAAGGCCTGGGGGCGTCCTCGGTGCCCACTCTGCTGCCCCCTGGCGAGGGGTGAGAGGGAAGGAAAGGAGTGGCAAGGCCCGGGGGCGTCGCGCACTGCCAACCTGTCCATCTCGGGGCTCAGGGAGGGAGGAAACTGCTCTTTTATTGAGAATGTGGGAGGATGTTCGTCACGGTACCAGTCTGGACATTCTCCCCCCGGTCCTGGGGAGGTGGACACCACCTCCCCTGGAGCAGCTCCTCTTCTCCCTGGGCTCCCCGTGTCAGTGGGCGGCACCCTTACGACCGGCACCCTGCTTCCCCGATGGTGAAGGCTGCTGCTTTGGTTTAGCAGGGGCGGAGGCGGCCGCTGGGGGGCGCCCTCGGCGACTAGCAGGCGGAGGTGCAGCCGGCGACTGGGTGGAGGCAGCAGCAGGTCGCCGGGGCAGGATGTTTTTGATGGCCTCCGTCTGCTTCGGTGCCACCGAGAACTGCTGGGCAAAGCTCTCGATGGCGTCGCCGAAGAGGCCGGCCTGGCAGACAGGGGCGTTGAGGAACCGCACCTTGTCGGTCTCATGCATATCCGCCAGGTTCAGCCATAGGTGGCGTTCCTGGACCACCAGAGTGGACATCGCCCGACCCAGGGTGCGTGCGGCAACTTTCGTCGCCCAGAGGGCGAGGTCCGTTGCGGTACGCAGTTCCTGCATAACCCCTGGGTCGGAACTACCCTCGTGCAATTCCTTGAGCGCTTTGGCCTGGTAGACCTGCAGGAGTGCCAAGGCATGCAGAGAAGACGCGGCTTCTCCACAGGCTGTGTAGGCCTTGCCCGTTAGACCGGACGAGAACCTACACGCCCGGGAGGGGAGACGCAGATGGCCCCGCCAGTCGGAACCGGTCTTAGGACACAGCTGCATCGCGACCGACCGTTCCACTAGAGGGACCTCCATGTAACCCTTAGCCGCGCCTCCATCGAGGGTAGTGAGGACGGAGGAGCCTGTCGATCATGAGCGAGCGCTGTAGGGCGCTGTCCACGACTTCGTGAGCTCCTGATGCACTTCCGGAAAGAAAGGTACTGGAGCGGGGCGCTGAGAACCAGCACGGTCCGTCCCGAGATACCAATCGTCCAGCCGCAAGGGTTCGGGACACGGTGAAGGGTTCCACTCGAGCCCGACACTCGCGGCGGCCCGGGAAAGCATAGCCGTGAGCTCTGGATCAGACTCGGGCAACGCTGCCACACCCGAGGGGGGCAACGCAGCCGAATCCTCATCTCCAGAGTCCATTAGCTCATCCCCCGATGCAGCTATCGATAACATGTCCTCAGCAGGAGCCCTGAAAGAAACGGGTGGCCCCCCCATGGGAAGGACCACCGCGATCTTCCGGGAACTGCGCCGGCACAGCGGAGGGGGGAGGGGCCCGAGGAGCCTGTTGACTTGGCGGGGGTGCCTTGACCGTCACCCTCAGATCTCCACCAAAGGCATCAGCCAAAGTAGCAGCCCTCTGCTTTGCAGCACAGTGCGAACATGAGTCATCCACGAAAGCCGCCTCCGCGTGCTGAATGCCCAAACACGAGAGACAGCGATCATGTCCGTCAACTGGGGACAGATACCGACGGCATCCAGAAACACACGGTTTTTAATGACATCTTGAAAAAGACGCAGGGTCAAACCGTGTTGCTCTTTTAGTGAGAGAAGAAAAAACCGCTCCGACAGTGCCGAGGCACACAGGGGAAATGGCCGCGGCTCACAGCGGTTCAAAGATGCAAGCCCGCTGTGAGCACTCAAGGAGAAAACGCCCAGCGAGCTGTGATAACAGCTGTTTGTTTTCTTCCGGATTCTCGCGACCACCGCTGCAAGGCACCGTCACACCGACACTGGAACCGGAACAGGTAAGGATCTCTCCGCTCGTTGTAGAAAACTCTTCGTAGGAACACCAGATAATGCTGAAATGCTCGGCTCCGAAGTTGAAAGCGGTATGAGGAACTTCCACTTCCTTATTTATACCCGCGACGCGGGGCGGTGCGTGGAATGCGTGATCGCATGCCAATGTTCATTGGCTGGTTTTAATTACTCGAAGTAGGTCAGTCTCTGAAAACAGATCCCAATTCGTCGGTCAGTTCCGACGTACGTCGAACGTGACCGACTGAAAGGGAACATGAAATATTTTGTGTTCATATTGTCTGCAATGAAATACAAGTCAAAGTAAATTTAGAAATCACTTTTTTTTATTTGCGTTTTCCAATCTGTCCCAACTTTTTCTGATTTGAAAAACTAACAAATCTTGTTCAAATCATGTTTTTCATGCCCTAAAATCCTGACTGGGGTTGTTAAAATTTAAACATGAAGGGGTTAATGTCTAAATAAATATATGAGGTGCACATGAAGTTTGCACCCAATTTTGTGGGATGTAATGGAGAAGTAATAGGAGTAGTGCAAGGAATTACCCTTAGCAGGGAGTAAGTAAAGTACATTGTAAACCTCTACAGGTTGATTGAACTTAATTTATGGAAACTCGTTGCCCTAAAAAAGTTAATGTTGTCATGTTGAAAAAACAAAACATTTCCAGTTTAAAGTACTTAAGATTTCAACAGCATTTCATTAAAAACTATTAGTTGATTTAACTAACAGTTTTTAATGCAGTGCTATTGGAATTTTAGGTACATTAAAATGGAAATGTTTTGTTTTTTCAACAAGACAAAATTAACTTTTTTAGGGCAACGAGATTCCATAAATTTAAGTTCAATCAACCTGTATATGCTAATGCATAGAAATCAGATGTGAAATCAATATGGATGACTGTTGCAGAAACCAAAACTTTAATTTAAATATAGCTATTTACTGTAAATTATTTAATGAAGATACAACTGCATTTCAAAAAAGGACAAAGGATAACAATGATTTATTTGAACTTACAATTTTTTGGAATTCACTTATTAAAACCAGTTTTCAAAGAGTGACAAAAACAATAAAATGTCGTAAGTACCAATTACGCAATTTTAAATATTTAAAACAGTATTTCAAACCATTTCCAAATATCTAACAAGTACAGTATGTTATTATACTGTATTAATATGGAGCATAAACATTAGCCAAACACTAAGGCATAGTTTAATGAATATCTGAGAAAGATTATCTAACGATTCTGAAAGAGAACCTATAGAAGCCTGCATTTTCTGTACATTTTACATGGTAAGCTGAGTTGTAACAGCCAGAACCTTGCCCTTCAACTCCTTTCCCAAACCAAGCAAAACTTGCTGAATGAAAAGAAAGGTGTTGCCTATGCACTTTGGGTAGTCTAGGTGCAGTGCACAAGTTAAACCAAAAAGACGACACATGGCCTGGGGTATATTGTCTAAATTGACCATTACAACATTCCCCTCCAAGATGATTCCCACCGAGGATGGGTTGAGGCGGAATGACAGGGGTTGCAGAGCTACATCTTCATTTTCTAAGCTGAGGGTTCCAACTGGCACATGTTGGTGGTACGAGTCTCCATCATCAGAAGCCTGGACAAGAATATGGAGATTACCAAGATACATTTTAGCAGTGTACAGTTTTTTCTAGATATTAATTTTATTGTATGCAGGCATATTTTTTGTGAATTATGTATACAAATGTATCCAGGAGTTCAGTCAATAAATTTTTTCAATTAAAAATATGTAAAATAATGAGATTAACCAGGATTGTATTTTAGAGTTTTACAAGTGTCATGACAGGAATTAAAATTTCTCCTGAATGATTTAGAATTAAAACCTCCGCACTCCTCATTTCATTCATCATTTAACTAAACTATGACATTGGTTTTGGTGGGGGTTTTTTTTTTTACTATGATCTTACATAAATGCACATTAAGAAAAATATTACAAAAAAACTATGACAGTAAAACTGCATTAATAATACTTACAAAGCATGCTTTGAAGAACTCAGTTGGGTCATCACCAAGAAGTACTGGAAGCTAGAGATGCACCGATTGCAATTTTCTTGGCCGATTCCGAATTTTCTTTCTAAGAACTATAATTGACAGCATATACAAACAAAAATCCACTTTTTCTTCAAAGCAAATTTTTGCCTTGTAAATGTTGTAAAATGTAATGTTGTAAAAACAATACAACAGGATCTTCTCTCACTTAAACAACTCTCAAAAAATAAGTGTTCTGTGCCTGGAAAGAAGTAGAAATAACAAATAACTGAAAATCATTTGCTTTATGAAACAAAACATTATAAATTTACCTTTTTCTCTTTTTTACTAAAGTACAAAAGATCCTATGAATGAACAAACCTGAAGTGTACAATACTCCTCCAAATAATAGTTCAGTAATTTGGGTAATGAATGTTGCCAGCTAGGGATGTCACAGTACCAAAATTCCAGTAGTCGGTACCAATACCATAAAAATTGTATGGTACTCGGTACCAATTTCGGTTCCACAGCTAAATGTTTATATATATATATATATATATATATATATATATATATATATATATATATATATATATATATATATATATATATATATATATATATATATTTATTGTGACATACGTCCCGGGCCTCTATCAGCGTCGCCCTGGAAACGGACCAGACACACCTGCACCCACTCAGCACGGGCTGAGCGGTCACAGCTGCGGGTCATCAACCATCCCCTATATAAGACTCAGAGGCAAGCAGAGAGGTGAGAGATGTCTCCAGAAGACTCGGCTAACCTTACTTCTGCTATTCCCCACAGACAGCAGCGTGTGACCGCCAGCCCACTCACGGGAGAAGAGCACGGATCCACACTGCACCGCACCACTGGGAGAAGGAAGGACCAGACGCCGAGCACCGAGCACCCACCGACCTCATGCCGAAACGGCCCACTTTCACTCTGCCACTTCAATAAAACCCACCCTTCGGGGAACTCACCTACTCACCTGCAACCTCGTGTCGTGTGCTTCTTCACCCCGTCACACTGGTGGAGAATGCGGGCATTACATTGAAGAAGCACCGACACATTTCCCCGCACGCTGCGTTCGCCGCACTTCCGGGTTCATCCCGGAAGTCCTCCGCATTGTTTTGGTTGAGGGATTTCCGGTTGGTTTCTTTCCACTCACCTTCCCTCTCTGTTTCCCCAGGTGGCGCCACTTCCCCAACATGGACGAGCTGCTGAAACACCTCACCGAGGTGAGCATCCGCCAGCAGCAAATCATGGAGCATATGGCCTCCTGCCAAGGCGAGTCAGAGAGAGAGCTCGCCACGCTCCGCGTCGCTGCTGCCCAGCGCGCTCCGCTGCCAGATCCCCGCGCCCAAGCAACACAATTGGTGCCATGGATGACGTCGCATGATGACGTCGCGCTGTATCTGAAAATGTTCGAGGCCATTGCCGTCCGGGAGGCGTGGCCCAGAGATGAGTGGGGCCGGATCCTGGCCCCGCTGTTAACCGGAGAAGCTCAGCGTGTCTACTTCACGCTGACCCCCGAACAGAGTGCAACCTATGAGGTGCTGAAGAGGGAGATCCTGGGCCATGCAGGGCTGTCACCGCTGAACGCGGCACAGCTGTTCCACGACTGGACCTATAACACCCGCCGGCCCGCCCCGGGCTCAAGCCGCGGAGCTGTCTCATCTCGCCCACCATTGGCTTCTGGCCGGGGAGCCCACCGCACACCAGGTAGCGGAACTGACCGCCTTCTCCGAGCCCTCATTGACCGCCTTCTCCGAGCCCTCCCGCGGCCGCTTCGTCAGGCAGCAGGGATGCGGAAGCCTACCAGCCTGGACGAGCTCGCAGAGGCCATTGAGCTGGCGGAAGCCACCCAACAGCGTGAGGTTGGGGAGCGAGTGCCACCATTTCCCCGAAGGGTGGTCCAGGAGCGACACCCGCCGGAGGGCACCCAGCGGCCAGTAAGCAGACCGGCGGTTCCCGGTCCGCAGGATGAACCCATGCCCACCGAGGAGCCCCGCTCACCAGGACGAGCTTGGCTGGCGGGCTGCATCGTCCGTACCGAGAACGCTCCGCGGGCGGAGGTAACCATCAACGGCCGCCCATATCTGGCTCTCCTGGACTCCGGCAGCGCGGTCAGCCTGGTCAAAGCCACCATCCTACCCCCACGAGTCGACCCCAAGACCACCTTGTCAGTCACCTGTGTACACGGAGATACAAGAGAGGTACCGGCCCGGCTCGTCACCATCGCGGCTCCTCCCGGAGCCTGGCCGGTGGAAGTGGGGATCGTCAAGGATCTCACGGTCCCCGTTCTTCTTGGAAAGGATTGGCCAGGTTTTGACCGCCTGCTCGCCTCCGTCACCCAGCCCGCCAGCACGGCCGGGAACCGCCCCAAGCGGAAGAACCGAAGGAAGAAATATAGAGCTGAGTATCGTCAGCAGCTTCCTAATGATATCTCCCAGTGGTAGCATGTACAGGGTGAAGAGTAGCGGTCCTAGCACTGAGCCTTGTGGTACTCCATACTGAACTTGCGATCAGTGTGACATCTCTTCATTTACTGCTACAAACTGATAACGGTCGCATAGGTATGATTTAAACCATGATAAAGCAATTCCACTAATACCTACATAATTTTCGAGTCTATTCAAAAGAATGTTGTGGTCGATAGTGTCAAATGTAGCGCTAAGATCGAGTAACACTAATAGAGAGATACAGCCACGATCGGATGATAAGAGTAAGTCATTTGTAACTCTGATGAGAGCAGTCTCAGTGCTATGATACGGTCTAAATCCTGTCTGGAAATCCTCACAGATACCATTTCTTTCTAAAAAGGAACATAATTGTGAAGACACTGCCTTTTCAAGTATTTTTGACAGAAAGGGTTGATTTGAGATTGGTCTATAATTGACTAATTCTGTAGGATCAAGTTGCGGTTTTTTAATAAGTGGTTTAATAATAGCCAACCTAAAAGTTTTCGGTACATATCCTAATGACAAAGATGAATTAATGATATTAAGAAGAGGATCTATGACCTCTGGTAGCATCTCTTTTAATACCCTAGTCGGTATAGGGTTGAGCATACATGTTGTTGATTTTGATGATTTAACGAGTTTAGCCAATTCTTCTTCTCCTATAGCAGTGAATGAGTGTAATCAAACAAGCTCACGGAAAGGAAACCCAGACTACAGAAAGCACATATTTTTTTCTTTATTTTACAATAGCACAATGTAAGTAAACACTTAGCAATTTTGAATGTTGTCCTAATCTTATTATCTGTATGACCAAAATGACTGAGTATTTTATGTGTCCTCTGCTCGTTCGCGAGGGCACAACATATTCCAGCATTGCAAACTTGACATCTAAAAAGTTACACAGCTCAGTTTAAAAAGTCAGTAGTAGCCTACAATTCGTGCCATTCAGAGTGAGCACCGCTCCACTGTGGTGTTTCCAAGCACATTTGTGCGCATGTGAAGAGGATGATTTTTTTCCATCAATATTGAGATGCGAGTGAAGTACAAAGCTTATAATAAATAATGGTTTAGCATCCAAATACATCGCGAATATGACACCCTTTGGATTCGAATGAGAGAGTTTGGCTATGCTGGTTACTTTAAGTATCTCATTAAATTATTCAGTTTTGACTTAATAGTTATAGCCTACTTATATTTTTAATACTTGATCTGTTCTGAATACCGTTAAATTTAAAGGATTTTGTAACGCATTGTGTCCGGAGGAAAAGAAGGATAGCTCACTTAACTGGAGTTATTGCAGACACGGAGGCGATGGACATTTCACAGCTCGCACTTTATTCCCCGTGAAACTCGTGTAACTGTCCGTCACAAACGACAACTTACAACAACTTGATTTGAGCAACAGAAAACAGAAAATAACCTGCGTATACATGGGAGTGCTCGAAGCGAAGTGTGCACATTGCAGACAGTTCAACAGGGAGCACGCAGCTCTTAAAGGGGCCTATAGCATATGGGTAGCGACAACAACAACAAAAGAGGGTCGCTCTTAAAAAAGTTTGAAAACCACTGCACTAGAGGATGTCTTTTTGAGGTCATCCTGTGAAAAGAGCATGCATGGCACACAATATAATGAATACATGCTTGGACTATACGTCAACCAGTCTCTCTTCTGTTTTTCTCGCCCATTTGCTGACTTTGCTGACTAAACTGGAGATACTCTGGACATTTCTTTCCTTCTGAATCCTTGGGCATAATATTTTTCATTACCGGCACGCACCGCCGTCGATCGAATGATTACGTGGTAAAAATTCCTGTCTTTTTACGCTATTGTAAATTGAGTTTGTTTGTATAACACACAGACAAAATGTAGGCTACACAACACATGTCACAAGCATTATGCACCTGCCCGCTGTTGATGCATTTTATTTTACTGGCAGTGGCTAGCTTTCTAACGATCACCTCACGTTCACGATCTGTGAACCTCCCTGGCCATAATCCTGGATCAGTTGTCAAAAAAATCTCCTTCACTCTCGTTTTCATTTCGCCCTGTACTTGCTGAGTTTGGGCTGTCTGTTACTGTGTCCTGACTGGTGCTACTTTCAGCTTCTTCACTTTGACCTTCACTAACTGATGTTGGCCCACTTTCATGCATTTGCTGGTTTGAAGGGCCTGGCTCTGTAGACAACAAATACCATGACTCAAATAGTTCTATAAAGAATAAACCAATACTTTCCAATTCAGTTCAGTTCAGTTAAAATATATGTGACTAGTAAATATTAAATATCAAAAATTAAAGTTAATATACCCAATGAGTATCTTCTGCACTGACCCTCCATGTCATCTTTGGAATGGGGTTGTGAGTCAGATGATGCCACATCTGTTGCTGCAGAAAAAGATTATTTGTTATTAACTAGCATCAGTTATATTATCTCTAATGTAACTTAGAAAATCATATACTGATAATATACAACATGCCAAGGTTTCTGGAAAGAGGTTTGGTTAAGTGATATTTACGTTCCACATGGTTGAGTAAGCAGTCCGATGGTGGTGACTTCATCCACTGGTTGTGCTGGGTGACAATGCAGTGGGAAAGGAACTGGAATCCGTTTCAACAGCATAGAAAACGAAGATCTGTGGGATGCTGATCTCCTGGAGCACCAAAGGGTCCTAAAATCTGGAACTCGCAGATGGGGCCCTGAAGTAGGTGCAGAAGGTCCTTAATCTAGAACACGCAGACGAAGGAACCCTGGAGTGAAGGTTTGCTCTCCTGAGCATAACCTTGTTGCAAATGTCTCTGTGTGTCTTCTGCCTCTCTGGGCCAGACACTCAGGACTTGGTCAATCCGCTTTGGTCTCTCTGGCATGGAGACTCGGGACGTGCTGTAGTCGTCTCGCTGGACTAAAACTCTGAACGTAGTGTTTGTTAATGTCTCTTTCCTCACAGGCTGGAGCCTCAAAACGTGGTCATATCTGTTGCTGCCTACAAGCTGTAGACTCAGATCCTCAGATCTTTAGTTGTATCTCGATGACCAGAGACTCAGAACTTGGTGATCTGTTTCAGTCTCATCCTTGCAGGACTCAGACTCAGAACTTGGTGAACTGTTTGTCTCTCTCAAGGAGAAACCCAGAACTGGTTGTCTGTCACAGTCTCATCCTCGCGGGGAGACTCAGAACAAGGTGTGTCTGTTGAAAGGGTACCTTTATCCTTTTCCGAATAGGAGGAGATTGCAATTTGGCGCTTTTCCATTCCAGTGTTGTGATTGGCTGCTGGCATCAGAGGGGGCACACAGTGTGGCCCACCCTTCTTTCCCCTGTGGAACTCATTTGCATACTGTACACATTTAGAAGTCTTTAAATTGTTATTAAAATTTACCAATGCATTTCTCACTTTCCAAACCACCATCCGAATACCCCTGGCAATATTCTAAACCAGTGTGGTACGAGTACCACTAGTGGTACTCAGGCTGCCTCTAGTGGAACTCACAGGAATCACTAAATAAAATAATGTTAAAACACATACATTTTAATTTAATCTTTATTTGATTTTTTTTTACGTTTAATTACAGTATAGTTTTAATTTAACTTTACAACACATTTTAATTTAATCATTATTTAATTATTTGATTTACCTGTATGTAAGCACAGTGCAGTGTTAATGTACAAACTGTGAATTTATAATGTTAAAATGGCTGACAACAATAAATATTCTTAGGAATAAACTGCCTCGTTTTTGAACTGTGTAGAGCTGTAGCTAAATAGTTAGGCCTACTACGCTACTGTATTTTAATTTTGGTCATTATGGTGGTACTTGGAGAGCCAAATATTTTCTGAGGCGGTACTTGGTATAAAAAGTTTGAGAACCACTGTTCTAAACAAATAGACACCAAACATGATGGAAAAAGATTGAACTGTTCATTAATTTGTTCATTAACAGCTGAATTTGTGTAAGATGTTGCATTACAAATAGCTGTCACTGAGAATACTTATTTATCTGAATAAGTATGAAATGGATGTGTGTAGTTTACATCAGTCTTAAGGTTTCCAAACATAGTTATGAATGGATTTTGATGGGTTATTGTGCTCTTTCTTTCACCCGCTACTACTAAGGTCCTGTGGAATTTGTAATGCAGTCATAGACCAGGACATTAGGGATTTGGGTGAAGGGCAGAAACTGCATGTGGACCAATGAGATGTTTTGTCCTTCCTGGGCTTGGTACTAGAGGTGGTATTTTTGGCCTCTAAGAGGTGTCTGGCTGTTGTCCTAGCATCTTTATCTGATGGTGTTGGACAGTTTGTTTGTGTTCATCCACAAAGATCCAATCAAAATGTAGCAAAACTTTGTTTACTGTTACGGGCAGAGAGGGGCCCGGCCATAAACTGGGCCCTGGAATGTGCTGTCCGCTACAGTATCCATCCAAGAGCGATAATTATTTTTTTTTTTTAATAATTCATTTTATTTAAGGCGCCTTTCAGAACACTCAAGGTCACCATACATCAAAGTAGCAACAATAAAAATAAATAAAAAATACAATAAAAAATTAACAGTAAAGAGCAATACCAATAAACCATAAAGAAATCAACATTTACAAACATGACCATCACAAACACAAAGTGCTAAAAGTGAGTGCACACAGTAATCACGAAGGGAAAGCTAGTCTAAATAAATGGGTTTTAAGTCTGGTTTTAAATTGAGGTAACGAATCAGAATTGCGGATGCTGACTGGGAGAGAGTTCCAGAGGCGAGGAGAAGCACGGCTAAAAGCCCGATGACCCATGGTGGTTAAACGAGCAGGGGGTGCATGGAGAAGACCCAATGAGGAAGAGCGAAGAGTTCGAGAAGGGGTGTAGGGCTGTAAGAGAGCTGAAAGGTAGGATGGAGCAAGGTTATGAAGAGATTTGTAAGTGAGGAGAATAATTTTTAATTCTATCCGGGATTTGATAGGAAGCCAGTGAAGCTGCTGAAGTGATGGAGTAATATGTTGAACTGATGGAGTCCGGGTTATTATTCGTGCAGCAGAATTTTGAATAAGTTGAAGTTTATGAAGAGATTTGTGTGGTAAACCAGATAAAAGAGAATTACAGTAATCAATGCGAGAGGTGATAAGCGAATGAACAAGAATAGCAGAACTACGCAGAGTGAGAAATGGACAGAGGCGAGAAACATTACGGAGATGAAAATAACAAGACCTGGTTATGTTATTAATGTGTTCTTCAAATGAAAGGGTGCTGTCAAAGATGACCCCCAAGTTCCTAACCTGACGGGAAGGAAAAACGGAGGAACCGTCAATGGATAAAGCAAAATTTCCGGACCTGGACAGAATAGAATTAGTGCCTATGAGGAGTAATTCAGTTTTACTGCCATTCAGTTTGAGAAAGTTGGCAGGAAACCAGACTGTTATTTCCTGGAGGCAGTTGGTGAGACAGGCCGGCGGAAGAATGGAATCAGGGTGTGTGGATACGTAAAGCTGTGTATCATCAGCATAACAGTGGAATTTAAGACCAAATTTGGAGAAGATATTACCAAGCGGGATGAGATAAATTAGGAACAATAGGGGACCTAGGACAGAACCTTGGGGGACACCACAACTAACAGAAGAAGGTTGGGATTGAAAATTATTTAGTTGTACAAACTGTGTTCGGTTTGAAAGGTAAGACGTGAACCAGGCATAAGGAATACCATTGATACCAATAGCAGATAAACGATTCAACAGAATATTGTGTGAAATGGTATCAAAGGCAGCACTTAAGTCCAGCAAAACAAGAATAGATAAAGACCCGCCATCAGCCGCCATTAACAGATCGTTAGTTACTCCCAGTAAGGCGGTTTCTGTACTATGCTTAGGACGAAATCCTGACTGAAAGCACTCGTATAAGTTATTATTACAAAGGTGAGCATGGATCTGTGCTGCCACGTTTTTTTCAAGAATTTTATAAATAAAAGGAAGATTTGAAATGGGACGGAAATTATCCAAATTGTTTGTGTCTGCACCAGGTTTCTTAAGGATTGGAATTATAGCAGCTTTTTTGAAAGATGCTGGAACAATACCGGAACTAAGAGAGGAATGAATAATGCGAGTTATAAGAGAAGAAAGAAAAGGAGAACAGTCCTTTACCAAATTAGTAGGTATAAGATCAAGTGAACATGTGGAAGATTTAGATTTATAAATAAGATGAGAAATATCTTGTTCAGATGGCAAAATAAAAGAAGAAAGAAAAGTAAGGGAAGAATCAATTGTGACAATGTATGGTGAATGGGTAGCCAAAGAGGCCAACTGTTGATGTATGGTGGTTATTTTGTCATTAAAAAAGGACATAAATCTTTCACAGTGAGCAGTGCAGTACAGATGTGCAGGAAGTGTGTCAGGTGGTTTCAAAATACGATTTACAGAGGAGAACAAGGCTTTAGTGTTACCATCTCCAGACTCAATTAAATGTGAATAAAAATCATTTTTTGCAGCAGAAAGAGCATGTTTATAGAGGTGAAGATGTTCACTATACAATTCTCTGTGTACCATAAGTCCAGTTCGTTTATAAAGACGTTCCAGGCGCCGGCCTCTAGTTTTGAGCTGGCGAAGTTCAGGAGTAAACCAAGGCGCAGAGTGAGTGAATGATACAGTCCGCGTTTTAAGAGGTGCAAGAGTATCAAGAAGCTGCTGTAATTCAGTGTTATAAAAAGAGACCAAATCGTCAGGAGAAGTGAGATGGTCACTGAGTGGAAGATCAGTGATTGCAGCAGACAAGACTGATGGGTTGATATTTTTTATATTCCGAAATGTCATCAAGCGTTGTTGTTTGGATTTGGAGAGTGTAACCTTTACATTAAGAGAAAGCATTTTATGGTCCGATATAGGCATTGGAACTGCAGAACAGTCCAGTGGTGTAATGCCTGAACAGCAAACGAGGTCCAGAGTGTGGCCTTTAGAGTGGGTGGGAAAATCCACATATTGCTGAAGACCAAAACTGTCAAGGCAGGAAATTAAATCCCTTATAAGTGGGTTAGTGGCATTGTCCACATGAATGTTAAAATCACCCAGTAGAATAATGTTAGGTGAAAGTGTACATAGAGAGGTTAAGAATGCACCAAATTCATCTAAAAAAAGTATTGCAGTATTTCGGAGGTCGATAGATAACAGCCAATACTGTAGGTGTTGGACCGCTGATAAGTAAAGCAGGTGATTCAAAGGAAGCATGCACTGGAACAGACAGCGGAGATGCTTTATAGATCGAGTTGTGTAGTATCGCGAGACCTCCTCCACGTTTGGATATACGAGGCTGTGAGATGTAAACAAACCCAGGAGGGCACACGTGGTTCAACTCTAAGAAGTAATTTTCTTGCTGCCAGGTCTCAACCAAGCAGATGAAGTCAAACTAACGTTCAACGATAATGTCATTGATGAGGAGACCCTTGTTGGATAGTGAACGGATGTTGAAAAGTCCAACTTTGAGTACATTTCCCAGCGGAGAACTAACGTTAGTCGATCTGGCTACGCTAGTTAGTGCATCCTGATCAACAGTCCACCGTGTTTTCCTTGCTGCACGGGGAGCCGAGGTCCAAAAAGATCGTATAGCCTTCGAGTCATCATACCTGAAACCTCGTCGAGACCCGCGATGGATGTATTTCGGACGATGAACAATGTCCTGATACAGGTAGAGTGAAGGCGGAGGCTCGGCAGAGTAGCACCGCAGCCGTTGAAGTTCAGTCACTGTATACAGGAACAGCGAGGTCGCTAAATGGAACACTGATGCCAAGATAGTCCAAACAATGATGATACGTGTGAAAGGATGGTAAATCCACATCATGCCAGTCCACAGCAGAGTTTAGCAGGAGTAAGGAATTAAAAATGATAAAATAGAACTATAACAAGAAGTAAACAATTAAAACACAAAAAAAACACAGAAGAGCAGCGGCAGCCAAAGTGCGCCAGCGTTCGCCCAACCCAATAACACTGATTATCTCTTCCACTGATTAAAGATAGCGTTAAAAGACAGGGATTTTGACAAAGTAATCATTCGATCGATGGCGGTGCGTGTCGGTAATGAAAAAGGACAGTAGGCAGTTGGCAGACGGTAGTTTTCCTATTCCCATGAAAGTAAATGTGGCTGCAAAATAACAATACATTAAGTTACTAACCTGTCTTAAAAAACGTCTTGATCGACTGGGATACAGCAACTCTCCTGGCCTCCCTCTCGTTCTTTTCACGGCGTTTCTGGTACCCAGTTCATTGCTAACTTCAGCTGCTGCCTCAACTCTGAATGGTTCTGTTCACAAGCCTAGGTGGTACCTAAAATTTTATTGAATCTGATGATCTGATGTTTGTGTAACGTGTGAGCAGGGATGAAGCTGAGTGAGAATCCAAGTGCAGCATGAACAATTTAATAACAAACAACATCAACAGAAAATCCAAGAACAAGGTAATCCAAGAACAAGGGTATCCAAAAACAGGTAAGAGTGCAACGACAGGAACACACATACAGGAGCAACGACCAACAAACAACAACTGATGCACTGGTATATATACACAAAGGTAAACAAGGTTAAAAAGATAACAAGGGGGTGTGGTAAATGGGAAACACCTGGGAAAACTAATCAACATGAAACACTACAAAGGATTACAACACATGGCACAAGACCAGACAAAAGAGTCCACAAACACACAGGGAATTTATGACAGTTTGTCACTGACTGATTAAATTAATAAATACTAAACCGGACTAAACCATTTTTAGGAAGGGGAGAGGAGCTGATATTTGGAAAACCTCTTTAACCTATTTGCATGTTTTTGTGGTTTTCATTAAAATATAAGGCATACAACTAATATAAATATTAGATTTATTCACAGAACAAGGGCCTATATAGTATAACTTCTGGATTTTGTGGGGCCCCCTGGGCTGTGGGGGCTACCTTTCACCCCATTAGCAACGGCCCTGCAGAAAAGTAATATAATGTGTTTCACCTGTCCCCCTGTTCCAATCTAACATTAGTTTTAACATTTTGAAAATCCTAAAAAAAGCAAAGAAGAAATATTAAGATGTGTTACTATTTGAAGGTCACAAATTAAATGTTTGCAACATTTATGATTTTCACTATGCTAAGTTATTTGTATAAAAGGTCATGTACTTCTGTCATTAAATAGTATAATTAAATGTATTATACTATTTTAAACAGTTGCATGTGAGTTTGAATAGACAGTCAGTATGACATCAAACATACAAAACTTGGACACTACATCATGTACGTTCTGAAGGTGTTCTTTAATTCAAGTAAAAAAAGAAGAAAAAATAAATGTGTGCTTACATTGCATTATGTTACATTACATATTATTGATGCAAGCATGCAAACAAAAGCTTTACAATTTTTTTTTATATTTACTCATTTTACAATCCTAATGGATTTCAAACCCCAGAATAGATCTTCATTCTCTACTTTCGAAAGATCTAAGACACTAATAGAGTGTTTATGAATTCACATCATATCCACCTTATTTTGCAATTTGTGTTGACTTCTAGCCTCTACTGTAGGTAAATAAGAATAACAAAATGCAGTAAATGGTAAAACTATGTGTGCTACATATCGTCTTGGTTACATATGTAACCCTTCGGAAAGACGTCGGAACTGAACTGAAGAATTGGGATCCCTACCAAAGCGCCACCACTGTTGCCCCTTCCAGCTCCCTGTGTAAGCCACCTGATCCCCCCGCACCTGCTGAGGTGGAAGATAGAACAGGGTTAACGCAGAGAAGGTTGATTACTGCTGTCCCGCTTGACCTATACAGTAAGACTATTGTGGCTTGTTTCCATCGTACGGTGCGGTCCAGTACAGTTCAGAACAGTACGCAATTTTTACCGTTTCCATTGTCAGAAATTGTGAATGGTACACTAATTCCGAACCGTACTGTACCACTTTTTTGGCACCCTCCCATTGGAGTACCTAGCCCACTAGTCCTGTCCTAAAGGGTGGAGCTAGACTCACTGCAGAACGTTTTAATTGGCTGACAGAGAATCGTCACTTGCGCATGCTTTTTCAGCTGTGTTTTTCCTTGCAACATGCAACATTTGGGCAAACAATGCATGTCTTCTTGTGACAAACAGCCACATGCCGAGAAGCAAGAACAAGATCTGCTGTATTTCTTCCATTGTTGTTTACTGTGTCACTTTCTTCTTTGTGCAAGAATGACGTTGATCACTACACCGAATTAGAGGGAAGTCAACACCGGCAGGGACGGCAGAGCAGACTCTGCCAAGGGAAAGACACTGGCTTGCCGACAGGGAGCACTGTAGGATCACAGCATATGGGCAACTAGCCTAGCATAGGGGTCAACTACTGGGCCTACTTATGAGTGTTAGGCCTGAAGTTGGACGTCTCGGCCATGTCTGACTGCAGAGGGTGCTGGAGGAGCTCCAACAGAGTTCGCCAGCTGGTGAACTCACTTGAGAGCAGGATAGCACACATATCCGGTCCTTAGGAGGGGAATGGTGCAGCAAGCGAGACACTGAGCCTGGTCACATATTCTGTCCTTAAGCCGCCTTTCCACTGCACACGACAAACGACAGCCGTTGTACCGGAAGTCATTAATTTTCAATGGAGAGTCGTACAGGGGTTGCGTGTGGTGCCGACCATCTGCGAATGCGGAATTTTCGGATCCGATTTGAGCTTCGGATGCGTTCAAATATTTGAACTTGAGCGACTACACCGTATGCGACACGCCGACCGAATGTGATGTATTCCAAAGTTGTCCAATCAAATCAGTGTGCACAAGTTGAGAATTCTTGTTTATCACATTTTATTTTGTTTTAAAACTTTAAAAAAATACATAATGGCTTGGAGGAAACATCTTGGCGAGTATCACCGTTTAGTGAATGAGCTGCTTTAACGTTGAAGATTTCCGTTAATATTTTCGGGTCTCACGAGAGGAATTTAATGAGATCCTTCAGGTTGTTGTGTTGGCCCAAAAATTAGCAGGCAGGATACTGCATTTCGGGAATCCATCAGCCCGAACGTCTGGCAATTTGTCTCAGGTACAAACCCAAGTTAATAATAATATGTTAGGCCTAATACACACATACACACACACACACACACACACGTGTGTGTGTGTGTATATATATATAGGCTATACACCCACACTATTCTGTGTACTTGTTAAACCGCGAGGATAAGCTTCTCTCCCATGTTGCCGTGTACGATCATAATGAAATTTCCGTGCGACTGCCACTAGGGGGCAAATTCCGACAGTCGTGTCCGAATGTTGTGTGCAGTGGAAAGGTGGCTTTAGGAGGGGAATGTTGCAGCAAGCGAGACACATATCCGGTCCTTAGGAGGGGAATGGTGCAGCAAGCGAGACACTGAGCGGGTCTCCGGTGTTACTGACTACTTGAAGCAAGCATACGGGAAGATACCGGCTCTACGCGAAGACTACAGAATCTAGCAAATGTGTTTGGTGTCACTCAGCCTGCGGCTCTAAATATATCTGTCAGCGAGGCACCATGCGCCAACGCCCAGGAGGAAGTAACACTCCTGGAGTGAGCTCTCAACCCAAGGGGGCAAAGCTCGCCTTGGGTTTGGTACGCCAAGACAATGGTATCAACTATCCAGTTGGCCAACCTCTGCTTGGAGACAGACTTTCCCTTCTGCTGGCCTTCGTAACAGTCAAAGAGCTGGTCTGAGTTCCTGAAGCTCTGCGTTTGGTCCACATAAAGGTGCAAAGCGTGACTGGGACAGAGCAAAGCGAGGGCTGGTCTGCCTCCATCTTTAACCCCCTCGAGTCAGCGGTCGCGCCCGCGCAATCGGCTTTCTTTTTTTCTTATCAGTGCCATAGACTCAAATAACTGTCATTTTTTATCATTCATGCAAGTGTTATACATCATTATATTCTGTTAAGTTTCTATTTTGTTTGTGTACAGTCACAATAAAAATAAATTGTTGTGCTTTTTGCAAAATAAGGGAAACAAACATGATTCGCGATCTTCAGCCTCTCTTTCAATGAGGTCTAATCTGATTCTCTTCAGAAAATGATCTGTAGCTTATTGAAACCTTGACACACAAACATGAGACATATGTCTAAAGAAACGTTGAAATGACAGGTTTTAAATCATGTAAATCAAAACAAAAAAAACTAATATTCTGTGTTTATGTAATCTGTGTGAAAAGTGGGAGATTTCAGTCAACTCATTACTGACTCATTATCCGCTAATTATCCATGCCCACGGACCGTGTGCTCATTCAGATTCAAATACAGGCAATCCATGCGTCGACGCCCACACACACATCAACTCATACAAACACAACTAGTGAATTCAGATACATCGCTTTGAGTAATAATCCTGGAATAATTATCGTAACGGAAAGCTGATTCAGAGCTCATTGTGGTAGGCTAGGTTTATTCTGTTAGCATCTGTGAATATGAAACGCAAAAAGACTGTTTAAATATAAATCCTGATGCAACATGGCAAGACTGTTTAGACAAGATTTATTGGCCTGTTTTCGTTTTGCATATATTGTATCTTAATTTTAATCAATGCTTTTAATATAGTTGCTTCTTATTTTATAAGAAGTCAATATAACAGACAATAGCCTTAACGCACGGGTCTCATAAATGAATTTAAGATGGAAATGATATTGGAGTATTAATTGCCTTTTTTACAGTGAATTTCGTTTTGTATAAATTGTATCTTAATTTTAATCAATGTTTTTAAAAACGAGTTTTGATTCATATTGATGTTTAAATATTATACCCTATGTTGCTGTTGTTGTTTTTTTTAGAAAGTTAATTGCTTTCTTTAAACTGAATTTCGTTTTGTATAAATTGTATCTTAAAATTAATCAATGTTTTTAAAACGAATTTTGCTTCATATTGATGTTTAAATATTATACCCTATGTTGTTGTTTTTTTTAGAAAGTTAATTGCTTTCTTTAAACTGAATTTCGTTTTGTATAAATTGTATCTTAATTTTAAGCAATGTTTTTAATATATTTGATATAATATAACAGACTGGTATAATAAATATATTAGTATATTTGATTCCAATATAGCAGACAATAGCCTTAGCACTGGCTCATGCATTTCACGTGTTTCTGACTGAAGCTCGAAATGATATTTGAGTATTGTGTGTATTTGATCGTTTACAAATTATTAAGAAAATATTTGCCATTGAAATGAGTGAGCCAATGTTCAGTGTCACAATATTGCTGTTTTTTTTAGCTCTTCTTTCAAAAACATTTCTGATTGAAATCTTGTTTCTTTTTTTTGGCAGATAATTTAGCTTGCTTTAAGTAAAAACTTTAAGTAAAAAACATTTAGATTTTTCCCCCAGAATTTTTTTTTTTTTTTTACTGTTACTGTACTTATCTAGTAAACCTAAAATCTAGTAGACCTAAAGCTCATTTATTATGCAGCTCATTATTATGCAGGTCTTTGTTTCTCAGGAGTGATCACATTATTATTCATGGTTCGTTCACGCCTACTCGCATAAGGCTTGAATAAAGAAAAAGTGTTTTACAAAATGTAAATTAATATATTTTTTTATGTGAATGAGTAGGCTCAATGATTCTCACATCAGTTTAAAGCAAAATCTCTAAACAAAAACACCCAATATATAAAGGGCTTGTGAACACATATCTATTGTGTGTTTTGAATCCTTAATTTTAATTTTTTTTTTTAGTTTTTTCAAAAATTATGCATAAACATTATTCTCTCAAAAGTACAAGCATGTACATACACGTTGCTCACATATTATGGTAGCCCAGTTTGTGCTGAATACAGTGTAATTACACTTTTGCCATTAAAGTGTTTATAAGCAACTGAAAAATGCACAAATGTCATTGCATGTCAAAACTTCTAAAGGGCCCCAAAACAGCTCAGACTCCTAGGACTCCTAACAACAGAATTTTCAGCTCAGCTGACTGCAGCGGTTAAAAGAGGGCTCTCTGCAGTGCTGTTAGCACCAATAAGAAATTCCAAGAGGGTACTGGGTAAGGGCAAGGAGGATTTAGCCTTCTCACACCCCTCAGGAACCTGATGATCAGGTCGTGCTTCCCACAGATTTACCATCTACAGCATCGTGATGTGCGACAATAGCGGCAACAATAACCTTCAGGGTGGAGGGAGACAGCCTTCACTCCAAATCTTCCTGCAGGAAGGAAAGCACAGTTCTGATTGGGCATCACTGGGGGACTTCCCGGTGAGAAGAACACCACTCAAAGAACAGGTTCCACTTCAAGGCATAAGCGTGCCCTATAGAGGGCACTCTTGCTTAAGTGGTGTCTACCACCGCCTGGGGTAGATCGCATAAGTCCTCCCTTATTTGTGCAGGCCCCGGGGCCAGCTATGTGCCAGCGCATCCATGCTGAGGGTCCCCTCGGTCAGGAAATAAAACAACTCCCAGAAGTGCAGGCTGTCATGAGAGCTCGTCGGCCGCACGATTAAGCATGCCCGGAATGTGAATGGCACGAAGCAACCACAGATGCTTTTGACTCCATAGGAGGAGATGGCAGACAAGTTGCGACATGCAATGGGAGTGTAGACCACCTTGACGGTTGATGTACGCAACAGTGTTGTCTGTACAGACCATTATGTGCTTGCCACGTAGCGACGATTTGAGGCTGCCCAGCACAAGAAGTACTGCTAGCAACTCGAGGCAGTTGATGTGTCAATGCATTTGGTGTCCCGTCCAAATACCCGAGACTGCATGCCCATTGTACATGGCACCCCAGTCGGTGGTAGAGGCATAACCACCGCTGCAGTGCCATCACACCAACATCGGAATGCAGAGCTTCTTCCAACTCATAGTCACTCGAACAGATGGCTGTAGCAGAACAATACAAATGCATGGCTCCGAAAGCGAAAAGCTGAATGTCCAATGCATCTGTTACCGTGTTTATACGGGCGGAGCAGAAGATGCAAATCTTGCTCGGCAATGTTTATTGGTACGTTTAGTTTACATTCAAAGGTTGATTGGGCTCTCAGGCAAGATCCCAATACGTAAGTTCAGTTCTGATGTAACGAACGAGACAGTGTGTTTAAGATTACAATAATGGATTCAGAAAATTTGATAGCAAAGGAATATCCATCAGAATAAAGGACTGTTTTCATACAGATAAAATAAGACTGGATGAGACCGGAAGCCTCGCACATTCAAGTTACAAGTAGCAGCACCTGCTCTTATGTTAAAAAATAAGGTGGGTACACAAAAACTAATGTCTAAAACTAAGTTCTACTAATGGTTTGGGTGTAATTCTGAATAGATGTTTGAAAGTATGCGGGAGTGTTCTTTTGTGGTTGGAATATCATGATGTAAGATTTTGGTATAAAATAGCCAAAGAGAATTCCATTTATACTGGATATCTGTGCCATTGCATTCAAAAGAATGATGTACTTGCTTTTGACAGAAAGGTATGCTGTGAAATAAACAATCCAGGTCAGATAGTACAAAATGAGACTGAAGGTTATTGATTTGGCCTCATTGTAATTTTTCGGCAGATCTCGTCCCATGTAAGAAAACAAGAGACACAGGAAACCAAGAAACCAGCTTATAAATACAACTATGGCTAAGGTTATAGTGTTACCCATTTCACAGATGAGCATAAGTTGATCTTTAAAAGTCCATGAGTCAGCGATTGGTTTGTCAGGAGAGACAGTCATCCATATCACACAAGAAATTAAATGTATGATTGAAGAAAAGGCAATGAAGAGCCACTGGCCGTTGTGCTTAACCCAAAGGCTGTGCACCTTAGGGAACTGAGCAGCCATTTTAAAAACACAAATAATTTGAAAGGATCGGACAGTCAAACAAGAAAGACAGACGGTGAAGAAAAAGGAAAATATGGCATTTCTCAGGAGGCAAAGTGAAAATGTGGGTTTTCCTAAGAAAAAGAATGTACTTATGCTAGACATAATCAAACATATCAACATAAGAAGACACATACTACCACCAGCAGACCTCACCAATGGTGTGTTGTAGTTGTAGGCGAAAAGGCATAATATGGCAATGAGTAAAATAATTAGGCATGTGGCAGAAACCATGACAGCGATGGAGGAGATTTCTGTGAACTGAAGATAGACAACAGAACGTGTCTTACATGTTGTGCTGCCTTCATCAGACCACTCATTTGCTGCACATGGAAAGCAGGTATAGGGGTCCCCTGAGAAACAGTAAAATATTGTTTAGTAATAGTATTTTCCAAAAGCTTTGTGAAAAAGAAGTAAAGTACATTTCAGCATACCATTAAGATGAGTAATCATTACACTAATGATATAATTTAAAAGAATATACTTCACTTTAGTGCTATTTTCACAAGTAAGGTGGAAATTTTCTAACCTAGTACAAAAATCTAAACGGTTCACTCTTGAAACACAGCTAGTCATTCATTCAAAATCTATACATATTTATTTCCACATAATTTCCAAGGTCATGGTAATACTATATTTGTGGGGACATTCGGTCCCCATAAAGTAGGGAATACCAGGACCACACACACAGACACACACACATCCTTTGTGGGAATATTGTGGTTTGGATTTTTTTTTTTTTCATTTGCTTGTGAAAATTACAAAAAGAAAAAAAAAAAGTTATTTCGAACTATGTAGGCTAATGATTTTGGACATTTCATTTTTAGAAACTTACGAGAATAATCCACATAGCTGTTACACTGGCATTTTTTACACGTAAAACAGCAACTATGAAAACCTTCAGGTTGCCTTTTAAATCCATCCTTGCACTCAGTAGAGCAGTTTGAGAAAGGAACCTTTAAAAAATAGGAAAATGTGTTATTAAAGTTACAGTTTTTCTCAAATGATTATCTACATTTCTCTAAACTGAGGTCATTTTTCTCAAACAATTAACTCAGCCATCTGAACAATATGCAGTTTCCATAAACAGATTGCAAATTTCAAAATACAAATTATATAATTCCCTGAAACACCCAAAAATGTCTCAAATATTTTGTCAGTGTGGCAAGTCGAGGGACCCTGAAAACAGGCCCGTTGTGAGTAATGAGTGCTGCACGTCACACTGGCCTCATGTCTCACGGAGGAGCTCCTTTTATGCCTCCGAGCTCCTCCGTGAGACCCCCCCGTTCTCACGGTCCCTCTGCCTCGCTGCTTGCCACAGTCAGCTTTATGATAAAAGTGCTTTTCAGTAGTATTCTAGCATTCAACAAAGAACAAATGTAATAGTATTTATGTCAGTATTTTAAAATTGATTGAGAAAAAAATGGAATCTATATAGGCTAAATCTAAATGTTTAGATAAAGGCTCATCAAATGAAGACTTACAGAATCGCTGTTATGCCAGGGCAGGAGAGAGTTGTTAATTGTAAAAGTCACTTCTGGATATGTATCATATGTGCCCACCATCTCAAACTGTGGAGGATTTACATCAGTGTGCCAGAGCACAACTGCATAATTGACGGTTGGATCATAATCAACATCATATTTCACCTGACGGCCATTGAGTGGAAAATCCAACTTCTTTATTTCTCCCATAAGCTGTTGTGAGTTGTGGTATTTTTTTATTTTACAAAGACAATTTTTATTATATATAAATGTAATAAATTAACATGAATTTTGTTTGATTAATGTATTAAATTATTGTATAATAAATAATATAACATACAATTTCATTAAATATGAACACAATTATTTATTATTTAATAAATTAAAACATTGTTACTTCAATAATGTGATTAAAATAATAATTCAAATTAATTCCCTTACCATGTATGGCTTAACCACTGTGTTTTTGCGGCATCCATTCATGTCGCACTGCAGAACCTTATGTAATGCATGAGCTATGGTGTATATGGCAGAATAGACGGCAAAGGAGAATGTGGGATTTTCATTTATAATGTCCTTCGCGGTCATCAATGTGCAGTTATCACAAACTTGATTACATGTCTTACTCTTATTCTGGATGTCACTCTCTTCATTATGGTTAACATAAGTTGTTCTTCTGTCTTTATAGACAAATTCATTAAATCCAGGCAATGACAACAATCTCTCCGTAATACCAATAATTGTGCCAATTTTCCCAATTCCTGGCTCTCTGGGAAGCTGTTGATCCATAGCCCACGTATGACTTGCAATCCATACTTTGTCTTGGATGTTGTTCGCTATGGCTGCTTTGATAATTTTGCTTGCATATTGTGTCAGAGCAAAAACAACAATGACTTTGATGTCGAGCAAATCAATCTTTTGAAGTGTTTGACTGTAGTTTGCGTTTAGGCTTAGAGCCTCTTGATAGGCCAAACAAATGCCAGTTTTGCTTATATACTTGGTAAACAGCTTTAGACCGTCTGAACTGTAATCGTCTTGGCTACCAAGAAAAGCAACCCAGTTCCATCCAAACCACCGTATGATGTGAACAATCATTTCTATCAGGTTTTTGTTGCAAGGGCTTGTTCTTACAAAAGAAGGATACTTAAGTTTGTTACTTAATGCATAGCTAGCAGCTCCATAATTCACCTTTGAAACACAAGACAACAAAATATTATTAAAAAATCCATTAGCATTATACTGTATAAATGGTAACTTTGCTGTCCTTAACAAAGGCCAGCAAGTAAGTGTGTAAGTATTTTGTTATATAAAGTGTATAAAAAGAAACAATTTACCATTGGTATAAGGTACATTGTAATTAGTGGTGCAATAGTAATAGTTCTTGAGCTTCCATATGGCCCTGTTAAAGCAATTACTTTAGGCCGATAGTTGTTCAGTTCTTCTTTAGGTTTTATTGATCCATTATTTGAGATAAAACTTAAGACTGAAGGGAAATTCTTGGTATTAGAACAATGGTCAAAAATGTCATAGCCCAGAGAAACATTTGGCAGAAGAGTGGTGGAGTTATTAATCTCTTCAACGGCAAACCTCATTACTTGCAACATCTGATAGAAAGATTTTGAGAAACTGTGCCTTGAAAACAGAAAAAAGTTAATAACTTGTAATTAATGTTTCAATTTATAAATGTGACTTTGAGGAAATGCTCCTTTGACTTACAATATTATATACTGACTACCCAGCTGAAAAAAAGGTCCTTGCTTACCTGAAACATTCAGTGGTTTCTGGAGTGAACAGGGGTGTTGTTTGTTCAATTTCATGTAAAGGAAAAAGGCCACCCAATAAGTAATCTCCTTCCAAGCTGAACTCAGGTTTTGTGCAAGAAACTTTGAAAAATAAACAACTAGTAAAGCCCACAAGGAAAATGTAAATGCTACTGAGACACATTGTTTAAGATGGTCTGTTGGTCATAAAGCAGATATGCAGTAGCAAGTAGTTTGAGAATCAGGCTCAGATTCTTAATTTTATTAAAACTCATTTTAATTTGCTTAAACCACCGTATTCAATGATACAAATGACCATTTACATATCTAAACTCACAAAGCATATGTCAATCAATAGAACATTACACCGCACCCGTACCATATTTTACAAACTGTAACCTAAACTCTCAGCAGGGGTTTACAGTTGGATTAGAATTACTAAGATTTCAAAGTTTATGTGGTGAGCAAATATAAAAGTTGACTCTGGCATGTGTATACAGTACATGAGATTTCATGCAGCTTCTGTTGAGTTGAGTATTGTGGTTACACATCACATTTGAGTATAAGATATAGTTAATGCTCTCCCTGGAGGCTGAAAACCAATGCTAAAATCATAGATTTTGCTGTTCACATATACTTTACATTTTTAAATTTGCTTAACCCAGTTCCTGCATCAATTTAAATGTTTTTGCATATCTGACATTATTCTAGATTTGTCACCCCACAAGTGTCACATTAAACAACCAGTGTCACATTAAACAACAGGTGCCACTACATAACACACACTTCTAAGAAATCACATGAGAACTATGTAGCAATTCTAGACATCCTTCTAGGTGTAATATGTATATTAACACACAATTCAAAAGTCATTTAAGAGTCTTTTAATAAGAAAAGCATACCTGCCAACTTTTCAAAAAACCTTGGAGTGAGATTTTGTCAGGGGTGATCAAAATTATGCCGCGCTCGCAGACACACAAGTTGGTGGCTCAGATATCAGAAAATCTGAATTAATTTGATGTTTTACCAATGTTTTACCCTGTATTTTGGTAGTTTGTGGGGAGGCCCAAAGCCGTTTATAAGGGCAGTCTACTGGAGATGGACAATATTGGTTACATTCTGTGAAGCAGACATAGCTGAAGGTCCACCCCTAGAACATTTTGGATTAAGTAGATGTGATTTCCTGCATTCTAGTGGATTTTTGGGTGGTCTGTTAAATATGTGCAATACCTGAACTTATTCTGATTCATGTTCAGCATCATGACTTGTAGGGCCTTTTAGACTTGAGCTGAACATTCAATCAGAAAACTATTATTGTGCCTAAATGACTTCCTATGTACCACAATAAAGCCCTATTCATAGACCAGTGTTTTAAGATTTGACCTAGGTAGGTTGATTGATATTTTGAGTACAATGGTATTAAACTAATTCTTAACTGAAACCTAGCCTATGTTGTGAATAATTGACTTCTTAAGAGCACTTAATGATTTATGTTCAGCCAAAAACAACACAAGATTAGTTAGGGAGGGACATTATTCTTCATTCAAAGCCTCCCAACACATGGAACATCAGAAACAAATAAAGTGCAACAAATAAAGTGCTTAAACAGTACAACTTTTTCAAGCAATAAAACAAGGTATAATCAGTATAAGATGCAGATCAGAAGCTGGGTAAAGTCCTTGTCTATGATCTGTGGGCATGGTTATGCTGGCCTGTGGCTTTCTTGGAGGCCATGATGATTTCAGAGGGGGGCTCCCATTTGAAGCAGGGCTCCAGATTGGCCATCTTTATGGTCATCATTGATGACAGGGTGCCATTCAATGCTAGGCTGTTTCTTCTCTTGGTTTTGTTCAGTCCTATAACTGAAAACACCCTCTTCAGCATCTGCGTTTGCATGGGGCAACACCAGGACCAGCTTGGTGATGGCAGCAAGCCTCTCAAATTCTTTGGCTCCTGACACCTATGGAAAATGCACCAAGAACACAATGGAAAAACATACCTTGATTTTTGATTGATTAATACTGTAAGTATACTGTAGGTTGATCCATTTCAAGTTCAGATAAAAACATTCATAATTTGCAACATGCATGACACATATGCATGCAACAATTTAAGCAACAGATGTAGCCAAGCCACACCTGCCAAAAGCAAATACAAAAAAATGTTTACCTTAAGTTTCCGGGTTGCCATTTCAGCCCAGAAGCTTTCCATTTCAGTTTCATCTTGCAGGGATATCATTGGCATGGTCTGATAATTTAGAAACTCCTCACCCAGAAGGTCATGCTCCTCTGGCCCATGGTATCGGAGGAGATGGGGAAACCTATTTATGAAAGAAGTTTTAGGTATATTGTAATCAACCAGCAGCAGTTCATACGCATCTTTGAGGAGAAGCCACATAAGAATAGTTAAAGGTCCCATTTTTCGTGTTTTTTTGAAGCTTTGATTGTGTTTACAGTGTGCAATATAACATGTGTTCATGTTTCGCGTGTAAAAAAACACAGTATTTTTCACACAATTTACTTATCTGTATACTGCTGTTTTCACTGTCCTCAAAACGGCTTGAAAGATTTCCCTGTTCTATGAAGTCCCTTCTTCAGAAATACATAACGAGTTCTGATTGTGCAAGCGGTTCCCGTGTTGTGATTCGACAGCAGCTTAGGGCACGCAGAGCGCACGTTACCGGAAAGGTCACGGCCTCTCACCATAACGGGGATGCATGCGCTCAATGATCTCTAAGTACAGCGTCCCTGGGAAAGCCAAACAAAGGTGACTTGACTCCGGGATGAAAATAACAGCGTCTCGACGACATGGCAACAAACAAACTATACGAACGCAACCGAACGCAACACTTCCTATTCTCCACGCGGGAGCAACAAGACCACGCCCCCTTTTTTGCGTGTTCTTGTGGGCGGAGGTTAGTCGACATACTGCTCTACTGACGTAATTAAAGCAGGAAATACCAGGATGTAGTCCTAACCAGCCGTTCGCTGTAGGCTTTGAAAGGGAACTTCTGTTAAATAAAATATCTCGCTTGGCATTGAACTTTGAGCTTTATAATTTTACAGGTATTATAAATGCTCTAACAGCAACATTACACACTAACTAAAGTTTGAAAAATGGGATCACGAAGAACAGGACCTTTAATGTGCAGTTTAGGAGTGAACATACCACATCATAAAACGCAGGGAATTTTTAGCTAAGATGATAGACAATAATTAGAGAAAAAAAACTAACCTTTCAACACAGTACAGGACATCTTTGATGTCACTTTCAGCCCTCTGCCGTACATTTAGGAATTTTGCATGTTTGATCAGTGGCTCTTCCATTGGCAGCTTCTGAAGTGCATAGTCCACAGCACTTGTCAGGAAACACAACACAGCTTCATGGAATGAATCCACCTGCTGTGGTGTGGTGTGATGTCACCCTCGTCGCGTAATCTGTTAAGTTTAGCCCTGGTTGTGAACCCAAAGTTCAACTTTCTTCCTGTCACAGATACAGCATATCAGGTTAACACAAATGGTTTAACATGATGATACGGCAATATCAGCTAGACACATAGGACAAGAAATCCATCCAGAAGCTCATGGTTAATGGAAGGACTACCACAAACCTTACCAGGTTTCTACTCATGAAGTGGCAAAAGGCTTGGTACAAGGCTAAATATCACATATTAAACCTGTTTTAAAGGATCCCTGCAGATATCAGCAAGAAACACAGAATAGAGAAAACAGCTAAATCCAATCCCACCTCATCATATAACAAAAATATTGACGACTGCTCTCTCTGAAGAAGCAAGTTGAAAGAAGTGAAAGTTGGTTCGGTGGCTTGAAAGAACAGCAGGTACACTTCTGTCATGGGGTAAGTGAATGTCTGCACTCGCCTCTTGAACCTGGCCTGATTTTCATCTTGAATCAATCAATAAATAACACAAAACAAGAGGTTGACATTAATACAAGCATGTGTCTAACAATCCATGTAGTTGCTGCATAATGAAATTGAAAACTGATGACCATACTAGCAGATTTGAAGTAGCTGGCCAGAGGTTCATATAGCCTCAGGATTCTGGTCACACAACGTTCAAGGCTTAGCCAACGAACCGAGATATGCTGGAGGACCTCCATGTACTCCATTTCATGGAGCTCACAAAACTCTGTTTCAGACATTTAATGCCATATCATATATTTTTTATGGCTCAGCATTTCAATATTACACTAAATAGTATCAAACATATATACCTGTCAGGTATCCTTTCCGATTTGTGCTACCCTTTAACCAGTAACCTATGTCCACTACCATATCCTCCAAATCAAAACTGGACACCTGCAATACATTAATCAAATCATAACACATTCAGTCAATGCACATAAGGATACAAGGATAGAAATAAAAAGTTACATGTAAAGATAAATCAGGCCTTAACTCACTTTAAAACATCCTACTGCAGCTTTGGCGGTGATATGTGCCACATGACAAGGTTAGAATCATAAAGATGTTCATGTTGTTAGATGTTTAAAAATACACAAAGCAAATGTTTTGCAGAGAAGAAAAATCTCAAATAGTTTGGGAAATACCAGTGTCATTCGACCCATCCGTAACAAGGGTATACGGGGCTTTTTTCATCTCCTTCACAAGCTGCTGTGTGAAAAATGGTGCGTGTTCTTCATTGGTAATGCAGGATGACTTAGTCCTGGCACACCTGTACTCCTGTGCTGTCTTTGAATCTGGAGATGACGACCCGGCTGCGTTGCCCCCTTCGGGTGTGGTAGCGTTGTCCGAGCCGGATCCAGAACTTACGGCTATGCTCTCCCGGGCCGCCGCGAGTGTCTGGCTCGAGTGGAACCCTCCACGTGTCCCGAACCCTCGCGGTTGGATGATTGGTATCTCGGGGCGGCCCGTGCTGGTTCTCAGCACCCCGCCCCAGTGCCATTCTTCCTGGAGGTGCATCAGGAGCTCACAAAGTCGTGGTCGGCGCCCTACAGCGCCCGCCATCAATCGACTGACTCCTCCATCCTCACTACCCTCGACGATGGTGCGGCTAAGGGCTACATGGGGATACCTCCGGTCGAGCGCACTGTGGTGATGCAACTGTGTCCCAGGGCCGCGGTCGACTGGCGGAATGCCCCGCGTCTCCCCTCCCGGGCGTGTAAGTTCTCGTCCGGGTTACTGGGCAAGTCTTACGCTGCCTGCGGGGAAGCCGCATCATCGCTGCATGCCATGGCGCTCCTGCAGGTCTACCAGGCCAAAGCGCTCAAGGAGATGCACGAGGGTAGTGCCGACCCAGGGATCATGCAGGAACTGCGGACAGCGACGGACCTCGCCCTCCGGGCGACGAAAGTCGCTGCCCGCTCCCTGGGTCGGGCGATGTCCACTATGGTGGTCCAGGAACGACACCTGTGGCTGAACCTGGCTGATATGCGCGAAACCGACAAAGTGCGGTTCTTCGACGCCCCTGTCAGTCAGGCCGGCCTCTTTGGCGACGCCATCGAGAGCTTCGCCCAACAGTTCTCTCCAGTCTTCCCCTCTTCTCGCTAGTCGCGGAGGCAGCCATTGTTCCACTCCGAGAACGCGGCGTTCGCATTCTCAACTATCTCGACGACTGGCTTATACTCGCCCAGTCTCGGGAGCAGTTGTGCGAACACAGGGACCTGGTGCTCCGTCACCTCAGCCTGTTGGGCCTTCGGGTCAACGGAGAGAAGAGCAAACTCTGTCCCACACAGAGGATCTCTTATCTCGGCATGGAGCTGGATTCGGTCAACCGGACTGCGTGCCTCACAGAGGAACGAGTCCAGTCAGTGTTGAACTGCTTGAATGCATTCAAGAGCAGGACGGCGGTCCCACTGAAATTCTTTCAGAGGCTCCTGGGGCACATAGCATCTGCAGCCGCGGTAACGCCGCTCGGATTGCTTCATATGAGACCGCTTCAACGTTGGCTACACGACCGAGTCCCGAGGTGGGCGTGACAGAGTGGCCAGTATCGGGTCCAAGTTACCCCGTACTGTCGCCAAACTTTCAACCCTTGGTCCGACCCCTCGTTCTTACGGGCCGGAGTGCCCTTAAGACAGGTGTCCAGGCATGTTGTGGTATTCACGGATGCCTCAGCCACGGGTTGGGGGGCCACGCACAATGGGTATGCAGTCTCGGGTCTGTGGACGGGGCCCCAGCTGCATTGGCATATCAATTGCCTGGAGTTAATGGCAGTACGTCTTGCGCTAAGTCGCTTCAAGAAGCTGCTTCAGCACAAACACATACTGGTCCGCACGGACAGCACTGTGGCCGTTGCGTACATCAACCGTCAGGGTGGTCTGCGCTCCCGTCGCATGCTCCAACTCGCCCGCCACCTCCTCCTGTGGAGTCAGAAGCATCTGAGGTCGCTTCGTGCCATTCACATCCCTGGTGCGCTGAACCAGACAGCCGACAAGCTCTCTCGTCAGTGTCCACTTCCGGGAAAGTGGCGAATCCACCCCCGGAGCATCCAGCTGATATGGGACCTTTTCGGAGCCGCACAGGTATACCTGTTTGCCACTCCGGACTCGTCCCATTGCCAGTGGTACTATTTCCTGAACGGGGGTACCCTCGGCACAGATGCACTGGCGCTGAGCTGGCCCCGGGACCTACGCAAATATGTGTTTCCCCCAGTGAGCCTTCTAGCACAGACACTGTGCAAGGTCAGGGAGGACGAGGAGCAGGTCTTGCTAGTTGCGCCCTACTGGCCCAACCGGACCTGGTTCGCCGAACTCACTCTCCTCGCGACAGCCGCACCCTGGCCGATTCCCCTGAGGAAGGACCTTCTTTATCAGGGAGGGGGCACTCTATGGCACCCGCGTCCAGACCTCTGGAAACTCTGTGTCTGGTCCCTGGACGGGACGCGGAGGTTCTAGGTGGCCTACCACAGGCAGTGGTAGACACCATCACTTCGGCTAGAGCCCCCTCTACGAGGCGCCTCTATGCTCTGAAGTGGAACCTGTTCGTTGAATGGTGTTCTTCTCGCCGCGAAGACCCCCGGAAGTGTTCGATTAATGTTGTGCTTTCTTTCCTACAAGATGGGTTGGAGCGAAGGCTGTCTCCCTCCACCCTGAAAGTGTACGTCGCAGCAATAGCAGCGTATCACGATATAGTTGAAGGTAAATCCTTAGGGAAGCACGATTTAATTGTCAGGTTCCTCAGAGGTGCGAGGAGACTAAATCCTCCTCGTTCTATCTCGCTACCCTGCTCAGAGCACTTCAGGGCCCTCCTTTTGAGCCTTTGCAGTCCGTTGAGTTAAAAATCCTGTCTATGTAGACGGTACTCCTGACTGCATTGGCCTCAATCAAGAGGGTGGGGGACCTGCATGCGCTTTCGGTCAACGAATCATGCCTAGAATTCGGATACATGCTCAAGGTTCCTACCACTCCCTTTCGGGACCAGGTGGTGAACCTACAAGCGCTGCCCTCGGAGGAGGCAGACCCAGCCCTGGCTTTATGTCCCGTCCGCGCTCTTTGCGCTTACGTTGACTGGACACAAAGCTTTAGGACCTCAGATTAGCTTTTCGTCTGTTACGGAGGCCAGTAGAAGGGAAAGGTTAGCCCACTGGATAGCCCGCTCTGTCGTCTCTGGCGGTGTTCTCCCCCCCCTGGAACCAGGTTGGAACCACCCCAGAGACTGCCATAGGATGTTACTACCCAGATAGGTTAGTCCGTATGAGTATTTCCACCTCTCCTCCGGAGGAGGACGTGGCTCCGCAGCGTACCATCTCCCGAGACGGGCACGCTTTCCCAGCGTTATCCAATAGTCACGCTGAGTGGGTCTTGCAGAAACAACAGTGTCGGACCTCCCTGCTTTAAGCCCTGACGCTTGCTCCAACTAGGAGCACCCAGTGAGCTTAAGCAGGGCGCTGGAAGGGCCAGCACCCTGGCGTTTTTGTAGGGATCCCAATTCGTCAATCAGTTCCGACGTACGTCGAACGTGACCGAATGAAAGGGAACGTCTCAGTTACGTATGTAACCCTCGTTCCCTGAAGGAGGGAACGGAGACGTACATCCCGTCGCCAGGTGCTGTGCTTCAGCTGCAGGCCCGAGTCACATCTCGGCTCCTCAGTTGTAAAAGCGGTATGCGTTGTTCACTTCCGTGTTTTATACCCGCGCTGCGGGGCGGTGCGTGAACCGCATGCCAATGTTTATTGGCTCGTTTCTATACACTCGAAGTAGATTGGTCTCTGAAAATAGATCCCAATTCTTTGGTCAGTTCCGACATACGTCTCCGTTCCCTCCTTCAGGGAACGAGGGTTACATACGTAACCGAGACGTTTTCTTTGATACAATTAGTGTTGTTATGAAAAATTTAAACCCAGAAGAATTATTGTTCCTTGGTGGAGATTTTAACTATACAGGAAATCATAAATTAGACCGGAATCACTTGGAGCCTCACAAAAAGCTCTCAAACAATTGATAAGAGCATTTGATTTATGTGATGTTTGGTGGAACGTGCATGACAAGAACAGACAAAATTCTTGGGCACATAGTAGAGATAATCTTATTTCTATGGCAAGACTGGATAGGCTTTATGTGTTTAATTTTCAAGCAAATCTTGCAAGAGAATGTAAAATAATTCCAGTCGTTTTTTATCAGTTATCAGTGTTCTGTTATTTGTATTATTTTTATTAACCCTTGTGCATTCTTCAAATTCACTACCCTTTCATTATCTTCGTGGATGAAAACATCCACTAAATTAAACTGCTGTAAAAAATGTATCAGATAAATATTTTTTTCAATTTTATTTGCATACATCTATTAACCAACCTCAGTCCTGATCAAAACTACTAAATGTTTAAAAATCTGGATTTTAACTCTTTAATTGCCAAGTTCATAAATGATGTCACTGATTGGGGGGGGGGGGACTTAATTTCAATATAAAATGTGATTGTGGACTGGATTTTTTTTTACCTTTCATCACAGTCTTGGACATGTCAAAGATTAGAAACAACATTGGCTTTGATGCATTGTTAGTTTTTGTGCAGCATCAGATTTAAATTTTTTCTCCCTCATTTACTCTTCGTGGCTGTTTTTGTCCCATTGACTTCCATTATAACCACATTTTTTGATTGCAAAGCCATGACACCATATACTCAAGCATTTTTGATTGTTGATGGTTTTCCCTGTTGGGAAGAGGTAAAATTTGTATTTTTTACAGTTGATAACCAGGTGGCACCATTAACCCTTTAGATAGGACTGTGCAAAAAAAGCTTAGTTTCTGCCTTTTATATGGAGTATAACAGCATATTATTGTGTGTGTGTGTGTGTGTGTGTGTGTGTGTGTGTGTGTGTGTGTGTGTGTGTGTGTGTGTGTGTGTGTGTGTGTGTGTGTGTGTGTGTGTGTGTGTGTGTGTGTGTGTGTGTGTGTGTCAAGCAGGGCTTAAAAACGGAAAAAAATATCAATCGGTTCACTCCGAGCAGAATCGATATTATAGCGTTTCCGTTTTTGCGTTCCTCTATAAACATTACTGTTCCGAAAACGGTTTGATATGAAAAAATACCGGTTAATAACGTAAAACGTAAAATTAATTTAGCCTATACTTTAAACAAATATGTATAATTAGACTTATTTTCACTCAATAATAATATAACGCATGGTGATTAAACTTGAATATTTATTTCATAACATTTTTAAAACCAGAAATACATGCATTAATTACAAAGCATAAACAGCGGGACAAATATTGACCTGTTTTAATGGAGCGTTAGATAATGGAAAGTGGCCCTCTTATGCCGAATTATTTTCAGAAGAGTGATAACATTCTTTGTACATAACTTTTTTTCAACACGACTTGTTTTAAAAATTGCATGAATAAAGAATAAATAAACTGGATAACCATTGCTCGTTTAATGCACCGTCAACTGCTAATTTCAAAGCAAACACTGCGCAACACGTCCTTGCATCACATAATCAAATTCAGTCAGCTAATAAAGCTTGATCATTTAATGCAATATAACATACCATTTAATACGAAGCATCAACCGTCTATATAGAAAACATTGACCTGTCCTGTATTGGCAATCTGAAAGACTATAGGAAAAATGTTTGATAGATGCTAGTAACCTGTTTGGACAGGCTTAAACAAAATCCATAAACTAGCCTAAATCAGTCTATTTGAGCTTAAAGTCCGTACTGCTTATTTAAACGTTCTAAAAGAATGTCCTCCAATACCTGCACATTCATTGTAGACCTCAGCGGGGAAAGAAATGTACTTGAGGCATGAAAATGCGCGCTCACACTGACGGTAGATTCATAGATGACTGGTGCGCGGGCATTTCACTCACGCTTGATCCGTCAACGTCACATGCTGTACTACTCAATTCATGATTGGTCACTGCCAAATTAAAATATTAAAGAGAACGATAAAATAACGTTATTAACCGGTTAATGGTCATTTCAAATTAACGTTTCTGTTCAGAACGATTCAAATTGATTTTGATTTTGATTTCGTTTCCGTTTTTGTTCCTCTTAAAATTTCGTTTGTTTCCGGTTTTCGTTTTCGTTCCTTGAACCGGTTCAGAGCCCTGGTGTCAAGTCAACTTTATTTATATAGCGCTTTTTACAATGCCGATTGTTTCAAAGCAACTTCACCGTGTGCTCCAGCTGATCTAGCTTATTTCAATTATCATACAGCGACAATGTGGGCAGATCAGTAATTTAGTTGATGTATTTAATTTAGTTTAGTAATTTAATTTAATTTGGATATTTAGTTGTAAAATTTAGTGTCCCCAACTGAGCAAGCCAAGCCAAAGGCGATAGTGGCAAGGAACCAAAACTCCATCAGGTGGCCTAATGGAGAAAAATAAAGCTTGGGAGAACCCAGGCTCAGTTGGGGTGCCAGTTCTTCTCTGGCCAATTAACAAACAGTTTTTGATTATTATTCTGGCAACTTTACAGGTCAGAGGTCATATTAGATCTCTGCAGACACTTGCGTTGCACAGACAGGGATGCATTGGTCATGTCTGGGCGCAGGTCCACCATTTGATCTGGATACGGCCGGGATCATTACATTTTTCTAAATTTTTCAACTAAATATCCAAATAAATCTAATTATTAAACTAAACTAACCATATAAACTAAATTACTGATCTAATTACTGATCTAAAGCCCACACTGTCACTGTATGATAATTGAAATGAACTGATGACATAACCGTTTTCTCCAGAATGGCTAGACGGCTGAATAAAATTATGCTGCCTTATTTTCCTGTTTAACACTGTAAAGCTGCTTTGAAACAATCTGCATTGTTAAAAGCGCTATATAAATAAAGTTGACTTGACTGACGACGAGGACTTGACAGAGCAGCCATCAAGTGTTAGACAGTATTCTAGATTACTACTTGTGGAGTTTTTTTGTCCAATAATTAAAAATTAATTTTTTTCTGAATTAAGTTGCAGGAAATTAGTAGTCATCCATTTTTTTATATCAGCTATGCATTCTGTTAATCTTGTGAATTGGTAAGTTTTGTCAGGGCGTGAAAAAATATAGAGCTGAGTATCGTCAGCATAACAATGAAAACTAATGCCATGCTTCCTAATGATATCTCCCAGTTGTAGCTTGTACAGGGTGAAAAGCAACGGTCCTAGTGTCTATTCAAAAAAATGTTGTGGTCGATAGTATCAAATGTAGCGCTAAGATCGAGTAACACTAATAGAGCAGTCTCAGTACTATGATACGGTCTAAATCCTGACTGGAAATCTCACAGATACCATTTCTTTCTAAAAAAGGAGCACAATTGTGAGGACAATGCCTTTTCTAGTATTTTTAACAGAAAGGGTAGATTTGAGATTGGCCTGTAATTGACTAATTCTGTAGGATCAAGTTGCGTTTTTTAAAAAGAGGTTTAATAATAGCCAACTTAAAAGTTTTCTGTACATATCCTAATGTCAAGGATGAATTAATGATATTAAGAAGAGGATCTATGACCTCTGGAAGCATCTCTTTCAGTAGCTTATTCATTATAGGGCAAAGCATACATGTTGTTGATTTTGATGATTTAACGAGTTTAGCCAATTCTTCTTCTCCTGTAGCAGTGAATGAGTGTAATTTTTCCTCAGTGACACTACAATGCTCTGTCTGATGTGATACTGTAGTAGACGGCTGCATGGTCATACAATTTTTCCTAATATTATCAATCTTACACGTAAAGAAGTTCATAAAGTCATTACTGCTGTGCTGTTTACAAACATCAGAAGTTGAAGCTTTATTTTTGGTTAATTTAGCCACTGTATCGAAAAAATACCTAGGGTTGGGTTTGTTTTCTTCTAAGAGAGTCGAGAAATAAGCAGATCTAGCAGTTTTTACGGGCTTTCTGTATGCCATCATGCTCTGCGAAAAACCTCCAGTTTTGTTTTCTTATGAATGTTATACTCCCTGGCCATTGAACCTCTACTTCATAAATTAAAAACTGAGTTGAGTGGGTTTACTATACCACCCTGTAATGTCTCGTTGCACCTTTCTGCTTATGCTGATGATGTATTTGTTTTTTTTCGGGTGCTGATGATATTGAAAAACTGGAGATTATTGTTAACAGTTTTAAAATATAAATATTCTGCAAAGGTCAACTGGGGGAAAAGTGAGGCCCTTTAAATGGGTGATTGGAATAGAGGACCTCCCAGTTTACCTGGAGGTTTAATCTGGAAGAAAGGTGGATTAAAATATTTTGGGATTTTTTTAGGTAATGATGATTTTGTTCAAAAGAATTGGGATTGTGTATGCTGGGGAAAAAAATCAAAGGACGTTTACAGAACGTTTACAGAACGTTTAAGAACAGGCTTCAAGGAGAGATGGTTAATTTTTTCTGGGACAATTTGCACTGGACACCTCAAAGTGTTCTTTTCCTGCCAAGGGATAAAGGAGGTCAATGTCTGGTTAATCTTGTCAGCAGAGGAGCTACTTATTATCGGTTGCAGTTTATTCTAGTCTGGAAACCATTAGCACAAACCATTTTACGTGGTTTGAATGGAATGGGACTTCATGCTGCACTTTTCTAAATGGATCATTCTCTTCTGGACTACCCTCTTTTTACAAGTCTTTTTAACATGTGGATACTTTTTAAACATGAGTGGATAGAGTCAGCTACATCTCTTTTTTGGTTGCTTGAGGAACCTGTGGTTTTTGGGAGTCCCCTTGATGTGTCAGGGGAGGACTTTCCAGGGCTAAAAGACTTGTATCAAAGACATTACTGCAACTGAAATATATTGTTTACAAAGCAGGACCTGGACTAAAAAATGCAGAAACTGTTGCTATACATCTGGGTTTAAGGTCAGTGAGATTTGCTAAAAAGTTTCTGAAAAAACTAGACGGGGTTCTAAACTCCAAGGAAAAAACCGTACTCGAGAGATACAGCATGGGTGATATTTTCCCTGACGCTAATGACTTTTTCCCAGACATCAGAATTATAACTGATCTTGAAAAATCCTCATATAATAGTCCACTGTTGTGTTTGAATAAAAATGAAAATGTTGATTTTTGTACAGTTAAATTAAGGAAAGGTGATATACAAATGCATTGTGAAGGTAATCAATAAACATGCGTTAAAAGATAGAATTGACAGTGTGGAGAGACAAACTGGGAGTGTTAGAGGAAATTAAACCAGAGTGGAGAGTATTATACAAACCACCATTGACTAAAAGGGCAGGCGATCTTCAGTGGTCAGGCTCTTTTGTGACTTTGTGAGGATAATTGTCCTTTCTGTTCAGAGAGAGAGAAACAATATTCCATTGTTTTATGAATTGTGACAGACTTTCTCCAGTCTTTGATCTTTTAGAATTTTTTTTTTTTTTTTTTACAAAGCAATGTTTTATATTTGGTTTTAAGTATAGTAGACTACAGAAATATAAGTGTCATATAATGAACTTTATTGTTGGCCAAACTTGCGATTTATATTTCCAGTAGAAATCAAATAGAACAGAGAAATGGACAACACATTGTATCAGTTTTTAAGAATATGTTCAAATCAAGAATTCTTGTTGATTTCAATTATTACAAAACGATGAATGCAATCAATGTTTTTGAGATTGAATGGTGTTGTGATGTTGGTATGTGTATAATGGGGGCAGTTCTCCTCTGGCCAATGAACAAACAGTGTATGATTATGATTGAGGCAACATTACAGGTCAGAAGTCATATTAGATCAGAATATTTAGAAATGTTGTCCAGTTCCATCTGATTAAAAATCGGAGTCACCAGGCCGGAGATGGGTTTGTTGAGGATATTGTGTCAATGGGCCATCACAGAGAGTCTAGTTGTCTTGATAAAGTGTAAAGCACAAAATGATGAGCTGCAGTTGACACTGTTATTTTAACAACAGTAGTAGATGATGCAAATCATCTAGGAAACAAGAATGCAGCAAATACCTTTCATACAGGTCTCCAACCGTTAACGTGTGGTGCCTTTAGATGTTGTTTTTTACCATGCATTTAGCATTATTAATCAGCATATTTAAGAGCATTTTATAATAATAATTTGGGAAAAGATTTAGAGATGGCAAGGGAAGACAAAAAACTTTGAAAGGTAACATTTTTGTCTTCAGAGTTTTGATTATGTATGTTGTTTGTTCATTACTTGTACAAAATACACTAGATTGGCAAAAGTTTAGGGGCGCTTGCCTTTACATGCTCATTAACTTAAATGATATTCCATTCTTAATCCGTAGGGTTTATGGAGTTGGCCAATCCTTTGTAGCTATAACAGCTTAAACTCTTCTCGCATTTGTGATGTCAGGCACTGATGTTGGACATGAAGACCTGGTTCACAGTCTCTGCTCAAATTCATCCCAAAGGTGTTCTATCAGGTTGAGGTCATGACTGGTCTACTTTATTCAGACCTGTCAAGTTCCTCCACACCAGACTCGCTCATCCATGTCTTTATTGACCTTGCTTTGTGCACTGGTGGACCATGTCATGGCCATCCCCAAATTGTTCCCACAAAGTTGGGAGCATGAAATTGTCCAAAATGTCTGGTTATGTTGAAGCATTAAGAGTTCCTTTGACTGGAACTAAGTGGCCAAGCCCATCCCCTGAAAACCACCCCACACCATAATCAAACTTTACACTTGGCACAATGCAGTCAGGCAAGTACCGTTCTCCTGGCAACCGGATTGCCAGACAGAGAAGCGTGATTCGTCACTCCAGAGAACACGTCTCTACTGCTCTAGTCCAGTGGCAGCATGATTTACACCACTGTATCCAACGCTTTGCATTACAGCTGCTCGGCCATGGAAACCCATTACATGAAGCTCTCTATGCACTGTTCTTAAACTAATCTGAAGGAAAAAAAATTTGGAGGTCTGGAAGTCATTGTAACATCTGAATTAAATGATTTGCAAAGTTGCATTTGAACAAACCACAAGCATTCTTGAATAATGTCCTTTGGACAGACAAGACCAAAGTGAAGATGTTTGGCCATAATGCATGGCACCACCTTTGACGAAAACCAAGCACAGCATATTAGAACAAACACTTCAAACCAACTGTTCATTATAGTGGTGGAGGGGCGATGATTTGATTTGCAGCCACAGAACCTGGGCACCTTGCAGTCATTGAGTCAACAATTAACTACCAAAATATTCTAGAGTCAAATGTGAGGCAACTAACGCTTGGCTGAAATTAGGTCATGCAACAGGACAATGATCCCAAGCATCCCAGCAAATCTATTTTACTTTTCCGTTTTTAATACATCGTTGAAGTATAAACGTGCCCTTACATTCCTGTAGTGTGAGCTTGTCCCTTTGAAAACCTATTAAATTTGCTCCATTGCAGTTAATAGGATTGCATCTTACAACAAAATAGCAATAACTGAAACATAAGAAACAATTCTAAAAATTTTGATTTCTCTTCGATTTCTTTTACTTAAATAAACTTCTTCTTCTTTTCAATTTATTGGCAGTTGGCCGGCCAGATATTGGTGCATTACCACCAACCAGTGGGCAGATTGTACAACCACCAGCATGCACAGCACCTGAACGAGCGTGTCAAATACAACAAGACTGGCGAGGTGATAATGGACGTGCCTTGGAGATGTTTGATGGATCTCCTCTGGAGGGATTTGTAGAGAGTCATGGAGTTTCTGATTAAGCCGACTGCAAACAGCACAGCGTAAATCAATGTCACGAATACTCTGGCATAATATCTGTTTTCGCATCCAAATCATACATCGGCGGGGAATCTGGGCTGTTGAGCGGGGGTATCTGGACCCGGTTTTCCAGGACAGTGTGAGTCCAAAGTTTTGTCAATTCAAGACCTCCAATTGCTTTACAGAAAACACTGATCAATTGTGTCCGTTTCAGACAGGTAAATGTTTAAATAAATACTCTCCAAAAAGATTTTGAAAAAAGGAGCAACACATCACTTGGACCATTTGAAATTAAGATTTTGAGAAAGTATGTCTAGACACCATCATCAAGGAAGTTAATTGTATTTGAAGATTTGTTTTTTTTTAAAAGTGACTTGAAATGAAATATTGAGGAAATGGTGCTGCAATAAAAAAAGTGCAATAAAATGTCCTTTCTTACCTGAAACATTCTTGGGAGAACAGAGTTGTCCCATGTTTAACTTCATGTAAAGAAAAAGGCCCACCCAATAAGAAACCTCCCTTCAATCTGAATTAATTTTATAAATAAGTAACTTTGAAAAATAAATAATTAAAGGTCAAAATAAAATTGTAAATGCTTTTCAGAACAGAAGCATAGATTTAGATGGCCTGTTGGTCATGAAACTGGAATCTGTAGTGGCAATTCTTTTCATAGAATTATACAGCACTTTTCCCCTCCACAATTTGCTTAAACCACTATATTCACTTATACAAATGACAATTTCCACATCTAAACTCAAAAAGTTTACATCAATTGTGGTGCAATGCTCTATTAAGTAGAGCATTAAGTAGAGTATTAAGTAGAGCATTGCACCACATTAAAAACAATAGAAGATGCAAAATAATTCAAACTCTTCAAACAAACTGCTCGCAACCATATAAAGTTTCAGTAGGCTGTTACAATTGGATTAAAATGATAATTCACAAATTTTGTAACACTTTATTTTGTATGGTCTCCTTTTGACATTTTGTAGACTATAAGCAACATTTCAGCTACATGTTAACTAACTCTCATTAGAGTATTAGTAGAGTATTAGTAGATTGTCTGGCAAACACTTAATGTGTTGTATATAATAATTTAACATATATTGACATGTTTTGTAGTATCATATTGTCACTCCTCCCCCCAAAATATAGTAATTAATTATTAAATGTTTGTCAAATTTGTGTAAATTGTACTTAAACTTGAAAAAATTATCCTTCATTTTGAAAGGCTTTCTATTTTTATCCAAAATGTTTTGTAATGGATAAATTGGTGAACATTTTGACTAATAAATCACACCTGTCACAGCAGTAGCTCTCCCCGCTACCATGTTTAAAGTTTATGTCACACCTATCTCTGAAATTTCTGTATTACAATTATTTTGGAACTTCCCAGTGGTAAACACGACATCAGAGGGCGTTCATAGGAAATGTGATAATTCTGATATCACGTGAAGGCAGCATTATAGAGGGTATGCATCGACGTCACTTTACCGCCGGAACACGCCCCCTCAGCCGGGACTGAGTGGCAGAAGAGCTGCTGCGTGACTGGAGTTAATAGGGAAAAACGCGAGTAAAACAAACAGTTTAAACTAAAGGTTGTGTCACGCTGTGACTTTTCCTGGGGCGGAACCATAGTGCCAGAGATTTGTTCCGCCCGGATCAAACACCACTACTTCCGGGTTCCCGTCCCCGCGCCAAAAATCATAGAGAATCGGCGGCAGGTGCTCCAATAAAAACCGCGATCTCCAGATTGGGTGAAGGGGAGGTAGGAGGAGTACAAAGAGGGCCTCCAGAAGTCAGTCGGAGTCAGTCGGAGTCAGTCGTTGCAGCGGTCACACACAGCCACAGCTGTTAGTTCCGGGTCGGGCTCAAGCTGAGCGTGGTGGTAGCCGCTTCCAGCCGTTGCGGCGAGAGGATCTGGGCATCTGGGCAAACAAAGGATAACACGAGGTGGATATTGAGGACTGAGCGATCAAAGATCCGGAGAGCTATAAAGAGAAGAAAAGAGACGAGGCTGAGTATAATACAGACCGAGTTTTGCATTGTGATTCAAGTGTCAAGTGTGTGTCCGATTCTGAGAAGTTACATGCAGGACAGTTGCCGGAAGTGCTAATGAGCAAATCCCTTCGGGAGAGAGAGCACAGCGGTCAGGACGCGAGCCAGACACTGGAAGAGAGAACAAGACGAGCACACGGGTTGATCAATGTGTGAGTACCCTGAGAAACGTATACAGTAACAACTTCATCGGAAGTTTATCATCTATGAGCCTTGTGACGTTGAAACTAGGAAAACGAGTGGGAGAGCCAGAGACGGCGGACAGTGAAAGCCGCCGGGGTGGTGTAGCAGCAACGTCCTTTTCGTTGGTTCTTCGCTATACCAGCGCTTCAGCGAACCCCCCCCCCCCCCCCCCCCCGAGATAAACGACGCGGGAAAAGTGGTCTCTGGACCTTAAGTACACCTGGTTAGTGTGTAGAGTGCCGTGGGTGAGTCAGCATCTTGACTTTGAGAGTGTACACTTGGAATCTGCTGTGTTGTGCTGTGTGTGTGCGTGTCGTCCCAGAGACCATTATCCAGGCTGACCCACTCTCTGGGGAAGGTACGATCCCGAAGCTGGCGGAGTAACTAGCCCTAACCATTCACGCTGTGAACCTCACCCTACTCTCTGTCTCTACGGGGGTAGCACGACCGGAGCCAAGTAAGCACTCTCTTGAATAGCCATTGATACGTGCTTGTGTCGGAGGAAATTGTTTGTGCGTGTGCAGGGCCCGAGGAGAGGAGAGGGGAACGCTACATACTCCCGGAGCAAAGTCATACTTACCTGCACTTACCTATGTGAAACCACCTGGAGAAGCGTCCAATCCAGCACCACCGTCGTGGTCAAGCCCCCTTGAGCCACCGCTATCACGGAGCCTGGAGCAAGGAGAGAGAAACGGATGAATCGTGTCTACGGAGTCTGTGAGTGATATCCATTGAGTAAAGTCATACTTACCTGCACTTACCTGTGTGAAGCCATCTAGAGAAGCGCCCGATCCAGCACCACCGCCGTGGTCAAGCCCCCTGAGCCACCGCTATCACAGAGCCTGGAACAAGGAGAGAGAAACTGATGAACCGTGTCTACAGAGTCTGTGAGTGATATCCTTTGAGCGAAGTTATACTTACCTGTATGCCAAACAAAAGTCCCAGTATTGACCCAGATCCAGCGGATGCCCCGGAGGTACCGACTTCTATGACACCGGCCCCTTGATCCCCTAGTTCTTGCGACAGATATTTGGCTATAATCGTTCTAAAAATACAAAAGTTAAAGTGCCATTCAGTAGCGATCATTATAGATCCGCAGTCTTTACTCTTGAGGACTGAACAGGTTCTGCTCGATCATCTTCACTCAAATGTTCTGGGTCTGATTCGGGCTCATGTGGTTTTATTGACGCCGTTGTTTCTAATACTGACCAAAGCACAGCCTCCGGTAAAGGTAAGGGGCGTGATGTTTCCGACAAACGTGCACTAGGCGGTTAGCGAATCACAACACACTGGGCCAGCTAACCAATCTGAGCCCATCGCGTATTTTTGAGGGACTGGCTTCATACAACCCGGAAAGCATCAGACTGTTTTACAAGGAGGGACAGAGCAGTGTAGAATAAAGGTCAAATATATGAAAAATAAGGCAATTTTTTTTAAAACAAAGCATGAACACATGTTACAGTGCACCCCACAAACACAGTCAAGCCTTCAAAAGAATGTGTTTTACCACCCCTTTAAAGTTTGTATGTGTCCGCTTGTCAAGAATGGAAAACAAAAGTTCAAATCAAAATTCATCCATCCATCCATCCATCTTCTTCCGCTTATCCGGGGCCGGGTCGCGGGGGCAGCAGTCTAAGCAGAGATGCCCAGACTTCCCTCTCCCTAGACACTTCCTCTAGCTCTTCCGGGGGGACACCGAGGCGTTCCAAGGCCAGCCGGGAGACATAGCCCCCTATAGTTGGAACACACCCTCCGGTCCCCCTTCTTAAAAAGAGGGACCACCACCCCGGTCTGCCATCCCAGAGGCACTGTCCCCGACCGCCACGCGATGCTGCAGAGGCATGTCAGCCAAGACAGCCCCACAACATCCAGAGACTTGAGGTACTCAGGGCGGATCTCATCCACCCCTGGTGCCTTGCCACCGAGGAGTTTCTTGACCACCTCGGTGACTTCAGCTTGGGTGATGGACGAGTCCTCCTCTGAGCCCCCAGCCTCTGCTTCCTCGATGGAAGACGTGACGGCAGGATTGAGGAGATCCTCGAAGTATTCCTTCCACCGTCCGACAACATCCCCAGTCGAGGTCAACAGCCGCCCATCGCCACTGTAAACAGCGTTGGTAGGGCACTGCTTCCCCCTCCTGAGGCGCCGGACGGTTTGCCAGAATCTCTTCGAGGCCAGCCGATAGTCCTTTTCCATGGCCTCACCGAACTCCTCCCAGGCCTGAGTTTTTGCCTCCACAACCACCCGGGCTGCAGTCCGTTTAGCCTGCCGGTACCCGTCAGCAGTCCCACAAGCCAGCCAGGCCCGATAGGACTCCTTCTTCAGCTTGACGGCATCCCTTACTTCCGGTGTCAAGGAGACCTTGCGTCCACAGCTAATCAAAATTCAAATTCTGAATATATTACAGGCCTATTTTTTTTATATATATATCGCCTAGACAGCGCGCAAATAGTGCTCCCTTTATAATCACTAAAAGCTGTCACTCATTCAATGAACGCGATCTCACAAAGTTCTGTTATATTAATCAGTGAAGCTGGCGGCACAATGAATCTCTTATTTACATAATGTCTACACTTTGTTAGAAAGGATTAGCGTGTGTGCAGAACTGGACAAAAACTCGAGCGGTGAGTGGATTCTAACTTCAACACCTGTGATTGGCCATTGCGTATTAGAAACCAACAAACATGTCTGTGATTGGCTACATTACTCACCGAAGGGAAAACACGTTGGAAATTTAATCATTGGACGAGTGCAAATACAGAAACGCACTGGCTCTTTTGCCAAATCTTCTTCGCTAATAAGATGCTATTATTACAATTTCTTACAGTGGATTACATATCCTAGATCAGCAGTGTTGGGCAGCTTTTCCCTTAAAAGCAATAAGCCGAAGCAGTAAATCCTGAGTGCCAGTGCACTGCCTGAGCAGTGGTTTAAGTGCGAAAATGACACGCTATTATCAAGTCCATCTCCCTCGGTCCGGAGGGGGGCACAGAGATGTCCATGGGGTCTGTGGCCAAGCCTCCCCCGACCCCGCCCCCGCCCCCCCACATGTTCTGGCGTCTGGTCTTGTTTTGTGTGTTTTTAGCGGCATTCACGTTGTAAACCAATGCGGCCTCTCAGTCTTTTTGCCACTCAATGTGGCGTAACCACAGTCACTCCAGCTGAAGGTGACGTCACGTGCATACCCTCTATATACACAAAGGGTAATGGACTAACAAGGCACAGCTGGTAATAATCAGGGACTGATCAACAAAACTAAAAGGGACGGCAAACATGGCACAGGAAACAGGAACATACTTCAACATAAAAGTCCAAGTACAGGTTACAGAGAACAGGAGTTCACAGTCCTATGTGTTGCATTCGGTGACAGTTGAGCTAGAAAAAGAAAGACGGCATCTGAAATTTGCGGTTGCTGGTCAGTTTGTGTGTAAATATACGCTTTCCACTTCTGATGTCATTTCTAGATATAAATTACTACTGTAGTATTTAAATGTTTGTTTAGCTCTCATCAAAGCTCAATTTATTTTGCTGCAGACCATTAAACTGTTATGCTGCCTCAAAAATCTTTCCGATATCAGTTTCGTGAGGTACCTTTGTGTGCTTATCCTGCCTTACAAGTCATAATAAGGCAGCGAGGCAAAAGTCAGCTGCCTAGGTTTTTGGATGCAGCCGAGGTGTGGTGAGACAAGGCCCTTTATTTGAATTGCAACAGGAGACAAACATAACAAGGTACCAGAAATGGATCTCTTTTAGTTGTTTTAAAAATTAAAAGGTGGAAAGAAGAAGAGTGAAGCAGACAGAAGGACTTTAATTAACCGGGAATATTTACAGTAGCTGGAGAAAAGCATTACTGCTGACTGTTGCTGGTCCACAAGCCATCAATGTTTGTTTTTGCAAATGAGGATGACAGAACTAAGTTTGATGTAATTCTCCTGAAATCCGATGAGCACCGTTTGTATGAGAGGTATGTTTTTTTGTTCCCGAGTTCAGCAACAGGGTGAAACGTTTTGTCTGTTTTCTGACTGATCTAAAATTAAAAGCCTGAATGTGTAATTTCGTTGAAAGTCTATGGGCCCTATCTTGCACCCAGCGCAATTGACTTTGTACACCGACGCATGTGTCATTCCTATTTTGCACCCGCGCAAAGCGCGCTTTTCCCTCCACAGAAGCACGTCGCTAAACTAGTGAATGAACTTGCGCTCCCTGGGCGGTTCAGCGCAAAAAAGGAGGCGTGTTCCGGCGCAAACAATCCCTGGTGCTATTTTGCTGTTCCATTAAACAATTGCGCCACTGACCAGAAAAAACCTAGTCTAAAGTCAGTGGCGCGTTGCGCGTTGTTCATTATGCTATTTTAAGGGCGCATGCTTGACCATAATGTATAGCGTGCACAACGCGCATACACTTTGCTCATGTAACCTACACAGATGCAACAGTTATTTTTGCAAATCATAAATTGTTACACTAAAAAAATATTAACACATGAGATGACGGAAATCATTGTGGTGTGCCACGAAGATGTGAAAAAATAGGCATAAATCTAGCTTACAAATGATTCAGGCTAATTGTAATAATTAAGGATAAAACCTGTTTGCCCAATAGTGGCAAGACATATATGTATATAAGGACATCTGACAAATTGGTTTGTCCGTCAAGAACCAGGAAAAAAAATCGACTGAAAAACTGAAAAAACTGAAAGACTGAAAAAAAAAAGACTGTGAAATCACCTTTACCATAATGTACAACATTACAACTTCACTTCTCTGTCTTTCACTGCTCTTACAAGAACATCAGTCTCCTCGGCTGTGAACCGCTCCTGGCGTGCGCCTGGTAAATACGCCATAATAATAGCAATCCATAATGGAACTTGCGCACCTGCTTTTAAAGGGAATGTTGGATGACGCTCTGATTGGTTTATTCACGTTACGCCCAAACCACACCTATGAATAATGAAGCTCCTTCAGACCAACCCATTTTAGATTTGCGCCGGGCGCAAGAGCCATTTATCCCGCCGGGAAAATAGCAACAGCGCCGAGACCCGCCCACAAAGTTACTTGCGCTTCGCATTTTGGCACTTGCGTTTCAGATCGTTAAAATAGGGCCCTAAGATTCTTGATTTAAAAAAAATTGGGATTTATGATACGAAGCTCAGAAAAAGACTTCCCAGAGAGACAGAATTGTCTGTGAATGGTGCAGTGAAAATATGTCATATAAGTTATGCACAGCAGCATATAAAGATATTCAGAATTGACCCATGTGTAGCCCTAGTCGATGAGAAGTGTACCTGTTAGCACAGTAAAGATAAAAAAGAGACAAACCAAAGTCAATTAATGCCAACAAAGAATGCTGAGGATGTGAACACTTTCAGCTGCAAATGTTGTGGTTCCCGACAACAGCCTAGGAGATACCCTGGTTATGGAAAACAATGCACTAAATGCAAATGTAAAAAACACTTTGCCAAACAGTGTTTCACAAAGGGAAAAAAACAAGTGTGCATTTAGAGGAGGAGACTGACTAACATGATTTGTTGGTGTGGTAACATGTAAAAATATGCCAAATAATAATGCTGTTCAGCCCTTTCTAATGCAAAGTGAAGAACCTGTGAATGTCAGTGCTATAACCAATTAAAAATAGATTGTGCCATTGCAAATGAATGGGTCATTAAAACTGGATACTCTCACAAGTAGCGTGTGTCTTTTAATGACAACACTCAGGAGAATAGGGAGATATCCAAACTATGCACAAATGAGAACGGACAGAGAATGAGGGTGAACACAGGGTATAAATACACAGGGACTAACGAGTTAACTAATGAGACAACAGGTGAACTAAATGAACTAATCAGACACACTGGAGCCAGATATTGGTCCAGAGCCATGATGAGGTCCCGCGAGCCATTGTGGAGACTTGACAGGCAACACCCTGTGGATGGCCGATGGAGACACCACTGGAAATGGAGACCCAGTGGAGCTGACATGCCGAAGAGACCACTCTTCATAAGCACTTATCATTGTAGAATCTAGTAAAAAAAAGAAAAGAAATTGTGTGTGTTCAGGTGGTAAACTTAAGAAAAGTAGCCAAGTCGTGTACCGCTCAGATTAAAGGGTTACTTCAGTGATTTAGCATTAAGCTTTGTATCAGTAGAAACCTGGTAGTATATTCGAATTATGGTACTTTCCCCCCTCATATCCCCCTGAGTCGAGAGAATTATGCATTTTATTTCTGGAAAAAATCCTCAGATGACGCAAATATCGTCATTTTGCGTCATCTGAGGATTTTTTAGCCAGAGCCTAAAGACTACAGCCAGTAGAGGGAGCTGTTCCGCATGTTTTCAACCCGCTCACAGGGCAGGGATCTCATCTCACTCACAGAATGTAAATGCGCATGGCTCAGCCTCTGGCATTCATAACAGAGCCGTGCAGAGAAAGTGAGTGTTTCAACTTACTCAATTAATTCCTATGAAAGTTTAGCTTCCATATGCGATCTGAGAACACGCCAGACTGGACACGCGCTGTAAGTGACTGCCGCGCTTACCTCAGCTCTGTGCTCTCGTGATTAATTAAATCTTACTCCTGCTCCTGCTGCGTTTGTCTTGTGACTTTCGTTCGGCTCACTCACACGTTATTGAAAAGACACATTCAGTTTTTAATTGTAGTGTTTATTCTCTAGCTGAACGAAATTATTGTATTACTATAAAAATGAAACCGACGTTGGGGTGGAGCCGCGGTGGGAAGCGAAGCAAGTGCATTCTGGGAGTTGTTGTCTTCCATCCCCATGAGACAAAAATTAATTTTCTGTCTTTTCACAGTCTAGAAGGCACCAAATTCAAAAATAATTTCACATTTCTACTACATAAATGACCCAGTTTAAATGCAAAGCTTAATGCTAAATCCCTGAAGTAACCCTTAAACACTAGAAGTCCCGGAGATTTTTACCCCTCCTTTAGCCAAGTGGAAGCTAACTGGCTAGTCTTTTGGCTATCATTAGCATCAATTCATGTGTAAATGTGGTCATTACCTGAGCAATCTGCAGGGGGGTTGGGGGTGTGTGTGTGAATGGTTGCTGGTGGCTTGTTTGCATGTGTGGGGGAGGGAGGGCTGCTAACAAGACTCACCACTCGGCAGGCCTTGGAAATTATCCTGAGTGAAGGAAACCCTTGTGACTCAGATGGAGAAGACATAGAACTTCAGCCGGATTCGGACTCAGAGCTGTCTGATCTGTCTTCAGGTTAAGTTTCATTTCATATTATTTCCTATTTCATTTCAAACCAGACAATACAAAAAAGTAAATATTTATGTCACTCCACTCTGCTTTTTTTGTGTTTTTCTCTTAGTCCACTTTTTTGTTTGTACTACTTAGCAGACATTCACTGCCATCTGAAGTGCAAAACATTATTAGTTGTTTCTTTGCTTTAGTTGTATCTTTTTATTTAGTAAGATATTTCAGACATTATTCCGATACAGAGAAGGAGATACTGGAATTATTATTAGTATCTATGCATGCATTTGTGATATCATTTGACTTTTCCATTGCTCACAATTTGAATTTGTTCACACAGCAGATGAGGAGACTGCTCCTCAACCAAAAAAAGAGAGCCCGTTTGGGGACTAACCTGACAGAGACAGCGAAAGATGGCACAGTGTGGCGTGAAGAACTGGTGGGGACGCGTCTCCCTTTCACCCCAATCAAAGCGTACGCTGCAGATGGAGAGCCAACGGCTAAGGCCAGGAAAAGTATCTCGAGTCGCCTTCAGAGCTTCCTGTGTTTCATCACTCTTGACATGCTTCATAGCACTCAAGAATGGACTATTCAACATGCACAGGAAAGGCAGCATGTTCATTGGTTCATGGCCCTCCCTGAACTAATGGCATTTATTGCAATTGTCATCTTCCGGGGGCTTACCAAGGTTCCATCACTACGTGACTGCTGGTCAGCAAACCTGAGAAACCCACATATCATTGGATCAATGCCGCGAAACCGCTTCCAAGACATCATGCGACACCTACGCTTTGATGACAGGTCCACCCGGAGTGATCGAGCAAAGACTGATAAGTTTGCTGCAATTTCCAGTGTGTGGGGATCATTTGTTACCAATTGCATCACGTTCTACAACCCTGGTCTACATATCACCGTTGATGAACAGCTTTTCCCGTCAAAGACTCGCTGCTGTTTCCTGCAGTATATTGCAACTAAACCTGACAAGTTTGGGATCAAGTTTTGGGTGGCTTGCGACCTAAAATCCAAGTACATTTGTAATGTCCTCCCATATCTTGGCAAGGACCCTAGTCATCCCAGTGGAGAGAGACTGTCTGAAAATGTAGTGATGAGGCTGATGGAACCATTCCTAGACAAGGGCAGAAATGTTACCACAGACAATTTCTTCACATCGCTGTCACTTGCGCATAAACTTCTTAGCCGGAACACCAAACACCAATGCAAGAACAATCATGCCACTGTGCATTGTGTTCACTGCTACAGATACACATGTGGTAAATGCAGACGGGAGATACCATGGCAGTGCCAGGATTGTGAGTGATTGCTGGAATGTACTCACTCACTTTTTAATATTATTTGTAAATATGTGTACAAATGGTTGGTTTCTTTTTTATTTTATTTTGTACTGTTTTTATCAATAAATCTCAGCAACAAAGGAAAAAAAAAACATGTGTGTTGATTTCTCCCTAAGATGGCAAAGTGAAACACAAGTTTCCTTGAAGTGGCTCAGCATGGCCCCACCTTGTTTACATAACAAAAGCAACTGTTCACAGCTGATTAAGGCTATTAGCCTAAAGCCTTCCAGCCCATCGGCTGTCCTGCGGGTTTTATAGGTAGAAAAGCCAAATGGCTGCTCCCTGGGACTTCTAGTGTTAAGGAAAGTATTTTTATGGAGTACCGCAAGGCTCAGTGCTAGGACCGTTGCTTTTCACCCTGTACTTGCTACCCTTTGGAGATTTCATTAGGGAAGCATGGCGTGAGTTTTCATTGTTATGCTGATGATACTCCGCTCTATATTTCTTTGCGCCCTGACGAAACTTACCAATTCACAAATTAACGGAATCCAAGTGGCAAGCCTTTGTGTTGTTGTTTTTTTCTTCTTCTCCAAACCAAGATGGCCAACGTTCAGTCAGAAATGCCAAGGAATGCTCTGGAATATCAATACATTCCTTCTATCCTAGGAAAATCTTGCAGGTAAAAAACTAAATGTTGTAAGCATCAAGTAACATCTAAGCAATCATATCATTGTCAAATTTTCCAAGTACTGATTTTAGATCAAAGGAAGGAGGATATTCTGATTAATCAAGAATTTGATTAATCAGAATTTAACTAATTAACTAATTAAATTGGACATCTGCATCATTATAGCTATATTTCAGCTACAACTCATAGGCTACTATTACTGTGACCGTTGTTCTTGAAAAATACTTCATCTGCAACTTTTTTGGCTGTAAATAAATATATTTGTGCTATTAGAATCTCATTTGCAGTTACATTAAAAAAATAATGTGATGTAATAATACTAATACTACTTGTAATGTGTTACTTTACTCGTTATATAAAAAAGTTATCTGATTATGTCATGCATGTTACTTGTAATGCATTATCCCCAAACACCTTATCCCTAGTTTTTTCCACAGTCCGAAAACTAGATCCATGTAGATATCAGTGTGAGGTTTTCTCAGAGAGGAGAGCTATGGAAATGTAAATTTTGAACATAAATCCTGACTGGGGTTGTCATAATTTATGCATGAAAGGGTTAATGTTTAAATAAATATAAGAGGTGCACATGAATAGTGCACCCAATTTTGTGGGATGTAATGGAGAAGTAATATGAGTAGTGCAACGAATTACTGTTAGCAGGGAGTAATAAGTAAAGTGATAATATTACTTTCGAAAAAGAGTAACGAGGTCTATTAAAGAAAATAGTCCAACGGCTTGGTACAAACGAGCACACTCGGGCCAGAAAAATGCCAGAAAAATGGAGCTACCCTTGGGAGATATCATTAGGAAGCATGACATTAGTTTTCACTGTTATGCTGATGATACTCAGTCAGCTCCATTTCGCGCCCGGACGAAACTTACCAATTCACAAGATTAACGGAATGCATAGCTGATATAAAATTTTTTATGACTAGTCATTTCCTACTACTTAATTCTAAAAAAAACAGAGATTCTAATTATTGGACCAAAAACCTTCGTAAAATAGTAGCCTAGAATACTGTCTAACACTTGATGGCTGCTCTGTCAAGCCTTTGTTGTCAGTTAGGAACCTTGGTGTGCTCTTTGATTCCAATTTTTTATTAGAAAACCACATTTCTAGCATCTGTAAAACCGCATTCTTCCATCTTAAAAATATAGCTAAACTACGACATGCCCTCAATTCAAAATTCTGAACCGTTAGTTCATGCGTTCATGACCTCAAGGCTAGATTATTGTAATGCTCTACTCTGTGGTTGCCCTGCTCGCTTAATAAACAAATTCCAGCTGGTCCAAATTGCAGCAGCTAGAGTTCCTACTAGAACCAGGAAGTATGACCATATTAGCCCGGTTCTGTCAACACTGCATTGGCACCTTATTAAACATTGTATATGTACCTCTGTCTTTTTAGAACCTCTGGGTCCCGATGATGGGGGGCTGCCTGCTGGGGTGTTAATCTCACCTGCCTTGTTGCAGTGTATCCAAGGAGTAGTTCAGATACCAGTGGTTAACGTTAGCACAGAACCCCTATATTTACCATCAAGAATTAGATTGGGTAGTCTGGTTAGTGCTGAGGTAGTGATAAAATCAGATCAAGATATTTTTTTTTGAGGAAGATTTATCATGTGACTCTAATACCGTGATCGTTCAGTGTCAAACTATTACAACAGCCTCGAGCATTGATGTTCAAGGGTTAGAATTGCAGGGACTTTCAGAGACTGAGAAGGAGGCCGTTAGGAGACTCTTAACAAAATATTCTGATGTTTTTGCCAAGCATGATAATGACCTGGGGTGTACAAACTTAATTGATCATGAAATCCTGTTAGTAGATAATACACCCATACGCCAGCGACACCGTAGAATTCCTCCCAGTCAGTTTGAGGAAGTAAAGGCCCATATTAGACAGTTGTTGGACAGTCAAGTCATTAGGGAGAGCTGCAGTCCGTATGCTTCGCCTATTGTATTGGTGAAGAAGAAGGATGGCTCCCTGAGGATGTGTGTTGATTACCGCCAGCTCAATTCTAGATCTCGCAAGGATGCCTTTCCCTTACCAAGGATAGAGGAGTCACTTGATGCCTTGACGGGAGCAAAGTGGTTTTCAACATTAGACCTGGCTAGTGGATATAACCAGGTACCGGTTGCTGAAGCAGATCGTTTTAAGACTGCCTTTTGCACCCCATTTGGGCTCTTTGAATTCAATAGGATGCCCTTTGGGCTGTGCAATGCCCCAAGTACCTTTCAAAGGTTAATGGAGCGAATTTTTGGGGATCAGAGTTTTCAGTCCTTATTGCTTTATTTGGACGATGTTATTGTTTTCTCAGCCACCGTCAAGCAACATCTTCATCGACTGGAGCTGGTGTTAGATCGGCTGAGACAACAGAATTTGAAGATAAAACTCAGTAAATGCTGCTTTTTCCGGCCAGAGGTACGTTATTTGGGGCATGTGGTCTCTTCCACAGGAGTCAGTACAGACCCAGAGAAGATATCTGCTGTAGCTAAGTGGGCTCGTCCGCAAAATCTTCAAGAACTTTCTTGGCTTCGCTAGTTACTATCGGCGGTTTGTTAAAAACTTTTCTTGTATTGCTGGACCCTTGAATACTTTAGTGGACGAAGTGATCAGGGGACAAAAAAGCAGAAGACCAAAGATTGATCTGGGGACTAGATGGACTGATTCATGTGAAAAGGCATTTCAAACCCTTAAAACTGCTTTGACCAATGCTCCAGTCCTCGCTTATGCAGATTTCAGTAAGCCCTTTATCTTGGATATTGATGCAAGCCACCAAGGTTTGGGGGCTGTTCTATCTCAAGAACATGGAAGTAAATATCGACCAGTTGCTTTTGCCAGTCGAGGTCTGCGACCATCCGAACGCAATATGCAGAATTACAGCTCAATGAAGTTGGAGTTTTTGGCTCTAAAGTGGGCTGTTGCGGAAAAGTTTAGAGAGTACTTGCTTGGTCAGAAGGTCCTGGTGTACACCGATAACAATCCACTCAGTCATTTGCAGACTGCAAAATTGGGGGCATTGGAACAACGATGGGCTAATCAGCTTGCGGACTTCGATTTGGAGATTAAGTATAAGCCTGGACGTTCTAATGTTAATGCTGATGCTTTGTCTAGAAAAACTGCTACCCCTGTAGCTGAACTGTCTATGACTACCGTTGTGCTGAGGGAATTATATCTTTGTGCTCATGACTGTCAGCATGTGGTTTTAAGTGAAACAATTTCTGCTCTCCCTGAACAACCCAGAGAAAATCTTAGCAATTTGCAAGGATCTGATTCCGCTATTGGGCGTTTCCTTGTTTATTGGGATCGCCAAAAGCCACCAGATGCACAAGAGAGAGCATTGGAGTCATCGGAAGTACTTGAATTGGTACGGCAGTGGGGAAAGCTGGTGAAAATAGAGGGTGTATTGTATCGGCGGTTCTGTCCTCAGGATGAACATCGAGAAATGTGTCAAGTTGTGTTACCAGTGGCTCTCAGGGAAAGGGTCCTTACAAGTCTGCATGATGATCATGGCCATCAAGGGATTGAGCGGACGGCGAGCTTAGTGAGAACCCGGTGTTATTGGCCTGGCATGTTCAAGTTCATTGAAGAATGGTGTAAAAAATGCCAGCGTTGCACCCTAGCTAAAGTGGTACGACCAAAAGTACGTAGTTTTATGGGGCACTTGACTGCAGAGAGGCCATTAGATATATTGGCCATTGATTTTACTTTGCTGGAACCTGCATCAAATGGACTTGAAAATGTACTGGTTATGACAGATGTATTCTCAAAGTTCACACAGGCTATCCCAACAAGGGATCAAACGGCATCGACAGTGGCACGTGTTCTAGTAGAACGTTGGTTCTACTTATTTGGTGTACCACGACAAATTCACTCGGATCAGAGGCGGTGCTTTGAAAGCAGACTCATTCAAGAGTTATGTAGACTGTATGGCATTTCAAAAACTCGTACTACACCTTATCGACCACAAGGAAATTGCCAATGTGAGCGTTTTAACAGAACAATGCATGACTTGTTGCGTACTCTGCCTCGAGAGGAAAAATGCCATTGGCCAGACCATCTTGCCAAGGTAGTGTATGCGTATAACACCACTGAGCACCAGTCTACTGGGTACTGTCCTTATGTCCTTATGTTTGGACAGGAACCACATTTACCCCTCGACTTCATGTTGGGATTGGACAATCATACCCAGGGTGAAGTGGACTGGGTAATGGACCATTGGGACAAGCTGGAACGGATGTTTAATAAGACTCGAGCCCGCCTTAAGGGTGCCACAGAACATCGTGCCCGACTAAATGATCTTAAGGTGTGCCATGAAAGGTTACAAGAAGGCCAGGTGGTGTATCAAAGAGCTCATAACATAAAAGGCATGAAGAAGATCCAAGATGCCTGGGATCCTACTCCTTATAAGGTGGTCCGGTGTCCAGATGGAAATGGAGCAGTGTATTCCATTGCCCCTGTGGATGGAGGAGGTAATCTCAGACATATTCACCGCTGTGAGTTGCGTCCAGCTCATATTTCCATGGATGATCCTGGACTTCCAGTTCAAGTGGACCATCAAAGAACCTCTGAAGACAGAGATGGGGACATGGTTGTTGTGTCCCTACTGCCTGAGTGTACATCTGCTCATGACAAAGTTATTAGACCTCGAGAAGATCACATCTACCCAACTATAGTAGAGGATTGTGCTAAAGAACATCCGCCTTCACAACAAGAAGCTGCAGTAAGACGCACTAAGAGGTCAACAGCTGGATGCCATGCAAATCCATATCGTCTCCCTCGGCCAGCATGTACCAGTGAAGTCCAGCTAAGTGGTCAGTTTGCTCTCCCGATGATACGGCTGTCCAACAACAGGCCCCACGAAATGTTCCGCCCATGGTTGTAATGTGATGTGATCGACGGGACGTCGATTTAAAATCTAGGGGGTAGATTGTAACGGGCGTGTTTCAGGAACTACAAATCCCATCAGCCTCGGTTCTATAAAAGGAAGTGATGAGATTTGTTCGTCCACTTCCACCCTTTGTTTTCCGCTGAAGATTTGTGAATGGGAGTCTCGGCAGATCTAAGGTATGCCATTGTGACGCTAGATAGTTAGTGTTGTGAAGTTATTGTAATCTGCATGTAGTGATGTGATAAATAATGGGTTGCCCCTCTGTTTGTTGTATGTCTTCCTGTTCATTAAAATGATAGTCGCGGCAGGTTTACGGGTTGCATGGTGGCAATAGACCAGCAAATATAAGGATCGCTTGCGCAGTCACATGCCAAATATTTGTGGAACATAGTCTTGAACACATGATGCATCGTTTAGGAGGTAGTAATTTTATTATCCGATGATCGCGTGGCCATGTGTATTAAACACGTGTTTTATTGATGTTATTTTGTTTGTTTTCTAGCATTATGGCTGGATGGTTGCCTGAGTGTCATAAACCAAAATAACGGATGGTAGAGGTATTATTTTTATTTTTTATTTAAAACATAGAGATTAAAAAGGGAGTTTTAAATGTTTTAATGATTTAAATGTTTATCCTGAATGTTTTATTTCTTTTAAAATGTTTTGGTTATGTGACTTTTCCTTTTTATTGTAAATATTTATTTTCAGTAATTGATTGTGTTTTCCCTTACAGGGATGCACGATTACCGTTTATTTTAGGTTGAATTATTGTTGAGATTGTGTTTTTTTGGTTGGATGTTGGACCAGAGTTGACCAAGTACAGAACTGAGGCCACACCAAAGACAAAAAAAGGGTCTAAGTCGATCATAGTCAGTTAAGTGTTGACTTATCTGTTCCATTTGCATTACCCACTGTTAATATTATTGTTTGTCTTGTTTTTGTTGTTGTAGATTTCTTTTTGACCTGACGGTGGCTGCGGGGTTGCCTTCACTGGTGGATGGCAGGGGTGTGGTGGTTTGGTCACTTTATTATTCTTTCCTTCTAGGTCTGCAGTGTGATTTGCTGTGAGTTTGACTGCAGTGGGAGCACGTTTGTCTGTACGCCACTTCTGTTTCACAACCTAGGTAACCTGTGGCCATCGGTGGGTTTTGTTTATTTCATGTTTTATTTTTATCGTTTTTCTTTGTAGGTAATTGCATTGAAGGTCTGCTGCATCCTGTTAATGTTTTAAAATGTTTGTTTATTGAAGCTTCACTACCGCCTTCTGCCTGATCATTTCCCCTTTTGGTCATGTTACATATACATTTAAAAATCTTGCTTATTACTTACAAAGCACTAAATGGTTTACCTCCCAAGTACTTGAGCCAGCTCTTAATGCATTATACTCCCTCACGTCTATTGCGGTCTCAAAATTCTGGCCAGTTGATCATACCTAGAATATTAAAATCAACTGCAGGCTGTTGATCCTTTTCCTATTTAGCACCTAAACTCTGGAACAGTCTTCCTAGCATTGTTCGGAAAGCAGACATACTCTGTCAGTTTAAATCTAGACTAAAAAAAATGTTTTTACTGTGGCATACACATAGAACATTTCCAATTTATATGATTCAAATCAGTTAAATTATTGTTTTAGGCTGCATTAACTAGGTCAGTCGGAACCGGAAACACTTCCCATAACACCTGATGTACTCGTTACATCACAAGAAGAATGGTATCTACGCTAATATTAGTCTCTCTGTTTATCACGAGGTCAAAAACCCCTTATGACGACAAGGAAAACGAGGACCGTGACGTCGCCCGGTACGGTGCAGCCGGGGCCCCACCCTGGAGCCAGGCCTGGGGTTGGGGCTCGTATGCGAGCGCCTGGTGGCCGGGCCTTCCCCCACGGGGTCCGGCCGGGCTCAGCCCGAAGGAGCGACGTGGGGACACCTTCCCGTGGGCCCACCACTCACAGGAGGGACCGTAAGGGGCCGGTGCGGAGAAGATCGGGCAGCAGTCGAAGGCAGGAGCCTAGACAACCCGATACCTGGACACGGAAACTGGCTCTTGGGACATGGAATGTCACCTCACTGGCGGGGAAGGAGCCTGAGATTGTGCGTGAGGTTGAGAAGTTCCGACTAGAGATAGTCGGAATCACCTCTACGCACGGCTTGGGCTCTGGAACCACACTCCTCGAGAGAGGATGGACTCTTCACCACTCTGGAGTTGCCCATGGTGAGAGGCGGCGGGCTGGTGTGGGTTTGCTTATAGCCCCCCAGCTCTGCCGCCATGTGTTGGAGTTTACCCCGGTGAACGAGAGGGTCGTTTCCCTGCGGCTTCGGCTCAGGGATAGGTCTCTCACTGTTGTTTGTGCCTACGGGCCGAACGGCAGTGCAGAGTACCCGGCCTTTTTGGTGTCCCTGGGAGGGGTGCTGGAAAGTGCTCGACTGGGGACTCCGTCGTTCTACTGGGGGACTTCAACTCCCACGTGGGCAATGACAGTGACACCTGGAGGGGCGTGATTGGGAGGAACGGCCCCCCTGATCTGAACCCGAGTGGTGTTCAGTTATTGGACTTCTGTGCTAGTCACGGTTTGTCCATAACGAACACCATGTTCAGGCATAAGAGTGTCCATCAGTGCACATGGCACCAGGACACTCTAGGTCGTAGGTCAATGATCGACTTTGTGGTCGTTTCATCTGACCTGCGGCCGTATGTCTTGGACACTCGGGTGAAGAGAGGGGCGGAGCTGTCAACTGATCACCACCTGGTGGTGAGTTGGATCCGATGGCGGGGGAGGAAGCTGGACAGACCCGGTAGACCCAAGCGTACTGTAAGGGTCTGCTGGGAACGTTTGGCCGAGCCCCCTGTCAGAGAGATCTTCAACTCCCACCTCCGGCAGAACTTCGACCGGATCCCGAGGGAGGCTGGAGATATTGAGTCCGAATGGACCATGTTCTCCACCTCCATTGTCAAAGCGGCTGCTCGGAGCTGTGGCCGTAAGGTCTCCGGTGCATGTCGAGGCGGCAATCCCCGAACTCGGTGGTGGACACCGGAAGTAAGGGATGCCGTCAAGCTGAAGAAGGAGTCCTATCGGGCCTGGTTGGCTTGTGGGACTCCTGAGGCAGCTGACATGTACCGGCAGGGTAAGCGGACTGCTGCCCGGGTGGTTGTGGAGGCAAAAACTCGGGCCTGGGAGGAGTTCGGTGAGGCCATGGAAAAGGACTATCGGCTGGCCTCGAAGAGATTCTGGCAAACCGTCCGGCGCCTCAGGAGGGGGAAGCAGTGCCCTACCAACGCTGTTTACAGTGGCGATGGGCGGCTGTTGACCTCAACTGGGGATATCGTCGGACGGTGGAAGGAATACTTTGAGGATCTCCTCAATCCCGCCATCACGCCTTCCATTGAGGAAGCAGAGGCTGGGGGCTCAGAGGAGGACTCGTCCATCAACCGGGCTGAAGTCACCGAGGTGGTCAAGAAACTCCTCGGTGGCAAGGCACCAGGGGTGGATGAGATCCGCCCTGAGTACCTCAAGTCTCTGGATGTTGTGGGGCTGTCTTGGCTGACACACCTCTGCAACATCGCGTGGCGGTCGGGGACAGTGCCTCTGGGATGGCAGACCGGGGTGGTGGTCCCTCTTTTTAAGAAGGGGGACCGGAGGGTGTGTTCCAACTACAGGGGGATCACACTTCTCAGCCTCCCCGGGAAAGTCTATGCCAGGGTACTGGAGAGGAGAATACGGCCGATAGTAGAACCTCGGATTCAGGAGGAACAGTCTGGTTTTCGTCCGGGCCGTGGTACACTGGACCAGCTCTATACCCTCTACAGGGTGCTGGAGGGTTCATGGGAGTTTGCCCAACCAGTCCACATGTGTTTTGTGGATTTGGAGAAGGCATTCGACTGTGTCCCTCGCGGCATCCTGTGGAGGGTGCTCGGGGAGTATGGGGTCCGGGGTCCTTTGCTAAGGGCTGTCCGGTCCCTGTACGACCAAAGCAGGAGTTTGGTCCGCATTGCCGGCAGTAAGTCAGACTTGTTCCCGGTGCATGTTGGACTCCGGCAGGGCTGCCCTTTGTCGCCGGTTCTGTTCATAATTTTTATGGACAGAATTTCTAGGCGCAGCCAGGGGCCGGAGGGTGTCAGGTTTGGGGACCACGCGGTTTCGTCTCTACTCTGTGCGGATGACATTGTCGTGTTGGCCCCTTCTAACCAGGACCTTCAGCATGCACTGGGACGGTTTGCAGCCGAGTGTGAAGCGGCTGGGATGGGGATCAGCACCTCCAAATCCGAGGCCATGGTCCTCAGTCGGAAAAGGGTGGTTTGCCCTCTTCAGGTTGGTGGAGAGTTCCTGCCTCAAGTGGAGGAGTTCAAGTATCTAGGGGTCTTGTTCACGAGTGAGGGGAGGATGGAACGGGAGATTGACAAACGGATCGGTGCAGCTTCTGCAGTAATGCGGTCGATGTACCGGTCTGTTGTGGTGAAGAAAGAGCTAAGCCGTAAGGCGAAGCTCTCGATTTACCGGTCAATCTACGTTCCTACTCTCACCTATGGTCATGAGCTTTGGGTCATGACCGAAAGGACAAGATCCCGGATACAGGCGGCCGAAATGAGTTTTCTCCGCAGGGTGGCTGGGCGCTCCCTTAGAGATAGGGTGAGGAGCTCAGTCACTCGGGAGGAACTCGGAGTAGAGCCGCTGCTCCTCCACATCGAGAGGGGTCAGCTGAGGTGGCTCGGGCATCTGTTCCGGATGCCTCCTGAACGCCTTCCCGGGAAGGTGTTTCGGGCATGTCCAACTGGGAGGAGGCCCCGGGGAAGACCTTGGATACGCTGGAGGGACTATGTCTTCCGGCTGGCCTGGGAACGCCTCGGTGTCCCCCCGGAAGAGCTGGAGGAAGTGTCTAGGGAGAGGGAAGTCTGGGCATCTCTGCTTAGACTGCTGTCCCCGCGACCCGGCCCTGGATAAAGTGGAAGAAGATGGATGGATGGATGGATGTTTATCACAAGGTTTATTTTAGTCAGCCGGATCTGGGCAGTGTCCAGATCAGCTGGTGGACCTGCGCCTAGCCACGACAGACACATCCTCGAAGTGTCTGCAGAGACCGTGTCAACTAGACTCTCCCCTGTGAAGGCCTCATCATCACATCATCCAGTGGCACTGATCCTCAACAAACCCGTCTCCTGCGTGATGACTCCGATCTTCAACCAGATGGAACTGACAACTATTCTGAATGTTCCGATCTAATCTGATTTGTAATGTTTGCCTATATCATAAGCATACACTGATTGTTCTTTGGCCAGAGGAGAACTGGCACCCCGACTAAGCCTGGTTTCTCCCAAGGTTTTTTTTCTCCATTATGTCACCTGATGGAGTTTTGGGTCCTTGCCTCTTTTGCCTTGCTTTTGGCTTGCTTAGTTGGGAAGACTAAATATTCAACTTTGCATTGACACTATATGATTGTAAATTTCCATCCATTTAGCCCAAAAACCGAAAACGAATGGCTTGGTCAAAAGGAATTCTGCGTGTAAGCCTTTTCAGCATTTTGGTGAAGTTCTCTTAATTTATTGATATCTCATTTTAAATCTGACTCCATTAATAATTTTATCTGACTCCAATTCTATCTGACTCCATAAAGTGTGTTACGTTTAGAGTTTATCAGCTGATTTTAAGATTAGTTGCGATTTAATTTAGATCGTTGATTTTTCTTAGTATCATTTATTTTCAAATATTCTTTCCTCCATGGGACCTGGAGTCTCAAATAGGCTAAGCGTCCGGTTTCACTTGCTCTAACGGACACAGATTAGTCAGTTCTGATATTACAGAGGATTGCAGGGTGAACTATCTTACCTCTAAGTGAGTCACACATGTTTACTCATAACAAAACGTGTAATTTTAGTGATAGTCACGGAAACTGCAACTTATAATAACAGTGGCAGTCAGAAATCAGGTTTTCCCTCATGCATGGCTCAATGCTCCCGCTATGGGGTTCCCAGTATGATCTGCCCTGGCAGAGAGATCTGCGGTAACTCCTACTTACTCCTCACGGACACTAATAAAATAATGATTTCAGAAAGATACAGAATAAATCAAGATTAACATTTATTTTGGCCAGACCGGAAAATTAAATAAGTAAACAAGAATCCATGGTACACAACTGATCAGCGTAAAAACATAAAACACAATTGCAAAGCAATATGAAAAAAATTTAAAAGAGTCATCATGTCTGGCACACTACATGCAGTTTGCACCACACGGGGGGGTTCTGACTACAGAATATTCCCCCTGAGAGTTAGATTATCCAGCCTTAAATACTTCAACTAGAACAAAAGGGTTGTAAATATTTGCAACACCCCCACCTGGTTTTGGGGGAGTGGATCAGATATCTTTGAAGAGACTACTCAAAGGAGAACTGAATTCTCATTAGTTTTCAATCTTTCTAATACTACTAGTGACTGCAGTGAAACTGAGACCATTAAAAAGACATCACACATGAAAGGGATAAAACAATAGATTTACAAGATACATCATCACTGGTATATCTGCATTTGGGGACTGCAAACAGGGCAAGGAGAGGGCAAAATGGGGAGGGGGGAGCAATGTTTGTCAGGGTGTTGTCACACAGTTTCTGTGAGATCTTTCTCTCAAGATTAGTGACTTTTATTGTTCAATTGCTGGGGTGTGTTTCTCAGCTTTTGTCTTAGCACCAAAACCGATCCTCACAGGCGGCCCCTGGCCCATTGGGACAAATTCAGATTAGTTCAAGGGGACATACTTGGACATTCCTTGTTTCCATATTTAGGATGTAATTTCTGAAGTGTTCATGATGTTGATCCTTGAGTTAACAGCACAAGTCAATGGGTGCCGGAGTCAAGTAGTCACCTGAAATAACAACATTAAGACAGGCTGAACATGAAGATGAAAACACTGCTGAAATACACCTCAGCGGCACAGTCCCTTTAGGTGTAGGCGTACTGTGCTGATTGGATGCTGTAGCAATTAGACAGGATATCTGTTATCCCGTTGGTCAGGTTTGTTTCCACCTGCCGATGACCCAAGTCAGTTGTGTTAGTCAGCATGAGCAGAAAGTGTCAGTGGAACGTGTCTTTACACTTTGAGGAAACATCTGTGTCCTCCCCAGGATACTTATCAATAGCTGACCCTTAGAGAAATCCTCAGTTACCTTCAAGCAGAAGGTTTGGTTTGCCGGGCAGGTCAGATCTCCATGGGTGAAGGAATCATTTCACTGATGATGCTCCATTGTGGGTGAGACACCTGAACAAATTCTGAATAACCATGCAATAATTGAACACCGATGACTTAGTGGTTATTGTGAGATGGAAAAAGAGAGTTGTTGAATAATCACACCTCAACATAACAACACATGATAAACTCCTGTCAGAAGTGCGAGTGGTAAAAACGGTCTCATTTCTCAGTGTCATATATTTAGTGAGCAAGTCTCATTTGATCGCCAGATTCTTCAATACCACTAGTGATATTGAAGTGGAATTTAAACATGGTCTGGATGAATTGAAGGAAGGGTATCAAAACTGTCAATAGAACAGTATATTTGCAGCAGTATGCATAATTAAAATATATCATATAATTAAACATGGAAATACACAATTGGATAATTGCCATTATAAAATTGTTTGTATCAGTTGTTTTAAATGCAAATCATTATTGAATTCTTATGTTTCAATCAGATTACTTAGAGAATGAGATTTACAAAAAAAGGAGATTTAAAATCTTTAGTCAAACTTTGGCACTCATCTTCTGCACATTTGATGTACAGGCTAAGTCACACTCAATGATGCAGGTCTGACTGAGAATTGTTTACTTAATTTATGGAAATGCCTGCATCCCAGATCTAAGTCTTTAGATATGTTTGTATTGTCATTAGTCATATGTTGGAAACTAGGGGCCCTTCCAGTTTTCAACAATGCTAAGGACTGGACAATCCATCTCATGAACACTTCACAATAAACGAGAAACACACACACACACACACACACACACACACACACACACACACACACACACACACACACACACACAATTGTACATTCCTTTTATTCACTTATTTCACTTATACACTTATTTACATTTCTAATTTAAACCTAAAATACGTGTACATAGTATGTTGCTTATATAATTTATTTTTAATTTTTATATTGGGTCTATGCTATTTTGCACATTGTCTGTATGTTTGTATAGTGTAATTTTTATTTTTTATTTTTATTATCTGTGTCTTGTCACTGTCATTCTGTGCACTGTGGAGCTTCTGTCACTACAACAAATTCCTAGTTTGTGTAAACATACCTGGCAATAAAGCTCATTCTGATTCTGATTCTGATCATTGTCATGATCATGTTTCTGTAAAGGAAAAGGTCAGATAAACTGATTTATAATGGTCAGATCTGATTGTGTGTAAATGCAGTCAGACCAGTTGCACCTTAATTTGCTGTTGCAGTTGTGTTTACACAATCTGCTGGATTGTGATTTTATCACACCCAGGTCCCCTGGGGCAATCTCTTTAAATTATGCTGTTTATACAAGTCAGATCTGTGTTTAGAGCATCAGGTCACCAGGTGTTTATGGTGTCATTTGAACTCTTGACCATTTGGATCTCTGTGTTGTGTGACCCCTGTAGAGGGAATGCCTGAAGTTAACATAACACACAACTTTCATTACATTCCCAGTAAAATGACTTCCCCAATCAGGTCCCATGTAATCTGACGCACCCAGAGAGGAATTCGCTAACACTTGCGAGTTTCTTTGCAATGGAAAACTTGTACCTCCCCTTTCTCATTGGGTTGCAGATCAAAGAAATGTAAATTATTAGGCCTTGCCTGAATTCAGCCTATTCAAGTTACAACAATCAGGTTAATCATTTAACTGGGCATTGTAATTTTTCTCATTTAAATGTTTGCACAAATAGAAGGTACAGAAGTTCTTTCTCTTTAGGTTTTTTTCTCTTCAGTTTCTTCCTTAACAATTCTTTCTTTAACCATTTATATTCTCCTTCCCATCATTTCAACACTAATAATACTCTTGCTTCCCTACTTGCACATCCCATCTTTCTACATTCTAATCCTTTTCATACTTTCCCAACCTTCTTTCCTCTTCTAAATAATGCTGAATCCTTATGAGATTAAAACCATTTCTGGCCATTATAATATAATTTACATTATAATCATAATATAAATCATATTATATTAAAATAGTATGAATTAAATAATAATTTTATTTGCTGGTCTCAAGAGGATCTCTGCTGAGTCATTTGTCCAGAATAATCTATCATCTCACTGATCTTTAGATTGGCCCTGCAGCTACTGCTGTGCTGGCCTGATCATTGTGTGATCACAAGACCAAACTGGAACCCAGTTATAAACTTAGTTGCTGTGAACGTTCAATAAACTGCAAACACTGAGAGCACAGATCAAATCATTGCTCAATTCAAAGATTTTTGTGACTACACAATATAGAATTGGGCACAATTTTCTTGTTTTAGGCTGATGAGTTATAAATTGCATTCTTTGGAGAATCTATTTGCATATGAAAAGGAAGGTTTGACAAACACAGGTCTGATGGAGAAAGACACAGATTCTATTTGGTCTGTTAATTTTCTCAGTCTCTTCTGAGACATTAATAAACACACAAAAGTGCAGTGATTGCAAAGTCTGAAGTAAGACCATAGTAAACGCTATATTTTATAAGATATTTGTAATTGTGACATCAGTCCTGAACCTGAGTCCTGTTTTGTCCACCTTCACATTTTACACACAAAGGATTCCAGTGAGATCGTTTCAATGCTATTTTAGCTCATCTACTCACAAGATTTCATTCACAAGTTAACGTGACCATTTGTTCTTTTTCTTTGTCGCGTTGTTGCAGCAAAGCAAATAAACAAATGTAACTGGACATTTTTCCTCAGAATTCAAGGTTTTAATTTACAGAGCTCTCTTGAGTACAGAAATAAGATTTCCTCTCTTGCTGCGTATGCAAACAAGGATAATTTTAAAGCAAGGGATATCATTTCTACTCTACGCTGTTGCTTTCATGTCCCTGATAAGCAATATGGTTGTCAAATTTTCACGCCCCATCAGATTTATACAGTATTCAGTACTATACACTCCCAACATTTCTAAAAGGCAAATAAGAATGGACTTACCATAACAGCTGAAGAAATAGAAGAAGATCAAACCTCTCGCTTGTGGCAATCCCAATATTTAGCTGAAAAGACACTTGCCACCGGGAGATCACGGAGGACAGGTCACCACTGTAAATTTCCATCCATTTAGCCCAAAAACCGAAAACTAATGGCTTGGTCAAAAGGAATTCTGCGTGTAAGCCTTTTCAGCATTTTGGTGAAGTTCTCTTAATTTATTGATATCTCATTTTAAATCTGACTCCATTAATAATTTTATCTGACTCCAATTCTATCTGACTCCATAAAGTGTGTTACGTTTAGAGTTTATCAGCTGATTTTAAGATTAGTTGCGATTTAATTTAGATCGTTGATTTTTCTTAGTATCACTTATTTTCAAATATTCTTTCCTCCATGGGACCTGGAGTCTCAAATAGGCTAAGCGTCCGGTTTCACTTGCTCTAACGGACACAGATTAGTCAGTTCTGATATTACAGAGGATTGCAGGGTGAACTATCTTACCTCTAAGTGAGTCACACATGTTTACTCATAACAAAACGTGTAATTTTAGTGATAGTCACGGAAACTGCAACTTATAATAACAGTGGCAGTCAGAAATCAGGTTTTCAACCAACAGAGTTTAGTGCTTTATTTGGACTTAATAAAATGGCACTCGTTTTCAGTTAAAAAACGTACGAGCCTTAGAGTTTTCTAAGACGATACAGAATGATACAGAACATACAAGACTAGTGAAGCCGCTGTTCCATCGGGCCAAACTGTTCTCTTTGTTTATTAACCGTTCCATTCCGTGCTGATCTGAGCCGGCCGGTACAGATATGGTTTCGTTTTCTACTGTGGTACTGCGATAATGTTCATACGTTATACGTCAAGTCAGTCTTTGCCTTGGTAACTCAAGAGTTAACAGAGATAACAGATGTGATGTAAATATCGACTGCGTTATGAAGGATGACCAGATATATATATTTTTAAACTATTATTAATATGTTTTCACATCACTCAAATTTTAGCAAGCGTTTAGCAAGCTACGGAGAAACTGGAAGCCAGGCGACACACAAGTGATCGATCCCGAGTGACAAAATACACACATTCTAGCAGCATGGTACACTCTAAAAAAAAAAAGGTTCTATATTGCACCAAAAATAGTTCTTGGCTCGTAATCATAGGGGAACCTTTTTTAGTGCTATATAGCACCAATTTTGGTGCTTCAGTGGTTCTTCAGCGGTTCTTCAGAGGTTCTTCAGCGGTTCTTCAGAGGTTCTTCAGCGGTTCTTCAGAGGTTCTTCACCGGTTCTTTGACTAAGGTGCTATATAGCACATCTGAAGAACCGCTGAAGAACCACTGAAGCACCAAAATTGGTGCTATATAGCACTAAAAAAGGTTCCCCTATGATTACGAGCCTTTTTTTTTAGAGTGTAGTCGGTGGAGGGAAACTCCTCATACCCCTTCGTTCAAAGTGTGGTCCTGAAAAATCTTTGTTTGAAGGGCTATCTGGCCCTTCCCGTTACCCATACCACTCCAGCCAAAAGAGAATCGAGACACCCCTACCCCTTCACGTGAACACACAAAATGAAGGGGTAGGGGAAAGGGAAGGGCTAAGGGGTAGAAATAGGATTGGGCCTTAATCTGTCCCTCTGTTCCAACTGTACTCAATCTAACATTAGTTTTAGCATTTTGGAAATCCTTAAAAAAAAAAAAAAGAAGAAGAAGAAGAAATATTAAGATTTGTTCCTATTTGAAGGTCACAAATAACATGTTTGCAACAGTTATGATATTCACCATGCGAAGTTCTTTGTATAAAAGGTCATGTCCTTCTGTCATTAAATAGTATAATTAAATGTATTATACTATTATAAAAAGTTGCATGTGAGTTTGAATAGACAGTCAGTATGACATAAAACATACAAAACTTGGACACTAAGTTATGGACGTTCTGAAAGTGTTCTTTATTACAAGTAAAAAAGAAGAAAAAAAGCATTTGTGTTTACATTACATTATGTTACATTACATATTGTTGATGTAAGCATTTAAACAAAAGCTTTACACATATTTAAATATATACTCTTTTTATAATCTTAATGCAGTTTAAACCCCAGAATAGATCTTCATTATCAACTTTGGGAAGGATCTAAGACACTAATACAGAGTTTATGAATTCACATCATATCCACCTTATTTTGCAACTTGTGTTGACTTGTAGCCTCTACTATAGGTAACTAACAAGAATAACAAAGTACAGTAAACGGTAAAACTATGTGTGGTACAAATCGTCTCGGTTACGTACAAGAACTGAACTGACGAATTGGGATCCCTACCAAAGCGCCACCACTGCTGCTCCTTCCAGCTCCTCGTGTAAGCCACCTGATTCCCCCGCACCGGCTGGGGCGTAGGATTGGACAGGGCTTACACAGAGGTTGATTACTGCTGTTCAGCTTGACCCATTCAGTATGTCTACTGTTGCTTGTTTCCACCGTACAGTACGGTTCAGTAAAGTTCAGAACAGGATGCAATTTTTGTTGTTTCCATTGTCAGAAGTTGTGAATGGAACCCTAATTCCGCACTGTACCGTACCACTTTTTGACAGAGAATCGTCACTTGCATGTGCTATTTCGGCTGTGTTTTTCCTTGCAGTCTGCAACATTTGGGCAAACAAAGCATGTCTTCTTCTTGTGACAAACAGCCACATGGCGAGAAGCAAGAACAAGATCTGCTGTTTGTCTTCCATTGTTGTTTACTGTGTCGCTTTCTTCTACCGCAAGAATGATGTCGATCGATACGGAGAAGACTCTGCCAAGGGAAAGACACTGGCTTGCTGACAGGAAGCACCGTAGGGATAACTGCATATAGGAAACTAGCCTAGCACTGGGAGTACTTATGAGTGTTAGGCCTGGTGTAGGACGTCTCCGCCATGTCTGACTGGGTGCTGGAGGAACTCCAACAGGGTTCGCCAGCTGGGAAACTCACCATAGAGCAGGATAGCACACATATCCGGTCCTTAGGAGGGGAATGGTGCAGCAAGCAAGACACTGAGCGGATCTCCGGTGTTACTGGCTACTTGAAGCAAGCACACGGGAGGATACCAGCTCTACACGAAGACTACAGGATCTAGCAAATGTGTTGGGTGTTGCTCAGCCCTCAGCTCTAGATATATCTGTCAGAGAGGCACCGTGCGCCAACGCCCAGGAGGAAGCAACACTCCTGGTAGAGTCAGGTTGGGCCAGTAAGGCGCAACTAGCAAGACCTATTCCTCGTCCTCCTTGACTTTGCAGTGTCTGTGCGACTAGGCTAACTGGGAGAAACACAAATTTGTGCAGGCCCCGGGGTCGTATGCCAGTGCATCCATGCTGAGGGTCCCCAACCCTCACAAAACAACTGATTTGCGATGTGTCCAGGGCGACTGGGGATGGAGTTTCCACTCTCCCAGAAGTGCAGGCTGTCATGAGAACAAGTCGGCTGCACGGTTAAGCATGCCCAGAATGTGAATGACACAAAGCAACCTCAGATGCTTTTGACTCCATAGGAGGAGATGGCAGGCAAGTTGCGACATGCAACGGGAGTGTAGACAACCTTGATGGTTGATGTATGCAACAGCCCCAGTGCTGTCTGTACAGACTATTACATGCTTGCCATGTAGCTGTGATTTGAGGCTGTTGAGGCAGTTGATGTGCCAATGCAATTGGGGCCCCATCCAAATACCTGAGACTGCATGCGCATTGTACATGGCACCCCACTCATAGTCACTTGAACAGATGGCAATAGCAGAACAACACAAATGCTCGGCTCCAAAGCGAAAAGCTGAATGTGCATTGCATCTGCTTCCGTGTTTATACTGGCAGAGCACGAGATGCAAATCTTGCACACCAATGTCCATTGGCTCATTTAGTTTACACTCGAAGGTGATTGGGCTCTCAGGCAAAATCACAATTTGTCAGTTCAGTTCTAAAATAACATTGAAAGTGATTGACTGAAAGGGAACAGTGTGTTTATTATTACAATAATAGATCCAGATAATTTGATAACAAAGCAATATCCATCAGCATAAAGGACTGTTTTCATACAACTAAAATGAGATTGGAAGCCTCGTACATTCAAATTACAAGTGGCAGCACCTGCTCTATTGTTAAAAATAAGGTGGGTACACAAAGACTAATGTCTAAAACTAATGTCTAAAACTAAGTCCTACTAATGGTTTGGGTGTAATTCTGAATAGAAGTTTGAAAGTATGCGGGAGTGTTCTTTTGTGGTTGGAATATCATGATGTAAGATTTTGGTATGAAATAGCTGAAGAGAATTCCATTTATACTGGCTATCTGGGCCATTGCATTCAAAAGAATGATGTATTTGCTTTTGACAGAAAGGTATGCTGTGAAATAAATAATCCAGGTCAGATAGTACAAAAGGAGACTGAAGGTTATTGATTTGGCCTCATTATAGTTTTTCGGCAGATCTCGTCCCATGTAAGAAAACAAGAGACACAGGAAACCAAGAAACCAGCTTATAAACACAACTATGGCTAAGGTTATAGTGTTCCCCATTTCACAGATGAGCATAAGTTGATCTTTAAAAGTCCATGAGTCAGCGATTGGTTTGTCAGGAGAGACAGTCATCCATATCACACAAGAAATTAAATGTATGAATGAAGAAAATGCAATGAAGAGCCACTGGCCATTGTGCTTAACCCAAAGGCTGTGCACCTTAGGGAACTGAGCAGCCATTTTAAAAACACAAATAATTTGAAAGGAACGGACAGTCAAACAACAAAGACAGACAGTGAAGAAAAATGAAAATATGGCATTTCTCAGGAGGCAAAGTGAAAATGTGGGTTTTCCAAAGAAAAAGAATGTACTTATGCTAGACATAATCAAACATATCAACATAAGAAGACACATACTACCACCAGCAGACCTCACCAATGGTGTGTTGTAGTTGTAGGCGAAAAGACATAATATGGCAATGAGTAAAATAATTAGGCATGTGGCAGAAACCATGACAGCAATGGAAGAGATTTCTGTGAACTGAAGATAGACAACAGAACGTGTCTTACATGTTGTGCTGCCTTCATCAGACCACTCATGTTCGGCACATGGAAAACAGGTATAGGGGTCCCCTGAGAGACAGTAAAATAATATGAATGTTTAGTGACAGTATTTTTCAAAAGCTTTGTGAAAACGAAGTACAGTACATTTCAGCATACTTTTAAAAAGAGTAATTATTACACTAATAATATAATTTAAAAGAATATACTTCGCTTTATTACTATTTTCACAAGTAAGGTGGAAATTTTCTAACCTAGTACAAAAACCCAAACTGTTCACTCTTGTAACACAGCTAGCGATTCATTCAAAATCTATACATGTTTATTTACACATAATTTACTTTGTTTCAAAACACAATATCAATCGAATACTTAATGAGACATTTATTTAAATCACTAGAACAAAATAGCTTTAACAATCAGTTAATTCAATAACAAATAGTGCATGTTTTAAATCAGCCTTATTGCTAAATAAAAGATGTAACATTAATAATTAACATTAATACAGTTGTCGCATTTAAAAAAAAAAATCTATATATTCTATTTTTCTATCCCTCTATACTAATTCAACCCCTAATTCTACCCATCACATAAAACTTTCTGCCATTTTAGATTTTCAAAAATACATAATTCTGTCAGATTTATTAACTTGTTTCCTCGTGGGGACCAAAAAAAAAAAAAGTCCACAAGATCAAAATTTACTGTTATTACTATACTTGGTGGGGCCATTTAAAAAAAATAATAATCTAGCATTTGCTTCTGAAAATTGCAACAAAAAATAATCAAATAAATAAATTTGAACTGAATGTTATGATTTTGGACATTTCATTTTCGGAAACTTAATTTGTACTTACGAGAATAATCCACATAGCTGTTAAACTGGCATTTTTTACATGTAAAACAGCAACTATGAAAACCTTCAGGTTGCCTTGAAAATCCCTCCTTGCATTCAGTAGAGCAGTTTGAGAAAGGAACCTTTAAAGAATGGGATTTCAATGATTTTTTTAGTACAGTTTTTCCTCAACTAATTATACACATTCGCTAAACTGAGGTCAGTATTATCAAGCAATTAACTTAAAAAATGGAAAAATATATATATTTTTTTACTTTTTCAATAGTATACTTGCATATGCATTCCACAGATAACAATCTAATTATCTTTATATCAGTATTTAAAAATTGATTGAGAAAAACTGGAATCTATCAAGCTAAATGTTTAGATAAAGGCTCAAATGAAGACTTACAGATCTGCTGTTATGCCAGGGTATGAGAGAGTTGTTGATTGTAAAAGTCACTTCTGGATATGTATCATACGTGCCCACCATCTCAAACTGGGGAGGATTTACATCAGTGTGCCAGAGCACAACTGCATAATTGATGGTTGGATCATAATTAACATCATATTTCACCCGACGGCCATTGAGTGGAAAATCCAACTTCTTTATTTCTCCCAGAAGCTGTGTTATTTTACAAAAAATGACCATTTTCATTGTATACAACTTTAATAAATTCATATTAATATTGTTTTATTGATTTATTAAATTATTGTATAATAACCAATAATTTGTTATTTAATTAATTAAAACGTTACTTCAATAATGTGATTAAAATAATAATTCATCTTCATAAATTCAAATTAATTCCCTTACCATGTATGGCTTAACCACTGTGTTTTTGCGGCATCCATTCATGTCGCATTGCAGAACCTTATGTAATGCATGAGCTATGGTGTATATGGCAGAATAGATGGCAAAGGAGAATGTGGGATTTTCATTTATAATGTCCTTTGCGGTCAACAATGTGCAGTAACCACAAACTTGATTACATGTCTTACTCTTCTGGATGTCACTCTCTTCATTACGGTTAACATCAGTTGTTCTTCTGTCTTTATAGACAAATTCATTAAATCCAGGTAAAGACAACAATCTCTCCGTAATACCAATGACTGTGCCAATTTTCCCAATTCCTGGCTCTCTAGGAAGCTGTTGATCCATAGCCCACGTTTGACTTGCAATCCATACTTTGTCTTGGATGTTGTTCGCTATGGCTGTTTTGATAATTTTGCTTGCATATTGTGTCAGAGCAAAAACAACAATGACATTGATGTTGAGCATATCAATCTTTTGAAGTGTTTGACTGTAGTTTGCGTTTAGGCTTAGACCCTCTTGATAGGCCAAACAAATGCCAGTATTGCTTATATACTTGGTAAACAGCTTTAGACCGTCTGAACTGTAATCGTCTTGGCTACCAAGAAAGGCAACCCAGTTCCATCCAAACCACCGTATGATATGAACAATCATTTCTATCAGGTTTTTGTTGCTAGGGATTGTTCTTACATAAGAAGGATACTGGAGTTTGTTACTTAATGCAGAGCTAGTAGCTCCATAATTCACCTTTGAAATTGAAGAAAACACTCAATTATAAAAAATTCATTAGTATTATACTTTATAAAGTAACTTGGTAGTCCTGAACAAAGGGCAGTAAGTAAGTGTGTAAGTATTTTGTAAACTGTATAAAAAGAAACTATTTACCAATGGTATAAGGCCCGTTGTGATCAGTGGTGCAATAGTAAGAGTTCTTGTGCTTCCATATGGCCCTGTTAAAGCAATCACTTTAGGGCGATAGTTGTTCAGTTTTTCTTTAGGTTTTATCGATCCATTATTTGAGATAAAACTTAAGACTGAAGGGAAATTCTTGGTATTAGAACAATGGTCAAAAATTTCATAGCCCAGAGAAACATTTGGCAGAAGAGTGGTGGAGTTATTAATCTCTTCAACGGCAAACCTCATTACTTGCGACATCTGATAGGCAGATTTTGAGAAACTGTGCCTTGAAAAAAACAGTGAAGAAGTGAATAGCATGTAATTAAAGTTTCGATGTATTATGTGACTTTGAGTAAATGCTGCGTTGATTTACAATATTATATACTGACTGCCAGGCTGATAAAAAGGTCCTTGCTTACCTTAAACAGTCAGTGGTCTCTGGGAAGAACAGGGGTGTTGTTTGTTCAATTTCATGTATAGCGAAAAGTCCACCCAATAAGTAATCTCCTTCCAAGCTGAACTCAGGTTTTGAGCTAGAAACTTTGAAAAAGAAATAATTAGAAAAGCCCACAAGGAAAATGTAAATGCTACTGAGACACATTGTTTAAGATGGTCTGTTGGTCATGAAGCAGAAGTGCAGTGGCTAGTCGTTTGAGAGTCAGGCTCATATTCTACTCAATTTTATTAAAACTCATTTCAATTTGCTTAAACCACCATATTAAAAAGTAGTACATTTCCATATCTAAACTCACAATGCATATGTCAATCAGTTATTAAATAGAGCATTACACCACAATGCTCATCATAACAAAATGTGTTTGAATATGCATTATCACATACTCACATATACTACATTCTGTACATTTTATACACATTTTATACACATATACCGATTGTTGCGCAATACCAATCTACATTTTCTTAATATACAGGCCTATAACATTACAATATTTCATGGATGCAAGCCAAGACAATCAGGCTATAGCCTACGACAACACACACACTTAACAATTTTTGATAATCCGATATGCTATAGTATTTGTAAAACAACACTGACATAGGTGGTTGCATTGGCTAAAGTTGTTTGGATGCACGTTGTTTTATAACAAAGAGAGGCAAATCTGGTGCACTTACAAGATCAATCAACTGAATAAATGCCAGGTATAGCCTATCGGAGAATGGCACGCAATCAGTGCACTTGCACGCAAACAGTGCACTTGCAAATAAGAGCCTGCAGTATGACCGATCATGTGACATTATTTAACCATTCATCTACAGCAAATACGATCAGACAAATACAACATTGAACACATACACAAAGCACATTCGCCTAACCGTGCAAACAGGCCATCTCTCAAGAAGCACCACAGCGGATGCTGACAGACAGCCTACAAGGCAAACATCCCCACAGTGGGTGCTCTCTCTCTCTCGCACACGCACGCAATCACTCCAACTTCTCCAAATCTAAGGCTAAGCTGCTTCACTATAAGACCAAAACTAACCACTAGACCTACATAACCATGCAGTTTCCCTGAGAAATAAGCTGGATGAACTGCGTTTACTGGCCAGGGGTTGCTATGAATACCGTGAGTCAGGCCTAATGATTTTCACTGAGACTTGGTTTAGTAAAGATGTACCAGACAATTTCGTACAGGTAGACGGGTTTTCTCATGTACGCCTGGACAGAGACGCAAATTCGGGCAAAGAAGGGGGAGGAGGAGTATGTATTTATATCAAAGACAGTTGGTGCTCAAACTTTGCAATAAGAGACACTATATGCAACCCGGACTTGGAGCTACTGTGTGTTACTTTACGTCCACACTACCTGCCAAGAGAATTTAGCAACATTTTTGTGTGCGCTGTCTATGTCCCACCAAGTGGGAATGCCAACAGAGCAGCAAATCAAATTGCTGACTGTGTCCATCGTCACCTACAAAACAAACCTGACGCCCCAATACTGATACTAGGGGATTTTAACCACAGCAGCCTGAACAAGAGTCTACCTGGTTTCTATCAATATGTGAAATGCAACACCAGGAAAAATAACATTCTTGACAAGTGCTATGGTAATGTCAGGGATGCTTATACAGCCAGAGCCAAACCTCCCCTTGCCAACTCTGACCACAATGCAATTCATCTGCTACCTACATATCGGTCAGTCTTTAAGTCCAGCAAACCAGAAATCCGAACTGTAAATGTGTGGTCGGACGATAAGATTGAGGAACTGAAAGGATGTTTTCTCTTGACAGACTGGGACGTCTTTGCCAAGGAGGCAGACATTGACAGGGCAACAGAATCAACAACTGCCTACATCTCCTTTTGTGTTGACTCCATCATTCCACAGAAAACTGTTAAGATATATCCGAACAATAAACCTTACATAACAAAAGATATTAAGGAGTGTATTAAATGGAAAAAGTCTGCCTTTAAACTTAGTGATACAGATGGAGTCAAAACAGCTCAAAAAGAGCTAAATAAACATATGAGAGCAGCTAGGCTGCAGCACAAGGAGCGGGCAGAACAGAACTTGTCCATGTTCAACTCCAAGAAACTGTGGGACTCAATTAGAGGAATGACAAACATGGAGGCTAAAAGGAAGCCCCTGTTTGCTCAGGATGAGAGTTTAAAAGCAAATGCACTGAACCAATTTTATATGCGTTTTGAATCTGACAACAATAGGGACTGCTGTGATGTTTTAGATAATGTAAACTGTACTGTGAAGGACAGGATTTTTATAGATCCACATGCGGTAACCAAGGTTTTTAAATCAATGCACCTGAAAAAAGCGACGGGGCCAGATAATATGTCCACTTTTCTTTTAAAGACATTTGCAGAGGAATTGTCTCCGGTATGGCACCAGCTGTTCCAACTTTCTATTGATAAACATGTTGTACCTGAGATCTGGAAAAAGTCCACTATAATTCCAGTTCCAAAAAAGGCATGTCCTCAGGAGGACAACGATTATAGACCTGTTGCATTAACTTCCAATGTCTTCAAGGGCCTGGAACGACTTATGTTAAATGTACTTCGCTCCGAGGTGGAGCCAGCATTAGACAAATATCAGTTTGCATATACAAAGAAACGAAGTACAAGTGATGCCATATCAACTATAATGCACCTTACATTGAAGCACCTTGAATTCCCGGGTGCATATGCTAGACTGCTCCTTATTGATTTTAGCTCTGCTTTTAACACAATTCAGCCACATATTCTCCTAAGAAAATTAGCCCTTCTGAATGTAAATCCATTTTTAATCAGGTGGTACCACTCATTCCTTACTAAGAGGCCACAGCAGGTGAAGTTTAATTCCTCCTTATCAAATATAGAAATATGTAGTACTGGTGCCCCTCAGGGATGTGTCAGTTCACCATTTTTGTTTATTCTGTATACAAATGACTGTGTTAGTTCTGAGCCTAATCAATATGTGGTGAAGTTTTCGGATGATACAGCTGTTCTTAGTCTGCTCACTAAGAACTCTGACTCATCCATTCACAGAGATGCTGTGGATAGGTTTGTGGACTGGTGCGACAATCATAAATTACAGATTAACACCTGTAAGACTGTAGAAATGCTCTTTGATCCCAAATCAATTGGTGACCGAAGCCCTGTGACAATACATGGCAATAACATTACTCAACAAAATTCATGCAAGTACCTAGGCATTCACATTGATAGTGACCTGAGCTGGCAGACACAAGTAGCCACTGTGTGCGCCAGAATCCATCAGCGCCTCCACTTTTTACGCAGACTGCGGTTGTTTGGTGTCAGTAAAAACATAATGTTAATTTTCTATAGGGCAGCAATAGAGTCTATTTTACGGTATGGTATCACCAGTTGGTTTGGTAATCTGAGTGTCAAATTTAAATCACAGATTCTCAACCTGGTCAGAGTAGCGGGCAGGATTATGGGTCACCCCCCCCTTAACCCTCAGGAACTGTTCAACGAGGCTGTCCTTACTCAGGCAAAAAACATTCTAAATGACAGTTCCCATGTTTTGTGCAGCGAATACTCGCAGATGCCCTCAGGGAGAAGATACAGGGTCTCCTTATGTAAATACAACCGGTTCAAACATTCTTTTGTCCCAGTGTCAGTTAAGCTCATTAATGAGCAAATGTAGGGAGGTTTTTATCAGAACTGTAACATGTACCAGAATCTTTTTAAATTCGTACCAGTATTTTTAATATGTATAGCATTTGTAGTGTGTGTTCGAATGTGTATCAGTACTGTATTGTGCACCGCACTTTAACATGCACCAGCACTTTACTGTGCATTGCACTTTAAATGTGTAATTGTAATTGCAATGTACTTCAAGTATTGAAGCTTGATCCTCTTGCACTTTGGTCCCCATCTGGTTGCCAGTTATGTACCCTCTCCTTTGTTGGATGTTTTATGTTTTATGTTGTCTATATGTTTTATGTCTGCCTATGCAGCAGTACCCTGTCTCTAAACCAAATTTCTCCCAAGGGAGACGAATAAATGAACTTGACTTGACTTTGCCGAAGCCGGAAAGGACACACGCAAAGTCGCACACACTCATCTTATGTACAACAATCAGTTCTATCATCACAGTTCAATCACTGCAAAAATTGAAAATTTTTTACTTCTCTTACTTCTTACCTTAAGTTAGACTCTCTGGTTTAGCTTTCGCTTACTAGCGTGAGGACTTAGATCTTTCGAATATTGCAATTTAATCATTGTTTAATCGATACGTCATCCTCAATAAACCCGTCTCCAGCGTGTTGCCTCCGATCTTTTGAATATTTAGATCTAATATGACCCCTGACCTGTAAAGTTGCCAGAATAATAATCATACGCTGTTTGTTAATTGGCCAGAGGAGAACAGGCACCCCGACTGAGCCTGGTTTCTCCCAAGGTTTATTTTTCTCCATTAGGCCACCTGATGGAGTTTTGGTTCCTTGCCACTGTCGCCTTTGGCTTGGCTTGCTCAGTTGGGGACACTAAATTTTCAACTAAATATCCAAATAAATCTGGGGGGGCCCTCTTACATATCTTCTGAATGAGTTCAGAATCTCCTGATCAAAACACAGGTGAAGAAGACGCAAAAACGAACAATCTCATTTGTAAGCAGATGCATAAAATAATGTGATCACATACATTATAAACAGCATATAAATCTGAATGAAATGTTGACCTAGGACAAGCTATAGGTCTGTGCAAGTATTAGGGGTTTTGATTAACTCGATCTACTCCATCTGTGTTTGGCATGTGTAGCATGTGTAGCTGTGTAGTCTTTGACAAAAAAAATTTTGCTCAAAATGTTGCTTTTTTTATTAAACGTATCCATATTCAAGTGTTGATAAAAAAAGAATGCATGAAGCTAGAATACATTTTTGTTGTTGGTGTTTTGTTGTTTAAAAGCAGAAGCTCTGTTATTTCTTTTGATATATTGCATGCTCAGATATTCATACAAGAATATCATTCAACCTGGGTCAGAGCTTGCATGAAGGACCGCACATTTTCCCGTCAAGTTTGCTTTTTATAAATACCAATTATTGCGTAGAGAGTGGCGTACGCCTTCTTCTCTCCCTTGAGAGACTGAAAGAATACGGATTGAGAGTGTGCAAGGATAAATGTGAATTTTTCCAGTTTTCAGTCGAGTACTTAGGCCATGCCATTGATGCCTTGGGTTTGCATACATCCCCATCCAAGGTTAAGGCCATTGTGGATGCTCCAGTGCCCGAAAATGTAAGCCAGCTGCGGTCTTTCCTCGGTTTCCTAAATTATTATGTGCGTTTTATTTCAAACATTGCTATGCTGCTGAAACCTCTGCACAAATTGTTGTGTCATGATAATAAATGGAGGTGGACCTCTGAATGCCTGGAGACATTCAAAAGAGCAAAGGAGACACTTTTAAGGTAAAATGCCCTGACTTATTTTGACCCTGCTCTTCCCATCCAGCTGGCCTGCGACGCTTCCCCATATGGTGTGGGAGCTGTCTTGTCCCACATCATGCCAAATGGTCAAGAGAGGCCGATCGAGTTTGCTTTCAGGGGTTTGAGTAAAGCAGAAGCAAACTATGGTCAGATTGAGCGAGAAGCGTTGAGCATTGTGTTTGGAGTTCGCAAGTTTTATCAGTACATCTTTGGAAGGAAGTTCATGTTGCTGACCGATCATCGCCCACTCACTGCAATTTTTGGCCCATGCCATGGCATTCCCTCTCTTGCTTTGTTGCTATCCGCTCACACCTATGACATCAAATATCGGAAGTCAGAATTGCACGGGAATGCGGACGGTCTTGATTTAACCTGCAACATAGACCTGTAAAACGGACAAGCTCACGCCCTCCATTTTTATTAGGAATACATTTTTATCAAATCCCAGTCCTCCTGCTTGCTGTAGCAAAGCACAAGCAGTTTGGGCCCAAGTCAAGTCCTTATGATACAGGAGTCTCTGTGCTGCTTGTATCCTGAAAGCACGGATACGACTCCTCACATCCACCAATCCCTGGCCTCCTTCCTGGACAGGTAGATACAGTGCTGCTGCCCAGATCCAGTGCTGCCCACTCCAGAAAAAGTCAAATTATGCTCTCTGTATATGGCAGATCAGTTCATCAGGTGGATCCATGACAATAATCCTGTAAAGAAATTGTGATGTCATCCAGCTAATTTCAATTATCATATAGTGTCAATGCGCACGGATCAATAATATAGTTGAATATTTAGTGTCCCCAACTGAGCAAGCCAAATGTCAAAGGCGACAGAGGCGATGGTGGCAAGGAACCAAAACTCCACCAGGTGACATAATGGAGAAAAAAAACCTTGGGAGAAACCAGGCTCAGTCGGGGTGCCAGTTCTCCTCTGGTCAACGAACAAACAGTGTATGATTATGATTCTGGCAACATTACAGGTCAGAAGTCATATTAGATCAATCAGAATATTCGAAAGATCGGAGTCATCACACCGCAGATGGGTTTATATAGGATGTCGTGACGATGAGGCATTTCTCGAGTTCACACTTACATATAATTTATAGGGAGTAAATTTAAATGTGTATTTGGCGTGCTGTCCGGGGGGAGAGCTTCGAGCTTGGAATTTGGCCCGAACCCAGAGTACCCCCCATGTACAGGTGCATCTCAATAAATTAGAATGTCTTGGAAAAGTTCATTTATTTCAGTAATTCAACTTAAAAGGTGAAACTAATATATTATATAGACTCATTACATGCAAAGTGAGATATTTCAAGTCTTTTTTTGTTATACTTTTGATGATTATGGCTTACAGCTTATGAAACCCCCAAAATCAAAATCTCAGAAAATTAGAATATTGTGAAAAGGTTCAGTATTGTAGGCTCAAAGTGTCACACTCTAATCAGCTAATTAATCCAAAACATCTGCAAAGGGTTCCTGAGCCTTTAAATTGTCTCTCAGTCTCGTTCAGTAGAATTCACAATCATGGGGAAGACTGCTGACCTGACAGTTGTGCAGAAAACCATGATTGACACTTTCCACAAGGAGGGAAAGCCTCAAAAGGTAATTGTAAAAGAAGTTGGATGTTCTCAAAGTGTTGTATCAAAGCACATTAATAGAAGGTTAAGTGGAAGAGAAAAGTGTGGAAGAAAAAGGTACACAAGCTGCAGGGATGTCCGCAACCTGGAGAAGATTGTCAGTGTAGTGGAGTGACATCCATCCTCTCTGGGATCGATTACTCTTCCCTAGGCTCAGGTAATCAGCATCTCATTTCTAAGCGTATATTAGGGCGGCTGTTTTGTTGCCAGGGGTAGCGTCATTGTGTGACCGCCTTTACGGCGCCCTGGTTTCCCTTGTTGGAGGTAAGTGGTTTTTACATTGTGCTTTGGGCTGGGGCGTACGGGATGTTAACCTGGTTACTGTGTGCAGTGTTACCCTCGTCGGTGCTGATGGGTGCACACCGTCTGAAGGTTTGCCCTCGCCGGTGGATTGCTGCTTGACTTCCTGGTACGTTCATTCCCTGCTCTGGGGCTGTATTCATTTTATTAGTATGTATGTAGTTATGGGGGGGGTTTGTTTGTATTACAGCTCGTCTTTGTGAACTCGTCTTATCAGTTTGCTGCCGGACGAATGACGTGATATTCACATGCTTGGTATGTGTGGTCAGCATGCCCATGTGCGTTTGTCTACAGCAGCAATACTCAAACTGTGGGGCACACCCCACTGGTGGGGAATAGAGACATGACAGGTGGGGCGCGACAAACGGGAGGAAATGTGGTCATTTTTGAGCCCATCTTTATTACCCTTTTGAGCGGTCCCACATGTGGGATTTTTATTTCGATGCACCTGAGATGAGATGTGCTGCGCTGGTGGAAACAACATGAGACCATGACACCACGACTGTCAAGACGGCTCGCACAGTGTGTAGAGTGGCGCGGGGCTGGCGCTGTGCAACGCATCGCCGCAAATGAGTAAAGCAAGCCAACACGCAAACGGCTGCAAGTAAAACTGAAAATAGGCTACGTCTTAGATGCTCAAAAACACAATCATCTTCATTAAAACAAATGAGACTAAATGCTCTTACCAGTGCTCAGGTCGCTCTCTCATATTTCGGCCTTTGATCTTGAAATGAGCTGATATAATGCAGCTCATATCTGTTGCTTTCGTTGACGAGAACTCTGTTAATTGTGCATATAGCTCAGACCGGGAATTGACGGATTTATATTCATTTTGTAGATAGGTGTAAGGATAGGACAAACAGCATGTTTTTTTTTTTTTTTTTTGATCAGCCCGTTTTGTTTGTGAGCGCCGTTGCAAGCAGCCTGCCTCAGCTTGTAAAAAAATACCTTTTTTAGGCTAAACGTTTAAATTAACATTGTGATGCTTGAAATGTTTTATATCTATGGATTTTATTATAAGCAAGAGACAAGTCCAGTGTTGATTTGAGAGGCTAAATTGATCAAACATGTGGTTAACTCACTGTCGGCTGCTGGCCGCTTAGTCGTTACTTAAAAAAAAAAGAAAAAAACTTTAATTTAACAAACAAAAAAATGCTTCAAACATTTTTCTAAATTAACTTAATAAAGGAAATATAACTAATTTGACATTAAAAACAAAACTGAACTATTTTAATGGCTGCAACAATGTGTAGGCCTAATAGGGAGGATAAAAAATAGAAGAAAAATAAAACACGGGCTTCAGTCGGACTCAGGCTGAACATTTTGATAAGCTGTCGGACACGGGCCGGACTAGGGCCTCAGTGCTTGATAATAAAAGCACTCGCTCAGTGCTTGATAATAATAATAAAAATAACTTTAGCTTTTCTTCTAAAGCAAAATGTAGCCTATTTCTGATTATCACTAAAGCTTTGAAGCAGTCCGTGTTGTAAAAAGCGCTAAATAAATGAAGGTGACTTGACATATCATGCATTGTTTTCAACCACATAATGTTTATTTTAGGTTTCAAACATTTAAATACACATAAGTAGGCCTACTAGTAAAACAACATTTAGAGTTTGTAAAATAGGCCTACACACTGCTGTCACTAGAAGCAGCAATAACAATCCATTCAAAAATAATTTGCCGACATTTTATCCATATCAGATACACATAGTGTAAGTAACTATAAAGTTTACTATATTCTTCTCCCAGTTCACCGGTCACTTACTTGCATGTATTTCGGGAGAAACTGATAAATTCACGCAAATCCAACTGACAGGACTCTCTGAACTGCGACGCAAACAAACATAGGCGCCCATCTCACGTTATAGATCAAAATCAAGGTAATTTATGAAGGTTTTTAAATGGCAAAACACACTCACTTGCACATATTTGAGAATTGGATTATTAGATTTGATGACATGGTAAGCAAGTTTGTCAAGTTCGTCTGATATATATATATATATATATATATATATATATATATATATATATATATATATATATATATATATATATATATATATATATATATATATATATATATATATATATAAAAAACGCATATAGATTTCCCTTACATTACCCCCCCCCACCTCTCATCCCTCACACCCCTCACACAACAACAATATCGATGTTGATTTGATTACCTCAGCACGCCCTCATCGGTGGTAGTCCCCGCCAGTGGACCCCACTCACCAAACCTCCGCTCGGTATACATCAGGAAAAGGCCATTTAAATGTGTGGGGGAGCTTAACAAGGAGTGGACTGAGGCTGGAGTTACTACATCAAGAGTCGCCACACACAGACAGATTCTGGACATGGGCTTCAAATGTCGTCAGAAGCATCTTTTTTGGGCTAAAGAAATAAAGAACTGGTCTGTTGCTCAGTGGTCCAGTCCTCTCTTCTGATGAGAGCAAATTTTGCATCTCCTTTGGAAACCAAGGTCCCAGAGTCTGGAGGAAGAATGGAGAGGCACACAGTCCAAGATGCTTGAAGTCCAGTTTGAAGTTTCCACAGTCTGCGTTGGTTTGGGGAGCCATGTCATCGGCTGGTGTTGGTCCACTGTGCTTTATTAAGACATTTTTAGAGCATTTCATGCTTCCTAAAGAAGGCAATCTTTATGGAGATGCTGACTTAATTTCAGTCAGGACAGCAGGACTTGGCACCTGCCCACACAGCCAAAAATTGCCAAAACCTGGTTCAATGACCATGGGATTACTGTGCTTGATTGGCCAGCAAACTCACCTGACCTGAACCCCATAGAGCAGGGGTCTCCACACCTCAGCAATGCCTCAGGCTGATAGCATCAATGCCACGCCGCATTGAGGCAGTAATTCATGCAAAAGGCGCCCAAACCAAGTACCGAGTTATACTTTTCAGAGGGCTTACATTTCTGTATTTAAAATCTTTTTTTTTTTTTTATTGATTTCATGTAATATTCTAATTTTCTGAGATTTTTGATTTTGGGGGTTTCATAAGCTGTAAACCATAATCATCAAAATTACAACAAATAAAGTCTTAAAATATCTCACTTTGCATACAGTGAGTCTATATAATATATTAGTTTCACCTTTTAAGTTTAATTACTGAAATAAATTAACTTTTCCAAGACATTCTAATTTATTGAGATGTACCTGTATGTAAGTGGTTAGAACTTAACGTGTGGAGAAGGGGTGGTGGAGGGATGCTGATAAACTGTCAACAAACGGAGGTAAGACTGTTGAATATAAATATCAATAAACATACCTCTTATTGTTGATGAGCTGAGTGCTCTCCACTTGTGTCAATTATCTGAACATGCTCCTCCCGAACCTTGTTAATTCAATATTTATTAGATCAGAATATTCAAAAGATTGGAGTCATCATGCCGGAGACAGGTTTATTGAGGATGTCGTGTCGATGAGGCATATACAGGGGGGAGTCTAATTGACACGGTCTCTGCAGACATTTCAGGGATGATTTGGTCATGTCTAGGCGCAGGTCCACCATCTGATCTGGATACGGCCCGGATCCGGCTGACTGCAGTAGTACTCGGGATACAGCGAGACTAACATTAGCGTAGATGCCATTCTTCTTATGATGTATCAGGTGTTATGGGAAGTGTTCCCAGTTCCGGCTGACCTAGTTAATGCAGCCTAAAACAATAATTTAACTGATTTGGATAATATAAATTGATAATGTTCTATGTGTACGCCATAGTAAAGAGATGTGTTTTTAGTCTAGATTTGACAGAGTGTGTCTGCTTCCCGAACAATGCTAGGAAGACTGTTCCAGAGTTTAGGTGCTAAATAGGAGAAGAAATGACCGCCTGCAGTTGATTTTGATATTCTAGGTATTATCAACTGGCCATAATTTTGAGACCGCAATAGACGTGATGGAGTATAATGCAATAAGAGCTCGCTCAAGTACTGGGGAGCTAAACCATTTAGTGCTTTATAAGTAATTAGCAATATTTAGCATTTAGTCAGCAGCCATATCACCCTGTAGCCCAAGACTGGTTTCCCACTGAAGCTAAGCAGGGCTGAGCCTGGTTAGTACCTGGATGGGAGACCAACTGGGAAAACTAGGTTGCTGCTGGTAGAGATGTTAGTGAGGCCAGCAGGGGGTGCCCACCCTGTGGTCTGTGTGGGTCCTAACACCCCAGTGTAGGGATGGGGACACTATACTGTAACAAGCACCATCCTTTGGATGAGACGTTAAACTGAGGTCCTGACTCTCTGTGGTCATTAAAAATCCCAGGATGCCCATCGGTAAAGAGTAGGGGTGTAAAATTTGCCCATTGGCCCCTGTCCATCATGGCCTCCTAATCATCCCCATATATATATGATTGGTATCATCACTCTGTCTCCTCTCCACCAATCAGCTGGTGTGTGGTGGGCGTACTGGCGCAATATGGCTGCCGTCGCATCATCCAGGTGGATGCTGCACATTGGTGGTGGTTGAGAAGATTCCCCCTTCTATGTAAAGCGCTTTGAGTGCCTAGAAAAGCGCTATATAAATGTAACAAATTATTATTATTATTATTTTTAAATTTATACAATGTTTAATAAGGAGCCAGCGCAATGTTGACAGAACCAGGCTAATATGGTCATACTTCCTGTTTCTAGTAAGAACTCGAGCTGCTGCGTTTTGGACCAGCTGCAATTTATTTATTAAGCGAGCAGGGCAACCACCCAGTAGAGCATTACAATAATCTAGCCTGGAGGTCAAGAACGCATTAACTAACTGTTCAGCATTTTGCATTTAAAGCATGTGCCGTAATTTAGATATATTATTAAAGCTACACTGTGTGATATTTTCCCCCATCAAGCGGTGAAAAGGTATATGACCATCCAGTGAATTTTAGTTTCTGTTCCTCTCAATTCCGATTTCGTTTTAACTCCTACGGTGGCCGATTTTGTCCAAGATTAACATGGCTTTCAGTTCGACCTCGTCCACATTCGACACGGTGCCTGTGGGATATTCTGTGTGCAGTGGGATGGTTGGAACTCAACTGGCCTAATTATTCGGCTAGAAAGAACTGCAGCTAATCCAGAGTGAACTTTGATGATAGTAATGTTTATTCAGTCATCCAATTGCAAGGCATAAACAGGTTTGCGTGGATATGTACATAAATGTGGTTTCTGTGAGAGAACAAATAAGGATGGTAAATATACATGATAATGACATGACAGAAGATACACAGTTAAGAACTGTATAACTATACTTACAAGTTACATTTGTATAATGTAACCGTAAACCAGTGCTTATATAGGCGCTAAATGCAGCTGCATTAAAAGGAGCGGAGCTGCCGCTGCTGCTAACAAGCGGTGTCGGATTACAAAAGTGTGTGCACAGCTTTAGCACTGCAGTGCGCTCTGTATAACAATTGTTAATATGCCGATCAGACCTGATACATATTTACATCAACATACATTACAAGCAAAAATTTTCTATAAACGAATAAACATTGTTGATAACAAAATAACTGAATGATATTCAAATAGGTGAGCATTACGCTATTGTATGTTGACACAAAAATACTTCTGAGGTGACATCAACTGAATTACGCGATGACACACTCTGAAACACATCTACAATGACAATAACTATTATTACTTACGGAGTTATCAACGCACAGAAATACCACACAAGGAAAAACAAACTTTTGAGGAATAAACAAGCCAGGAAAACTCCGTATAACTCTGTTACTGGACGCTGCTGAGATGAAAACTCTCTGCGCATGCACCAGACAAGTCTGAACAAGTTGACATGCGCGAGGCAGGGAATTTTGTACAGTGCCATCAAGTGTTAAAACGCGAAAGGTGAAGCTTGAATTTACGGGTATGTCCCTTTTTGGCTAATGTACTTTCAAGATGGAGGGGCAACATGGCGACCTGCATTCGAACCCCTACCCGTATGTATTTTAAATGGCATATTATAAACTTACGAGAATACTTTCAGTACAGTACAGTTCAGTACAGCTTCAAAAGGGCTTTAAACCATTGATCGTCTGGTACCGTTTGATGTGGTTTAAAGCCCTTTTGAAGCTGTACTGAACCTCTCATTTGGACCTTGAACTGTATCGGGTCTATTGACTTATCCTGAAATCTTTTCATCAAAAATCTTCATTTCATTTCTTTTAGACTGAAGAAATCTATAATTATAAGCAAACGTTTATTTGAAAGTGAACTAATCCTTTAAGAAGGGAGAATGCAGTTTTACAGATGCTAGAAACGCGGCTTTAAAATGAAAGATTGGTATCAAAGAGCACACCATTTCCATTTCCATTTAGCCAATAGCCATTTCCATGTAGACAATTGGCAATCACATTCGCCAGCATTCCGTCTCAATCTTCTGAAGTTGATTCCCTAAATATACACCTAAAACTTTCAGCCCTTTCCTATCCCATTTCAAACCACCAGGAAGCTGTGGAGGTCTTTTTTCCCACCCACTGTCCAATAAAGAAATCTTCACTTTTTCCCCAGTTTAATCTTAGCAGAGGATGCCATATTTTTCAATGTTGTTAGTTAAAACTGTAACATCATCCTGGCCTGTAATAAAAACGGTAACATCATCTGCATAAGCCAAAACGGACACCACATAACAGCCATATAGACCCAAAACAGTTTAGGTTGAGTGCTGGGGGTGGGTCTCCTACAATGTGGTAAATTGTATGTAGCATTTAAACTTAAATGTAATATCCTTTCCCTGTCAATGTTATGTTATTTATTAGTGTATTTTTTATTTTAATACATATTAATATTTTTCCCTTTTTCCACAACATTATGTTTTCTTAACTAGCTAAATTTGGAAATGAATGATTTATTCTTATAATGAAACAAGCTTAAAGTGGTTAAGGGAACTTTAACAATTTCTGCTATGAGTTTCAAAACATGCGTACTAGCTGCAACATCTATTGACGACTCGACACCTGCTGCTAAATGGCATTTGGCAGAAGAGCAGAAGAACTTCTTGCTGTCGTGGTGAGTAAATCTTTGAATATTTAAAATCGCATTTTACACAATTTTTTGTTTATTTATAATGAAGATAAAATTGTCAGTTGGCTGACATAGTGTTCTTGAGAATTATGGTAGCCATAATGAATTGACAGCCGGTCTGCTTATCTTCAAAAAAGTATACTTTAGGTCAGCCTAATGTAGAGTTTGGTTTTAGATTGCGGTTCAGAATCAAGCCCGTGTGTACAATCCAGCTCGGGGGTTATCAAACTTTTGTTTGGGTTTGGACCAGATATTCACACCAAGTGTGAAAGTACCCTTAATTTTTATGGAGAACAGGACCCTTAAATGTCCCCCTAACAGGCATGTAATGGAAGATCTTTGTAATGAAATGTGAGAGATTTCTGTCCCTCCATTGACAGCCTACATGAATAGCTCTTTCAAGGCCCAGAAATATGGAAAGGACATCATTAAAGTAATCCGTGTGTCTCCAGGGGTTTAACTTTAACTTTAAGAAGCAATGTGAATGCTTTGTTTGTGCAAAAACACATAATTTACCACTTTACCTCACGTGTTGGTGCCACCATCTGTAGAACCTGGAGACCTGATTTAGTATTTTATTTATTCATGTAGATAACTTTGTAGACATCTGTTTACACATTTAGGATTAAGGGATTATTCTGTTAATTGTGTCATAAACACATTTAAAGTTCTGTGCTATAAGACAGGGGTTTTCAAACTGGGGTCCAGTGACCCCCAGGGGTCCTCCAGAAGTTTCTAAGGGGCAGCCATCCTAAGATAATGGATAAAGTCTACCGAACATTCTAACTGTTTCAGTTCTAAATATTTCTCACCTTTCTTGCCGTATACATACTTTCCAGAATTGTATCTTTCTAGTGCAGGGCCGGCCCGTGGCATAGGCGGAATAGGCAAATGCTAGGGGCGTCACTCATCCATAGGGGCGCCAAAATGTATTACTGATACTATTTTATTCATATTAATTTGAAATATGACAAAATAAAGCGCAAAAAACCTTAACTAAGTCCCCCGCCTCTTCCCGGTCCGCCTCATCAATCTCCCCCGCCGAGCTACTTGAAGTGCGTCAGAAATATAACGCGTGATCAGTTTAACTTATGGAATTTGTTGTGTCGCGTCGCCTCTCGCCGCATCTAATGTAGACAGGATTGCTTTCATTTTTTAGGGTGCTTGGCCGCTCGCTCCAGGTGTAGACACGGTGAAAGTTGCCTGATCATTTATGACGGATGGCCGAATTGTAGTGTCATAAAAACAGAAGCCCTCTGATGCAGGCAAGATAAGGGAAACACTGCAAAAATGCTCTTCTTATGTAGTATTTTTGTCTTGTTTCTAGTCTAAATATCTAAAAATTCTTAAACCAAGATGCATTTACTAGATAAGAAAAATAATATTTTTTCTTAAGTGAGTTTGCTTAAAACAAGCTAAATTATCTGCCAATGGGGTGAGAAAAATAATCTTGTTTCTGATTAAAATCTTATTTCTGTCCCAAACAGAAATAAGATAATTCTTCTCACCCCATTTGGCAGATAATTGTGCTAGCTTTAAGCTAAAACTCACTTCATTTTGATTTTTTTCCCCCAGAAAACAAGGAAAAAATTGTCATTTTACTAGTAAATACATCTTGATTTAAGAATTTGTTGATGTTTGGACTGGACACAAGAAAAAAATACTAAATAAGAAGAGCATTTTTTGCAGTGTAAAGACAGAGGTAAAGTGGTGTAATGAATGAACAGTTTATCTAATTGCATAGTAGTAAAATACTAATGTACGCTAATTAATTCCAGTTTTACAGCTGTTCTGGGTTCTCCAGTGGCCACAGATAGTGTATTTTGTCAAAAAAAATTAATATCTGATTTTTAAACGCATGTAATATCACTTTTTTAATAGCCTAATGTTTTTATTCTACAGTTGTGCAGTTTTAAGGGGACATATGGACATTTTAAAAAGTATTTGCCGAAATTAGTAATGATATTTATATAAAGGTTTATTTAAAATAGCAACATTTTATGTACATTAAATATCTAAATTTCTCAGTTTAATTCATGGTGAAAATATGAATGTGCATATTAGTGGAAGTTTGCTGCCATCTACTGGAAAACAAACACTTTTGCTAGTTCTCAATAGTTTGTGCATGAATGCTAGATGCAATTACTTGTTATTTGTGTTTAGGCTGTAATGGGGCGTAGGTGCTATTTTTGTATAGTTTAACTATCATCAACCTTTTAAAAAATTAAGTAATAATAATATCATGAACATAATGACGGGGTAGAATGGACTGGACATCATATAAAACAACAACAATAAAAATTAAAAAACATCAATGCATTAAAAAAATAAAACAGTACCAGTGTTTCCGCAACTTAGACTGAAAACATGTAGTGCTAAACCTTGATACAAGGGGCACCACGTAAAATCTTGCCTAGGGCAGCAAATTGGTCAGGGCCGGCCCTGTTCTAGTGAGTTTCTCACTATAGTGCCCTTTGTCTCTCTCACTGGGGTTGTAAGGCAGTTTTCACAGTACGTAAGATGCTTACATACAATTATTGTGAAAGTTGCTTACACAAATAATTTTTAATTGAAAATGTTTTTCTTCAGTTTTAAACGTCCAACATTACATATAGCGAATTTCATTTTGGAAATAATATGTTGTATTTATAATGTCACACTTACTATTTATCTGATTAACAGTTTAAATGGTTTTTTTTTTCCATACATAAAAAAAATATATGGATGGATTTTAGGAAGGGGGTCCCTCATAAAAGGTTCTTCATATTTGGGGGTCCTTGGCATCATAAAGTTTGAAAACCTCTGCTATAAGACATAAAAATATTTAGAAAGATGAATACTTTATATAATATAGGTATATAATATAGGTATTGTACGATGTTTAACTGACAATATATTGTATTTCAGGTCACCTATTTTGGACTGGCAGGATCTGAATCAAGACCGATGACAACTAAAGCAAAAAACAAATGTGATGTCTGCATACTGATATAATTGCTTCAATTTATTGCAACATTTCGACCAACAGGTCTCCATCAAGCACTGAATGACAAACCATATAGCAAACCAAATCAACTGGCGTCAATGGGAAGTATGTCGTTTCTTCCCATTGTGGAAAGACGTTGTCCTCAGTAAGTTTAATTTGTGTATAATAGTGTTATTTAGTGCTTTGAAAAGTGATTTTCGTTGTTATAAGAAACATATTTACACTTTCTTGCCAAGACTTGATGAGGACATTGATAAAACGGTCCTGTCTATATGCTAGATATATGGAATAGATATAACTATAATAATAATAATAATAATAAAATGTGAAATGTACAGTATGTATGTAAAATTAAAGCTACAACACAAAGTCTGCAAAAAAATTAAGAGATGTAAATACTTTATCAACTGACTATATAGCCCTCTAAAAGTACTAGTTTTTGCTAAATGCTAAATTATGCTAACCAGCTTCATGTTTGAACAGGCAAACTTTTGACATATTCAACCAATTGATCTTTTTTGTTTTTTAAGAATCAGTCTGAAGAAATGCAAACACTGTCAGTGCATTAGATGGAGAGATAGAAACATTCATAAAAAGATGGCTGCAACTCACTTCGGACAGAGATGGGGGAAGAAAAGAGCGGGCCCAAGAGCAAACTAATTATACCTAAGTGTGGCAGGATGGGCTATTATCCCCTCCCATTGTCTGTAATTTGAGGTTTGGCCAATAGGCTGTGACTATGGGTGTATAAGAGTACGGACTGCCAGTTGTAGGTGTGTGTGTCACTTTTGAGGGCCGTGACGTCATCGATGCGCCGCTTGTGTTGACATGTGAGTAGGGATGAAACGATTACCGGTTTCACGATAAACCACGATAAAATTTTGTGACGGTTAGTAATATCGTATAAAATTTAATTATCATTAAAACCGCATGTGATTATCACGATTGTGAAAACTCGCGGTAAATCTTGTCCAGTCAGCGTCAGTCTGGCTCAGGCACACCGCACCGCTGTCTTTTGAATGAGAAGAAATGGCAGAAGGCAGTGACAGCGCCGTTTTTAGACTTCTGAAAGGACCAAATCTGAGGTGTGGTCATGTTTTGGCTTTTATAAAAGTCCTGAGGGAAACTTAATCGAAGATGGTCACCCTGTCTGCAGAACATGCCAGAAGAAAGTCGCTGTAATAGGGGAAACACTTCAAAACTACGAACGCAAGGCAAGTGGACTTTGACCTCAATACCAAAACTACGTCTGGGAAATAATAACGTGAAGCGAACGAACAAATTCAGTCAAGACTAGGGTGATATTTAAGGGATAATAATCAGGGCTTGACATTAACAACCGCCATTTGCGGGTGTAACGTTATTTCGGCTGCACACTAGTCACTCTGGCTGTTGAACTTATTGTAGTCTTCTCAAAAGCCATCTGTTATAATCGCGTTGCGCATTATAACCACTTACACGTGTTTATATTGAGTTTATGAAAGCGATGTCTCATAATCAGAGTCGTTCAGATTAGCGGAGTTATGTTCAGAGCGCGCGCCGCTCTCACTGAAATCTGCACTCAGAGCAGAGATAAACGTGCGATGTACGCAGGAGATTCACACATCATACAGTTATCGAACTGTTTCTGTTCTATTTCAGCAGCGAAAATAGTTTCAAACAAACACAGCAGAACCACAGCGCATCTGATATGACTGGCATAACGCAGGCGAATTTAGGGACCGTCTCTAAAGTTACATACAACATTGGTAACGTTACACGTTTCAATCTTCAATAGCATTTGAAGAGAATGACAGTCACAAAACTGACTGTAAAGTGATCATTTAGGTGTCAGGTATGATACACACCTTTTGATATTTAATAAAATAAACTGTCAAATCATATGGAAATATGGATTATTTCACATGGATACTGTTTGGGCTCTTACACAAAATATGCTAGATTAAAATGCATCATTGCTGAACACTGATGAGAATATTGCTTGAATATATTTACAGAGATAATATTAGAGATTATATTTACGACAAATTATTATTATGTATGCGTTATGCGTTGCTATTGACGACGGCCATTATAAGGAAGGAAATCCCACAGAATCTAGCTTAAAAAAGTGCATAGAGCTGCTTGATTTATTTGTTGTTTGTTGATTTTCAAATATAAAACTTGTTGAAATGTTTTAAGTGTGTGCATCTGTTCTTTTTGAATACTTTCATCTCATTTGAACAAAACCGTGATAATATTGATAACCGTGATAATTTGGGTCACTATAATCGTGATGTTAAATTTCCATACCGTTTCATCCCTACATGTGAGTGCGGGTCGTAGAGACCGCTGAAGCTTCTGGGCCACTGACTTTATTGCTTTACTGGTGTGTGCTGGCTGAGGGATCAAATGTGGACATTTGAGACGGTAAGGAAAGCCTTTTGTATGACGACGTTAGTATAGCGGGTCTATGGGTTGCGTCAACTGAGCGGGTGCTAATCTGTATCTTTCACATAGTCCAAAGTTCATCTGTATTCTCCACCGAGTCTTATCTGGATATCGTGCTCCATGCATTGTTGGAATTCGGGATTCTAACCCCGGTGCAGTGTGTTCTATCGTGAGTATATCTGCTCGAGCCTGAAGTCCCGGGAGAATGAATGGCAGTGTAACATTTTCTGTTTGTTTGTAGGCGCGTGATGAGGGCGATGGCTGCGGTCTAGTCAAGTGCTGTAATCTCCGATGCTCTGTGCCTCAAAGTTGCTGTTCTGTTTCCTATACGGGACTGTTCTGTTTCCTATACGGGACTGTTCTGTTTCCTATACGGGACTGTTTTGTGTTTAGCACGGGCCTGAAGTGCTTCCTATGTACTGTCTATGTTATTGTTTTTAAATGGAGAATTGCTGTGCTTTTGAGCTGCGTGTGTGTATTAGTGACATACTTTAAGTGCCCTTTTTGTTTCCTTTTCTGGTTTATTTCTTTAAATCGGTTTCGACCGGTTTTGTATTTCTAAATTTGTATTTTTGATTTATATTCATTTACTGTGATTTAACTTGCATTTATTTATGGTTGGGTTTTTGTGTTATTTGTATTTTTGATTTGTGCAGACCCGGGTGGAACTGAGTAGTTGGGTCTTGCCTGGAGCTGCTTTTTGAGTTTATTTCTTATATTGTCAAATTATTGTTTTGCTCCTGCATATTGTTATTTTATTATTAATCTCTCTCTCTCTCTCTCTCTCTCGTTGTTGGCAGGACCTGGGCACTGGGGGCAGACGAGTGACCTTCTTTGTGTTGTGGCATCCTTCACTGTGTGTCGTGCTCTTCACTGACATAAGTCGGTGTGTGAGTGTGCTAGTGTGTGTGTGCACTGTGATTTGAGTGATTTTCACGATTTAAGGGTGATTATTCTAACTGAGACTGCCCCTGTCGGTAAGCCCCAGCTCCTTTGCCAAAGATAATTTAACCTTTAATGAGATGAGTGTGGCTGTCTTTTAATGCCCTTTTTGTACCGAATAAAATACTTTTGTATGATTCCTTATGTCTCTGGCTCAATGGTGATTCGAACCTGTGCGTGCCTTTAGAGGGCGCACTTAATTCCTTGGGTGCAATTCCCAAGGTGGCGTAGTCGGAAAGTGATATCAACTTGAGTTTACTGAGCACGCGTATGGTTAGTGCTCCGCCCCACCTTATAACGCCCGCTTCGCCACATAAGGTATACATTTTAACATTTACCAGAGTTACCATTCATGTTATCAGTCTAAGATTTCTGAGATCTATCTGACTAACCATACGTGTCATTGTCTGTTCCCCTTTTTATCTCTCTTTCTGTTAATCTGTCCCTATTTTAGGATATGCTTACTTGATTTTTTTTTTTCATCACATTTTTATGTTTCAAATATGTTTCAAATAAATGGTTATCACTCATATTTCCACAGTGTAATTTTTACTTGGGGAAAAGGAGCATATATGGATGCTATTGGGAAGGCATGGGGTAGTAATTGCATGGGGATGTCATTAAAAAAAACGGTATAAAGGCCAAACCATTAATCTTTGTAAAGTTGTCATGCATAAATACATGTAGGCAAGTACATGTATGCAACAAGGATTTTATTAATTTTATAAGATTTTATTAATGGCATTTTAAGGTAATGTCATTTTGTGGAAAAAACGAATTATTCAAAGCTCTGTTTTATAAATAAATGTGGTTTAATGATGGTATTCAAGAAAACAACACTCTTGGTCGTGTGATGTTTTTAACTGTCTGTATTATATGTTTTAAATATAAAAACTCACATTTTGAATTGTTACTGAGTTTCTTTCTGAGCGGTGCTGATTTGTTTCCATTTCTCCTCGTGAGGCTGCGCGAGCGTCAACAGCGCAACCTTACCGTCAGTTCATTACAAGAGGACAAGCATTAAAGGTCCCATGGCATGAAATTTTATTAGGTTTTTCAACATTAATATGAGTTCCCCTAGCCTGAATATTGTCCCCAAGTGGCTAGAAATTTTGATGGGTGTAAACCGAGTTCTGGCTGTCTTTCTCTGCTTTTGAGAAAATGACAGCTCAGACGAGCTGATCTTGAATTTTCCTGTTATGACGTCATAACAGGAAGGGTTACCTCCCTTTCCTCAGCCCAGAGAATTTGGCACGTCCATGCGAGCGCCATATTTGTTTGTCCTCGAGAGATCATGGCTTGTGAACGAGTGAATGCTGGCAGTTTTCAGCAGAACAAAGAAACTCATACAGCTTTGGAACAACTTGAAGGTGAGTAAATGATGACAGAATTTTCATTTTTGGGTGAACTATCCCTTTAAGTAAAGTAACAAAGTATTTGTACTTCGTTACATTCCACCACTGTATTTTGGCTACCTGGGCAATTTATGGGTATCTTACTTTGGCAACATTCAGACAGTACCTCATAAAAATCTTCTCCTAAAATACCCCAAAAAATGCTAATAGAACTGAGCAGTCAATCCATCAATTCCTCGGGATCTACCCGTGGACAACTGCTGCATTGCCTCTGTAAGCTCTTGAAAAGTAATGCTATCATCCAGAGCCTTTTTCTGCTCAATCTCAAGCTTTGGTAGATCTCTAAGTGGATCATCAGCGCTTTGATAATATCAGTTTTCAGAAGCATATAATTGTGAATAAAAAAATCCAGTCAACTTCCTTATTTCCATAGTGTTATATGTGTGGTTCCTTACCAGGTGACGGTGCTAATAGTCAAGGATATACTGTGAGAACGGTGACGAATAAAATCAGTTTTTATTTACCTAAATTTGTTCAGTTTGTTCAGTCTAACTTATTACATGGTGTCAGAAGTATCGGATTCAAGTCCATTATGGAAGGACTAAAGCCACCACAACCACTGCAGTTGGAAGGCAAAAAATGGAAACACAAATTTGAACTGTACAAACTGAACTGAACGAAAGCTAAGAAAATACAAAGCTGCACACTACTGCACGTTATTGGTGACGAAGCCCTGGAAATCTACAACACATTCGAGTTTGCAGAAACTGAAGACAAAAATGACATTAAAGTCATAATAAAAAAATGTGACCACTACTTCGATCGAACCCCAAAAGAATGTGACATTTGAACGGCATATTTTCAATTCAATGAATTTGGACTTGCATAAAGCATTCAAATGTGCCGCGCTGCTGAGGCGAGCCACTCTGTCTCAGCAGAAGTTCACACTGTGAGAAAAAATGCGAACATGACACAAAGCACAAGTCAACGATTCAGGCACGTCACATTACATCATACGGAACTGTAAGTACTGCGGAAAGGATCACAACAAAAGCCGCGTTTACACCGAAATTACCCGGAACTATTTGTACCAGGAACTTTTTTCCCAGGAACTTTTTCTCCCCCAGACCTGCTACAATCTGCGTTTCCACCGCGGTCTAAAGTACCGGGGAGATTAGGCAAATTAGTCCGGTGACGTGGGAATGCGCGCGACTGCTTCTCCCAGTTACCGACGGACAGTTATCACTTTTGCGCGATACTGTCTGCAACAATAACAAGTGTAGGAGATGCAAGCAGCGCTGCTTTTGCTGATTATGTACACACATTACCAACACTGTTTATTTAAACGTGCACTTTCACCTGGTTTGACCATTTTAATGCAAAATGGGATGATGGGCAATCCAAAATCTGAATGTGTTGTAATAGCTCAATTCCAAAACAAAACATTTTCTATAAAAGGATAATGAGGTTTCAGTCATGACAGATGTGTGAAAAGTTAATTGAATGAAAACAATAGACTGAATTAAGCAGTTGAAAGATTAGGTACTAGACTGCAAGTATTTTATTTTTTATCACAATAACATCTCTTAACATTCACAAAAAAAAAAATTCACATGACTAGTATTACAATATGCTTCATTAAATGCATAATTTTAGAGACTTCTTCCTCAAATTTGAAATGAAGCAGGACCACACTTATGGCTTCACTTAAGTTGTGGTTATAAGTTATTATACTACATTCACATAGTTATACATTTAAAAATATAATATTTGGGTTTTCTAGATATGTTTATGTGCATATTCAGAAAGACTTGCGAGCAGCAGCCCTTTTATTTGCTTCCTACACTATATGAATACAATTAGAATGTGGTTATATAGTTAGAATGTGGAAATTAAAGACACAGTGACATTTTACACATTTTACTTTATTTTAGACAGATTAGTTCTTACAAAATTAAAATAAAAGTGTGCAAAGACAAATAAATTACTAGAACAATAAAATGAAAATATAAAATGTGAAAACAACAATATAAAAAAAAAGTGTATTTTTCAGTAACCTTTCCAAGAGCTGTGCCAACATGTACAATATATAAAGTACAAGTGTGGTAGTGCAAATGCTTCATTCAAGCGGCTGGTCATTGTGGCTACTTCTTGAACGACTGGACAAACTGTCCAAGAACAGACAGAAACCCGGTCTGAAAGTCCCTCTGCTTTCTTCCGCTTCTGACTGGTGGAATGCCAGCTCTTGCCTCCTCATCTCTCCTCGGCCTGGCTCTCCAGTAACAGCTGAATATATTGGTCAGGCTGTTCTTGTCCATGCTGCAGGACGGCCCGGCCCATGTCCCTCAGTGCATCAAAAAAGTCACAGTCCTTTTTCCTTTTCCCTAAGTAGAAAACTTGCACAGAAACACATGGAAATTAATACACAAGGCAACCATGAAA